>NC_141702.1:91245278-91845278 GCF_971803275.1 Cyanistes caeruleus
CAGTTTATCCATCCTCTCTGGAAGATGTAAAAAAATTCAAGTTTGCTTTATAATTAAAAATACAAAAAATGGCAAAATAAAATACTGAAATTGCTTTTCCAAGTGTTTTGTACCAACTTAGATCATATGCAAATATGTAAAATTGTAATTGGAACAAGACGCTTTTGGCTTGTCAAATTTAAAAAAGTTCAAAAACTTTCCTTGGAATTTTAAACAGAATGTGTGTATGTATGTGATATATAATTTCCAGCACCAAACCTATTTGCTTGAAAATTTTCAGCTGTTTCGCTTTAGCAATTTTGCACCTGTTCCCTGAACAGCTGACTCTTTTCACTGTTTTCTATTAATAAACAGCACATAATTAAACATAAACAAGGTACCACTGCAGCGTGACTTGATGGAAAAGGAGTTACCTCAGTGGTACCATATAACATATTCAGGGCTCTGAATTAAATAAGAATAATGTGGTTTAGCTTTTCCCTGCAGAGTTTCAGTGATTCTGGTCTCCCTTAAAAAGACATGAACAGAACTAGAGCAAGTATTCCCACTAAAACTCACATTGACAAAACAGAAAGGACTTAGTAAAACTGCACAGGTCTGTTTTATACCCTTTGCTGAACTTCAGGTATAAGTATTGACATTTGGACTTAAATATGTTTTCAATACAAGTTTATCTATCCACCTGATTATATTTTAGGGGAGCAATCATTAACTATGTATCCATGTTACAATCATCTCAGTCATTGTGTGGTCAATTCTGAATGCCTTTTCTTTTAATACAGTTTTAAAAAAGCAGTCTTTATAGCTAGGCATAGTGAAAACAGTTTCTAAAAGGAGATTTGCAGGAATATTTAGCTTTGAAGGCATAGATAGCCCAGAGAGATGCATATTCTCCTCTCAATACCTAGTGGATATTTCCTGTATCAGAGCATCCTGGGCACAACTCCCAGAGAAACAGGCAAACATTCACAAATTCCATGCTCCTCTAGAGCACTACAGCACAGCACAGAGGAGTCTTTTGGACATGGAGCTGCAGTAATGCAGTGTTAATGTGACAAACTGCAGACATCACCAAAGCAATATACTTTACTAACTCATTACCCTGTCTCCCCCTCCTGCTGCTTGTCCTACAAGACAGTTCTGTGCCCAAAATGGGACTTCACCAGGCATGCACTTAATCTGAGTAATATGGAAATAAAAGCACCAGAACAAGATACAAGGCATCTTTGGAAGTTGCAGCTCACCTCTATGATTCCTTGCATTTTCCATCCTTGAATAGCTCTGAACAACCATGCAGTGTGCAGCCTTTGTCCTTTACAGATGGGACTGGTATGGCCTCAGAAGCAACCTACTTTGTGGATACCTCTGCTACGTGAATCCTGCTTTCAACCTATCCTTTATAAGCATATAGGCAAACAAAGGAACAAAAAAATCCCCCAAAACCAAAAAAGAAACCAGACTATCTAGTATTGTCCCAATTTAAAAAGCATGAGCAACTGCAAGAGGTAGGTTCTTCTACAGCCAGCCACATTCCTAGTATCCCTGTGCAGTCTGTGTAATTAGTAGTATGTTTTATCTATCCTTCAGTAAGTCTATCTGTATGTATGCTATAGTTACCATAGGAGAGTTAAAAATACATCCTAGGTGTAGCAACACATAAGGCAGATCCTCACCAGTAAACTAGGAAATGAGTAATTCCCCACTCTCCTGAACAATTCTTCATAATGACAACTCCCTCCTTCCCACACACCTACACTCTCACATGCCTAGAGAAGCTGGGGGTGGGGGAAAGCTGAGCTTTGCAATGCTGTCTGGAAGCTCATCAGATCCAGGCTACCTCCAATTAAAGGAGGGAGGGAGCAAGTTCAAAGCTTCTGCTGATCTTTGCTCTGAACTGGCATCATGCTCAGAGACATCTGGCCTGCTGCTGAGACACAAGTCTGCTGAGCCAGGGAAGAACGTGTACAAGCATTTTCCCCTTCAAGAAATAAAAACAGGATAGCAGGGAAACCCCAAACCTACTTAGGTGGCTTACAGTACTGGGACACTAACTTGAATGAACAGGAGAAAATTACAACCAAATCCAGGTGAACTAAGGGGCTTCCAAGCACGGGCAGAAGATGCTGAGGGGGAGCGAAGACCAAAGCAAGGAGATGTGCAGAAGGAAGGTAATCCTGGCACTGTTGACATCATCATGCTCTGTGGGTCTGAAAGGTTCCAAGTTGGAGGCTACTTTGCAGCATTGGCTTTTTCCCCCCTCCCTAAGTACATGCACTTTTGAAGTCTCTGGTTTTCGAACTGTAGATATTGTACTGGGAAATTAAGAAACAGCCTTCCAGAACAGTAAGGTATTTCAGCAACTATCTGAAAGACATGCTTGATGATAAGTTGTATAATTTGCCACATCATTTCCCTTCTACCAACTGTTAGAGGATTCTGAATTGAGATAAAAATCGCCCAATTGGTGCCATTAGCTTAGGCCTGGATTTTTTGCAGCATCCATTGAATCTTGAGTCAGTTCACTGACTAGAAATGGAGCTACAAGCACAGACCTTGTATTTGCCTTAACAAATACAGTGACAACAGTTAAGGCAGGTCCCATCTCTAAGCTTTATCTGGTCCTTGAATACCATTAAAGAAGGGAAGATATGTGAGGAGAAAAGAGATATACTTGCATGTTTGTGATCCAAAACAACTTTAAGCAGAGGTAGGTTCCTACTGCCCTCTGCTGTAACAATCTTTTAGAACACCCAAGAAGGAAGAACGAAGCATGACCACCTGACGTGCAATACTGGGTGTTACACCCAGATTGTATTGAAACTGTGAACAGTGGAACTAGACAGTTAATAAGCTTTGGTTTCTTGCTGCTGCTTTTAATCTTGAAGTGTATATATACCTCCCAGATGTTGACCCAGGCTCTACCAA
Source organism: Cyanistes caeruleus (assembly GCF_971803275.1). NCBI lineage: Eukaryota > Metazoa > Chordata > Aves > Passeriformes > Paridae > Cyanistes > Cyanistes caeruleus. The sequence continues at coordinate 91,248,204 of NC_141702.1, forward strand.
ATTACTGGTAAGTCTCCCTAGCAAAATATTCCATTGAAGCTCCCTGAAGCTTCTTTTGCACTGCACAATCACTGCAGCACCAGAAACACACCAAATTTTCCTAGCAGCAAAATGGGATACTTCGATTGGACAACCTGAGTGGTTTACATATATTTTAAAAAGCAGAAAAAAAGTCTAATTAATCATCTTAATAAGACAGCAATATCACTTAGATAATGAATAATGAAGAAAGCTGGTCACTAGGCAATACTGACATGTATTTGCAAGTTGATCCATATTTACAGAATTGCTTTCAGCTGTTTTTCCAGTAGTTCTTGATGTTCCTTGAAAATTTTGTAACTTATGGAGACTTCTACAGAGCTACAGGCTTATACAACAAAACTTGAACAATTCATTTTTGTCTGTGTTCTTTCCCTTTACTACTCAAACACCGACAACATTAATTTACTGAAGCTGGCTGAGATATATTATGTTTCTTCTCTTGCCTCTACTGTTCATGCAAACAAAATAACTTCCTATAGAAAACACTATATATTTAAGGTCAGTAAACAAGATGCATCTATTTAATTTGACATCACAGCCCTTCCCCCTCCCAAAATAAAACAGATATCACAATGATGGGAGGAAGCACTACTGTAACATGACAAGTGTAGCTTGGCAACATGCCCATGTGAAAGATTGCATATGTAACACATACAGTCACATATAGAGAGGCTATATCTAAATACAAGCAGAGGCTGAGCTTCTCAATGCCATTTGGGTATACACGTACCTCCTGTTAGAAGGAATAGGAACTGGACATTCAAATGGTGGACTTGAAAGTGTCTTCTGTGAACAGTTTGTGACACTAACATTTACACTTCTTGTAATTTAATTCCCAAAGTCTTTTCAGCAACTCTGCAAGCAGCTGTAGTTAATGGAGTACAGAATTCTAAGTCAAGGCTGCAACACATGAACACTTCACGGGGAAGGTACTGATCCATAGATAAAGCCACATCTGCACATATCTACACCCTCATACAAGGCTAACAAGATTAAATGCCTTTCTAATCTGAACTTTGGATCAAGTTTCCTGTATGAGCTGCTAGCCCTTCAAAGAAAGGAGGAGGGTTAATTACAGCACTCAAATGTCCTGAGGCATTCAATTTATTTTTTTAAGGTCTGCATTCAACTTACATGAAAAGGAAATAGTAACCTAATGAGGCATTTGACTTATGGGAAATCCTGGGAAAAAAACCTGCAGAACAGAACCTGCAGGCAACTGCACAAATGCTAGTGAGATTTGTGATTCTGCAAGGTTTTCAGAATAATACCAAATGACTAGAATAAACATGTTCAAGGAATGGGCTGGATCTTTTTTAAGATCTGATTCTGATCTTAAACTGTGTTTCTAGTATAGAGATATGCAGGTGAATGCCTGTTACATACCCCACTGTTAACCCTTTTGATTTCAGTAGAGCCTTCTTCAGGGCTCTTTTTTGCCTTCTTAGCAAACAGTCCTACTTCAATGATTTTTCTTGAGAAAAAAGATTTTTTCTCAAAGATTAAAAAAGCATTTTTCCCACATAAAAAAAATCCTGCAAATAAGAACAGGCTCTTAAAATTGAACTAGAGATTTGGAAGAGTTTTTCTGGAATCTAGGATGTGGCTTTGGGGAAAGCCACATGAAGTTCAATACACAAATAGTCCTAATGACTGAAAGGGAATTACCTCTCTGTTTAAGCACGTACACACACAGGTTCTCCACTAAATCAATATTTAAAAGGACTAAGGACTACCAATACATATAAAAACTACTTTCTAGGTTATATATACTTGAAGAATGTGATTAAATAAATTGATCTGAAAGGCTAGAGTACAACTACTGTTCCAAGCCACTTTTCAATAGTGCAAAACTACCAAAAGATAAAGCAAAAACCAGTGGAACCCTAACATAAGTAAGCCCTTCTGGCTTTAAAAGTGGTACTGAAATCACAGGGTGGTAGTATGACAAGATATGTCGGAATGCTTCTGGTTTCACTTTCATCTCAAATTAATTCTCATGTTTTCACAAAGCGTTCTCTTTCTGAACATTTATTTTGCCCATTAGAAAAGAATACAGACTGAGCAAATCTTAAATTATATACCATTTCAAATCTTATATAATGTACTACTCATCTTGGCATACAAATTATTTCACAGAGGTTAATTACCCAAGTGGAAGGCAAGATCTGTCCTCTTGCTCTCACAAGTTAATTTGATTGATTAAACAAATCCATCTAACAACTGATAGGTACTACTGCCTGCAGACTGCAAAATCAAAGTCCACATGCATACAATGCTTCTTCGCCAACAAAGTCTGAACACCCTTTCTGAGAAAATGGCAGATGAAGCAGACCTGCTCTCTGCTGAAATTGGGAGAGGAAGCAGTATCACCTTATTTCATCATTAGCATATTTAGTGTCTCCCTGGGACAGGTCAGGAACATGAATGTAGTCTGGTTTATTTTGAGTTTTCTTTCCTTCTCCTTATACAGTCTCACAAGGGAGTAGACAGTTGACTGCCTGAGAATTAAATTTCTCCAGACTGCATTGGGGTGAGCTTCCCATGGCATCATCTTCCTTTTCCTCATATACCCTTACACAGGTTCCAGCATCTTACAGTCCCTGGAGATGCGAGCAGTTTATCTCGAACACTTTCCAGAGGGGTAAAGAAGTGAGACTGCTCTTCCACTGTCAGCAGAGGGTTACAGAATACAATATACGCAACCTCCAAGTGCAATTCTTACTTCTGCTAGCTCAGTTCTATTGTATATTACCTGTCCAAAGCCATTTTTCCTTCAAAGAACACCCCTCCCTTTCTTAGTAACAGTCTTGAGATAAACCTAGATGAAACTTCAGGTTGCTGAGGCTTCCAGATCACTTTTTTCCCCCCATAAATATAGGATTAGGCTTTAGAGCAACTTTCCTGGAATTCAAGTTGTACAGTACAATGAACAGGATGACTGCAATGAGATGAGTTATTGGAAAGGGCTTCACTGAGGTTTCAACAGTCACATTACGCAGCTTCCTTCAGGAAGCATTTTTATGGTCTTGCAGGACTCATAGACATGTTTGTAGGAGAAAATTAGAGAGGGCCTGAGATTAGGGCCAAACACTATCACACAGCTGCTGTATTAATATTTAGCATAAACCTTGACACACTTTCACCCACACCAAAATGCCTTTTACAAACAATATCCACATGCACCATTTCCACACTGCAGAAGAAAGATCTGGCAGTATATGAGCTTATTAACTTACAACAAGAACAAGAGTGAGATGACAGAATATTTCTGTTATCTGGACTCGCTACATCTCACTACAGACATTCTTTGGTGAATACTTGATAAAATACCTAAGACAACAGGAATGGACTGTGGTGAGCGCTTGATCTGGAGACTCATTATGTACAGGTATGTATTACAGGAACCAACTAGTAAGGTAAGTTTTTCATTTCATAGTTATGGAGAATGGACATTGGAAAAGACTCCTAAGATCATCAAACCCAACCCTAAGTAATGGTAGTTCTTCTCTGGGTATACCTTCTCACCAAAATCAGCGGGAAGTGAATATGTGTGCAAGAGGACACTGACGTTTTCACCAGGAAGGTTATGCCTATCTGAACTGCATCACTGGGAAAAGAGAAAGGAGATCATAGCAAGAAGTAGCTGCAGCCCTAGGGTATGCAACAGTACCTGTGACATAGAAGCAGCTCAGAAAAGAAGATGCTGTTCCTAGGGCAACAAAAGAGTGCAGAGGTTCTGGGCATCCTCTCCTGGACTCCCACAGAGAGGTTTTGCTTTGGCAGAGGCAGGAGGACAGAAGGCAGTACCACCATGTGCCCTCCCACAGGGCAGAACTCTTGCTCTGGGACACAGGACTCAGCTGGTACAGGCAGTGCAACATCTCATCAATTGAAGCCATACAGAGCCTGTTTCTGTTTAGCAGAAGTTCCAGCTACTTTCAGAAATCACAGTGATTAAGTACAAGCCAAAAGAAGAAATTCAGATCCTATCTTTCAGTTTCATTCCAAATTAGCAACTGTAACTCTTTAAATTGTTGCATTTTTTGCCATCATCAAGAGAAAAATCAGTTGCTTGTCATGCCTCAATTAATATGTGACCCAATGGGTTTTTTGTTGAGATCCAAAAAAAGACAGGCAATAGATATTAATCATTAGACAAGCTTCAAATGAGGCTTTTATGTTCAATTAAAGGCTGCTTCTGTGCAATAGTAGATAAACCTTGATCCCCAATAGATGGCTTTTGTACAGTGTGAGATGAAACCATTGCCTTCCAGGAAGCTTACTCACTAGGGATGGCCTGCCTCACAGTACAGCCATCACAGCACCAAAAGCTTCACACTGGGAATGGCTGACATTGAAAAAGAGCATTTTTCAGTGCCCAGGGAACTTTGTGCAGTATTCATTTCTATTTAGCTATTTTTCCAAGGCTTTCCATGCCTTTTCAACAATATACTTGCTGTCCAGTAAGAATCAAGGAGAGTTAAATTGTATTTAGTGCCTTTCCTTTTCATGGAAGTGAGACTAAATCCTCATAACTGCAAAACTGCTGCATCTGGGGCTTCTGAAATGAGCTGGACATGTATGTTCCATCTGTTTAAAGAGTAATTACAGGGATCAACATAAGCGCCTTGCTTTTTGTGGAACATTTGTTTTTATTAATGAAATAGCATTTCATAATAGAAAGGTAATAACTACAGTAATACATTGGTTGTGGATACAGCTATATTCTGTGAGTTTCATTAATTTGATCTCAATGAACATTTAATGTGCCTGACAAATTACAAGTTTTTTCTCCAAAATACCTGATATAACAACGGTTTGAATAAAAGTAGCATGTAATACAGGGCAATCTCCTTCTAATGCAAGACAGTCACTTGCTTTAAAAAGTAATACACTGGTACATCATCATCAAACAGTTAAACCTCTCTACCTATCACACATGGGATATTGACACAGGGGACATTCAGGAACATGCCCGTATGGCCAAGAGACAACAACAGATGGTACATGACTGCAGTTACTGTTCCAATCTGTGGCAGTTTGGAGTTCTTAAAAAAGAGACAGTCTCACATTACCTCACATCATAAATAGAGTGTGAATTCTTGCAATAGAAGCATGAGGGGGCAGCATCTTCAAGAGTTCAACTCTTTGGAAGAGCAAGCCAAGGAGGTTTAGAAATATGCTAGGTCCAGGGTACATAGACTGAACTCCAGGTGTTCAGGCTTGTGGTTCAATCCTCCAATCTCCCTGCAGCGTCTCCACAGTCCTTATGAACATCATGCCAGGAGGAAGAAAAGTATTTGATACACAGATGATCTGCTGTTGAAACCAGTTATGTGATTATTGCTGAAGGACACTGAATTATTGGGACATACTAATTTTAAGAGGTCATTTTGCCAGATAAAGTCTTGCTTTGTGGAAAAAGGTGAAAGAAGCATGATATAAATTATATCACTACCTTTGTTACAGATTACACAACTCAATAGAAAAGTTCTTTCAGCTAGTAAAAAAAAATCTAGATGTTATTTTCCTAAATAATTGCAGCTCACATTTAAGTAAGTACAGGCCTAGCTCTAACTTTGGATGAAAGGCCACTTTCAGGTCTACTCTTTTGGCCAGAAGCACGACACATTGCAAAGATGTATTTGTTTCTTGGGGTTGTTCACTCTGAGTTATACTGTTTATAAAACAGTATTACCAACTATCACCACCTCCAGCTGAACAGCCATAAAATAGGTAGCCTGGAAACCAGGAAAACACTTGCTAAAGCAGCACAGAACATGTTAACCTACTCACCGGAGTATGTTGACCTTTACTGCAAATCAACTGCTTCTTTTAGCTTTGGTTTTAATGAGCTTGGGTGTCTGGGGGGGGGCGCACCTAACCAAGAAAGTTGAGGGATACTTGAAAATGTATATATACACACATAAACAGCTACCTGTAAGAAAGGGTAGCAGCAGAAGCCACAAAATAATAAACATGAAGCAGAAGCAACTAAAATAAAGGCAGATTGTCATACTGAAAAAAGTGGTTATGTAAAGATCATCATAAGTGGGTATGAAACTACACAACTAGCTGATTTCCCACGCGACCTACAATGCTTAGTACTCCCAGAATGGAAATACTAAAGCTAGATGAAATATGTGGATCATTTTCTTGGGAAAGAAAAAAGGCAGTCATACTGAAACAAGATAAACATCAACTGCAGCACACCACTTCTGCACTTCCTATAGGAAAAAGGATAAAACCAGTTGATTTTCAAATATTACTTCAAAATATTATTTTGAAGGGTTTCCAGTAGAAGTTAGCAGTGGGCTCAGATGCCTATTTCAAAGCACCACGTTTCAGTGCTCTCCCCTTGTTTCACTTGCTCATGTTTCTCTTTTAAGTTATACACAGCACTGTGTACTATCTCCTACATGGACAGATGTACAATGACTTCTAATATCACTAATGTTTCATATTTACACATACATGCTGTGTTTTTAAGAAATGGGACATGCACAAAACAAATGCACAACTGAGTATTAAAGAATTACAGACACTTGAAATTTATGGACAGGAATAGCAAGAAGCACTTGTGAAGCTGCAGAAGTCCAGCTCCTACCTCATGGACAACATGTTGACATGGGATCTTCCACAGGTACAAATAAATGGTTCCAATGGGAAGAATGCAGAGAGATGCCTTCATCCCCATTTTTCATAGAAATTATCTCTCAAAGCCCCATTCAAGACCACTGCAGCACAACCAACCATCAGCCCAGCATTGACTAGGTCAGCCTCTGGGAAGTGCTAGTAATAAAACTGAGCAAGGATCATGATTTTTTTTTCTTGTCTCACAATAATTCTTCCTCTGTTAAACCAGTTCTAAGAATTGCAGGCATCAGTTCCAAGTACAAGAAAAACAAGGCTGGTATCTAGCAGCAATCAGTATAGGGAGATGAGCAGTCAACAATATAAGCACATTAACATCACAGCAGGTCAGTGCTACTGCCAATATGACAACACTGTTGTGGAGGAACTGTAGTGTTTGCTTCAGCTGCTGCTTAGAAGTGTTACTTGTGGGACAGCAAAATCACAACAAAGCAGTGTCTGATATGAGTGAAGCTGATCTTTCTTTTTTTGAATAAGTTAAAATGAAGAAATAAAAGAGAAATCAGATAAAGCAAAGACTAAGGCAGAACCAAAGTTTCAAGTTTGTTCCAAGAAAAAAGGCAGAACCCTTTATTAGGAAATAGTGCCCAACATTGGCAGTACTGTACACAAGACTCTATTCCTGTCTAAGTGGGAATCTAACCCTGGCTGCAGGCCTGAGTCAAGAACTCTCATCTTCACTCTAATCCTCACAATCACTACTGTCAGAAACTGCTTTGATATTTTTTTTCTGCCATCATACTTATCTACCTTAAAAGGTTGTGAGGCAGATTTGTTGCTCAGATACTTGTGGATTAGAAACTACACTACCATAAAAGCAGGATAGGAATGAATGAAGTTTGCAGCATAGAGAAACATTTCTTCTCTTAAAGCAAAACGATCTTCAGTCCCCCTCCTCCCGAAAAAATCTTCTGCAGTTTGAAGACTAGAACACCAAAACCAGTGACTGAAGAGATTACCATAAAAAACTTGTAACAAACCTACATGCACAAGCTTGCACACAAATACAGTTTGAATAATTGGGTACAAAAATTACCACATCCAAACCCCTTTAAAATAGCTGACCATAAATGCCTGCAAATAATTAGTTATTGATTAGTCACCTTAAAAAGCTGCATTTCACCTATCTGAGCCTACTTGTACAGACCTGGGTGACTAAATAAGCCCTGGTCTTCCTTAAGAGAGGTTCAAATGCATATCTGCTATGCACTGATGCCACCACCTGGCTGTTTTCATAATGCAAATTCCTACATCTACTTAATTTACTTAGTTCGGTTTTTCTTTTTTAAGGTAGCAAAACAGTTCATCTGAGCAAAAAATATTAAGCCCATTAAAATGTCTCTATTCTCACCTACAAATAGAATGCACAACATCGTATGGGAATAAACTGATGCCTGACAAGGTTTATGTGACAGTCAAGCTCTTGCATGATTACCAGATACCCAACATGGTATGCTCAATGACACCTTCACTTGCTGGCCTCAAGCTTCAGAGCTTCTTAATTTCCTCAGTTCAGCACTACAGAGCCCTGAGGGCAAAAGCTACTTCTTGCTCTCAACTACCACCTACTACCAGAAGAACTGAATTTATTTTTGTCGCTCTATTGGGAATGGCGAGAAGAATGACACAGATTCTCTTGGGAGTCAAACATGAGAATTTCTCTTTGGTTTATTACCTCCGATCTTTTTTATAGACCGATATGTGAAAGTACAGAAAAGAAAAACTCTTATTGGTTAGTAAACTAACACATCACATCATTGGGTGATGTGGGGTACATCACCTCTCCACCTTCTCTTGCAAGAAAACAAGGAATAGACAAACCACCTGCAAGGCTGTCTTCTATCTCTGAGGATTACTTTAATTCCTCCTTCTGATTTCCCAGGCCACTTTCTCAGGTGAGACTGAGGAAGTTATGCAGCCTGCTATTCCACAGGCACTTTGCTCCCTGCTTCATAATTAGCATCCATATATTTTATAGCAGAACAAGTACATGCTATACTCTCATCCCACACAGATGCTTTAGCCAATAGTTCAGCAGAAGGCTGAAGGCATCCAATTATTCTGAACCCAGCCTTTACTGAAGCCTCATTTTTGGAGTTATCACACCCTTCTAGTTTCACACATTGCTCAGACTGTTCCCTAGAAAACTACAAGCAAGTTGGGTAGTTTGAGGCGGAAACAAAATTGTGAGTGGTCACACCTGGGCTGAACTGAAACAGCTCAGTAAAGTCTAAATTGTATTTCATGAGAAGTGACACATAATCCTCATGTGGGTAAACACAAGGCTCTGAGGGAGCCAGTGGGGCCTAGAACTTCAGGGATAGATAAACAGGTATGAGTGCATTAATACAAACTTCTCCTAGGGACTGAATGTGGTCCTCTGGGAACTAACAGCCCAATCTTAATAGTGTAGCTTAACATAAGGGGCAAATATACACCCCAGTGTTCAGGAAGGCTGAAAGACCAGTAAGCCTGTATAGGCTGTGCTTCCACACCACATGAGCTCATGTTCAGCCACCTGAGTGGACAGAATATCTGATGGCCAGAAACATGTGAAAGCTTGAAGGATCAGGCTGACGCCATCTTTCTTCCTGCAGCTGGCTCATGATTCACTATCAAAAACCAGGATGAACGAACTGTGGCAGGAAATTGAATGCCTCCTGAAGATATTGGCGTTCCCACCACCTTCCCAGAGTCTCCTGCTTCTGAGCTTTAGTGAGTCTGGCACACAGGCTGTCCAAGAACTGTTGCCAGGCCTGCTCTAAGTTGTAGGCAGCTGTTACCAGGGTTGTCTACAAGCTCTTCCTGCCCTATTCCCTTCTCACTTGTATCTTAGACTGTACTTAGAATGACACACCTTCCAGCACGGCCTCCCCTCAGCAACCAAATGCTTGAAATCTTGTGATGTTAGCTTGTCTACCTCCCACTGGACTGCTACATGTTTGGAAAATCATTTCAGCAAGAAGGACAACACATCCTTTTTCTCCTGCCACCCCAGGGGCACTTAGCACACAACCAATCCATGACTGCAGCTGCCTACCAAAATAGCACCTCTGTACCTGACATCCAAATCTCTAATCCTGAAGTGACCACACAGTCGTACAATGCATCTCCTCTAGAACAAACTTCATGTTGTTAGTGCCAGGGCCTGATTAAGGAATAGCTGCCATGAAACCTTTCAAGCTTCTTGGAATGTGGAAGGGAAAAAACATTACTATAGTGTCAGCAGGTAACTGGCTTTCATTCTAAGTAAACTGACACTTCAACCACTATTTGTCACTGCCACTGTTCATAGGATTGTGTGCAATGTCATCAGCTCATCCCCTACAGCACTTAAGAGAGGGGAAGACACTGTATTGTCTCTGGAAGTTGAGGAAGGTTACACAGGCCCCTTATCCTTATGTGCAGTTTGCCTAACTCCTTGGATAGACCTCACACGGCAGGAAAAAAGCACTTTGGGGCAAAATTGTTTCACGGCAGATTTCTCCTTCACCTCACAGCCTTATGAAATTGCTTTTAAAGACCTAAAGCAGCCTTCCTGTTTACATTAGCAAAAAAACCTCAAAATGTTTGTTGCCCTGGTCTTCAAGAAGTTCTTCATCCTTTTTCAACTGTACCCCATATCCTAATAACAGATCTTCTAGTAGTCAGGGACTATGAAAGTGCACAGCCTCTTCCTACTGCTGTTGGGTTATCCACCCACCAAATATTTCATCCCTCTCATGACAGACTGAAAAACAAGTATTTCACTGCAGCCTAAGGTATCACCATACTGCAACACCTGGGAAACCAAAGAGACTTTGCCACCATTGTCGCTTTCTTCTTTTCTGCCCAATCAGAGCAACAGAAAGCATGACAAAAAGAACAAAAAGGATGTTGTGTAGATTGTGGGACACCAGAGTAAGACTTCAGTGGGACTCAGTAGTTTGGATCATTAACACCATGGGCATAACTAGGAACAAACTCCTCTTGCATAAAATTAACCCAAAAGACCTAATTTCCATACAACAGCAGAAGCTCTGCAATCCAAAGCAGTACATGAAGACAATCAGGAGGATTCATCTCAATGCCACAAAACTGCCCTAAACTGGTGTAGGTAAGAGCTTTTCAAGAGCAACTCATTGTAGGCTACCAGTGGCTAAACAAGTGATTCCCTCAAATAAGGTGTAAACTGTGCAGATCTCTTTTCAGCAGTACATGCCTATAATACCAAGCCCATAAGTAGAATGAAGAACAATCATGTAACTAAAAGAAACACAAATAATACAGTATTTGGTTAGGTAAGGTGTCAAAATTTACTATCAGCTCTATTCTGATAGCATCTCCCAATTAAAATTCCACATAAAATCCAAAACCAGACCTCATCCTTTTCCTTACATATTTTCCACCAGTTCTCCAATCACTGGAAAACAATGCATATAATCTAAGATCTCCCCATACGTGGTTAGACTTGAAAACAGAAGATTCCAGAGGTGGGGGATCTAAGACAAAGACTGAGTTTTCTATACTTTTCATGGGAGCTAGTCCACTAGCCCCTTCAGAATCCTCAGATAAATTAAGTGATTTCAAAAAGTCTGCAAAATTTCTGGGAAATAAATTTGTACATCTAACTGAGGTAAGCGTAATTTCAATACATTAAAGTCTGAGTTGTTACAAAGCCATGCAACATGCACATATTTCAGTACTGATCAAGGAGTAAGGTTTTCACATGAGACAAGAGCAGGATAAACATGGAATAAATGTCAGTTCTGCAGTTGCAGTAACAGCTTTCCACGCACTATCCTTCAACCACTAGATGGTATCTGCATGCCAGACCAATTCGAGCAAAAAACGTAATTACGTCAACTGGATTGGGTCTTTTTTTATTAAGTAACCATGTAAATAATTTTAATAGTATGAGTATAAACAAGTCGGACCAAGCTAAAAAGTATATCCTTTTCCTCTGAGTGATAAAGGCAAGGCAAGAGCCTCTAAGCCTACCATGTCAGTCATTTACTGTACGTTTAGGTAAGAGCCTTCAGTAGGAATGAATTAAGTATGGTATTTGTTCCTCAGTACTGCTTTGAGAAAAGGGCATTAAGTCTTTCAGCTCATTCTCTTAATTGCATCTGGTTTCCAAGAGACAAAGGTACAGCTAAGATGCCTATTAGTATGCAATTCTCCTAAAATGCTCCCTCTCACAGCATTCCACAAAAGTATTACACATTCCGTCTTTGTGGAAGCTGCAAATGGACACCCAGGAATAGAAACCTGAAATATAAACACGAAATATTCTGGGGTAGCTAATGGAAAATTATGATTTATACATGCCCAGAAATTTGACAAGACAGTGAGCGACTTACATGGGCAACTGTAGAAATGCTGCTTGGATGTCAGAAGGAACAAAATTAAATATTTCCAACTATTTTCAGAATACATTAATTGGGACTTCAAAATAATGGAAAAAAACCTACAATGGAATATATTCACTTGCCATTATTGTGTGCATTCATCAGTGCTGTGTTTTCCTCTGCTTCATATCATGAGCTTCACCAGTTTTATCTTCGAGATACCATCTTTTTCTGATTAAGTCTTTTCAGTAATTAATTGGATCCATCCACAGCATTCTCTTTTGCACCCTGAAGACTTAAACCTTTAAATCAATAGGAGGGAAAACTCTACCAAGAAAAAAAAATCAGTAGCTTAATTATTTTGCTTTCTGCAAATACAATTTACTATTTTTGAATATGAACCATCTGTAAGAATAGACAAACTATAATCCTTCATATTTGTTTTACCTCCTCCCTTTAACAGTAACTCAGGTGAAGTTAAGCCACTAAAATTTAACATCTGGGCATGTCTAACTATTTAAAGAGGATTTTTTTCAAGTAGTGCTCATTTCTACAGTTCAGCCTATGAGATTTTTATCTTTCACATGATGCTTACATTTTCACCTGAAGATACAAAATAGTTTTTGTTGTTTATCGGCAGCTGGATGTAGTTATCATCTGCTTTCTAATATGGCTGCTTCCAAGACTTGGTCTGTGGCAGACTAAAAGGAAGCTTCAGCTGCAGATTCTGCCAACAAAGGCAGTGGAACCCAGGAAAGGGGCTGTGCTAGGCCATGGGCACTGCATATATTCTGTTTAAACTCCACCTGTTCTGACTGTTTCAGGCAGCAATGAGTTTTTCTTGGAAAAGATTACATTAGTCATGTACTGGCAAAGGCTTGTTGCAAGTACCTATTTTGAATTGTTTTTAAAGTCTCATTTCCTGGGACACAGACGTAGAGATTAATGAGTGGAAACAGGACACTGGGAAAAAAATAGTGTCATTATTACCCATTAACATTATTATTTATTTTAACAAGGCACAATGAGATACAAAAAAAGAACCAGGCAGCTTAGCTGTTTTCCCAACACCTCGAGTGCTCTGCAGGAAAGATGCTCAGGCACTACCAGTTCCAGAAAACTATAGATGAGAATTTGACAAACCCGAAACAAGTACCTAAACCTGTATCTTATCTGCATAACTTCTTTACTGACCCAACACTGAGTTTCAACCACAGTGTTTTTCAGTGTTCAGCCCAACATGGCCCGAGGTTCATTCAGGTTTCATCATCTGGCACACACCATGAGAATGCTTGGTTATAACCTGATGAGTTGCACACAGCCACCTGTTAAAATGCTGTCCCCAAAACCTTGATAAACCGTTGGAACAAGACAAGCAAAATCCACTTATGATCCAGGTAAAAAAAGTATACAGCTGCACTGAGAGTGAACTAGAAAGCTTCTACTGCTAAGTAGCAGAAGCAAAGAAAGTGACAAAACAGAAAGATCAAAGGCTTTGCCTAGATGTCCAAACCCTGGTATTAACTCATTGAGTTCCTTTTTATTGACAAGAATGGCTATGTGCATGAACTTTATTGCAAACTCTGACTTGTATCAAAAAACCCTGCCTGCCCTTTAAAGGGTATTAGCTCACGTGAACTCAGACATTTAACTGAGCTGTTGTCCTATCTGCCCCAGCATAACGAGACATTCTCTTGTCTTTGCTTTTTCTTAAGTTCATTTTGAGTCAAATGTTCACATTTATCCTCATGTACATTCCAAAGCAGATGGCTAGCAATCATGAACCAAGCTGCATTCAACTGAGTTCAAAAGCTATATAACATTGACAGTACCACTGCCTCTGCTCTTTGCTAAACTGTGATATTAACTGGCAAGTTTGTGTAAGAGGTCTTCATCTCTAACCAAGCTGGCAGCAAAGGCAGTCCCAGAAACAGCAGCCACAAACACAAAAATTAATAGTCTGCCAAGAAGAAGTTCAATACCTAGTTAAAGACTAGGCTTATGCAATTGTTACCTACATAAACCTCTACAAAGCAGAATCCCTTTTCTGTTAACCTCTGAACTTCACATTAAAGGACAAACATAGAATATTTGTGCCTGTCACCTAGAAATTCTGAAGATTCCAGCTATCCAGAACAGTTACTCGCAGATCACCTTCAGTTCAACCATATTCAGCAGCAATAGTGTATTTTATATTTCTATTACTAGAGAGCAAAAAAATGCGTCTCACAGCCCCAAACTAATCATAGACCTCCAGAAATTGAATCTGACCGTTTCCACTTAGACTTATTGAAAGATAAGCCACAGATAGGAACACTTCTTCATATAAAAAACACCTTTCTGCTCATCAATTCTGAATTTGGCAGAAACACAGCAAGGTAGACTTCTATGATCAAACAAGCTTACAACAGGGATGTAGGTTACTGACAATATAAGCAACTTCCTCCTGCAGATCTGAAGAATTTCCATCAGTTTCCTAGGCAAGTAAGTACACAGCAACGCGCAGCACTGGGATGCTACAAAGCTGTGTCACACCTACCTACTGGGTTCCCTCTCAACAGAGTACAGTACAAATAGAGACTGCCTTCATAATAGGATCCTGAAACTTGGTGACAGCTGGCAGCAGGACACTTGCAATTAATCACATTAAACTTGGATGCAAAACGACCAACTGAGTCTTCAGTGGCCACAAGTGTGTCTAGATGCAGCAAACCAAACAATTCACTAGTTTAAGACCCTCACAGCATTTTCAGTGAGTCTACTTCTACAGCAGTTTTTGGAAATACATCAGATCAGTACAATGTACTAAACAGAAACAGTGGTCAAGGTATTAGAGCAGCACAACCACAACTACAAGAAACTTTTTCCTCCTTTAAACCAGTAAGCATTTATCTATGAATAGAACACACTGAGAACTATAAAGCATACAAAAAAATGTGATGAAAAACAGGAATCTTGTATCAATCAACACAAAAGAGACCAAAACAGCATGCCTTGAAGCATACTTTAAATCAGTATTTGGAAAATTCAAAATGTCCATCAACCAGAAAGGAACAAGATAAGAGGTTGTGTGCCATGTGTACACTACTATAAACATGAATATTACTGTCAGATAAAGGTGTAGGGGGTGAGCGTGCAAAAATGCATCTCAAATGATGTAATGTTTTATATGCCTCTCAACAACCCATCTGAGAATCCTCCTGTTTATTCCCAGCATACTACACACACTATTTAACAGTATTTAAGGCTTGTACAGACAAGATGTTTATGTGAAAAAGAATAATTAGCCATTAGTCCACTAGCAATTTGTGGAAGAAAGTTAATTTTATCTGAGTAGAATTAGACTGAGGTTATCTTTTCTACTTCTCTCAGAATGGACGATACTAAAAATAGAGAGCTATACTAACTGTAAATGTAAGCTTAAGTGGCAAATTCTATTATATATCAGGCTTGTTTTTAGTATGGAATATCAGACATACCTGTAGAGGTAAGATTACTACATCATGTGTGTTTTCCACCATAAAGATGACAAGGGATGTCAGTGGACATCCCAACTCTCCAGAAATCAAAAGAGCATTCAAATAATTTCCAAAAGACTGCTGCTACATAAAAACAGCAATTCTTCAGAATACCAGCACCCAATGTAGCTTACTAGTGCCATTAAATAAACTAAAAATTTCCTATTTCTTTAGGACACAGAAGGCCCGAAGACTTTATTTTCTTTTGACATAGCATCTGTAACACAAGCAAGCATGTTAGGTACTCACATAACATACAGCTTTACACCTGGACATTTTATGATACAGAAGACATTGTACCAGAAACTAAAGAGAAAATGGAAAAGTGTTAATCCAGATGTTTGGTAACACAGAGGCTGGCACTTGGTAAAACCCACCATTTTCAAAACTTGCAAGTAAACCTCAAGTAAGCAATGAATTAGAGCAGGAAGTTACCATATCAATACTTACAGATTAGATTTCATTAATTACCTTGTCACAAACTGCAGTTACTCTCACAAGAGCTCTCATCACTGACTTTCAAAAACAAGTGTCTTTGAACAACATCAAAAGAAATCAACATTTTATTCTAAGCATTGAAACTGGTGTTTCCTTCAAAGTGGGGTAAAATAAATCATTGTTCAAAACCACAGACCAACCCAGTATTAATCAGTAACAGATATATTGTAAGATTTCCTTTTTTTTGAAAACAACCAACACCATGTGTTTTGAGTAACAGTCAGGTATGTTAAAATAACCAGTCAGACTTCATTCAAATGAATTAGACAACTTTTACTAAATGAAAAAAAACTACATTTAAAACAAAATGGAATTAGAAAAGAGACTTAAATCCATTTTAAAGAACTTGCTCACTGTGTCAGAAATCAATATATCTCTTGCATTATATAATGTGCCAGTTCATAAAACATAAGTTACTAGAATCATCAATTTAATATTTTCAAAGACAATACTGAAGTCAAGAGTTTTACATCTACTGATGCGCATTTAGAATGGTATAAATCTGCAGCCTTCCGCCAAAGAATCTTACTAATTTGCAGTATTCAGTAAAAGCTTTTGTACTTGTGTCCAGTAAGTATTGCATCCTAAAGCATCACAAATCTGTGCCTTTCATTTATCCTATTATATATTTTGTATCTTCTCTCTATCTTGCCATTTGCCAATGTTAACTCTTTTAATAAAGGAGAGACCTGAAAAAAATACTGCGTAACTCTTGATCACGTACAGAAATTATTGCTACTATAGTACACTACAAAGCAGAAATCTATACAATAGTATATGAAATTTGATCATGAAAATCCAAATGATAGACTCTTTAGTGATGTAAGCCTTACTATAAGGTTGGACATTCCTGTAGCATTTTCAGCTCACCATGTACTGTATATAGAACATCCATTTAAACATACCCTCTTCTGAAACAGAATGTCAGCTTTCAAAGGCTTAGCAAATAAAGATCTTCATGTTCTGTGGAACTATGTAAGATGAATTTTGATGCAGGTAGGAAGTTAACTGGAAGCTAAGCATGCCAAAGGTGTTTCATGCTAATAAAACTAAAGCCAAGGTACAACTTAAGTTACCAACTAATAGGCAATACCATTTTTGTCCTATCTAAGTTAAATGAAGTGCCATCGCACAGTGTAATGTCAATAATTTAAAATAGTGTAGTGCACAAATTCATTGTGTGGCAGTTTAAGTTAAAAGGTCAGGACAGGTTTTTCTGTCCTGATGTATGTTGGCTGCCAAGCTGTCCAGTCTGGGCATTTGGTACTCAGTTTGCCATTTAATCATTACTATAAACTTTGCATTATAATGGGGCACACTGCGTTATGATGAAGAAACGGGATTAAGGGGAGGGTAAGAGATCAGTGGCTGTTCTAGAAAGACCCTTCCTCATATCAACTTCAAAGAGCCAGGAAATAAGACTAGATACCATATTCGCATCATTCTAGCTACAAAATAACCAAAGTAAAAGCAATCAAGCAACAATAAGACCACATTACACTAATGGAACATCATGCTCTCATCTGGTTTAACTATTACACCAAGTTTTAACTGGGATGTTGGTCAACTTTAAAAACCGTGGTAAATGTGAGTGTGTAGTTGAAATAGTTTTTTCCTAATTTTTCTTTCTCTCTATGCTGGCTATTAGAACTTGGAGCTATACTTGTTACAATACAGTGTCGTACATCTTTCTACTAGAAAAAAATTAATAAAGATCCTTTACCCGTCTCTTTAATTTAAACGTGTGACATCATAAAGGGTGTCAAATGGCTGGATGGTTTTACAGTGCACACTTATATACTGTAATATGGAGTTTTGTCCTTGACAATCTGATGGTGTTTTCTACATTATTTCCTTTCTTCACCTCTTCTTCGGTGGATTAGCTGTGCGAGGTGGAGTGACTGGACGCCCAGAATTCAGTCCACCATACTGGTACTTGGCTTTCTTTTCAGATGGTTTCAATATCTTAGAGAAAATAAAGAAGTTCCTTTGAGTCAGCAACAATTAAGAACATTTCAAATACTGTTAAGCCTACATGAAACCTTTCTCAGCAGGAACAAGAGGGATGAGGGTGGTGGTGGAGCAGAAATCACATTGCAACTCTACAAATTTCTTAGTTCTACATGCAACAATAACAGTAACTAATTACTCCACTACGTTGAAGTGGAGTAGGAGAAAGAAAAGGAGCTAAAAACACATCCAGGAAGGAACAGGGAGTAATATTTGATCAAAGGGTCCCTTATAACCATATTAAAAGGGTCCTTATAACCATCAGTTCGCATAACTGTGTACTCCAATCACTAGATATGAAAAAAAAAATTAAAAAATCACCCAATTAAACTTTAAATTTTGAAATGAGCATTTGAATAGAATGAATAACTTAATATGCAATAGTTTGGAAAACATCAAATCCAAGTTTTCCAGAGAACAGTTGGTTTGCAGTTCCAGTTGCCCACAAATGCCAGCCTACTGTGCAGTCCTCTCTGTAGCCCAAGAACATTGCTTTATATTAACCACCAGCACATCAACAGGAACACTAATGTGGTCCATACAGCCCAACAACTATAGCCATCTTGATGCACAAATATACCATACCTGAAAAGAGCACATCAGGGTTTCGTCCACACTCATCATGCCCCCTGCATTGTCAAACTCTCCACAATAATTTGGAGCTGAGAACAGGGTGACCAATTGCCGTTTAGCAAAGAACTCATATCCATCCTCAACCACCTGTCAATACCAGAGAAATCAAAACAGCTTATGTAAGAAATCTTGAAGGAAAAAAAAAATCTTGAGGCAAACTGGACTTAATATTAGAAAGATACTTCATCAAAAAGGTCTTGACTTTCAGACACGACAAGTTCACTCATTTCGTCTTACCTGACACTGAATACCAGGCCAGGTAGCATACCCCATGTCTGACACTTCAAATGTTAAACACACATCAGCTGGACTGTTTAATATTTTCATAGCTGAAGTCCAATTATACACTGCCAGTGTAAGGCATTCCCAGCATTTTATGCTTAATATATAGAATATAGATGTTTGACTTAATTAGTTGGGAGCACACAAGGTCTGGATACCACCTTCACAGCAACTTGAAACAATTAAGTTTTGCTTAAATTGGTGTTGATTGCACAAACAAGTGCAGATGATTTTAGAGCATCAAAATTATAAAAAAAAAGAGTGATTCTACCAGATCTTGCCTAAGAGCATAATGCACCTTTAAAATCATGCAAGTATACTACTGATGATGCATCAGCTAAGAATGTTCCCTCTTTCCCAAAGTAAAAGCTTCATGTTACAATACAGTAAGCTAGTACACCCAACTGCTTACTTTGGTGCAATTATCATGATCTTTTATAAGATTTCATCTGTCTTTTATAATGAACTGAATCAACTATATGAATATAGGAAATAAGCATCAATTGAAGAATTGAAAGAAAATTGGCATCAATCTTGATCAGCAGTTAGAAAATCCAGTTAGCATGTCAATGCTACATGTCAAAAATCAATACTTCTCTAATGTTTTAGCAGTAAAATTACAAAGAAAAAATTTTAAGTGTTCTAATAATCTACCCAAGCCTAACAGTGACACAGAATAAAGAGCCTATTTTTGTTTCACAACAGGAGGGAATTTCCAAAATTGACTAAACAGTGAAACTGAAACATCATACAGGAAATTGAAACCTGAGGTCCACCTAACTAGCACTCTTGCTTTAAGTAACCTAATAAAAAAGCATGCTAAAGATTGACAGTGCAAAAACAGCCTGAGTTAAATGTGCTGAAAGAAAAACAATCCATGTCAAAGTACTCTAGATAGCTGAACCAAAATACTGGCTACAGTGAAAGCTTTTATGTACAGACTTGTTTTAGAGATAGTCAAAATGCATTTAATATTTCCATGAAGCAAAGCAGAGCTAGTTTAAGCCAGAACTACCAGGGAATTATCTACTACTGAAACTGAATAACTCAAACATAAGTGTAAGTCTCAAATTTAAGTCACCCTGCCCTTTTAAGCCTGGAGACTTTACCTCTGATGTTCACACACTTCAGTCTAACATTTAACAGACAGTACAAAAGGAAGAGATCAATGGATAAATCCAGTGTTAGTATTCCACTCCACTGACATTAGACACAGTTCAACATAAGTCAACAGAAGGATACAACCTTTATAGGCCCTTTATTTGAAAGATTTTTTTTCTCTGGAAATAATACAGAGAAAATTAAGTTCCAAATACACACTACTGATAAGGAACAAGAGGTTTTAAGAAGTGAAAGCAGTAAAATTCATACCTGATGAGCTCGACAGATCAAATCCAGATCATGACGATTCAGAAATTTACTGACTACATCAGCACCAAAAGTGAAAGAGACCCCACGATCATTTTCACCCCAACCTTGCACATCTTTGTCCGGGTCAGACCACAGCAGGTCACAGAGCAAACCTTCAAAAGATAATACAAGTGAAAATGCCAGTCGTAGGAGGTATTTTATGATGTAAAACAGAGCTATCGTAATTACCAGAGCAACTCTCCTAAAGAAATTAAGCTTTAACAACAAATGTAACAATACTTTAACTGCAACTCAGACAAAGTGTACAGTCTGTAAATCTGGAGATTGTTCCCCCCACCACTAAAAATGCTTTGAGATGCAAAGAGTCAGAGTCAAATAGTTCTCTGAAATAATATTTTATTGTAATATTCAGTGTGTTTACATTGAACATTTGAGGAGTTTAAAAATATTAAAGTGCAAGTGTACTAAAAGGCAACCATCAATTTCACAGATCACCAAGAAAGCTTTGAAAACTGCAGTAAGTTTAAGTCCTATGCAAGGCCAGTCATAAATGCAGCAAGTAAATTTGTACTTCAGTTTCTGAACACAAACAGCTTTGATTCTTTGCCACCACTCATGAGGAACCTTAGATGACTACATCAAAATGTAACACATCAAAACACTGATATATCATTTCACATAGCACTATCAATTTGCTTGGACCCCTGTTGACTATTTCAAAAAGCCCCATGACAGCCAGTCTGGAATCTAAGCTAGAACAATAAGCCACTCTGGCATTTTAGCACTGGTCAAGATTTGTCTTTTGCTGCCAACAAAAGGTCAGCTAACTCTAGAGTTAACGCTGGGTGTTAAAAAAGACTTCTCTAGATCAACTGCAATGCCTTTTCACTTATAGAACTTTCCATAAATATTAACATGAGAATGAATCGGGCCAATCCAAATACAACACAAACAAACCCTCAGATGTTTGAAAGACATTTCATAGCTTTCCATTAAATTGTACTTTCTTTACCTGTGATGACCCATAGGCATATAAATACTTAACAGCATTGTTTCACAATCTGAAAGATATGCCAGCAGGCTCCTTCATCTGCCATTCAGAAGTTTGATTTACATTTACACTTGGGTACTTGCTAAACAAAATATTGAAGATGTTATTTCATAAACAACAGATCCTTCAAGATGTAATCAAGCAAACCAATGTCTGAAACCTATTGTGCAACTACACCATTTTATATTTATATACATTTATCAAATCATCCTCGGTGCCAGAACAGTGCTCCCCTCTAACAACAGGCTAAAATTTTATTTGTTTTTAGATGAGAAAGAACAAAACAAGTACAACTGTATTTTAGGTAATATTTCTATCTAGAAATAAACTACTGAATACAGAGAGTGCATGACTAAAATTAACTATACTAAAACTTAATTCTATATTGAGTAACTTTGTTTTTCAAAACAATAATTGCCCTGCAATCCCTAATGGCTTCTTACCATGAATTTCCAGCAAGTGACAGAACCTGCTTGTCTCTGCTGTCTAGCAAGTGCTTCCTCTTCTATTCTCTCTCCAAAACCAAAAAAAATCTTTAGGGTCATATAGAACAATAGGCAAATCTGTCTTAAGAGGTCTTCAAATTGCAGCTGAACTTGCAAAGGCTTTTTTCATCAGGCTAGAAGAAGCCATCATAATTATCTAATCCTAGCACTGCCACATGATCATCTACCAAAACTTCTGCATCAACACAAACATTCCCCAAGTGACACTTCTCCACAAAGGCACAGCTTTGAAGAACTTGAAACTCTCATGGAAGTGAGACTACCTCCGTTTATTTTTAATTTTCTATAAGATTAACTTCCATTATGTACAACCAATTTCCTTAAATATGTTCAAAAGATGGAAGACCTTTGTGACTGTACCAAAGCACCCACGCCTCTGATGAGACATTTCATTTTAGGTCTGAGAGTACATACACAGCTATTGCTCCTGAAAGCAAAATTAACAGTACAAAACACTAAACAAAACAAAAACCTTTTACAAAAAAATCTCCATACTTATTTTTAAAAGGCACTAAGAAGAGAGATTATTTTAGTGGAGTGTTCATGGAAACAAAAACTACGTTCTGTAACGGCATTCCTGAAGTGGGGGTAGCTCAAGCAATATTATTTGCCTGCTGAATAAAACCATCGTTTATGGGAATGCTGATATATGCAAAGATGTTTGTGCTGACATTTATTTGGTTATGCATTAAATGAATAAACAGCATAAAAGGACAAACAGTGTAGTAATTTATACTACAGAAACACTCACCAGTCTATAATGCATCTTAGTGTCAGGAGTGTATATACTGGCCTGCACAGAAGTGGTGTTGGTAAAGGGACAGTAGATATATTAACATTAGTCCCTGAATTACTCCCACGCATCAGTATTAAGGAACATTACTGGAAACAGAATTCTTCTACTTCAAAGTTTAATTGTAACTTATGTTCAAAAAAAGGGCTTAGATCTTCTATCTCCTCTGAAAGTTAACTTCACACCACTGTTGAAATCAACGCTTCAAAAACTATCCCATTGTATTGCTCAAGTCTTTTCAATCCACTAGCATAAAAAGTAATAAATGAGACACTGAGCAAGACTGATTAAACCATTCAAAAGAACATTGTAAAAAAGCACTAGCAATTTGCATCCAACATTTATAAACAGAACAATAACCTATTAGAAGAAAGTTTCACAGCTAGTACATTGATAGATGCAGTCAAAATTCCAACTGAAGTAAGAGTTGTATTTTTCAAATTTAATGAGGAAGGAGACAAATAGAGAAGCTCGAATAATTAAACACACAGGAAATTTAACTTTGTTGTACTGTTTAACTTTGAACAGTTATGTTCCTTGATAAAATAGAAGGCTTACGTGTGACTAACCAAGACAAGGGGAACTAGTTCTTCAGTTTCCTTTATCTTTCATTAGATTTCTAAGATATTTTAAGGGGAACTTGTGAATAATGTATCAAAAAACATGTATAAAAAAACCCAACAACACATACAACAGTCTTTAACATATCAGATAACACAGCCATCATGAGGAATAAGGCTCATATCCTCTACAGGCAGCAAGGAATACTGTACTGTGAACAGAGATTGCATTAAATCAACTATACTGCTTGCACAGAAATTAATCAAACCTGTTGAATCATTAAGATTAAATGCTAAGATTAAGAGTAAATTCCATGTCACTCACCTGTGTCAGGAACATCTGTAGGTCTCATAATTCTCCGGATCTGCTCCATTGACTGGAGATCTGGAGACAGTCCTGTAAAAGTACAAGAAAACAAGTGACTCATATACGCATTTTACCTGTGGAAAGGGGTCCAGAGAATACAAGATTTGAGGTTCAAAGGCACACAGCATCCACTGTTTCCACTGCAACATAAACAAAAGGCATTCTGCTATGAGACAATTAAGTTGCTGAATAGAGGGATAGAGAATAATGCAAGTGAAATTACCAAGGGGTTTCTCATTACCATTCTTTCAGCCATGGTTGAAAGTTGAGGTTGTCATCTACCGTAGCTCAGCTGTTTAAGTCAATTATAAAATCACAGTACTTTGGTTACTCAAAAAAAAAAAAAAAAAAAAAAAAAAAAAAAAATCACTTAGTACAGACACAGCACCCTTTAAGGAGTTTACATCCTAAGCTCCTCTGCTTGAGGCATACAGGCACAAAAGAGAGCCTGCTAGATGCTCTAGTATCTTAACATGCCCTTAAATAAGGGTCCTAAGTGTCTTAAATTATTTAGGCCAAGGTATCTAATTAGGATAGCTGCAAATTTGAAAATAGAACATTAAGACCTAATTTGTGATGAAATACATTTCATATTAACAAACCATATGAATTTGACTCAGTCCAGAACTCTGAACAGGACAGAAGAAAGCTATCACTGGAAAGGTCATTTTGCATTTCATTTCTCTGTGTAAAATAATTTCAGCTAACATCAGAGTTTGCACAGTGGCAGTCTGTATGTTACCAGAACAATGATATTTGACAGGAACCAAAACATTTGATACAGACTTGAACTCTTCTTCAAGTATGAAGATTTCAGATTATTTTTATTGAAGCAGTCTTATGGTAAAAGCCTTCCATCATTATCAGCTTGCTAAAGTTGTTTTCACACTGTTGCCTTGAAGTTGTAAAGGATGGCAGAAATCTGACAGTACACTACTTAAAGGGGGTATAAATCAAATATATAAACACAACAATATAGCAACAATAATACAAATTCAATTAGACATCAGCTTTTAAACTTTGACATATCTACCACTTCCCCATATCTGATCTATTTGCACACCCATTACATTAGCACTCAGTACCACACCCAGAGATTGTAATGGGCAATTTCATCTCAGTGAAATAAGCACAACCAGTTGGTTACTTTCTATGAAGTTACAGCTTTCAGCATTTTAGGTTGCACACAAAATTTATCCTTAATCCCTGGAAGTGTTCAAGGCCAGGCTGGACAGGACTGAGCATCCTGGCCTAGTGGAAGGTTCCTTGCCCACAGCAGGGTCATTGGAACTAGCTGAGTTTTAAGATTTCTTCCAACTCAAAGCACTACACAATTCTTTAAAGGGAAATGTAATTACAAACCATGTCTCAACCCTGTGGCTGTCCATTTTTGCGGTACTTTACATTACTGTAAAATAGCAAAACCTTACAGAATTGCCTGCAGAAGTTTTGTAGACTTCTTTGTAACCATTTCTTTTCCCAAACATTTTCATAACTCACCTTGCACAAAAATAAATGTCTTAAGGATAATGTCTCAAATTCATACTTACAGAGAAAAATCCTACATGATCAGTGTTAAATGAAGGATATAAGAATGCTAAAGCTCACTGTAAAGCTGCCACCACTGAAGTGATTGCTTAAATCTACAGTGTACTAACTACACAAGTAAGTTGTCTTGTCACAACAGCTAAACACAGAAAAAATATCTTTCAGTATACTATTTTTTGAAGCATAAGACCACCTTTCCCCTAAGGGAAACAAAGAATTGTCATTACTCCTGACAGACTCATCAAATTTGATGAGTCTACTCTCTGACTGGGTGGAATTGGTAAAGTAAGTGTGATAGGTACTAATTTTTATAGTGTAATCTTTAAACATTATGTAAATCAAGTAGAATTAAACATCAACATCCAGCTCATTGTCATCAATGTCACAAGAAAAACAGAATTGCAGAGCCTGAAAATATTACACAAATACAGTATTTTACTGTATAAACACAAATCCCATCTTGGAGCTTAAATCCAGTGTGATAAGACCAATGTATTCCATCAAATAGGACACTACAGTATGGAATTCCATTTATAGAAACTTGAAACTAATTATGTAAATTCTCTGAAGAATAGAGCTAGACAGTGGTGTCACAGATAAGAGGACCAATGCTGTACAGAATACAATGCAGAGAGAAAGGGAGAGGTCAGGAATGGTTATGGAATAAGCTTTAATGAAGTGAGATAAGAGCAAAGTCAGTAGCTAGTTGAGAGGACAGTTTAAAAAAAAAAAAGGATTAATTATGACATGTATGAGGAAGGTGGGAAGAGAGGGAGGTGATGGAAAAGATACAATATGAAAGATCCTTCCAGTAGCATGGACATTTAGAGACAGGGATAGCAAGAGAAGTTTGAGTTATATTGTAAGATGGATTACTCAAAACAGATGCCCAGAAAAGTTTAGGTAAAAGAGATGACTCAAGATATTAAGCTATTCTAGATGGCCTACTGGGGTTGAAGTTAGGTGCCTTTTGTTTTACTATGTTATGCGGTTTTGCAAAGTTTTATTATATCCCAGAGGACAATCTTTTTAAAATAAACTATGCAAAAATGCGCAATATAGTAAAAAAGGCACCTACCTTATATCTACATGCTAGCTTCAACCTCCAGCAGAGTTGAATGTTTTGTGTTGCTGCCTCAGTATTTATTAGAGTAACATCATGAAAAGGCGTTGAAAGTCCATTACTTCATTATATCTCGAATGCAGTTTGGATAGGACTGGAGAAAAGTGGAAAACGGGCACAACTTATTTCTGTGCTGAATGTCCACTTCCATTTACTAGGAGCACACAGCACAACAGTAATCTTTTCACTTTGTTTCACAGCTGCAGATGAGTTCAGAGCAGCAGTAATTTCAGTTACAGAATAAGCCCATAGAATTTAAGGGGTAATTAGCAATGAATAACAAAGTAAATAAATACTGCTTTTCATAAGATCCTTAAAGCATACTATGCACAAAATAAGCTCTTGTTTTAATAAAGTAGAAAAACATTTAATTCACACATGCCATCCCCCTCCTTAACAATGAAACTTGAAATTAATTTTTCTTGAAAAATAGGTCTTGAGACTTATTTTTCATAGTTCAGGTCTCAAATGCATCCACACAAAGGTAATAGTTTGGCCAGAGCATTCTGCTCTACCTGCTAAGCTGCTTTGATTATCTTCCACCTGATCTTAAACGTTTGCCTGAAACACTGCAGTATTTTGTTACTATTAATTTTCTGTTTAAAAAAAAATAAAAAAAATTTCAAACACGCATGTTGATAGTAAAACAGCAATTCTTTCATGAGCTGTTTTGGAGACAAGTTTATTACATGGGTTTTTAGCCACTGATATTTGGCTACCTAGGTGCAGAAGTGACTTTATATCTCACATTCTTAAAACTGTGAGATCTAGCTTGTAAGATAGATACCAGTTCTTTAAAAAAGAGAACACCACCACAGGGCTTGAGAGCAAGATTAAAAGATGAGCTGTAAGCAAACAGGTCTTTTGACATGTCAGTGTTACCCAGAGACTGGCAGACCCAAGCATATTACTGCATTACCTATGTTTTTACAGGGACTTAATATCTCCGAGCATGTTATGTGTAAGACCCTGATAGCTTATTCTACCAGGCACTGAAGGCAGAATCTTTCAATATAAGATGCAAGAATACTCCAGACCATTTTTAAAGCACATTCCATATAGGCATAGCTCTTGAATGGATATAATATTTATTAATTAAGACAGGATGGCAGCCATCAATATAACCTCATGAAGTCTGGAAGAGTTTGCTCAGGAACTCTGGGCCAGACACAGTTTCTAATTCTAAATGGAGGTGTTCAAATTAGATGTTTCTGCGGCGCTTTCATTTCCACTAATTTCCATCTCGCTGGCAACAGAGGTGTGACATCTACCAAACCATTTCTGGATCACCCAGTGAAAGACATTTTAGTTGCTTATTAATGAAGGCAGTTGCAAATACAGCTGCAAAAGGCAGGATGTCTCTTACTACAAGTAATGTAAATTCTCATCAACTGTTTGACACTGCAAGCTTCTGAAAACCTGTTAAGCATTATTGCCTGTAAAATCATGGTGAGGCTTGTTCTACAAAGAGCGCCCAAGTAAGTTCCAATATTCAGACAAGTCACAGCCTTCAGTCAGATCAATACCAAACACTTTTTTCAGTACATCAACAGGGCAGCACTGGGATAGGTATCCACAGAATGGTGTTAACAAATGCCTTGCTTCAAGCTGCAGGCTTGACTGAGTGACCTCAGAGGTCCCTCCCACCAAAGTGCAGTGAAACAGCTAGAGGCCAAGAATATAGAGCCATATACTTGTGAAAGCCTTTCTTCACTACTAGAGATGCCAATGCATGGATCTATAGTAACAGCAACAAGTCATGTGGCATAGTAGGCAAATAATTCTAGCATTAAGTAACCTTCAGAGAGGGATACACTGATGGGAATTCTCAGAGATGCACTTCCCCCTCAGGCACAAGAGGGCCATGTATATTAGGTAAGAATGATGTCTACTGACAAGTGCACAGAAAAGTATGACCTTTACAGACAACACAAGGTTAAATATCTCCATGTAAATATCAGATATACACAGCCACACTCCATTTGGTATAGCATTAACCCAAAACCAGTTTAGATACATCCTCCAAAAGCGGCCATCAGCTTACCTCCATGACAACAGAAGATCTTCTCATCCACAATGGCTGCAATGGGCAGACAGTTAAAACAGTCTGTGAAGGTCTTCCAAAGCTTAATGTTAAATCTCCGCTTGCCTACAAAAACAGTGTGTAACATTAGGAAGAGAAAGCTAGTTTTTTAAAACCAACCTGTAATGTTTATCAGCACTTAAGCAAAAATGTTACCAAACTGTCTTCATAAGGTTTTACTTCTGTTAGCACACTTAAGTCTCAATCTCTTACAATAGCATTTCAAGGACAGCAGAAGAAAAAACAGTAATGCTCCAGAGCGACTTTAACCTTGGCTTGGAAAGTATTTTTAGAAAGTTTCAAAGCAGGTACAGAATATTGAAACCCTTGCAATACAAGAGTCACTATGACAAGTTCTTCCAAAACACAGTATTAGTCTGTTGTAGTCTTTCAGAAGTAATAGATTTTGCTTACATTCATCATAAAATCCATAGATTCGATTGATACTAGCACACTCATGATTTCCTCTTAGGAGAAAGAAGTTTTCTGGGTACTTGATTTTATATGCCAGTAATAAGCAAATTGTTTCCAGAGACTGTTTGCCCCTGTCTACATAATCTCCAAGGAAAAGGTAATTAGCTTCTGGTGGGAATCCTCCATATTCAAATAATCGAAGCAAGTCTGTATACTGACCATGGATATCACCTGAATGAAAAAAAAATTACAGAGATTAGCAACAACATAAAGATTTACACAAATCAAGAACTTAAGCCAGCTAATTAGTTTTTATTCAGTGATACTAGAAAAAGCATTAATATTATCTTTAAAAATTGGCAATATGCATCACAAAGGTAAGAACCACTAAAGCTGAAGTACTCACAGGATATAAGTAACTCACATATCTGCAGAACTGCTATGTCAGGTATGAAGCCAATCTGAAACCCAAAAACTATTAAAGCCTTCACAAAAAAGCATAAGCTTTCTAGCCAAGCTTTAATTAATTTAAATTAAAACAATGTCAGAAAGAACCTCTAATTGAAGGCATATGACCAGGAAGCAAATGTATCACGAAAAAGTCACATTATTTACTGCAAAAACAGATCAGTAAAGAATTCAAACAAACTGGAGAGAAACTGAGCTGTACTTCGTGCTGGCAAAGTACACTTACTTCAAAGGTCAATTCCCATAACATTGCTGTATTAAGAATCCCATCCTCCAGCATTTAGACTAACTCCTCCTTGGACATATGTAACAAGCAATATAGAGACTCAAAGACTAGCATCCCTTAAAAGATACTCAACCCTGCAGCTTGTTCTTAGATAAAATACCTTTCATGTCACTCTTCACACTGCCAACTTTAAAACCATCTAGGCTTTCCACAGAACAGATCTGTGGCATTTACAGCACAACAGTGTATCACATCAGCAAAGCCAAAGCTGAACTGTCCCTAAGCTGTCCACATGAGTGAAGATGCCAAAGCTGTTCTACAGTAATTTGCAGCATACATACAATGTATTCCAGCTGACTGGAAAACTCATTACCAGAGTGACTGGATGCAAAACAGATAAGCCAAAACTCTTCAGTACAAGCTGTATGCTATTTAGATTCAGTACCTCCTGGTCCTGTACACTAAGCACTACATTACAAAAATGTATTTTCACTGTTGCTGCTTGCTCAGTGACAAAATCCTGACTTTGCTCAGAAGTTATTCTCCAGTAGAGCATGAGCTACTATGGCCTGAAAAGAGAAAAAAGAACAACTCACACAACATTGTTCATCTTAAAAAAAAAATAAATTCACAAACCTGTATGCTCTCTGGTTCAACTCTTAAAACATACAGTGGTAAGAACAATACACGGTATATTTTATTCCTTTAAAATTTCCATATAAACTGCAATACTTCCTCCTTGAGGCAGCATTCTCCCATAACTATTTCCCACTCGGGGAGAAGAATCCCTTTCTAATTTTCTTCTAATAAGGTGATCAGAGTCTACTACCTAATTTCAGTCACAATCTGAAGCTCCACTGGCTAAAATCTCTTTCACATATGTTGCAACAAGAATGACTTGTTTTCTAATTGATATTTGGAAGCCTCCACATCACAACCTGAAGAAAGCAGAAGACTCCTCAATCATTTCTGCGCTGAGTCTAGTACTCCAGAATTATGTTATCAAAACCCCAGACTCCAGCACCAATAGAATTAACTACCAAGTAAACACACTACAGAAAATAATATTGTGTTGTCCATAACTACTTTCAGCTACACATGTGCACCTCAGGGACAAATGCACTTAATGGATAAAAACATTTTATAGAAACAATTTTAAAAAGGGACTAAGGCATTCACCATTCCATTCAGGACACTTAGCATTTTAAAATACAGCTTCATGTGAGCACAAGTTGAAGTCTACCAGATATAAAGATTTACATTAAAAACCACATCTATTTTAAAATGGACATTTACATAAGAGCATCTTTCATCTTACATTAAAAAACAGTCATTCAAGATGTAGCTCTTATTTTGAACTTACTTGATTGTAAGACAAGACAATCCTATTACGGTTCCTCAGGCATTGCCTGAACACACAAAAGTACTAGTTCAAAGTAGTACCAGCTGCATATTTTGCTTTTGATGAAAGCAATCATCTTTATTTCACTTTTATCTAAATGCAGCTTTGACAATTGTTCTAATATTGAATTTAGATACACCTGACACTTCCTGGGACTTTCACTGTTTTGAGTAACACAGTGATTTAAGATAACAAATGCTTTATTTAACTGTGCATTAGCTACACCTATTACTGCACACTTAACAGTCCTTTGAACTGCCTTGATCTAAGCAGAGGAGGAACTAGCTTTGAAGTAGGCCAATTATTCTTTGCAGACCTTGACTTATGTACGAACTACCCGAGTTTCCATGTTTTCTTCATCTAGGAATACAATCAGACTACACTACAGTGAAAAGTCTAAAGAAAACACATGATGAAAGTTGCATTTTACCTTCAACTTTATGTCATTAGGCAAGTTGGGCTGGTTTTTCCTGCCTACCCTACCAAGCAATTAGTCATTTTTAAATGAGTTTGCCATTAGTGGTTTGTTTGTGGGTATGCCTGTTTTATTTTGGGGTTTGGGGTTTTTTTAATTGGTAATATCCTCTCTTAATGTAAGAAACACTGCAGACATTGCATCTGCCAGGAAGAAGCTAATCCATGTTTGACAATCTAAGTAGTAATGAATACAGAGATTGTTTCCCCTTTAATATTATTACATATTAATCTATTTCAAGGAATTTTATGCTTTCAGAGACACTGCCTGTTGTTAATAAGCAAGTTGAAGGATGATTACAATCTGGCATTTACAATACTTTTTAAGCCTTTTTTTTACAAGTTTGTAGTTACAGTACACTTTATCTAAAGTCTAGCATTTTATAAAGTCTTAATGAGGTAAAAACACACGTTTTATTTGTGTTTCACAGTAATACTGATGTCTGTTAAAACATGCTGCAAAGCTCAAGGAATTTGTTACGTGGCAGCTAAGCCTAATTTAAATCTGCATTTAATTTTACTTTCTCAACTGAAAGACATTGAATTTTTCAAGTGTTTCATTTCACAAGGTCTTTGTTTTGTTTATGCTTTGAAGTGAGCAACTGCAACATTTGGGTCTTTTAAAAGCACTGCTTTCTGAAATAGCAATCAGAAGAACACTAGCTCTGTGCAAGCAAGAACAGGCTGCAAAATTTGCACTAGATGACGGCACAAGCAGCCCTTATTGCCAAAGAAACTTGCTCCAAAAGAGTGTGAGGAGCATCAGTAATGTACCAAGTGCTTTTTCATCACTTAATCCAATCAAATCTGAAAATTACATTCAAGATTTTGAAACCTTCCCTCTAATCCCAACTCAAGCTCATTTGCCTGACTTGGTATTCTTCTAATCCCCCAGAATAGAACTAGATTAAAACACCTACATATCAAATTTACATACCACAAATTTTCAGAGGTGCCTCTAGTTCCAGAAGAATAGGCTGGCTAAGAAATATTTCCCGTGATTTTATGCACAAGCCCCGAACTTCTGCTTCGGTCATCTGAACAATCTTCCCAGGACGACATCCTCGTACTGAAATGGGATATTTAACAGGTAAGGTTACAACCTCAGAGATATACAGCAATAGCTAAATGCAGATGATCTATATTAAAAATCTTTATTTGACAAAAAGACAGCATCACATTCTACATATGTACCAAATACCTTAGAATTCTGCTGTCCAATGAACTGTAAAATTCATCTCCGATACTGTGGTAATCTGTGCTTAAAGATCCGTATGCATTCCTGTTGAATCAAGTCTCAGAAGAGAACAATTTAACCTGTGTTTTTGTCCATATCTGAATAAATGGCAATTTTAATAAATGTTTAATTTAACAACTCCTTTATGCTACAGTATTCATAAGAGCCAAGAAAAATCTCGAGAACACAAAACCTGAAAACATTTCCACATTACCACAAGGTAAACTTCTTTAGGACAATCGAGTTCAACAGCACTAGTTAAATGCAAAGAAAAAAAATCATAGACGTGATTATGTTTAGATAAACTGAAACTGCCACATTAGGAACATCACACTGAAACTACTAAAGTTTGACAAAACTTTGATATATAATGGCTCTTAAATTACTGAAACCTTTACAGCCAAGAACATTCTAATTAGAATGAAATTGAATTCACAAAACCTGGAAGTCAGGTACTTAGACCTATATTTAGCATAAAATCAAAAGCATTTATATGCCACTGCACTCCAAGCAATATCCTCTGCCAAGTTTACCTGCAGCTGCTTCTTTCTACAAGTATCTGTATGATTCCTCTGTCAGAGGCTTTAGTGTGTCTTTAATGAGGCAGCAAAATAGAATAAATGCACTTTGGTCGATCCAGTTTAGTCTTGCATCTCAGCATAAACCAAATTTTAGAGTTCAAATTAATAAGCCAGAATCTATCAGTGTCTACAGCAGGCAAACATCCTGTCCTGCCATCTGCTTTAGATGAAAGCAACATTCAGCATTAAACCATGGTTGTACCTACAAGGGAAGGTAACATGAAACTTCTGCAGCTCAAATCCAAGTGCTTTCAAATTCATGCATAGTAAGACATTACTCCATAAAAATTTTAGCTGCAACTTCAGCTAGTCTAACAAATTTGTGATCAGAAGAGCAAAAACTAGTTCTTCATATGTAGCAAATTCCTATGTCACTTGCTTTCCATCTCCAAAAAAAAAGTAAGCTTGTAAAAATATATATATTTTTTTAAAATTAAGATAACCTCCCTTTTCCTTTTATTTCTGCTTAGTTCCTAGAAAACTAACTATATAGAGGAGGTCTATATAATTACATCTAGAATTATCTCCACTGTGCAATGGGGAAGAAAGGATGTGAAGGAAAACAGTAGGTCTTTGGACTATAGTACTAGGAAAGCCTAGTACTACAGTCCGAAGTGTTAAAGTCAAAATGCACTGCTCTGATTATCACTGCATACTTGTCCCAGTGTAATTGTACATATGACCATGCCAACACTGTCCTATAAATACTTCTTTTTAATAAACACCAGAGACTTGTTAAGTGGAGGTTATGAAGCAGTCACAGGAACATGTGAAAAGACAGAACTGACGAGCAGTTTTCAAAAGCAGGGAAGAGATATGAAATTAGATCCTGCAACAGCTAGTTTGAGTGCCAAAAGAGCAAGAGGAATAGTCTATCTGAAGCTGAGGATACACTGGAAATACTTAGCTCATTAGAACCTCACAAGAAGAAGGCTGTGTCATACAGGACTTCTTTAAGTGATGCTCTGAATCATATAAGGTGATATTTACAAAGTCACACTCCTCTTGCTACTTAAGCTAATTTGTTTGAAAAAGCAAACAGCATTTTGGCAAC
Organism: Cyanistes caeruleus; assembly: GCF_971803275.1. Classification (NCBI taxonomy): domain Eukaryota; kingdom Metazoa; phylum Chordata; class Aves; order Passeriformes; family Paridae; genus Cyanistes; species Cyanistes caeruleus. The sequence continues at coordinate 91,282,432 of NC_141702.1, forward strand.
ACTCATGTTATTATTCTTCATGAATTAAGATGTTCACTTACATATCAGAAGAAAGGCAAACATCAGAAACAATCAATGTGACTTTCAAACAATATATGCCTACAGGCTTCCATTTCATCACACCTCAAACAAATGAGTGATGTTCTTACAGATACATTTTCAGCCCCATTATTAGCAAAAAACCGAACCAAACAACAACAACCCAACAAAAACCCCAACCAAACAAAAACTCAGGCTTGACAGCTTTGCACAGGATTTGACTATCCAATTTGCAAGGTATCAACATGTTCCAGTAATCTTAATTTCAAATCCTTGTGTTCCAATAGCTTATAAAGATCCCCCTTCAGAGACCTGGAACGCCTTCTTGAGAGGCACAATGAACTGCCATTATACACAAGCAGAGTCTTCATAGTAAAACGTCTGTAATTTTAATTAAACGATTGCTCTATTTTTGACCTATAGCTTGCAACGAAGTCACACCAAAGCACCATGCAGCACAATAAGCTTTCCAGTCATGTCTTCCCACTACAGATAGTGCATTATTTTAACCATAAGCAATGATACTCTCTTTTGTATTTAACTTTCATGATGTTTTGCAATACCAGAATGATGCTATTTCATATAGATTGAAACAAAGAAGTGGAACTGCACACTTATTATATCCAACCTAGTTTTGGAACTCAAACCCAGGAAAGCCCACTATATACAACATTCATGTTACCAGAAGCAGCACCAGACCAAGCACTGAGACCAAAACTGAGATAACGGTTCAAGTAGGGCACCCATAATACTTAAAACAACTTGGATCCAATCAGTTTTTCTTACAACACCAGCCTTTAGCTCCCTTTGAAACTCACACGGAAGTTTAAACCTGGAACATTTGCTTTATGGGATTGATACTTTGAGTGGCTCTGGATTTTTTCATGAGAATGAGGACACAGAGAACATGCAGCTCCCGACTTCATAATTAACTGCCAGTCAGGGCCTTGATGGTAGTTCTTTACTTCTAACGGTAGTAGACCCCTAAATGCTGCAAGCCCTCGACAGACAAATCAACTAAGCAACTCATTACCTCACTTCAGATTTTCCAGGCTAACAGACACTTCTACAACTCTGACAGGTCTATCACTCTCAGAAGAGGAGACAGCACGCACCTAATGATCAGTCACTTCTGTCCTTTGGGAGGGGTGCAGATCTGAGCCATCACACCTTTGCAAAGCACCCTCCACCCAAACAGACTGCAGCTCCAGAGTAAACACGTAGGTTCAGTTACATTTGAAATAATACAAAGCCTGAGGTTTCCATAAGGCATAATCATCAATACTAGTTAAGATAAAAACAGTTTTCTCCCAGAGTTCCCTGATCAGTAACAAGGGTACTACATATTGAGAAATGAGAGGCTCCTGTGACCCTGACAGGCCTAGCAATTCACTGGATTCACAAAGATACTGCCAACTAGTCATCCAGAACAGATGTCCCACAGCTGTGGTACAAGTACAAAAGTAAGACTAAGCACCTATTTCAGCAGCTTACATTACTAGAATTTTGTTCAAGTTCCCTCAACTCAGCTGAGCTTTGTATGGATTGTAAACAATACTGCATTTAGTTTTTCAAAAGTCAAATCCCCAAGAACAGATTGAAGGGGAGGTTCTAAGAATCAGATCGAGAGTGTAAGAGATGTTTTTCAGACTAATTTACAAATTATTATAGCTAACCACTCAAGCCATAATTTCACACATAGCAAAATCTGTAGCTGACAGCCCTTAAGAACATTGGGAAAACCATAATTTTTAACAGCTCTCAGTTACTTAGGAAAGAAATACCATATCAACATTAAAGGTAAATTAATTCCCTTTAATTTAAAATGCAGATGCTGTAAACAAGCTTTGATTTACATAAATTAGCCTTTCAATAGGGACAGCACTTCCTGTTGTAATACACAAACTCACATGCGTAGTGCTTTGACAGAACAAGACTTGCCTCCAGTTGAGCTTCAAGCAGAGTGACATAGCACAGGATAAAAAGAAATAAAAGCGATACATACATTGAACACGAAGACTTATTTTAGCACAACAGATCCTACAGTCACCCAAAAGCTACTCTAATTCATATTAGAATAATCTCTGCATCTACACAATAATTAAGCAACCTTAAGAAGTTCAGTAACAGTAATTAGCAATCCAAGACATGAGCTACCCAGTGGCAGGTAAGAAAAACTGCAGCAAAAAATAATATTTTTTTTTTAAATCTCTCCAAAGTCAAGCCAGAGAGTAGTAGATTATGAAAGACAGTACTGGGAAGGAAAAGGAAAGTGGATCAATAATTGGCTGTTCCAAGTTCCACTGCATCACTTTTTTCCAAAGCCTTTCATGAAATGGAAAAAATGTATTTAATCTGTTCTGTCACACTGCTTCTGGTGTGCCTCTCTCTAAGCAACTAAGCTGCTCAATTTGTACCATCATTAACAGTTTCTTCAATTACTAAGTAAGCCGTGGTATGCAGAGTGACCCTAAGCATTTACCCGGTGCTAGTTTCTGAGATCACATTGTCCCGTTTACTGGACATAACACTCAGTTTCATCATAAAATCAAAACCCAGAGACTTCTCCCTAGTATCATGAAAAATTGGGTCAGCACTATTGCTAATAAGCACGCTCCTTTCCATTCTCTCTGCTTTTTTTTGCAAACAGGCATTTATGTAGACTCACAGTAGCCACACAGTAAACTGCATTAGTGAACTGGTATTTTCTTCCTAGAACAAAGATACAACAAATCAAAAATGTAATCTAAATAGTTCCCCAAGCTGAAGAATACATCCTTTGTGAACTTGATACAAGGCTAGTTAAGAATAAGGACCTGGTTCTGCTTCTTTCCACAGTAGTTCCAAACAAGCTTATGTCTGAAATTATGGCTTTAGAAATCAATTTTGCCAGAGTAGATCTAAAAAACACTCCCAAACTACAACACAAGACTGCAAACATGCAATTTTACAAATTGCACACAAGCAATTCCCTTGAGCTTACATTCCCCTCAGCATTCTATGGGATGTTTAATCATTGGTGATGAACAACTCCAACATTTAACTCAGTTTTTTTGTGCGTAAAAGTACTTTGGAGTACTTGGCAAATGTTGAACAGCCTGTAAATAGTAGGAGCAGAACAGATTTGAAAGCTAAAGGTGGCATTACCTATGACTTGGGAAAAAAAACAAGCAGTCCTCACATTTTTGGAAATACGTTCTGAAGTGATCTGCTCTCAGTATTTTTTAAAACCAAATGACATGTTTTCATGAGTTTAAGTCAAAAATCCTATACTGGATTATAAAAGTCACTCTCAATTTTAAAAGCAGAATTTCTACACCCTCACAATATTTTCTTTTATTTAACTTGTTCAGCCACCACCCAGAAGCAGCCACTCCCTACCTTGCAGCAAAACAGAGAGTTAAGCCAGCAACACAAGTTTTAAATTTTCAGAACTGCTGTGACAGAGCTAAGCTTAAAATAGGTCTCTTTCACAAGTTACACTGGTGGACAACAATAATATAAATGAACCCGTTAGAGCTTTGCTCAATTCAGCAAGAATATATCGCTGAACATACTCTTCTGCAGTGTACCCAGCAAACCCCTGTACCTTTCCTAGGGTACATCACGCAAATTTTTCGCTAAAAATAGAATAACTGGTCTGCCACGGAGCTTTTTCTCTGAAAAACTGTGCCTTTATATCAAAGTAACCTTAAAGTGTTTCTAAAATTGCCTTCCCTAGATGGCCTTGATATAAAGTATTTTGATGAAGAACAGTGATTGCTTGTGAACTCATTTTAGCAGGTTTATTTAACATCAAGCACAAAGCCACTGCAGTGTAAAAGACTGCCCAAGCCTTTAAGTGGAAAAAAACCCCTGACAATGAAGTGGTGTTGTTCTACCGAAACTTGAATTTTACATTCTTTAAATACATACTATCCAGCAAAATTAATACTTGTGGAGAAGAGGCTTTATTAGAAACAACTATGTAAAATTGCTTCAGAGAACACTCCAGTAAGCCCATGAAAACAGGCAACATTTACCCATTCCTTCAGCTTTTCATGGACCACCTGCTTTCTTACACAGAAGTTCTATAAATTATTTGATGTCTCAGTAACTCAGTATTATACATGGTTCCATGAATGGTTGAAGTCAATGCTGAAGGATAAGATCACATGTTATGTATTTACTGTTTGCTTAAGTATGCTTGAATCAAAAACTGAACCAACCAGCAAAACAAAAGGTAGAAGCCTCTCACAGTGCTGTATTATACAGCAATAGTTCTAGTCTAGTTGGAAAGTGAACCTAGTATAAAAATTTCATGAAACAAAGAATTTCAGTTTCTTTCTCAAAGGATGACTTTCTTTTCCCATAAAGCTGTGCTAATAAAATTCCCAAAATTCAAGGAAGGCAAAGGTGAATTGCTAAGTTATGAAGTAACTTCTGAGAACTACTAAGGAGAAAAGTTACTGAAGTTATGATACAAAAAAGCTGGGTGTAACTTCAGCACACCATTTTCTGTGGCACTTAACCAATACAGTTATACAGAAAAAGCTTTGTATCAAGCTTGGTGCTAAAAAAAAATAAAAATACAAAATACCTGCCCAAAACCCAGAAAAGATGGTACTGTGAAACTAAGATCTCCTAGTCAGTATACTAAGACAAATGACACAAGAAAAGGTTCAGTTCTATGTTCAGATTATAAACCAGATACCCATTACCTTTAGAGGCCCAGTTAAGAGTGGATTCCCCTATACACCCCCCCTTCACTTAGTAGCACATCTGACCTCAGTGAGTTACAGCCAAATACAGCATGCTGCCTTTACCACAGTCTATGGCTTAGCAGTGAGGTTTCTTTCTTTTTTAAAAAAGCTTCATACCTACCTTTGGTAGTAAGCAATGAGCATTTAAGAGAAATTTTAATACTTTATAGTTGCAGTTATCTTAAATAAAAATAGTGTTTCTCTTCTTTTATACTATGATTTGGCTGTACAGTGAGCAAGACATTGAATGATTCAAGTAAAACCTGTGCTGCAGAGTATCTACATGAAACAGTTACTGAAGCATGGAGCCTTCAAGCAGACAACCAACCAGACAGAAGGAAGAACCCCAGCACACTGCCTGATGCTGGACTCTTGGCCTTCAGCGCAGTTTTTCAAGCCAACCATTCCATTCGTCATGAACTTAAAAAGCTAAAGATGAAGTGGCTGACATCTGCACTGCTGTACAAACCCAGAAACAAATTTCATTTGTCTATCCCTTCTGTCTGGTTAATACAATACCAACCCTCATAGAAACATACCAAAATGGCCTATTTTCTTCCTCTTTTTAAAGACTATTAAAAAAAAAACAAAAAAAACCAAACATTTGCAAGCAACTCATTTTAAAGTTACTTTTGTTTATTTTTCTAGCAGGAAATTATCTAGTAATTTTACACCAAGCCAGGTAATAACTTTTGTTTATTCAGGATCTACCTTCATGGTTTGTTTAAATTGTTTTGCAACAGATCACTGACGTCTACTTTATTTCTCTGCAACTGCCTCTCTTTTTCAGCATCAGTTACAGAAGCTTGCAGCTTGGAACTGCATGAACTACAATCATATCATAATACCACACCATCAGGCTGGCTGTATATATTATTTAGTTAAAACAGTAACAAAATAAGAAATGTTACTGATCATAGTACATTTGACCATTATGCTCTATACTATTTAAAACTAATTAGGAAAAATCTCAATTATTCCACAAGAATTTCCAATTCAACTTTCATTTAAAAAGTTGAGTAATATTCAAATTTCTATGTTTATCACAACCTGTAAGACCTCTGAAATCAGGAAAGATTGCAGCTTTCTTAGAAGACATCACATGACACAGTAGGAACACCATGCAATCAGCTTTATTAAGGCAATCATAAAAATATCCCTTTTAGCTGAACATTGAAGCAATAGCCATTTCCTACATCTACTGGTACTTCAACAATCCAATCTTGGATAAGTATTTTTCAGCTTCCTTGGTGCATTGGTACTACCAGAACTAGTAGCCCTCAGTCTCACCAAAAATAAATTTGTTTAGAAAAGATCCACATTAAGTTCAGTCAGATTAATCCAAATTGTTAATTTTAACTAGGGCAATTAGATTTAGACAAGCAAGGTGTCTTGCCTACAAATCCCTGTATTTACTTGTACAGCAATATAAATGAAGCCCCTTTACAGAAAGCCACTGTGTACCTAAGGTTACTATGCCTGGGTTTCCCTAAGCACATCCTCTCTTCCATACGGTAAACTCCCTACTGTTTACTACGACAGACACCTATAAATTTAAAAGTGCAGAGATCAATTCCAGCTGGGCTGCCTTATATCCAGAAATTTTAAGAGACAGCACAGAAACAGAAAGTCCAACACCCTGACAGAAATATAGAAATCTTAACACCATTCACAGCACTCTTTACAAGTCAAGGTTACACCTCTTCCAGTATCTCTGCTTTGATATAGAGGCAACCTTTTCCATACATCACTAAATTTAAATTAGCTTAGAATCTGGCTTAAATGTAGACCTGGTGCACCCACTTAGCTCAGCATTATTGCAAATTTCAAGGCATTTCTCAGAGAGGCATACGTGGTAGTCCTAGAGAAGGAAAACACAGATAGCAATTTCAGCTGCAAAGCCCAAGATTAAAAAAAACTACATTGAGAAAAAGCTTCGTCCAGATCGGAGTGTAGGATTCAAGGGAACACTTGAATCACAGCCTTCCAATACTTAAAGAGGGCTTATAAGAAAGATGGAGACAGACTGTTTGATAGGGCTTGCTGCAATCGGACAAGAGGAACAGACTTGTACTAAAAAAATAAGAAAAGGGTTCAGAGTAAAGATATGGATGAAATTCTTTTACAGTGACAGTAATGGAACACTGAACAGCTTGCCCAGAGAGGTGGTAGATGCTTCATTCCTGGAAACATTAAAGATCACACTGGACAGAGCTCTGAACAATCTGATCTAGCTGAAGATGTCCTTCTCACTGGAGAGGGGTTATACCAGGTGACTGTTACAAGCTCCTTCCAAGCCAAACCATGTTATGATTCTGCATTCCACATCTGATGTGCTCATGTGGCCATATTCCTGTGCTGTCCACAGCTAGAACAGACTGGGAGAAAAAAAAAAAAATCTATCCACCAGATGGCATAGCTGGGATGGTAGGAAGGAAAAAAAATAAAAACATGAAATAAGTACACACACTGAAGCAAAAATAAGACCATCATCGTTGTGTACTGTAACATAGCTAGGCCTGACCTGCAATTCTTCATACCAGCACAAGAAGGAAACACTCTTTCAATGGTCAATGGTCACGTATCACTGTAAGTCTTTTAGCAAAGCTATGGAATTCTGTATTTAAATGACCTGCAAATCTTTGAAGATTCACTTATGACAGACAGTAAAACTCAATGTGTCTCCAAGATATTGAGGCACACATGTCAGAGCACCAGCATCTCCCTCATTCTTCTAGTAAAGCAAAAGGAATGAAAATTTAAATCTGGCAGCCAGTACCTGGTAGACAGAGATGAACTAAAAGAAAGCATTGCTATGTTCAGACTTTATGTGTACACTTGGGTTTTTACCTTCCTACCATTTCTAAATAGTAGTTATTTTTAAGGTATCACTAACTAGTGGCTAAGTACTAGAGATGTTGCAAGAGAAAATCAATTCAAAATGTGATCTTACCACTCCTAAATTCACCACTTAAGCAATGAGCAGAGAATAAGAACTTGGTATATGCAAAAGAACACTGAAATTAAAAGCTAATGTCCTAGAAGACTATAAACATCCATTACAGCTTGGTTGAGGTGAGTCTATGAAAACTACCTCTAAATTTAACTCAATAGTTAATAGATCTAGCATTCAGCACTCAAAAGACCTCCAAAGAAAGAAAGTATACATTCAAGCTAAGCATGTGGGCACACTCCTTGAGGACTGGGAAGATGTTCTTGAATTCTCCCAAGCAGCCCTGCTATAGGCCACTTCATACTGGTATCTCAAAAAGAAACCAAAATCACAATTAAACACAAAGAAAGTAATTTAAGTAGGTAATTCCAATCAAAAGGCAAGTTAATGTGTCATATAACCCAGAAGCAACAAGGATAAAAACAGAGCAACCTAATTAAAGCTGGAGTAAGAACTCCTGACAGTTAATATCACAGACTAGAAACAGGTGTCACCACCCAGCTACCCTGCAGCAGCACTGAAGTTTCCTATTGCTGTGGTTTTTGATATTTATTTCTTACCCTTGAAAAATTACATGTACCAGCCACTGAGAGACAACTGTAGACTGTTATACGAACTTAAAGCCATACATTTCACTTAAAGCAACCAAAAAGACTAAATATATAATGCATGACAACACTATGTATTTTTATTATTTCACTGTGCTTACACTTACACCACAAAAACCATGTCTCCTTTTCTTTCTAAGTCAAAGTGTAAGTAATGGAGCCAAACAACTTGCTTTGAACAAGATAACTGGAGATACCAGTTAATAGAAATTTTTCTGCACAACCAGCATGGGAAGGGATTCATACTCACTTTACCAGAACCGGTCAGCTAAGCAATAGCATGAGCTTCAGAATGTGAGCTGACAATTGTACCAAAAAAATAAAATAAAATAAAAACTAAAAAAAAAAAAAGCTTCATTGTGGAACACTGCTGTTTGAACCACAGCTTAGAATGTTGTATGCTAGCAGTGCAACAAATAAAAGACATTAAAAAGAAAGCAATGCATTCCTTTAATTGCTGCCATTTTTTCAAACAAAATCAGTAAGAATTACCTATTATGTTTCAGATACAAGATGTTGTACAAGATATTCCTTTAACGTTAGCAGATGACAAGCAGAAAGAAAGCACCCTACTCCCCTTAAAAATCTTTGTAATCTGTGCTCAGAGTTAAAAACTGACTTAGAAACAGAAAAGAAAAATGACAAGCAAGGCTTTGTTCAGAAGTTGTACATACATATATCCCTAAAGGTGAAAGTACTATGGAAGACAAAAAAGCACAGATTAGGCTGCTGAAACACAAGATAAGAACCATAATCCAAAAAGCTACAAAGTTGTAACACAAGTATTTATGTAAACTGTATGGAATACATATTTTAAAAGCTTCAGAAAAAAAAAAAAAAAGCAGAGTAATACTTAAGAGGGAACAGAACAATCCAACAGGTTGCATGCCAAAACACTGCAGAATCCCCTCCTCTTAAAGTAATCTATTTAAATTACTACGGTATTGTGGAATAAGTATTTTTCAAACCTATTACTTAAAGTGTCTCAAAACCCCCAGAACTATAAATATATATGATCTTAATGTCCCACTCAAATAAAATCTGCCCTAAAACGTCAACATTTACTAGGTTATTATTTAGTTTGTCTTAAAAAAACTACCTATTCTGTTTTTCAACATCCAGAAAAGGGAGTTTCATCTACATTACTGATCTAAGAGAAACTTCAACCGATACTTGTTTCTTCATAACATATTACACTGCATACCTTAAATCACAAACATAAGCATAACTGTTCAAAGATTTTATGTATTTTTAAATACTGATTTTGCCGCTCTTGTCACATAGAAAAAGATGAGATAGCAGCTACTAAGAAGTCCTTAAAGTCCTAAACTCCCTGCTTTGTATTAACTCGGCTGTACAAAACTCAGCCTTACAAAACTTATTTCACTTCCCAAACTATACATGCCCCATAAATTCTTTCCTATAAGCCTTCTGCAATGTGATCCAAATTACAAATACCAGCAACCAAATAAATGAACAGCACATACCCATGCAAATACGCTTATCTCCAGCATACCAGGTATTTGCTGAATGTGGAATATTAATGGACGAAGAGGCCCAAGAAGACTAAACATTCACGACATAAATGAAAATGCTAGCAGTAATTCCTCAGCTTCTCCAAAAACAGGCAATAAGTGCTCTTCTTCGTTACTTTAAAGGGCAGAATCACTATTTAATACACAGGAAACCCTTCACAATCTTTACCAGCCACTCATGAGAGCCACTTCTGGAGACTGCCCCGTAGGCAGGCTGAAGAATGTCAACGCACTAAATCCCTCTGCTTCCACTACGCACGTACACACAACTCCATACCTAACGCAGCTCGCAGACATAATTTCACACACGGAGAACTGCGGCCACAACCCCACCGGAGGGGCGGGGGGAGAGAAGGCCGCTCAAGACCTCAGCTAGCGAGGCGTCCCCCGCTCGCCCCTCAGCCAGTCAGCTGAAGCGGGGTGAAGAAGGGAATACAGAAAAGGAGGGTTTTGGTTTTTTTAAAATCATATTAAATAGGAAGGTAGCCAGACAGGGCGGGCATCCCGCGCGCACACCAGCCCCTCCTCCCTCCGCGGGGCTGCAGGGCCAGGGCTCGGGGCACCGGCGGGGCGCGCCGAGCCCGCGCCCGGTCGCCACCCCGGGCCCGGCGGCGCAGGGAAGGCGATGCCCCTGCCTTCCCCGTACCGCGCCGGCAGCCCCAGCTCTTGTCGCGGGGAGCGGCGGCGGTGCCCTACGGCTCTCCGGGCGCCCCGCTCACCTTCCAGCAGCCGGGTGATGAGGCTGTCCACGTTCAGCTCCCCGTCCGCCATTTTGTAGCCACTAGACTCGGTCCCGGGCGGGGAAAGGGCGGGGTGGAGGGCGCTCCACGGAGGAGGAGGAGGGGCAGGGAGCGGCGGCTGCAGCAACAGTAGCTCCCCCCACCCCCCTCCGGCGGTCCCCGGCGGCCGCCCGGCTTCTCCCGCTCCCTCGCAGCCAAATGGGAGAACGCGGCCACCGCTCCTCCCCGCGCCTCCTCCCCTCCTCAGGAGGCACTAGGGCGCATGTGCCGCCTCGCCCGCCGCAGCCTCTCCGAGCCTCGGCAGCGCGCAGGCGCGGCGGGTTCGGTGGCGCAGGCGCGGAGTGGGTGTAGCTGTGCCCCGCCGCGTCCCGGCGGCTTCGGGTGGCGGCGGCGGTCATGGACAAAGGGAAGGAAAACGAGCGCCGGTAGCCTGCGTGTCACCCGAGGATCACCCCTCCGCCTGCTGGCGCCGGACCTGTGCGATCTCGCAGTTTGTTAAAAATAATTCAAAGAAAAAAGCCCTCTCATAACTAGAATAACGAGTTGTGCTCGTTACAGTGCTCCTCTAACGCAGTTGTCAGAGAAAACTATGATTCGTGTTTCACTAAGGCTGGACCTGCTAAGAGTACTTTTTTTGTGATTTCTGGAACTCTTCTTTTTGAGATGAGCTCTCTAAGGATATGTTTACATACTTCTGTCAGCTGATGCTTGCCTTGGATGGACAGAGAATTGCTTTAAAATGTAGGCGGTGAAAACCCACTGTGAACTGGGAGAGCAGATAAATATACATGTGTGTTGACAAAGTAACAAAGTGCAGATGTTCTAGAAAAAACAGATCTCTCCTTTATATGCCTAAATATAGATAACTGATGTAGAAACAGCTCTGTGAGCTTGAACTTGAATTTTTCCATCAGTCCCTATGAGCCAGCAAAATTCTTATATAATGTCAAAACCCATTTTTTTATCTCTTAGTTAGAAGAAAATGAGTATGAGCAAAACAAAAGCAATTAGGAAAGGTGGGACCATGATTAGGTATCAGATGATATTAGGTGTCCAGACAATCAGGTGAAAAAACACTCTTGAAATGCCTGCACAGCTGGGCAGGATATATGGAAATAAAATTTCAGCTCATCTGCTCATGATAGCACATACAGCTATCCTCTGTTGTTTTTCAAATTCTGCTAATATTGGAAATCCAAATTAAAAAAAAATCCTAAAACGTTATTCTTTCGTTTTTTGTTAAGCTACAGAAAAATAATTATTCCCCTTTTAAAAAGTTTATCCTTATCCCAACTACTTTATTGCTGCCAAAACTAATAGATCTGCAGTCCCTCTTGAGCTTTCAGGAATTGTTCTACTTTCGTCTCACACAGCTGAACTACCCTGGAGGCTATTTTAAGCCATCACAATATCAGGTTCAGACATAATAATATGTTATCAATGCAGAACATTCTGTGTTGATAATTAAATGGGGATATGAAATTATCTTTCACTGTGGCATAAAAATATAATTAATCTTCCCAAACTCCATAGGATGATAAACTTCCAGGTACACTGAGTAAAACAGTCCCCTAACAACTTTTACTAGGCATGTCAGCATGTTCCAGAAACAATTCAGCAGCATATCATAACAAAAAAATAATTTCATATAAGCAGAGATGCTATGAAAAAGAACAAGCTGTAAAAAATAGCTATTTTTTTTCCTTGTAGATTCTGTGCCAGTGTCTTGTTTTATTGGGAACATGGCTGGGTGAAAGCTACTGCCCAACTGTACCTGGATCGTCAGTTGTGTGGAAAGTCCCCGCACTGTGCTGCATAACCCTGTGAAGTTTGCACCCCCCCTTTCTTTGTAGCTTGATCAGGGACACAAATATGTGGGTTTCTCCCTCAGTGAGTTAAAACTTAGCATGTCCCTTTGGCATAATCCAAGTGTACTAAACAGAATTAAAACATCAGAGAATGAGGCTCATTGTCTTCTGCAATACACACAGAAATACTTAATGAAAGTATTTTCTTTGATCAAGGGTAGGTGTTCAGTAACTTTTGGTGTTATACCATGCACAGATACAGCCCAAAGACAGCTAACTGGTGAGTCAAGTACAAGGGGGAAGCGGACTGATGCCTTGTCAAAAGCATTAAAAATGTTCACCTTTCTAAATTCTTTATCAGTTGTTTTGAAATTACTCTCATGTCCACTTAAGATAGCTTTGCTCCTAGCTTTCCTCCTTGGTCTCAGTGTCATTTACCCTAAATACCCCATGTGTCAACTTTCCTTATCTGCATGCTGTGTCAAGGTGTCCTTTAATTTGCACGGCTCTTCTGCTCAGTATGTCAGATCTGAAAGACAGAGATTTCCAAAGAAAATGGCAAAATAACTATGTGTTAGTAAATGTCATTCCCTAAACTGTGACTGTGTAGACATGAGTTCTCACTTAGGCTGCTGTTGCTGGGAATTTGAGAGTTGCTTCCCCAGCTACAGAGAACTGACTCAGCATCTCTGCTGTTACTTTTTCCTGGTAACCGTATGTTGGTTCAGACAGAACTTCTGCTACTCACTGCACATTAAAGTTAGTGCATAACATACCCTTTTATGTTGTTTACTATGGCGTTGTAACTTTCAAAGACCATTGCCCTCCTAGGTCTGTCATCAGTTACCTGGTAGAAAGTATATGGCAGTATTTTACAGCATTATCCCATCACTATAGCTAATTTCTAATGTACTTTATCACCTTGGCAAACTGGGACTCAGGGCTGACTGCAGCTCTTATGTGGATGGGAGGGTGAGTCCAGTAGGAGCCGTGTGGTTAGTTTTCCAGGGTGTAATTAGGAGCATATCCTCCCTGAGTGGTAATAGCTAAACCACTGCTGCCTCCTCAGTACCCTTTTCCAGTTTCTTGAAACAGAAATTAGTTGACCCAATTGACAGTGCATTTCCTTAAGAGAGTTTGTTTATAAAAATATTTACAGGTCCTATCTCTTTAGTCAGAAATTATAAGAAACTGTATTAAGGTGATCTGAAAATAAACAAAATCTGCAGATAACTTAATCCCTGTTTTCTCCATAAAGCTTAGATTAAGAAATAGAATAAGAAAAAACAACAGATCCCGCTCTGTAGTACTTTATGACCCTTTTTAGTTTCTCAGTATTTGCACTAAAACTGGGTGAACGGTTTTGGTTATAACCTTTTAATATATAAAAATAAAATAATTATTCTTCTACACTGAGCTAACACGAAGATTTTCTCAACCTTCCTCACAAATTAAGGAGGAGAGTCCCAAACTAGCCAGTGGTTTGCATTTGAAGGCATGTAGCAAGGACATGAAAAACTCTTCTCTGAAGTCCTGCATCCATACTGGTTCACTTGGTATCCCTGCTTGGAACTGCAACACTTTGTGTAAACGATTAAACACCCATTGGCCCAGGCAGTCAAGTCTGTGTCTGTGTCCAATGAATGCCCCAGTCATTCAGTGGTAGTGCTGTTCTGTCTCTCTTAAAATAGTTTTTGTTTGAAATACATCAGGAGATCTTTGATTGAGACACAAATGCTATACTCATCGTTGCTTTCGCAATAGTATTTTTTGAAGAACAAGATTGTTTTGTAGATTAATACTGACCCTTGATTCCCGTGAATGTAGTTATGCCATTATTGCCTTTTATGCAGATTTAAAAGGCAGAGCACAGCAGGTCTAGGTGTTCCCAGAAAACAGATTTATATCAAACACCAATGCTGAAACAGTTAAAAAAAATAGAATAGATATAGTAAGGAGGAACTATATTGAAAATCTTATTTTTAAAAAAAGAGCAGCTCCTCTTGCTCTATCCTGACAGCTCCAGGTGGGCTAGAGAATCTGGAAGGCAGGAGAGAATCTCCCAGGAGCTTCATGCAAAATTAGGACAAGGTGAAGCATAACCAGGGTGTTGTATCACAGGTTACTTCATCTCTCTGTGTCAGAACTATTTAAAAGTGTTGTTTTTTAAAAGTGTTTGCTTAGAAACATTGTTTTGTTTTATTTTTGTAAAATTATGTTTATTAGCATGTGATATAATCTCAGTCCCCCTGACAGCCTGTCCTACTGCCCACTATGTATGAGAAATACATAACACCTGCTGAGACGTTACTCCCCAAGTGAGGAAGGGGGAAGGACTGCTGAAGCAAAAGAAGGAAAATAATTTCGGCCTACAAGATATGCAGTTTGCAGGATGTCAGTCAAACTTACTATTCCTCTGCTTCGGAGAGAAAAAATCTTCTCCTGTTTCCCAGGAAGGAACAGCTGCAAGAACTGAAAGTGTCTGCATCTATTTTCCTCAGTAAACACGGGAATATTGAGTTTCAGCAAAACCAGATGGTTTACGCCCCATGAATATGCTGGCATTTGACACCAGCAGCCAGTTTCACAAAGTGCATGCAGAGAGTTAAAAAGAACTTTTAACTCTGGGATCTGACACAAGAAATGAAAGCTCTGAAGGCAGAAATAACAGATTGACTAAAAACCCAACCTTTATCCAGGGATCTCCAAGTGCTCTTTAAATACCATTAATCAGACTACATAACAGTCCATGAAGTGATTAAATTTTGACACATTTCTTACACTGAAGGTTACACTTAAAATGAAAAGGTAAATAAGCTCCTCCAGGTTATGTGGTGAGTCATGCTCTGGTCTCCTGCAGGCTCTATGTCTCTTGCTAATGAGTCTCCAGTGTGCTGTGTCCTCAGCCATATTCCCAGGACACAATTTTTAAATGTGAAACTATTACAGTTAATAGCACAGGGACAGGATTGAAGTGTATGCGGCATAAATCACCATAGCTGGGGCATATGAGTGCTCTAGAGGGAATTTATAATATGCTAAAGAGATTTATGAACAGCCCTCAAACCTCTTGCTAATGGCAGTTGCAGTGGGTGTTAAGTGAATGAAGATTCTTAACAATTTGATTATTTTTATTGATTTGTGTTGTTATTGCTTAACATGACTCTAGTAACAAGGCATCTATCAATCTGAAAACATTTTTCAGCCAGTGAATTATTACAGTGTGTGATTCTTACAGTTTCTTACTGTTCTGTTGCACTGCTGGGAGGCTGATGTGGTTTGCTCAAGAGTACTCATAGCTTGCAGGGTAAGGCTACAGAGGGGGACTTTGGGCATCACAGTCACCAATGTGTCACACTACATTAGGAACAACTAAGAAGCATAACACAACTCTCTTGTGAGTTGAACAGGAGAGCGAGGTTTATTACCTCAGATCTCCTTTTATAGACCGATACGCGGAAGTACAGAAAGGTAAAACTTATTGGTTAGTGAACTAACCATTACCATCATTGGTCAGTGGCGTACACCACCCCTCGACCTTCTCTTGCAAGAAAACAAGGAACAGACAAACAGCACCTGCAAGGCTGTCTTCTATCTCTGAGGATTCTTTTAATTCCTCCTTATGATTTCCCAGGCCACTTTCTCAGGCAAGTCTGAGAAAGTTATGCGGCCTGCTATTCCACAGGCACTGTGCTCCCTGCTTGCATTTAGCAACCATACAAATGGATGTCACGTGTTCCTGAGCCAAATCTGCCCCTGCCGACTCTCTGTTGTCCACTGCACATAAAAACGGGCTTGGGAAGGATTTCTTTTTACCTGCAATTTCAGGGGGAATGTTCCCACAAAAGCACATTGATTCATGACTTAGTGAAATACATATTTATGGTGAATCACTATGTATTGCTTCTCCTTAGACCTACAGCCATGAACCCAAAAAGGGGTTCTAGTCGTGGTTCAGGACACAGCAAAGACATGCAATATCTCCTTCAATTTCTTGGAGAAGATCTGTGTTGTGCTCCAGTTTATCCCGTCATCTGCATGATGTAGGGTGTCTCACCAAGCACACCTGCCCTGCACTTGAGGCAATGCTATAATTTAATATACTTCATGGTCAGCATTTTAAGAGTTTGAATTTGCTATTTCTCCATTATGTAATTTCATAATAATAATAATTTAACTAACAATGTACACAGAGTTTCGCTGTTGCTTATGTAAATTACAGATATTTAGCAATGTGTTGCAAAATGGATATGTCTGTTTCAGACTGAGATGTAAGAGGTTACTTTGATTCAGAATAAAATAGAATCTGTTGGAAAGACCTATTTTATAAAGAAATAACTATTTAATTATAACTAATTATTCCATGCCTTATTCACTAATGTAGAAACTGCAGAGCTTCAGAGTGTTTAAATTTTAAAAAAAGAGACCAAACAAAACCCCTCGGTACTTCTTTCTCTTTAGAGAAATTCAGATATTAAAATGTAGGTTCAGAAACAGAAATTATATACAAATGGGGAATTTGAGCCTGAATTTTGAAAAAGCAGCATCAACAACTAACTAAACACTAGCTAATCTTTTGGTAGAAAAGATCACTTATTTTAGTTGTTAATCTGCTCATGAGAAGCAGAGACACTCTATATTGAAAGTACGCTCCAGAAGGAATTATAAAGAAATTTAAAGTCAAATTTAAATATCAAAATGTGTCAGCTTGACTTCTACCAAATTGTAACAAACACTTCTCATTCCTACTAAATTATATGTCATTTTAAATATCTATTAAGTAATCTAACTTAATCCTGTTGTTCTAAAAATAGTTCGCCTGCATACAGAGTGGCTCAGAAGAAGAGGAGATTGGGTGAGACCACAGCAATGAGTCACACTGGCAGGTTTAAGCCTTGTGTCAGCAAAACCTGGCCTTACTCTCAAACCTGGGTGGGCTTGATTCAGAGGAGACCATAGCTGTCATTTGGGGTTGGAATTGTACACCATGGTCTCCCAAAAGTGTATCCCAGGTCTGCAGAAACACACGTAGCCATGGCTGGCCATGCTGCGCTTTCTCTGGTGCCAGCTCTGGCTGGAGGTGGTCATTCCACGCTCCTGCTCTCCTTCCCCACTGTGATTTGCCATCCTTGCTACTGGGCTGAGGTATTTGTGGGACTGCAGTGTGCAAGTCAGGTGTCTGCGGTGATCCAGATGAATAACGACTCCTCTGGCTCTCTGGAAAGCAGTAGCTTTAACCTATGTTGCTCTAGGTGATCTAGGTGTACAGCAACCTTCCAAAGACATGCATCTCAGCTTAGCTAAAAACTGCAGTCTGTGGTATGAGGCTGAAACTGGCAGTGGCTGGTGGAGGAGGGGGTTGGCTAAGCAGCCCCCCAGAGCAATGGTGTGGGGTAGCTGTACCATCAGTGGGCTAGCAAGGAGGCCTACAGCCCCCAGCTGTGGCTTTTGCATCCTACTGAGTCATCCCATGACTCCAGATAAGTCTTGTCCCTTATCGTGACTCAGCCTGCCACCTGCAAATCAGTGATAACAAAATTTAAATAATTCAGAAGAATGTAGTAAGGCTTCATGGAGGTTTGTAATATGTTTTCAACTCCTTACATACAATAGTGTGGAATTTAAGGTATCACTATTGCAGAGTGTGTTGCTAGTGCTGTCTGCCCACTTTCATTATCAGTGCTAGGCTTTGGTGTAATTGTGTTGTTTGGACACTTTCTAATTAAAATTTCATGTTTTGATTTCTGGGTGATAACTTCAAACACCAATTTTCTTCTGCTACGCTATGCAACGTTTTGCTCATTTTAAGGAAACCTAGCAACCATAATGTAAATTGGAAATTACTACAGCCCATTAGAGTACTGAAATCGCTGAAGATTTGAATTATTCACTACTAACAGAACTTGTATAATTATAGTTTAAGATATCACTTAGGCATTTAGCATACATCAGCTCCACTGTTAATTTTTAGCTCTTGAACTGTATAGTAACCTCAGCTTGCTAAATTAAAGGGTATGTCTCAATTAGCCTAAATTTAACATTCAAGAACACATTTCTGGTGGGATGATGCTTATAAGTTTAGAATATCCAGGCAATTTCAGCTGATCTACTAAGTCTCTATCACAAGGGGAAGAGAAAACATATTATTACAAACACTTCCATGACTTTCACAAGAGTAAAAGAAAAAAGAACAAATCTTCATTTTGTGTAAGATCCAAAGCCAAAAGTGTGACAAGCATTGGAGTCCTCTTGTCCTGCAGGGATCTCAAAAATGTTTGTATCTGGGACAATGAATGAGGACCTTCAGAAACCAAAACACTTAGTCTGCCTTGAGAAAGCATTGAGATACATAGAAAAAAAGGAAGAGTGCTGACATTGTTAGCAAAAAAAACCCAATCCAAACCAACCAAACACATTAAGCAACAAACCAGCAAAAAGCTGTTACTTTTCCCTAAGAACTTTGCCTCTGTTTAACAGGGCTGAGTAGGACACTTCTGTTTGTGCACTGGACATGTTAGGTATGTGTGCACTGCAGTGCAGGCACCTATGGAATGTGTCGTCCTTACAGATTTGGTCCTCTAAAATCAACACTCTGCAGAAGCTGAGTGTCAGAGTTAAGCAGTGTAAATCCCTCATTCAAAGCTGTGCTCCTTTTTTTGGATTTTCCCCAGGAATCTTGAGCATCTTCTTTCCAATTAAATGACCAGAAAAGTTAGTGTGACAGAGTTAAAATCTCCTGTACTCATCCACTAAAATAAGAGTGCTTTCTGATCAGAGTAAACTGTAATTGGCTGGTTAGGGAATCTTAACAACAGGATTTCAGCTACGACTGGGTAGTTTTAACTCCTTGAGGGCCAGAAACACAGCTGCAGTATCTTCAATAACATTTTGTCTTTTTTTCTTCTGAGAGCAATGAGATGACTTTCTGTTTGCTAGAGTATAGATTAGCTCTTATGTTCCACCAGGAAGGAAAGATTCCTGGTGACCTTCTGTGTATATTTCATACCATTTGATACCTGCTTTAGATTATTTCCTTGCACTACATAGTCCTAGATAATCACACTTATGGAAAGCCCTTTTAAAATATGTAGCTAGAAAATGGTTTAGGTTTCAAAACAGATGATGAGTCTCTTCACATGTGCTGGTCAGAAGTTGCAATAGAATCTTAAAGCTTTTGTCTTGGCCAACACTGAGAAAAAAATACAGCTCTTGACAGTGTCTTCTCTTATACCCATAAATTCAATAAAATAAATTTCAGTAAACATGAGTTCTCTTGTTAATGAGGAGAAATGCAGTGCACTTGGTAGCTGTATAATTGTGTCTAAGTATAATTCAAAAAATGGTTGCTAATATTGATGAGTGTCTCCATAGGAAAGCTCTGGGTGATAACAAATCCTCTTGCGAAGAAATCTGCTTATAAACTCATAATGGCAACCATTGCAGAGAAGGGAGAAAGCACTAAACTGGAAAATGTTATTAAAAATGTGATAGAACCCAAATTATTCAAAGCTTAATCATGACATTCATTCAGCAAAACTTGTTGCAAAGTGTGGATTTTATTGGAAACATTATACTACTAATACCTAATTGTGGTGAAAAAAGAAAAAATAACATTTTCAGCTCACAGCACACTGAGGATTTTTCCAGTTTCTTTTTTTTCACTTAGGAAATTGGACCGTGGCATATAAAATCTTTTGTCATGTTATGCAGTCACTGTAGTATGTGCATCTTTTTAGTTAGACCTCCAAAATGATGGGTATGCCTCACTTAGACAGTTCCTTCTGGTCATGCCAAATTCCAAAACCTTAATGCCCATAGTTGTCCTACCAGCCTCAAAATGAAGGTTTTGGTTGGTGAATCTCAAATTTGTGACATCCTCCATGTGCTTGTAGTCCTGTTTCTGAGTAACCAAGTGTGATCCAAGCACAGGCAGTACTGGTACTCCAACACCTCTGTTTTATGAGGCTCCTTGAACTTAGCATTCCTTTGGCTGTATTACTTGTCCCTGATGCCAGGATTGTTTGTGTCCTATGTAAAGTAGATGCCATCTAGTATAAAATCCATTAACATCTCTGAGAGTGAGGACCAAAGCTGAGGCATCTGACTAATTCCAGACGGCTCACTGATGAGCACATGGGATTTTTCATCACCCTTTGGAGGCTGCTTATTCTACTCTGTGGTTGCTGGGAATGTCTGTATGCTTGATTTGAGTGCTTTGAATCACCCTACATGGACAGGAACAGAGTTCTCAGCCCTTGCAATGTCTCAGTAGAGCTACCTAAGCAGTCTGGCCTCTCCTTTTGTGAGTTCATATCTGAACCCTTGCAGTTTTCTCTTTAAAACTGTCAAATGTTTATGGAGCTTGGATTTCTCTCATCTACTCTGGAATTTTACCTTAATTACTTAGAACAAAGACTTTTTCCATTCTAATTAAACATCTTTTGCCTCACGTGCAGACTATCCGTGCTTTTGCATGGTCATATACTTTTAAGATTTTGAAAGCATTTTTCACTTGCATGCTCCAGATGGCTTGCCTGTGACAACATTCATGCATTTAGCTCTTTTCTCTCATTAAGCCTGAGGATTTTCAAAATATTTCTGGAACACAATCTTACAGTTTTCCCTCTCTCTCTTACTTTTGTTTTTCCATTGCCCTTTTCAACCCAAATGCCAAAAGTACTAAATAGGTGTTTCCGTGTCTGACTTGATGTTGGGGTTTTTTGGATGGGGGAAGAGCAGAAATAGTACAGGCAGAACTTACAAAATAAGTGATGTCAACAGTCAGAAATACAAGCAGGTACAGTACTGCTCAGCTGCTGTATTCCTTTAAATCTGACCCCCTGCCCAGCCTTCCTGTGTATATCTGCTCTGTGAATTGGAAGAATGAGCCAAGCTACTGACAATGTGCACTGGTAAGGCTTCCTCACACAGCATCACACAGATGCAGTCTAGCCACACCAGCCCCTCCACCGACAAGAAAAGAGTCTCCTGCAGCTGGTTATGGCAGCCAGAGCCATCTTTAAGGGTGTATACATAGGTGTACGGGGTGAGGAAGAACCTGTTCCATGCAGGGTGCAGCCTGCCTGGTGTCCTGTAACATCTCTTAAATCCCTTTTGTCCCAGCTACACTCTTGCACCAATTAGTAAGGAAGTTAGAGTTGGCATGAGTTACGCAGGAGAGTGAAAAGTCATATAAATGTGTAAGCAAGTAGGAGTAGGACAAGCAGGACTTATTTTTTGCATGTTTTTGAACTTTTGTACTTTGCCAGGGTGTTGCTTTTCTCTTTATACTACTCTCTGCTAGTGGGAGAATCCCATTAATGCAGCCTTTCTATAAAGGATCAGGCCTGATCCTCCCTCTCAGGTGGGCTGGCATCCTTCTGTTGACTTCTGAACTGGGTTAAGAGTCAGACCCACTGTGTGGCTGGGGAAAGGGAGGTTTTAGAAAACAAATTATACTTTGTTAAGTGGTTAGAATACATGCTGACTTAAATAAGCACTTAGCTCTCATTTACACGTGAAAGTTCTGTTGTGCTGGTAAGAGTTCTGCCAGTAAACTCCTACGTAATTAGAGTTTTTTTGCCTATAAGATGCATTCCAGTCTGGCAAGTGGTATAAGCCATAACATTAAAACCACCACTTCTTTTTTAATTTCTTTTTTTCCCTCCGTGTTATTGTGCCTATGCAAGGGCTTTTGTTGAAGTAGTTATGTCATAAAAATCACGCTACAAAACACAAAGCCTTCGAAAAGTGCAAACTAAAACCTTGTCTACCCAGCCAGATGTTACAATGCTTTAAATACAGTCGTGGAAAATCAAGGTAAATTTTTTAGAACATGCTAATTTTTTAGACCACAAGTGAACAGTCATCAGAGATGAACTTAGATCCCATTCAGCACTATAGGAGCTAATCATATATCGAGAGTGGTATAATCTAATTTGGCTTTTTCATAGCTGTGATTGGACGGGGACTGTTCAACTTGCTTTAAACTATATCAAATAGGGCCAGAATGAAATCTGCTTTATTTCAGTTTATTTTTCTCTATCATTATAACATATTTATTCTGACATCTGTTACTTTGGCTGTCATCTCAATTAAGTGTGTTAAGCATTCCTCCTTTTAGGCTTTCATATTAATTTGCCATTTTTTTGGTAACAAAAACTCTAAGCATATCTCAATTGTAAAGAAATATCTGTCACTGTGATACTCCACTAGATCTTTAAATGCAGACCTCCAAAAATCTTTTAATTGCCTAAGTTAAACTATTTTCAAGCATTAATATAGCATATTGTCAATACAAGTGACAATGTGTCTTCTTAGCTGAGTATCACTTTCTAAAGGATGTCATTAGGCATACTCAGATTAATTTATCTCCGTAGACAGTAATTTAGTCTTCATTTCTAATAGTCTACCACATTTTAATTATTTTTCTTTCACGTGAATGTTGCTAGCTTTCCCCAACAATGCTAATGTTGCCCTTCAGAAAACAATGACAAGTTTTTATAACTGTCATTTATTTTCATTTATAAAGGCTGGGACCTGAAGAAGTAACAGAAACGTTTTTATTAGGCCCCATAGAAAATCAATACTATCTTACATATACAGTGCAAGTTTCACTCACTGATATCCAAAGTCCATCTGCTAATGAAGGACCGAAGCCAGATTTGCCCCAGAATCAGCTTGTTACTGAATTCAAAGGAGGTAGCTTTAGGCCTATACTAAGTAAAAAAGAAACCTAATTTTTCTGTGAGGTGCAATTAATTCTGCAGTGTGATGTGGACCAGTTCAATCAGCCCTGCTTATTTCCTGGACATGAGGATGCCCATGAACATGCTGTACATACCAGCTAACAGTGTGACAGCTGAACAGTTTGTTGAGCAACAGTTAAAGCAGGAAATGCACAATGCTATATCCTGGTGATACCACTGGCAAATGTGACTGGACAACATAAATAGCTAAGCTGGAATTAAACTAGGCATTGTATCTTTGTTACAGAAAGCACTGGAGGTTTCCTACTTGCCACAGATAGGGTTTGTGCCTCACTCCAGGCAGGTATTGTGGCTCATGATGCGTTTGTACTGCATCTGGCAAAGAGAGTCACTCGTGTCACTGTGACCTCTGTAAGACTTTAGATGAAGATAATCCTTGAAGAGATCCCTGCCACTAGCACTTAAAGCTACACAAAGGACAAACTGAAAGGCTGAACTAGGACCCAGGAGTGCAGTAGTGTACTGGCACGTGCTTTCAAACATGGGATACTAATTAGACACAGTGACTGAGGTTTTCAGAGGACTACGAGAAAGTCAAACACTTGGGGTTTTTTTTGTATTGTTTTTTGCCTGCAAAAAACATATTCCACTCATATTCCACTTCAGACCAGAGCCTCACATTGAAATGATGAAATTGTCACTTCACTACTCAAGTAAACAGATTCAAGAGTATTTTTTCTAAACACAAACAAAAGTGATGCAAATGCAATTTTGTTGCTGGCACACAGCCTCCATGTGTATTGCACCCATTACTTTTGCTTTGGTGGCAGGCTGAAAACAAAGAATATATAAGCCTACATAACTGTTTAAGGTGAATCCTGCCAGGCTAACAGTAGGGTTTTCTCTGACCATCTATTTACCATCTATCATTATCAACCGTATCACAACAGGGGAATATAATCTCCTCTTTGCTCTGAGTGTTTGCTGTTATCCTCTGCAGCACCAATTGATTTCCCAGTACACATAATAATATACACCCATAACACTTAAATAATCCACCTGCAGTTTTCCAAGTGAGGACATAAAAAATATGCCTGTGAAAAGCAGAAACTTTCATCTTCAAAGAATACTGTGTAATTTTGGTAAATAGCCATAAATGTTTAAGTCAAGTATAGAAGCGGGAACTACACAATTCCAAAGATTCGTTAGTTGTTATGTATCATTTAGCTCCAGGCCACTGAGTGAATCTGGACGAGGTGAGTAGTGATAGAAAGTTGTTACTGCCTGGCAGCCAAGGGGAGGAGAGGTGGTGTTTCATCCCACTCAGGTTTTTCATGGGCTGCTGACCACAATACAAAGGCCCTGGACTGAACAATGTGCACAGATTAATCATCTGACTCTGATCTGGCAATTATCCGTTTTGGTCGGGTTAGATAAGCAATTGCCCTGCATGGCAAGTAGTCTTACCATTGCCCTTTCTGTATTTATCTTATGAGAAATGAGTACAGGCGGATCTGTAGCCAGTCTAAATTGTCAGAGTTTGGGTCATTGATTTCAGAGTGATTACCATTGCTTATGCTGCTGAGGAGCTGGCCCAACTGGGCTTATATACATTGATGAAAGCCATATTTCTTGTGAGCATTACATATACTTCTTATATATGTCTACTGTAGATTAATTCTCCCATCTTTTAAAGTTATACAATATGTTTCTCAAATTACTTGTAATCAATCAATATCCAATGCACTGAATTCTTTTCCGCCCTCATACTATACCAGATTTCATAAATTTTACAGCACATTGGAGTAAAACACATGCATTTAGATTTTTTAGAGTGCCCTATGGTATTTTTGATGAGAAACTACTTTCAAAGTTAGGTAAGGGTTTTTTCTTTTCTTTCTTTCTGTGCATTCATGAACCCAGTCTCAAATTCTGATATTTCCGTCCTTTTCAACCTTTGATAGGTAAGAACCAGACATACCATAGTACATTCAGAATTCCCATTTCACTGCAAACTTTTAACTTGCCTCTATAAATCACATAACTCATTCTGCTGCTAGTGGAAGGTGTGTCCCCAACAAATGGTATACCAGGTATTAGTGGTGTTAAACTCTAAGAACTCCAAACTCTAACTTATAAAAAGTACACCTGTCATTACATATTTCAAGACATGGGCAGAACACCTTTTTTAACTTGAAGGAAGCAGCACTTGTGCAGTCTCATGCTTAGGAACAGCAATTTCTGCTTCTTCACATCATGTGAACAGCAATAAATAGCTGGTGTGATTAATGAAATGAACTAAAACCTTATCCAATCTCATAAATATTTAGTTAGTCAAAGCAGTTGTTTACTTCCCATGTGACAAAGCAACGGTAGTTCCTATAATTAAGAAAAATGGTTTTTTTTCAAGCTGGGTTGAATTTCAGCTTGAAAGAAGGACAAATTGAGAACATGCATTGACTTGAAGAATAATTCCATAAACAAAAAAGGTACTTCATCAGATAAGCATTCACATTAATTTAAATTCAGTCTTATTTAAGGAAGTTTTTTTTTTGGGGGGGGGGGGTTTGTGCGAACAGATTGTGTTAAGATTAGTTCTGAACTCCTAGAGAAAGTGTTTGGTCTCTATTTCTGAGCCATGACTGAGAGAGGTTTTGTGACTCAACAGCAGACAAATGAAGACCATGCAATTCTTTGAGGGGACTGATAGGGGCAGGCCCAAGGAGAGGCAGAGGCATCACCATTTGCTTATCAAGGGAAGTCTGAAGTAGGGGAAAAGCAAATATTTCTGTCAAGGTTTGGTGTGAACAGGAGAACCTTACACCCAGCTGGCCAAGTTCTTAGTGCAGGGGTCTTCCAGAAAGAGGTAACCTCCTAGCTGTGGCCCTGTCATAGAGAATACGTGAAAAAATAAATAATATTACAATATTATAATAGTATGTAATATAGATATAATATAATAGTATAATATAAATAGTGTCCACTATACATTAGGATTAAAGAGGCAGAGCTGTAACATAGTTCTGATTAGCCCATTACTTTATTCTGGTTTTTTTTCTTTGCTCTTCTTTTCCTAAAGTTCTCTGCTGTTTTTATTTCTCCCTCTCTCATTCAAGCTGTGTTTGAGAAGCCATTCCTCTCCATGGACAACAGTGGGGTTTGGATCAAATCCTACAATACATTTGCAGCTTATTAAATTACTAAATATACTTGCTTCACAATCTTTGTGCTATATATTGCTTCATCAGATGAAACAATTATGAAATTTAATCATATGGTCTAATTCCAAGGAAGGCCAATACTCTACCCTAGTCAGAGTAGCATGCCAGCTCAGCTTTTTAGTCCTTTGGAAAGCTGGATTCCTCTAAGTTGGTAGGTGGCCAGAATTACAATACAATAAATTACTTGCTCCTGGAAAGAATTGTAATCAGATAAATACAGTGAATTCTTTATACTGCCTGGAGGCAGTCTCTGAAAAAAAACCAACCCATTTCACACAGCCTGATGTGACTCATTCCCAGTACATTGAAAGCATGATGTGAGTCTAAATTTATGGCTCATCAAAGTCCATTAAGTATGGGAAAGGTTTTTTCTCTTCTGATTTAACCGAATAAGTAACCATAAAGAAGCCAAGGAGAAAAAATGGCTCAGAGTAGGTTTCTCTGCAGTAAACACTCAAAGACTGTGAAAAGACTATGCTGGTATCATTACCAGAAGATAAGCTGACATAAAGAAATAATACATATTTCAATGTAGCAAACAGTGAGGCTAAAAAATTAAAGAACCTTGCCCATATAAAAAAGATAGTGGGCTAGTCTAGTCTCAAACCCATAATTGTGAAAAACATTTGGGGTTTAAAATGAGTGCCTCAGCTGGTACTTTGGACAAAGACTTTTAACCAATAATTAACTCAGTAAAATCATCAGTTGTTTGGGGGTTTTGGGGGGGTTCTTTGGGTTTTTTGTTTTGGTGGGGGTTTGTTTGGGTTTTATTTGTGGGGGTTTTTTTTGTTGTTGGCTGGGTTTTTATTAGTTTGCTTTAGGTTGTGGGGTTTTAATTGTGGTTGGTTGGGGTTTTTTTTTGTTTTGTTAAGTTGCTAAAATACTGTACCTGCCTTAAGACACCAAAAATGACTCCTTGCCCAAGAAACTAAATGCTCACAACTATAACATATTGGGTGCTTCTGTAGCTTTGTCAAGTAGACCTCACTGACAGGGTTAGGGAAGGCTCCAGCTCAGTGGTTCTCTAGCTAGGATTATAATAAATATATGAAGACTTTATTACCTCTTTCTTGCTTTACTTCCCCTTTCCTTTTCTTACTAGCTTAGGTATCAAAGACCTTCACTCTGTAACACTTGTTACTTAGACTTCAGAATAAATGCATTCAGTCCCCATGAAACCCTACAGAGAGCACACTGCACATGGGTTCAGTGAGCAGAGGAGCACACTCAGTGACAAACAACTCTCATGCCTGTAAGAATTCCTCCTAACTGCATCTGCACATCTGTCATTCATCTCTTTCTCTTTATATTTGCTAGCAGCTTTATGAATATCTAGGCCATTAAGCAGATTTTCTCTTCAAAACCTGTGGCCCAAATTCATAAGAAAACACATGACATCCCCTTAAAAGGGCAGAGAGGGGTGTCTCTTTGTTTATGTTTTATTAGAAAGCGTAGCAAATGAGCTAAATTATGATGTATTTGCATAAGGAAGAGTGGAAATCTGCTAGATTAAGAGTTCCAGTAGATTTCTGTTTTCTGATCAGTACCTGCCCTGCATTCAACTCACCCTATGATGGTTAATTCTGTCAAAAGTATAAATAGTATGAACTAGGAGGTCAAGCCTAGAAGCTAGCAGCTGCCTCTTTACATCCAAAATGCGTCACATTAAAGAAAACTGCAGCACAGCTACTTAATTGCTCAGCCACTTAAAAGATAACAAAACCAGATAAGCATTTCTGAACTCTAGCTTACGTTAGCTGCCAGTTCTCTAAAGAGCATCATCTTTTCACCTTAGAATACAGTTCAAAACAATAAGAGACCCCACAATGAAGCCTCACATACAGGAGCACTTAATGAAACTAACACCCAAGGTTTAAGCAAGACAAATTGTGTATTTCAATTTGATTGAGAACATCCTATGGACGTTTGAGTGGAAGGATTTTTTTTCACAGGATTTTACACAGGCTGAGTGTGTACTCACCTGGTTCTGTGCCCTGGTCTTAGCTAATAACTTCTAACATCACCCTGGACGCACTAATTATCTCCTGGTTACATTTAGAAAAATCCCATTAATAGCTTTCCAAAGCTGTTTGTTTTGTTTTTCAGAATTCTTGATGATGTGAAATGAATAAATCAGGATTAATGGTGTTTCTACAAATACATACTTGTGCAGTCACAGGTTATTCAGTCCGATGCAAGAAAAAAGTTTAAATTATACAACGTAAGCAGAAGTTCAGCTTAGATGATCGTAACAGCCCCTGCCGGACTTAAGATCCATTAATTAATATACGTCAGGGGATAAAAGCAGCGGGACATAGTGTGATTACTGACTCCAGCTCCTACTCCCTCTTCTATGAAGCAGCTCCCAAACCTAGCAGTTTACAACCCTCATTGCATCCCTGATGAGATATACCATCAATACATTGCTGCTGGTGTACAGGGCACTGAAAAGCAATGGAAGAAGCTACATAATTTTATTATGCAAAAATATGTGAATTTTGGTCATAAATGTAGGGATAAGCCAATCTTCAAGATGGAAGCAGAAAACCAAGGGTCAGAACAGAATTTTCTTGTCATTACATAAGTAGCAAACATTTAAGATCTCTTGTGCTATCTTTCTTTGGCTTTTTAAAAACCTCTTCCTCTTATTTTCTTTGAAACTTCAGACACTGGCCATTATTCAAGTCTGAATCACAGAACGGTTTAGTTTGGGAGAGACCTTAAAGATCATTGAGTTCCAGATGCCTGCCATGGACAGGGACACCTTCCATTAAACCAAGTTGCTTACAGCCTCATCCAAACTTACCTTGAACACTTCAGGGATTAGGCATCCACAGCTTCTCTGAGCAACCTGTTCTGGTGCCTCCCCCGCCCCCTCACAGTTAATAATTTCTTCCTAAAGTCTAGTCTAAATCTGCCCTCTTTTAGTTTAAAGCCATTCCCCCTTGTCCTATCATTAAAATGATGAAAACCTTAACAGATCCTGTGAGGTAACTCTTTAATATGGTAGATTGGAAGAGTTTTTCTGTCAAAAACACAAAGAGTAGCTGCCTTAGACAAAAGGAATTTTTTGAGTGTGAGCTTTTAGTTTCAATTGTTCTTCAAAAGTAGATCACCCAATGCTGACTTACGGCAGTGGTAAAGCTTCCACGTGACTTCAGTGACCCTTCACCACTGCTCTTATTCCATATTATTCCAACACAATGAGTCAACTGATTGCATTTAGGAATTTGTTGTACACCTATAATTTATTGTGCTGTCATCTCAGAAAGTAATATTGTTGAAGAATGACATAGTCTTTCCTTTTGAATTTATTGTTACAATAAAATTATTCAGCCAGCCTCTGGTTCCTAGAAAAGTCCACAGAGGAAATCAAATTCTAAAGAGTGTCTTTTCTTATCAGTAACAACCAAGTAAAAAGTGAATCATCACACAGGCCTCAATGTGAAATACAGATGGCCTTGGAGTGGCAATCAAACTTTAGAAGTTCATGTTTCATAGAAAACATTAAGCTGGGTAGTTAGAAAAAGTTGCCCCTACACTTTGAAGAATTTTTTGGTTTAATGCCATTACCAGTTGTTTCAGGATGCAAGGAGAAGCCCACCCAGGGCAACTGTGGTTTACATAAGGGAGATGCACTGTCACGTACCAGTGGCTGAGTCAGGTGAGTAACAACACTGAATTTCCAATCCAGCCTTTGCTTTGAGTCTGGCACCTATTAAAAGCCACCTCCCAAAGACATGTACGACACAAAGCCACAATCTGGTATGAATGGTGAGGGCCGTGAATGAACACAAAGCTGGTTTGTCCTAAGCCTTCCCATCCACAAGGCTCAGTGTAGAGGGGTAGGTTTGCCAGGACAAGGGAGGTCCATACTCCCCTTCCTATGCTGTTGCTACCACTCAGCACAGCACACACACTGTGTGACTCAAAGGGAAAGCAACTGCACCACTGAGCAGCTGCCCCCATTGTTCCATCAGGAATGGTGTGCTTTACAAACACTGATGTGTAAAGACCCATGACTCCTTCTGGTATGGATTTACTACTCCATTCAAGAGTTAGCAAAGTTAGACATGAAAATTCAACAGCCTTAACATTCTTCCAGTGCCTCACAGTTAGTGTCAAAGAGTTTTGAAGAAAAAACATCAGTTCCAGAAACTTGAAATCCCACTACCTATGAGATCCAAGTCCACACCAGTCCTTTTTTTTTTTTTTAGAGAGCAAGCTCAAGATTATTCAGCTATTTAGCTGAATGAGTAAGGAAAATAATTCTCATGAGTCTTTAGAGGATATTCAGAAATAAAGAACACCATCCAAATTTTGCCATTAATTTACTATGGTTAAGTCACTTAAACTCTCCATTCTTCCTTATTTTTGCCCATAAAGTAAAGCCAATCTAATGACCAATCTAATGGTCTTATTGCAGAAATACTGTAAGATTTAATGAGCTAATATTTTTCCAGTGGGGGAAATATGTACTCAGCAAATGCTGAGTCATATTAGTAGTGCTGGAACAGTGGTGAATAGTAAGAGTGCCAGCCCCTTTAGCTAAGGGAGAGATAGAAAAAAATCTGTTTATTGAGATGGAACCAAAATTGAAATAAGTTCAAGTTTTAAAAATTTTTACAATTGCACATTCCAGGACTTGCTTAAAACCCCAGACATTATGAAATCACAGAACCTGTTTCACAGAATCACTACATTGGAACAGACCTATGCCCTAAGACCTCAACTAAACCATGGCACTGAGTGCCATATCCAGTCTGTTTTTAAACACATCCAGGGATGGTGAACCCACCACTTCCCCAGGCAGACTATTCCAATCCTTTATCACTCTTTCTGTAAAAAACTTTTTCCTAATATCCAACCTAAATTTCCCTTGGTACAGTTTGAGACTGTGTCCTCTCGCTCTGTCAGTTGCTGCCTGGTGAAAGAGATGAACCCCTGCCTGACTACAGCCACCTTTCAGGAAGCTGTAGAGAGTGATAAGGTCACCTCTGAGTCTCCTTTTCTCCAGGCTGAACAACCCCAGCTCTCTCAGTCGTTCCTCAAAGGGCTCGTGTTCCAAGCCCCTCACCAGCCTTGTTGCCCTCCTCTGGACATGCTCAAGTGTCTCAACATCCTTCCTGAACTGAGGGGCCCAGAACTGGACACAGCACTCAAGGTGCAGCCTCACCAGTGCTGAGTACAGGTGAGGAATGACCTCCCTGTTCCTGCTGGGAATCATTATTCCTGGCACAGCCCAGGATGCTGTTGGCCTTCTTGGCCACCACAGCACACTGCTGGTGTATGTTCACCTGTCACAAGTACCCCCAGGTCTCTTTCCACCTGGGCACTGTCCAGCCACACCGTCCCCAGCCTATAATGTTGCAGGGGGTTTTTGTGGCCAAAATGCAGGACTCAGCACTTCAGATTTATTAAAATTAAGTCTCAAGTTAATTTAACTTTAAATTAAAGTTTATTTAAATTAAATTAAGTCTCAAATTAATGATGTTTAACTAAACATCAGACTTATTAAATATCATCTTATTGGATTCCACCCATCCATCCAACCATTCCAGGTCTCTTTGCAGAGCCTTCCTACCTTCCAACAGATTGACACACACTCTCAGCTTAGTGTCGTCTGCAAATTTACTAATGAATGACTCAATACCCTCATCTGTGTCATTAATAAATGTATTGAACAGAACAGGCCCCAGTACAGATCCCTGAGGGACAGGGGTCCAGAAGTGTGCTGTGGGAGACAGTGTCAAAGGCCTTGCTGAAGTCCAGGTACTTCAATATCCACAGTCTTTCCTGCATCCACCGGGTGGGCCACCTAGTCATAAAAGGAGACCAGGTTGGTCAAACATGACCTACCCCTCCTAAACCCATGCTGGCTGGGTCTGATGCCCTGGCCATCCTGTAAGTGCTGCATGATGACACTCAGTATAAACTGCTCCTTAACCTTAACAGGTACTGAGGTCAGGCTGACTGGCCTATAATTACCAGGATCCTCCTTCCCACCCTTTTTGTGAATGAGTGCCACATTGCCCAGCTTCCAGTCATCTGGAACCTCACCAGTGAGCCAGAATTGCTGGTAAATGATGGAGAGCAGCTTCACAAGCTCATCTGCCAGCTCCCTCATCACACCCTGGGATGGATCCCATCTGGTCCCATGGATTTATGAACATCCAAGTGGCTCAGCAGTTCTTTGACTACCTCCTCCTGGGTAACAGGGGGACCATTCTGCTCCTTGACATCATCTACCAATCCAGTAGATCACTTGTCCTGAGGACAAGCCATCTTCCCACTAAAGACAGAGGCAAAGAAGGCATTAAGCACTTCTGCCTTCTCCTCATCTGCAGTTACTGGGTTACCTCCCGCATCCAACAGGGAACAAAGGTTGGTCCTACCCTTCCTTTTGCCATTAATATATTTGTAAAACAATTTTTTAATTTCCTTTACTGAAGTTGCCGAATCAAGTTCAAACTGAGCTTTGGCTTCCCTAATTTTCTTCCTACATGCCCTAGCAACCACCTTAAATACTTCCTGAGAGACTTGACCCTTCTTCCAAAGATGATACATCCTCTTTTTATTCCTAAATTCCTTCAAAGCCTCATTGCCCATCTGGGACCTCTATTTGCTGTTTTTCAAAACCAGGAGAGTGACACCCACATCTCCACAGTCTTCGATCATTCTTCTACTGCTTTTTCCCATACAACTTGCCATTACATATTTTAAGATCTTTATTCCAGTAAAAATTAATTAGTTCAAAAGTCTTATTGAAAACAAATTTATAAACTTGTTTGATAAATGCTGTGTTTCAGCCTAGGAAAGTTTTTCTTTGCAAAACATGATGAAAGCTACCAGAAATTATTATAAAGCACAGGTTAAGAAACTCAGGTAGTATAAAAGTAGTCTTCAGTTGGCTTAGGTTGACTTTTATTTTGAAAATCTGGACACAAACCAAGAGCAAGCTTGCCAACAGAGCTTTTCCTCAGCAGCTGTCTCAGAGAGGCCTTTGCAATCCCAAATAATTTCCTCTATTAAACCCCTGTTCCAGCTCAGGAGTTCCTTCCTTTTGCAGTAGCAATGGGAAAATGCAACCAACAGCATCAGACCCATCTGTACAAGTAGTTGAGCTACACAGATCCATGATTAGTATTTCAATTTGTGCACTGTGCTTACCAAAGAAGCTCGAGAGCCAGCTTCAATTCATAAGGAAACATATGAAACAAAGCCATCTGAGCTGACATGTTCACAAAAGAACACTATCTGACTCACTGAAATCAAGATCCTCCTCAGCAATAAAAACCTGGTGAAAGAGGATTTGCATCTTGCCCAGGATGTCAATGGGATTTGCTCAATGACTGAAGACACACTGATCACTGGCAGTCTAAATGCAGCACAGCAGGCATCAGCAGTTAGCCCTGTCCTTGTAGACATCTTAGATGTGTTCGTAATTTCCCTCATTTCATCAGTTTCATTAAGATGAGAATCTTAACTTCAGAAAACATACACATTTGGTCAAATTAACTTGTATGATAAGATTACACTCTGTACTGAAGTTTCACTGCTACCAGAATGTGCAGCTCTGTGCCATCAGCTGCCATTACTTTTGTTCTCAATACCCCTATGTTAATACACAGGTTCCCAGTATGTATTAAGTGATGGCAACTGACATGTGGAGGTGCCTGAGGCACAGATAGAAATTGGTGTTAGTGCTCCTCTGCTGCCAGAATACAGTCCAGGTTTGTGGTTTGGGTAATGGTCATTAAGGAGCCCAGCAGACTAATATTTTTTCTTACATCTCCCTTCACTGTAGCATTTAATTTTTATAGGTTTATAGCTTGCACAGAAAAATGTACTGCTAAACATAGATGAGAAAAGTATATATTACATACAGAAAAATACATCCTGTAGGGACCTTCCAACATCATTTCCAGATATCATATTTTTCTGGTTATAAAACAACTCCTCAATATTTTCAACTGTGCATGGTGACATGACATAAAACCAACTGAGTCATATCAAGTAATTTATCTGTTTCCATCTTCTTTCCTGCCACCAGCTGCAAATCATTTACTTGAAAGCAACATTGGAATACAAATATTTTGACATCGAGTATATCAAAACACTTCCAGGCAACCTCCATGCAGGATCAGATTAATATAGACCCATTTCCACCATAATGTCATTTAACCTCAGTAGTTTTATCTTTTCCAATGCTTTTGTCTCTTTTGCCTAATCCTCCTGTTACCTGGTGTGCAATATGCACCTTAAGAGATCCAGGGTACATTGTCTCAGAGAAACAGCAATTAATTATTAAACCTGTCTCTATAACAGCTTTCCAGGTGTTGAGACAATCTGTAAGCTAAGCACTGATGTTTATCTCTGTAACATGGCACTACTGCATGAAACCTGTCAGCCAAACTGTTGCATAAGTCTTTTTGTTTTTATTCATTTTTATTTTTTTTATGGAATTGCTTTAAAATGGCAAAGTACCTTTTTACGGAAAAAAAAGAGACAATGTGTGGTTATATCCTCCCTTTTTCTCCACTTCTGGGCAGGCATGTATCACCATCCAAAACATCACACTGATTTCAGTACTGTCCTTATTACCTTTTCTGTATAAGCAGTCAGGAAACCTGGAGCTAGGTTTAGATGCAGCATTTGCCATTTCCAAGTCAGCTCATTTCTTGTGAGATTACACTTCTACACATTATCTGACTAATTTTAAGGTTGTCGATGGAAGGGGAGTGGAGTGGGTGAAGACTAATTGTGGGGTGAGATTTTGTGCCATGCAGTTGCCAAATGAATCTTTGGTGATTAGATTTCCTTTGTCTGCCTTTAATCTTTATCAGTATTATTACAGTTATATTTTTCATGATCTTTAGTAACACATTAAGAATTCCTTTCAGGAATCTAAAACTATTGTCACAATCACAGTGCAAACAACCTAAAACTAACTTAATAAACACTAGAAGGGTCAAGGTTTCTTATGGGTTTGTCTTTCATAATTATTTGGAGGTATAAAATGAAACACTTTTTTTGGTGCGTAACTATTGTGTCTCCCTTATGAATACTCTGGTATCTACCAAGATAAAATGTATCTGCTACTTTTCTTTCTGGCATGTGACTCCGGGGTTCCTCTCTGCTCCAGCTGGCTGCCTGCTTGCACAAAACTTGCAGGAATTCAATTAGCTTTGAGCCCACTCTCCAGCAGCCAAATTAAATCAACTGGTACGTTCAACAGTTATCTGAGGATGTACAGAACATAATTGCCCTATTTGCTGAGGAAACCATTCCAACTTTTAAGAGCTAATCATTTGCAATGGATGTATGAAATAAATGGGAAAATGAGAAGATGGCAGAAAGGCTGAAATTAGGCAACAAGAAGCTGAGCATTCTACTGGGCAAAAAAAATAAACATTAATCACAGTACAAAGTTGACAGATGGCACCAGCTTTGCAACCAGGAAAGGCATTTGAAGGAAGGATAGGCAGCCAGGAGGGAGGTGGCAAGGTGGTGTTTTTTCCCAAATCATCCTACATATGTAAGGCACCATGGGGAGAAACTTGAAGGAAAGCAGTAGGAGATGTATAAGCCAAGGTGTTTATGTCAAATGAGCAGGAATGAGGCATTTCATTCTGGATCCAAGTGCTGATCCAGGGAGACTGACCTGCCTCCAGCTTTGCCACATGACTTGCCATTCACCCCAGCCTTGACCTGAGGGCTCATCTTCCAGCTGAGCATCTCATGGAAACACTCCTGCTGCCTCAACCCAAACGGAGCAAGGGGAAGCTTACTTTGTAAATTCAGACACAAGCAGGTGGAGAGCTGCTTCTGTGGGAAATCAGGAGACAATAACTTTTGCATTGTTTGCAAAAGGGGTGTCTGCCCACATTCTCCACAGGCCAACTGGTCTTGGGGACAGACTGTGTTTTCAGGCACCTTCTGTACAAAAGTGAAATGCTTGTACTTTTCAGTATGGGGAAGGGAAAGGGAGTTAATGTGTGTTGAGACACCTCAATGCATTTCTGTGGCATTTTCTGTGTTACAGGAGACATATCTGGGCTCTCACCTTTCTGCATGGGTGGGTACTATAAGTTTGGATGGAAAGAAAATCCAGATTTAAAGAACTTCTGTAGCATGTTTTGGCTGAGTGAAAAGCAGCAGCAAACAGGTGCTGGTGGCTGAATGGTAGGAAATGTAGGCCATAATGATAGAGACAAGACAGGGTACAAGGTTCTGTGGAGCTAGGACTACTCACAGGTCTGACTATTTCATGTATCCATAAGGCAATGTCACACTTTCCAGTTGACCAAGTGAAGATGAGCCTGGAATAAATAAATGTGAGAATTATTAGCTGAAGCAGTAACAAATCAGACATGCATGCTTTACCTCTAGAAAACCTGCTCTTCTTCTACATCCTCTGCATCAAGAGCAAGAACTGGCTCTTATCAGCTCTTTCCCTTTTCTAGCTCTCTGCTGTCAGAGCTACCTTGTTCCAGGAGAGTTTTTTTTCCCCACTGGCTAAGCCTGATGCTTTAAGGCCAGTGAAGGCTTTAAAGCTGCTTACAGACCTCAAACTGACCTTTTTTAGACTTCAGACTGAGATTGACTCATGTAAACTTAGAGTCCCTGAACATGGGGAGCAAATTGTCATTCATACTTCTAAACTGCCAGATAGTCATTAGTTATAAATCATAAATGTCATATGGCTAGAAAAATACATAGCCAGTCTATTTAAGAATAGTTAATTCTTGTGGTAAGTTTTTAATCTCCAAGTATTTTTATCTTAACTAGTGGTTTCTGCCATTGGCCTCAGAACTGCCAATAGGAAGGAGAATGGTAGATATCATACATTATACTCTCAAAAGGTGAAGAAAAGAGAGGGGGTAAGCCAAAGACAGAACTTGGATGAGACCCAGGAGGAATGAGGATGGACTTGTGCACACATTAGCCATCATGGTTGCAGTGCTTTGCAGAAAGACTATGCTTCATGCCTGCTTGTTGCCAGACACCAGGCAGGAAGATTTTCTGGAAGCCCCATCCTCAGCATCTCATCTCAGGAAAGGCAGGACAGGAGGCCAAGTGGGTCCCCACTCCTCCCAGCTGCACCCCAATGTTGTCTACTGTGACAGTCTGCAAGGCAGGCAGGGGACACATATCTTGGCTCCACGTGAACATAGCATGATTCCTCTTTCCTCTCTCCAGTTCACTAAGCTTTCATTTCCTATGCCTCTGCTAGCACAGTTCAGTCTGAAAAATAGTCTTCTTAACAGCCAAGCTTGTTTGTTTTCTTTGGGGGTGCTCATTTAATATCTTCTCACTAATAAGACAGTTTTTTTCCTATGATCCACAAGGCATCAATATTGCATGTGGTCAGAGACCTGAAGACTAAGAAATACATGGACGTCAAGCACTATGTATTTCAAGCAGCAAGTGTTTTGTTAACAGCAACAGCTAAGCCAGGGAACAGCCTGAACTTCTGGAGTCAAAACAAGATCAAAGCACATAAAGGTTAATGGGAAAACTGCCACAGGAGCCATTTTGCAGTGGGAATTTATGATTTACAAGCATACTCAGAAAAATTTGCTTTAATCACTAGATTACACTAAGTACTTGTCAATTTTAATACAGTAAACCACAATTTTTCCCCTACTTCAGCATTGAAAAACTTCCCTTCTTAAATATAGAAACATATAATTAGATTCTTATCAAAAGCTTTCCCCCTCCTTCCCCAAGAAAAGCATTAATATTATTAATAACACCATCAAGATCTCTGAGAAAGGTGCAGAGGATAGGGGCAGATTTTACCTCTTCCTCCCTGTCCGTATCCTCCTCTTGTACCTCCCATGACTATCTGCTTGGAGGCATGTGTTCCATTTGGCTGTAGCGCTCTCTGGGCTTTTTTTTCCATGACTTGGAGTTGTTCTCTGAGCACAGAAATCCCCGTATGCCCTCCCCAGTACACCTGTGCACTTCAGTTGCCCAGCATGGTCCTTGGACAACAACTTTGCCAAAACAAGGAGGGAGGGGATGTTGAGGAGCCCCTCAACCACACATCCCTGGTGCCAAGGACATGCCACTCAGGGTGTCACCCCACAGTCAAGGGAAGCTGCTGCAGGAGCAAGGCAGCAACCCTGGCTCACCACCTCCTGAAAATGGCACACTAAAAATTTTATTGTGTGCTTAAATGGTATTTATAGACACCATCAATCACAGAGGTCCTAAATGCATTAAATCAAAATTTCTTTAAAAACCAGTGTTCTTCAAGACTCTTAAAAACAGCTCAAAAAGATGATATCATTATAGCCTGTTCCTAAAATTCATGGTTTCAAGTAGGTCTCTGATGCTCAGCAAGGCTTGGTTTACACTGATGCTCAGTGCCTAACACTGGCATCTATCAAAAAATGGAACAGAGACAGCAGGAAGCAAACTCAAAGTGACCCTTTCTGTTACAGGGATCAGGGCTCTTACCTTAATAAAACAAGAGTCAGTGGTGTAACATCAGTACAGAATTAGTGTAGAATAAGCTCGAATCTGTCTCATAACCTTCAGGATCAGTAAAAAACAAAAGAGAGTTCTGAAACAGAGTCCTATCCATAAGCCGAGCCAAACAGCTAACCTCTTGCTCCATTTTTAAACTCCAACCAGCCCCTCCCTGTCTCTGACCATAACTGGGCACAGCTGAGTTGCCTCCAGCTGGGGGGAGGTTGAGGCAACAAACAAAACATATGTGAACTACAGACCTTGCTAAATGGGCTGTATGCAGTATTTTTCATTCTTGATGTGATGGCGTTTTAGGCAGTGTGGGAATGTTCACAGGGGTGCAGTTTCTTTGGCTAAAGCTTGCTTTTTGGTCATCTGAACCTAATTTATGCAGGTGTAGCAGATGTTCCATAGCAAAGGACACAGGGATAGCAGCAGTCAGTAACCAGTATACCAGCAGTATGATAGGCACAGTACCTCTGTCATCAGTATATGATATGTATATTGTTATCCTGAGTTTGACTCTTAAGTCTAAAATGAGTTACCTTCTTGAGTATGGGTTTCCCTGGCTATTTGTGTTTTCATTTATGTTTCCCAATTCATCAGCACTGCTTGCAAAAGAAAGTCTAGCACAAGTTATTCTCAAGAGATGAAGCATTTTACATTCCAAGTTTTCCTAGAGCAATGGTACTAGAAACAGAAATAAGTTAGTGTGTCTCATTGCAGTAATGCTGCTTATTCCCTGCATAGCTAACCTACAAGGGCGGAGGAAAATTAAGTACCATGTAGGCCACTGATTTTCTTATTCATGCAAAATCTCCACTGCAAGTTCAAGCAACGACTATAGCTGTTGTGCAACAGGGTAATGTGATGCAGTTTGCTTTTTCTTCATTAATATAATTTAATGTAATTTGTTTCTATCCCTTCCTCAACTCCCTTTTTTTTTTTTTCTTTTTTTTTTTTTTTTTTTTTGAGTGTGTGTTAACTCTTCTGCAGGAAGTCAAACCACAGGTAGCTTTCTTCTACAAACAAATCCAATTAGTTAAGACTGTGGATGGATTAAGATTTAAGACTCCACAGAAATGCCTGGATGGAAACCATTTACATTAGCTAGCTCTTATTCAAAAACAAACAAGGATGGAAGGCAGCACCACTTTTAACTTGGGGACTGGTGGGTGGAAACCACCAGATAATTAAAGATCTCTCTTTATTATCCTTGAAAAGGGAGGGTCAGATATGCCAGGATATGATCCATTACTGGCAAGGACAGGTATGTAGGTCACTGTGTCACATGGAAAGACACACAGAAGAACCCGAGCAGAAGCCTGCACACAGTGGCCCAGATCAAAGAAGAAACTGGAGTCACCTTCAGAAAGAGTTCTGTCCATGGATCAGGAAACAGCAGAACAAAGAAAAACACCATACCCAGCTCTCTTCTCCCTGTGGAAAGATATATGGTCATCTTGGCTGCTGTCAGGAGATAGCTGTTGAAGAAAAAAAACCCCTTTAATGAAGAATTCCTAGGATTTTTTAGGGCCAGAAATAGGGAGGGCAAACAGGTGCAGGTAGTATGCATGTACAGCATGAGTGACTTCTGCTTGCTCCCACTCTTCCTGGAGTTCTTTCATCCAGAGAAAGTGTCAAAGCTGTCAATAACAGTCAAAGAGGAGAAGGGGACAAAGATTTCTCTCCTAAGGTATGGAACAAAAGTGAGGCGGATGGCAGGACTGACACAAAGGTTTCCGGCATCCATTTTTTGGGAGCAGTTTAGGAGAGATCTGAATCCAGCTTCAACACTGTGAGCTATCAACTAGTCTGCATCTCTGGCTGAATGGCTGCTACTGCTCTTGGAAATAAAGGTTGACAGCATATAGATGCCAATAAAGTCCACATGGTCAGCTAAAAATGATTGCATGAGAGAATCCTGGAGGACCCAGCTACCCAGCAGGAGTCACTAAGGGTAGAAGTGCTGACAGTCAGTTCTCCACTGCTTTCTAGTGATGACTGTTTAGATCCATGTGACTCCAGGAGGCACCATGGCTGTCACCTGACAGGTAGTTCCCTTGATTATATGGTGTTGCACAACAATAGTATCTGACTATTTCCCTAGATCAAAACGTGTGTATTTCAGGACACAGTATTTTAAATAACTGTTTATACAGAGACAGCTGGCTTTGAAGTCATTAAGTGTTTCTGAGGTTACTTAATACTGCAGAAAAATCAAACAAGAATCTGCCTGAGCTCCTTAACCATGGCCTGTGTCCCAAAGGGTGCCAGAA
The DNA here is from genome assembly GCF_971803275.1 of Cyanistes caeruleus. Lineage (NCBI taxonomy): Eukaryota > Metazoa > Chordata > Aves > Passeriformes > Paridae > Cyanistes > Cyanistes caeruleus. The sequence goes on from NC_141702.1 coordinate 91,323,546, forward strand.
ACCCCGTGAAAGTGGCAAGGGCTCAGCACTGCAGCAGAAGCTGCTTTGGGTGCTAGCCACCCAAATTTTGGCAGCCTTTGATCTAAACAGATTGGATATTGGGGGAGAATCCTAACACTGCAAAATCCTCTTTTATGATGAGGGTGATTAAACACTAGAGCCAGCTGCCTAGAGAAATGGTAGATGCCACACCCCTGGACACATCCAAGGTTGGGCTGGACAGGGCTCTGAACAGCCTGATCTGGATGAATATGTTTCTGATCATTGCAAGGCAGTTGGACTAGATGACATTCAAAGATCCCATCCAGCCCAAATATTCTATGATCTCAATTGCATCAGCTATTCTGTGCTCATCAGAAAGGTACTGTTGCACTCTACTTCTGCTGCTATCATCTCTGAGCAGAATGCTGCCAGTTAATCAAGAGTATCTGGCGCCAAGAGAGCTTATTAGAGGATAAGACCCTGTCTTGTGTGCATGTTGAGTTGGAAAGGCATTTTCTTTTCATATTGTAATAAATCTGAATGTTGCAACCCCCTGGGAAATAATTGTTTAGAAATGATCAAAATGGAGAAACAATTTTTTTTAGAGTCTGCCTATAGAGTTTTTGTGTCATTATGAAAACAAACATTTTATATGGAGGAAGAAAATTTATTCTATAAAGTCCCCAAAAGTGAAAGCAAAACACTTCACTATCACCCAAATTTTGCAAAACATGAATTTCTGTGGACCTGTGGAGTTTTTTTTACTGGCCTGCAATAGCTTCAATTGAGTATTGTTTTTCTGTCCAGTTCTAATCAGTATAGCAATACTCAACAAGGTGTGCTGAAAAATTATATCACATTATATGGGCAAAAATGTACTTATAATGTATTCATAATGACAAAAAAATGAGGTTGATAAATGTAGCTTATTTCACTCCAGGGGGGCTGCTATGAGAGATCTGCAAAAGGCTGGTGGGACCCAGGTGAACCTATGCTAAAGGAACTGCAGGAAGAGCTGTACCATCAAATGCCTTCTAGAGAGCAGTAGACAATATGAAAATAAAAGATTAGGGGTAGAGTGGTCATATTGAGCAACATTGCCTTTTAAATTGGCCAGCAAGCAGAAGGTTGAGAGAGACCAGGAACACAAAACCTGGGTTCCAGTATTAGCAAGTCAACTTATGAACTGATGTCAGGAATGTCATGATGATAATGTCATGAATTTCACAATATTTGATGCAATTTCCTATAGCTTTTGCTCCTGCAACTCTTCAATTACATGAAAATTCCTACTCCCATTTAAAGTAAAAAATGTTTCTAGCCTTGAAAGTTTAGAAAGCATTAACCAAGCACTCTAAACTGAAAAAGTAAATTAAAAAGCGCTTCAAACTAATTATTAAACTGCCCCAAACTCTCAGGGTTTTCCAGCAGACAGCTCATGCTGTGTTATGGTCTGAGTTGTGCCGATAGTGCTAGCTGCTCAGCTGGAGAAAATTTGATTTTCTTGAGGGGAAGGTGACTAAGAGTGGGTATCTGTTTTTAAAGATAAGAGGCTAAAATACAGTGGCAGTGTGGTTGGTAGGAAGGAATAGCTGTAGTTTTCATGTGGCTTTTTCGGTCTGTGTGAGAGATGGAGCTAGGAGAAAGACTAAAAGTGGATCCTAGCTTTCATGACAATCCTTACTTGCTTCCTACCTCTTTCATATATTTCTTACATAGCACTACAGAAGTTTTTGGACACCTGGGAAGTGCATTACTAGCTTGGATATATATTCATATATATCTGTATATGTGTATTTTAAATATCTGCAAGCCTTTAGTCACCTTGGGCCTTGTGAGAAGCAAGAGCCACAAAATGCAAGAGGTACCAAAATAAGAGTGTAGCTGCCACAAATCTTCTTTAATCTGCCACAAATCCATCTTTAATCCTTCTTTAATTACATGGGCCAGTGGGGCCTTAATGCTGAGACAGTGCTGTGCTGCAGAGAGCTCCAGCAAATGCAAAGGAAGCAGCAGTAGCACCTGATGATGCAGTGTCACAGCTGCAGCTAGCTTTAGCTGCCAAATAAATTTGGCTGTATCGGACCCCCAGACTCAACCAGCCGAAAAGTAAAACAAGCCCCCAGATTGGGCAGGGATGGGTTAGATTCAAACCCAAGCAAAGACCTCAGCCAATCATGTTCAATGCAGAAAGCAGACACATCACTGGTGAAGGAGGTGGGGTGGTTAAGACCCAGAGCAATCAGTCGTCTGAACCCAGGAGTTTTAAACCCCCTATATAAGCAAACTTCCATAATAAACTGTGGCTGTTGTGACACGGATCTCTGAGAGTTTGCGTCATTCCTGTCTCCAGCCAATGACCCCATGTAACAATGCAGGACCATACAGGACAGTGTGAAGGCTGTAATTAGGAAACCACGTTATTGTAAAGCAGGCAGCCCAATGAAAGCAGCTGATGAGACCAGCTGACTGCATCTGTATTGACAATAGTCTGCTAGCATCATTAATATCTGTCATTGTTTTCCCCTCCACCCCAGCACATCTCTGAGTGCACAGAGTGAGGTAACCTCCCCACACCATAATGACAAAATCCTCAGTGAATTGCTATGCTGAGAATTGCCCTGAATTTCTGTGTTGTGATAGCCACTATGTTGGGGGTGTGTGGGGGGGAGAATTTAATCTCTGGGCTCCCCTATGGCAAACAGCCAAGAAAGGATGGCTGCATCCTACTCCTGCTTCACACATGCTCCCTCATGTGTGAAGGACATGGAGCAAATACAGAAAATACAACTAGGCAGTGATAGATGCAGAGGAGTACACTATGCTCAATCCCAGCAGAAAGATAACAAATGCAAGGCACTTCCACAGAGCTCTTCCTCAGCAGGCTTAAAATGCTCCTCACACACTTCAGTGAATTCATCATTCCTGGCTCTTCTGAGATGGGGTCAAAGTCCAATGACACGTTGTCCTCTCAGGAAGACTGGGGCAGAGGGAGAGAGCAAGGTGCCTCTTTGAGGCCTGACACATGAACAGAAAATGAGTCTGAAAATGCTAACTTTCCGTGTTTAATTCTAAAATATTTTGCTTATATACCTAAAAAAAAAAACATTTGGAGGCTGATTTGTCCCTTGCATCTTGTACCCCATACTTTTTTTCCTCCCTGAGGGTATTTTGTGCAGTTTGACTTGGTGACAGCTTCTCTGTGTATGCTGGTGAACTAGTCCCCTGCTTTTCAGCTTAGCTGTTAATGCAAGTGGAAACACATCCAGGAAGAAGCTTGCCCTTTTGCTGCCCTTGATGCACCTAGACTGAGCCTACAGCATTTTGGGTCTCCAGAGCTCTCTGTTTGGCAGCTTGTGAAAACATTCTGAATTTACTACTCTTTTAACCAGCAAATAAAATAAATCTTCCTTGCCATAAATGCTAATGTTGGTGCACTGAGAAATCCAAAGGGAGGCTGCAGAGGGAGAGAGAAACATTCCCAATGTGATGATTAAAGTGCCAGTTCATGAGAGCTGACATCAGCGCATGCTTTCAGGGTGGCAGAGCACTTTGCATTTATCCTTTCCTTGTTTGTGCTCCATCTGGATGAGCTCCAGTGGGAAGGGAAAAAAAAAAAAAAAAAAAAAAAAAAAAGAAGAGGGAAAAGGAGAAGCTAATGCCTTTCTAAAACACTGCTGAATTCCTTCAGTTTCACACAGGGAGCAGGCACTGAAATATCTAGCTTCTGTTTGCCCAGTTCAGTGAGATAAAAGAAACCAAAGGCAGCTGGTGTTCCAGCCAAACTAAGTCATAATTAGATTATCATAGCAAACAGTCAGCTGGGGCAGCTCAAAGGAAGACCAAAGGAGAGCACATGGGTAAATAACATCTTCTTAGAGTTTGATAACTTGCAGGCACAACCCTGTTTCCAATCAAGAAGATTCGCCCCAACTCACAACTGCTTTCATATAAAGTTATGAAATTTAAAAACTCAAAAAAGCTACACAAGTAAGCTTCATGTTTCTGCTAAATATGGTCTGGTGGGAAGAAAACCAGGAGCAGTTCCCCAGTTCCATGGTTGGGGGTGAGGATAAGCACAGCCAGTACTAGGCTTCCTGTTGAAGCAGATTTCCCTTCCTAGGGTCAGAGCAGCGCAGGGTGTGCCACAAGCTCCCTCTTTCCATAACTTTTTTTTTTTTTTATTTCTGAGCTGCTGTTGGAGTCAGTGGGAAAGGCTTACCCAATCTCTGTGGTCACATACATGCTGCAACTCCTCCAACAGTTACACTGCAGGGTTTCTTGCCAAAGATGGCTACTGATAATTTGGTTTTAGAGCTACACATTGGTACTGTCAGGCAGAAGAGATGATGATTGTGCACAACAGTGATTTTGGTCTGTGGTCATTCTCATAGCTAGCGAAGTTTCTTGGTACAGACAGCTCATTTTGATGAATATAAGAGTTAGCTTGGCAGTGAAGCTGCCTCTTAAATACTGAATTAACAGCTTTGCATTTACTGGAAGTATTCAAAAGAAACAACTTTTCTTTCTCCTCAGACATGCTGATGATTTAGTGTTAGTTCCCATTCAAAAGTCAGGATGGCAATATAAAAAAATCAAAAGGTTTCAAAGCAGTAATATTTTTAAACTATATGCTTTCAGCTGAAAAGTAAGTCCCCTGCATTGCTGAATATTCTGAAACTAAACAGCCTATGAAGTAACATTCTGAAATTAAAACTTTAACTTTAGATCCACTTTTCCCCATAATTTTTCCTTTGTCAAGTGAAAAATGAAAGACAGACCAACAGCACAAGAAAAAAATCTCCATTTCATCAACCTAATTTCTTCTCAGTATGATTCACATTTTCTATTCTAAAGGACATACCATCACCATGTAAACAGATCTGAGATTGGATCCCTAAAATTCCTGTGTCTTCCTACTCTACTCAATGTGCAAGGATCCCTTCAGCACTTGGTGCAACCTGCAGCCTTGCACCTTGGGTGTGGGAATGAAAGCGTGAGCACAATGGGAGGGCAGTGAATTTCCCTGTCTCCATTCTCCACCCCACAATACTCATGGCCCCAGCTTCCACTGCAGCGCTGCCAAGTGCCTGGTATCTCTGTGTGTAAATGGAGCATCAGGGGATGATTGAGCATGAGGACCTGATTCTCAGTGGAGTTTGCTGCTCCTCACCCCTCTCTCCCCCCTGGAACAAACTGCCAATATTGTGCCATGTTTGCATTCAATCTAAGGCAAAAAATAGGCATAAAACTGGTAAAGCCACCAGTCTCTCCATGTTAGTGATGGAGTGATAAGTTGTGCAGTGGTTACACAAGTGGGCTGTGTCTGTGGAGCCAAGACTGCTGGGTTAATCTGCTCAGTCACTGACTCATCACATAGCCTGGAGAAAATCATCTCACCTCTCAGCACATAAATTTCATCATCTTTAGTTGGGGGAGTAGTAAGGCTATCTCACAGGAATGTTAGGACACACCAATCATAAATATTTGTAAAATTCTCTAGATGATGCTTCTACAAAGGCAAGAAGTTTTTTGCTTTTGAATAAGTAACAGTGAAGGGAATGTCGTAACTGTCCGGCTGGTTTATTTGCTTACTTTGTACCAGAGATTGCTGGCAGCTGTGACAAAAGGATGTCTCAGATAGGGGAAAGGGTGAAGAGATTGACTACTGCAGTAGGAGCAGCAGCAGGAAAAGGTCAGTTCAAGCCACAAAACCAAGTATGTGATAGATAAATGTTATGTCAAAGGCTAAATGGTATTTGTGACATTTTCAGCTAAGATGCACAAGAAGCTTACGTAGATGATGCAGTGATGCAATACGTACGTCTAATCCTGTTAACAATGTTCCACAGAGTGACGTGCCATTTCTTCAGAGTACATGCCAAACTCTGGTTTTGGGCTTTAAAAGCATTTAGATACCTGAAGTTCTGCTTTTGCGCTTTCCCACAGGTGTTATTTTTGTTGCCAGAATCTCACTGTTTGTCCACCTGAGGCTGTCTGGGAAGCACAGCCTGGGTATGTCAGCACCTCTGATCCCCAGAGGGTCAGGGATACTCACGGACATGATATGATTAATGCAGTCACTCAGTTAGGCTGTGGGATGTTTAGTCGCTGCTGCAATCCAGGCCCTAGAGGCTGTACTTGCAGACAGGCAAGGTTTCTGAGGGTTCCAAAGTCTGTGCTGAAGTTATATTAGATAGTTGCTGAGAGAGCTAAGGAAAGAGACAACCTGGAAACTTTCAAAAGATGCACCCTTGATTTTTGTCGTGCCAGCTGTGTCCTCCCCACTTACTTCTGACTCCTGTGTTTTACTTTGATCTGAAAGCTTATTCAGAGATTACCTGTGGGCAACCTGGCAAGTCCAGGTAAATCCCCCATGGGTGGAAAGCTGCTGAACCAGACAATTCCTGTGTCTTTAAGCAGGGCAAGAACGCAGAAAGTATCTTCTGCCACATCTACCCACTGTGAAGCCCTTACACAAGGCGCAGTTCCCCTGCTGTTGTTGAATCGAACCACTGTTGAGCAACCCTGGCTGCTGTTTCACTTTACACTAAGTGAAACACTTAAGCCCAATGGGACCCTCAGGTGGTGCTTTCCATCACCTAAGCAATACAAAGGATAGCTAAAGGGCTTTCCTCCATGGCTAGTTTTTAACACCAAAAAGAATTTTTATAAAAATCTTTGAGATTAAGATAGAGATACTTTAAATATATCATGCCCTTTTTCTTCACAGCCATAATAATTTTACACCAATGAGAAAGCACTCTTAGATATCTGGAAGCAGCTGGTTTCTCCAGCTAAAATAACTCACTCTAGGGTCAGTCTATGGGTCAGTGGCAGGAATTCCTGACTGCCTCTCATGGAACCATGTCCCTGCAGCACCACTAGTCCAAAGGGACTACTAAATCCTTCTTATAGGGAAGCAGAAGGCCTGGAAGCTACAAGCACCCTAACTACCATAAACACATTCATGGATCCCATGTGTCATCCAACAGAGAACATTAGCATATTTTCATACCCAAATTTTACAAATCCTGCTGAAGGCCTGCAATTAGGGAAAACCCATACAGTTCAGCAAAGGATGTTTTCTCAGCTAACTTAAGGTAGTTATGACTTCATCATGGGTGACAATTTCATATATCACAGAAATGAAAAGACATAAAGAAACTTCCTGTAGCCAGTGACTAGTTCCAACCATCCCTTAAATAAGCTCATCTGTGTTTAATAGGATTTATTTTCTGAAACTGCTTAAGTCCTGTGCTTTTTCTGTCTTTTCCCTTGGGGTCCTGTTCTCTCCAATGGTCAAAACCAGAACAACTTTTCATTTTTGCTAGAATGGTCACCAAAAGTATCTGAAGTTAACAATTTTCAAAATGAGTATGAGAAATCTACCATTCTCAGAAAGACAGAGAAACATTTGATATCCACCAAAATCAAGTGGTAGCAAGGACACTTAATTGGAAGATACTCAGCATGTGCTAAGTTAAAATGTGCCAGTTTTTCCTTCTTCTACCACCTCCTTTTTTGATACAGACTCCTGGACTCTGGGTATTTGCAACAGAATTAGTTTTAACACAATAATTCACAGGAGCATCCTTCCCTGTTGTGCTCAAAGATCTATGATACCCAGAAAATTTGTTCTATTTAAGTAATATAAGAACTACTTTATATCCATACATTTTGATAAGTTTTTTGGTTTTTTTCCTGCTGGTCCCAAAATCTCAGATACCTTCCTTCTAAAAAGAAAAGGGGGGTTTGTGGGGGGAGAAGAGCAAGCACTGCAAACCTATGGCACTCCAATAGCAAATTCTTTCAATATTCCAGGGAGCGTAAATCACAAAAATGATGAGCTATAAAAATCCAGAGCTTTTCCTTTCTTTAGGTGGGGTTGTTTAACCTCAACATTTTAGCAAAATATCCTCCAAAATAACAAAACTCCTGCCCAGATATCCCAGGCTATCACATACTGCCTAGCTGTTAAAATTACATCATTTGTCATTAGCACATCTCACCACTTAAAAGGTGGTGGGAGGAAACATTCAGCAATCTCCAAAGCCACACAAAATTCTCTGCAGATGTTTTTTCTGAAGTTTCTCTCTCTTCCCTAAGTTCACTGAACACCTAAACTGGATTTTGGAGCAAACTGACTCTAGACCTTACAAAGCAGAACACAAACACTATATCACGGTAAGAGGAAGGCCCATCAGCTGTAACAAAGAAGGCCAGAATTTCAACTCCAGAACTGCTGAAGCTACAGGCAAATGTTTGCCAACACTTGTCAGACTTCATCTCTTCCCTGTTTGAAGAACAGATTATTTCTCAAGACAAGGGAACAGTGTAATATTTACTCCCAATCAACCTGAGCTGTTGGCCAGTATTCCCAAAGGTCCTTTGGATAGTGACTGCTCACGTGGGCTGAGCTGTTGCTCTTCTACAGAGGAAGCATTCATAAAGCCTGTTTTCTCAGGTTGTTAGAAAATCACACAGAAAAGATGCTTTTCAGTGGTGGGCTGTCAAGTTGTTCATGAAGGTCTCCATGTCTCAAGGAAACAAGATTAGTTGTTGATTGCTATAAAGATGTTTATTGTATGAATGCATCAGTCTTGAAGGTAAAGAGTTCACAGAATTAAAGTCTGTGCTAAAAGCTTTTGGCATAAAGTCCTGGTGGTCTGGGCAGCAGCAGCAGAACCACTTGCAGTACTTCTTCAGGTGATAATGATGGTGCTGCTGTTCTTCATGTGTGTATGCTCTTAATACAAGGGATTAAATTCATAAATCATCTAATCAGCTGAAAACACAGTTCTAAAACATTCTTTCTACACCAATCTAAGCTTAATTCTGACATGCAAAAGCAGTGTCAGTCCTTACCTAAATCCTATGTATAGAGTATTATCTGTTTACGTATATAGTTCTAGCTGTTCTACCTAAAAATGTAAGCTATGTTCTTACTATGCTTTCATTATGTCTGGAACTAAGTTAAATCTGTAAAAGGTAATATCACTGAACTTTAAACTAGGGCTTTTCACTAGTTAGCACAGTCTCTTAAAGCACTTAAGCTATATTTTTACTTACTGAAAACCTACACTCTTACTTCATATCTATGTGGTTTAATGTATTTTAATTATTTTCTCTCTCTGAGGGACTCAGAGAGGCTTTTATTTCAGATTCCAACAGTGGGCAAGACCATCACTGGCCAAAGCAAAATCCTTGGGTAAAATGGTATCCTTCAGGATAGTGAATGAGCTAAGAGCCATCTTTCTTTTCACTTCCCAACTGGCTTCACTTCTTATAATTTAGGTTTTAGAAGCTCAAAATAAAATTTAGCTTCCTAAGTGAGAAAAGGGGATGTTTAGTTATCCTAGCAGGGGGCACAAACATGAAACCCAAGAAGCAATTGCACCCATCTCTAGGCAGGACAAACCTGATGTGAGAGACTGCAACATTTTAAAACTCTAACTCATGCTCCACGACTTCCACCCCACTTCCTGTACACACACATGATTTGGAAAGGTAAATCAGTACTGAACTACTGTTCTTGAGTTTCCTTTGAAATACCTAGTACTGATGAAAGGTTCTGTAGAGAACTATTATCTTTTTACTTCTTCCCAAAGCAAAAGGTGTATGAGCAGTGGCTATCAAAGTTCCCAGTAGGGAACACAACTCACAAGAACAATGTTAAGGGGTGAGAGGAGATAGCAGCCTTTGGATATTGGCTCAGCTTCCTCACATATGAGGCTTGTATTTTTCCTAATGTGTCTGAAGTGTAGGTGCTATGGAATACACTGAAATCTTGTCTCTTGGTTGGAGGTTGTGTTTGCTTCCATTTCCCAAGCTAAATAAGTATCAGGAAGATACTTAATGACCCACAGTGAAGACAGGGACAGGAAGAAAAGCCTTTGCTGCACTGGAACAAGATGTAACTGCTTCTGGTTTGCATTCTAAATATATCCCCAGCTTGTGCTGCATGTAGAGCTCACAGACACAAATCTGTGGATAAGATACAGGTAAATAAAATACTACTGTTAATAGCCCTACCTTTGAGAGCAGATCAAAGAAAAGGTGAATGCACTTACAGCCCCTGAAACCTGACTATCTAAGCTGTACTCTGCCCACCTCTTTTTACCTTAGCAAGGACACTGACAGAAGTGAAATGGAAAAATGAGGAGTCTGAATACCTTCTGCATGCATAATAATAAATTTAGGAAACCAGAACACTTTATTCTGGGAAACATTATAATTTTTTACTCATTTGCATTTCTGGAGTGGAAATGTAGTACACATCACACAGTATCAGTGCAAACCTCACTTTGGCTTCAATGAAATTAAAGTATTTAACACAGGAAATAAGAAAGATATTGGGAAACAAGATCATGCAGATCTTGTGAAGAACCTTTTATACGAATAGATAATATGAATTGGCCTGAAGGTTTAAAACAAAGTCTAGTTTCCAAAAAGGATGATCTCTGAACTCCTGATCAGAATTTTAAAAACAAAACAAAATGTGAAAAACAACTTTGCAAGCTCTTCTATGGATAATAGCTGGGGAGTCTGCAGCTTGGGAGACCTGAACACAACACAAGTCCTATGGGAAGGGTTAAGCCAAGCTAGCTTGCAGGTACTGCATTTTTGTTTAGACCCCCTTACTAGATGCTAGTGAAGAAACTCATCACAAGAAGACTCACTCTGGAACCAATACAGGGGAGGACAGAATACAGGACTGTCCCTGGGCTATTTAGCCCTGGAGGAGAAGTGACAGATACAGCCTAGCTCCACACCCAATCCTAGATGGAAGGAGCCTGGAGTCCAAGGCAATGCGGCGTTATTCTATCTGTGCTGCCCAGCACTGCACAGGGATACCATGTGGATCCAAGTTGTTCAGAAACCAGCTTAAAGATGTTTCTATGGCATTGTACTTGCCCATGTAGAATCACCTTAGCACCTGCAATGCAATGGTCTTGCTGGAATATAACATGTGAAATCAAAGCTGCTGTTGATCTCACTCACACCTTACTATTGGGGAACACCCGGTTGCAATCACAGACTTGTCTCTAACATTTTAGATAAAGGTTTATAAGAAAAGGACAGATGCACAATTAAGAACTCAAGCTGCATGAATGAGTGTTCTTGCTTTGTGCAATAGAGATTCTGAGTAATATTCATGAAACAGAGAATTGGGCTCTAGAATGAAAAAGCTTTTAACACTTTGTCCTGGTTTCAGCTGGGATAGAGTTAATTTTTTTCATAATAGCTGGTTCAGTGCTGTCTTTAGGATTTAGTATGAGAATAATATCGATAACAAACCAATATTTTAGTTGTTGCTAAGTGTGCTTACGCTAAACTGAGGACCTTCCAGTTTCCTGTGCCCTGCCAGAAAAAGAAGCTGGGAATGAACGTGGCCAGGGTAGCTGACCTAAAGCCGGCCAAAGGGATATTCCATGCCATAGAACATCATGCTTACTATATAGACTGGGGAAAGAAGTCCAGGAGGGGCTGATTGCTGCTCAAGGACATGCGGGGCAGCAGTCAGAAGACAAAGAGCAATTGTAGTGTGCAACACTTGTTTTTCTTGAGTTTTATTCCTCTCTTTTTGTTACTTCACATTTCATTAGAATTATTATTATTACACTTTATTTCAGTTATTAAAACTGTTCCTATCTTGATCCATGGGTTTTACCTTTTTCCAGTTCTCCTCCTCATCCCACTGAGGGGGACTGAGTGAGCAGGTGTGTTGTACTTAGCTGCCAGCTCATGTGAAACCACAGAATACTTTGAACTTCATCCTCCACCTGAATGGTCTGCAGAGGATAGTTCTAAAATACATTACTGATCAATGTTATTTGGCCCAAAAATCCCTGGGCAACCAAGAAGCTTCATTCATATCCAACAGGTTTTTCATTCTGCTACTGTGTCACACAGAGAGCAGTCTCATCAGAGAAAGATGTTTGTTCCACTTGAGTTACAGAGGGGTTGTCTTAATGTTGTTTTCTGTGTCAGCCTTATGTTGGTACTTCTTGGTTCTTCTTCGTGACACAGCCCAGCCAAGTAAAGAGCCCACCAGGACCCCAGCTACTGCAGTCACAAGTACAGCCCAATAGGGGACTGAAGATTCTGTTTTCTCAAAGTTGAGATCTGAATTTCCAAATCCACTATTTCTTCGCGTGGAAAGAAAAGGTTTCTCCTACAAAGGGAGAGCAAAGGCTTTATTGACCACAAACCACTCAACAGGCAGTATCCCAACATTATGCCACTGCTCCTTCTCAGAGAGGAATGGTAGATTTTTAGACAATCAGCTTGTTTTGACTTCTCTCTATCTTAGCCCAAACACTCTCCTGCTCTATTTCCTGAAAATTCCAAGAATGCAAAAAACAAACCACCTCAGAATCAGGAGTGGTGGCATCACTTCCTAATTAGCTTGCTGCAAACAAGCAAATGGAAATATATAGACTCACTAGAACTAGCTTTAAGGAAAGGCTTTCCACTGCAGTGAAGATAAAGCCTTTTGTCTTAAATCTTAAGTAGATTTCCCTGTCTGTAATAAAATGGGACTAAAGATAGTCTTTTAAAGAGCTCTACCAGTGTGAAGAAAGGAGAAAAAATAGACGTAATTAATGGAGAAAGCACCTTGACCTTTACTTACAGGGTTTGGACACTTGAGTTTTGATCTGTCATGGGTAAAGTTGTTGTAAGTCTGCTTTTCACCAACTGGCTCCAGCTGAAGAAGAGAAAAGCAATGTTAAACATGATGAATATTTTTCTTCTCAGACCTTCTTGATTCGGACAGTTACAACTTCTTATCTAATCTTTTGCTGCTTGCAGTAACAAAGAAGTGTGGTAGAAGAAGCAGAGGAAGGTTTGCAAACATTTTAACACTTGTGAACTGAAGACATTGAGAATCTGATGTACTGTCTCAGAAGCAAGGAATAGGATAAGTGTTTCTTCATTTTCCATTGCTCTGAATACAATGTATTTTAAACGTTCAGCTAAAGGTAAAGTGGTTCTCTATTACACCCGGTTCTGCCATGCACTCATCTCAAATGGCAGTGTAAAACTACAAAGGAAAAACCCAAATGACAGATGTTAGACATATTACTTAGCACATTACTTAAAGAAAGATTCCTGGGTATCATAGTGATGGGAGTTACTTCAGAAATGACAGAGTTACAGAGAGAGGATGGGACAATGACAGCCTTTGCAGTCTTCACTCAGACAAGAAATTCCCTGGGAATTTTAGCTGAGGCTGGGTTCACAATCTTGCAAGAAGCAAGATAAACAGAGCCTTTTATATTATCAGTTGTCAGCTAAGTTGCAGTAGCTGACCATAGGCTCACCCTTTCCAACCCAACATAAAATATGCCCAGGCTAACAGCAGGCAGTTGTGCTTGGCTAGGAGTGCACATACCACTGGTTGCCATAGTTAAGCTAACGAGCAGAGGCTTGCTTAGTCATGTTAACTGAAGTGTTTACAACTGTTGTATGGACATGCCTGAAGTAATGGCTTCAAGATTGGTCCATAGAGAACCGCAAAGTTGTCATCCAGCACTTCTGAGAATACAGCACAGAGGATGGGTTTGCTTCTGCTATTGTCCATACAGGCATTTACTGTCCTCAAGGGATTAAAGTCTCAGCTGCGTGCTGAAGTGAAACAATACAGCCACAAGACCAACACAACGTGGAAAAAACAAATTTTATCTGTAAGATTTTGATACAGAAACACTGAGAATACTTTCTCTAGTTCATTTTTAATAAATTTAAAAAAACAGAAAGAAGCTAGCAGAGACTGAAAAATAAAAATATATGAACCACAGAAAATATAACTAGGGAAGAGAAGAAAGCTAACAAGTGAAGATGAGAAGCAAAACAGGATGCCAAGTTTTGCTGATTATTGTAGGATCCTGATGGACTCTTTTATGACTCTTAACCACTTGGCCCATCCACCAGATAATGCAGTGAAGACTGAATTTGGTAGTTTTATTGCACCTTAAAGGAACAGCTCTGCTATTTGTATGATGTGTGGCTCATATCTCACAGCATTCTGCCTGCGGTGCAACTGGTTATTTGTAAATAATTGTAATTCTTCTCACGCCAGGGCACTTGGTAAGGATTCTGGCACAGAGCCCAGACAAAAGATGATAAAATGCAAAATTCTGTAACCACCCATGCTTACTTCATCTCAATGCAATCTGTTCCTCAGGAGCATTAACTTCTGAGCTTTGAAGATGACAGTATCCTCAAGTCCATGAACATAGAGGACAAGTCCTGGAAGAAACCCACAGCTCCTCTAAGAGCATGTGGCAAGCATGGAGGAAGAACACAAACCAAACACTGTCCATGTGTCTCTTCACCTCGGACAAAGACTTGACAAGGTGGCTTTGGGACCCACTTAAGACTACAGAGTCTTCTGACTTCAGAGAGCAGAAGCACACTTTGTTTTGCACAAAGCCAAAAGGGCGAAGAACATTACGACGAGGGAGAGACTCTGTAAGTCATCCCAATCCCTGCATACCCACACAGCGGCCAGGCACAGTCTGGCTCTTTATGTGCACTGACAAGAATCCATTTGGCCATAAGCCTGCAGCCTGCCAAGCTTTTCAGGGAACAGGGAAACAATACAGCCTTACAGTAAGCTTGCACAGCCTTACCATACAAGGACTGCAAGGGAAAAGCAGGGATGTGTTACAAGAACTAGATTTAAATAGTAAACAGTAATATCTGCAGTTGGCATAAACCAACAGATCTCTATGCGAGGGAATAGCTGTGCTTTGCTTCAGTAAGAACCTGATTCCTGCCACCCCAGTAGAAAGCTTTGTTTCAATATCCTTATATGTGTAGGAAATGAGTGACAGTCTGGACAGAAAAAAAACCACTGGTGGCATAGGAAAAAAGACTGATGGTGATTCAGGAATGAGTAATGGCCAATACCACACGGTAACCCAATATAAGACCACTGTATGCCCAGGTACTGTCTCTTTTTTTTCTTGAAAGCCTTAGCCCTGCTCTATTTGAATTTTTCTACATTTGCCTGGGGTTTCTGGCCCACCATTAGCCCTGTTTAAGCTATGAATCAGAGTGAAGCCTACCAGCCTGCTGTCATCTGGAGTCCCAGACAGGGAAGCCTGATGGAAAACAGGCAGATTTGCTGTGCATGCACAAAACAATTACTCCGAGCATGTGCTTGCATTGTACATTCTATAATCCTGGACCTACAGCTCATATGCTATACTGGGCAGCCACACATATTCCTGCTCTGTATTTTCCAGTCCTTATTTTCAAGCTCATCCTGGGGTATAGATAAGTTTCTTATCTTGCTTGAACTTCTACTTATACAGAAAAGAAATTCCCCTCCATTTATGCTTGTTTCTTGTACAAACCAGGATGCAGGATTTCTGCTAGCACAATGTATTTGGTTACTGATGTTTACAAGACAGGGGGAGGAAATATTGCTGCAGCATTAAAATGCCAGTCTTCCTTCCAATGTGGAGAAACATTTCTGAAAGCAACTGTGACCTTGGAGTTATCAAGTCTAGCATGTGCCTCTGACGCCTTCTTCCAACACTATTCAAAAGCTATCATTTCCCCCAAAATGACAGATGGAATGTGATTACAAGCATCATAACTTTGATTTCAACCCCCCATGAGTTTTAGTGACTCTACTAAAACTGCCTCAAATACAAGAGTGGGTGGTACAACATGTCCACACTACTAATGGCAGCAAAAATTCAGTCACATATATGTTTTCCTAATAAATATAACAGAATTCACTGAAGAAGGGCAAGCTCATTGAACAGACATTTTCAGCAAACTTACAGAACTGAATGTTTAACTAGGCTGACTTTTTGTTTTAATGCAAGTTATTTACCAAATCAGAAAGGAAGTTTTCATTACATTAAGACTCTTGGGACTTTTCATTTTGAATGAGCAAAAACTTGCACTGTTTCATGCAATATGATCCCTTTGGATTACATTCCTAAGCAGTGGAGATTGAGAAGAACCTCAGAGCTGAGCAACCTTGTTAGGATATCAGTTTTATGTCTTGCTTACTCTTTTGTTTCAGATATCTTTCTCATGATCTTTTGTAGATACTACTACCACAAACACATAGGGATCTAAGTTGTAACCCCTTACCATATTGTTCCAGAGAGCCATTGCCATCTCAGCATAGCCTCTTACACTGAAATGAAAGCAGTCTGCAGAAAAAAAACTCATATCTGGCTTGCCGGTCTGCAATAAAAGCAAAAATTTATTTCTCAGCAAATTTCAATCTTTGACATCTGACATATTAAATCTAATAGTGTACTGTACTTGTACTTCACAATTTTGGTATCTTCCTAAAGGCAATATGCGCATGTTATCATACTGGAAACAAACTTAGGTGCTCCTAACTATGAACTGATTACCGCACTTTGAGACTTTCTGTGTAATGCAGCCTACTCAATTTCACACAGAAATTTTCAAAACAAAACTAAACTTATCATTAAACCAACAGTCAAAGGTGTTACATGGACCCTGCCATTGACTCAACATTCCATTTTGTACAGAACTCATAGGAAAGTGCTTATTATTACTTTTTAAACTTATGTGACTCAGACTTACAACCTTTCAAGTGATGAAATTTCTGATGAATTTCAGATAACAAAAAAAAAAAAATGGTGGGCTTATCCAGCTGTGGCAAATGTCTCTCTTGGGGGGAATTTGCCTCATCACTACCTGTATGGTGACCATTGGTCGACCTTGTAAGCTGACAGAAATATAAATGGGGATGGTATGAAAAAGGGCTCCATACTATGCAAAACTGGGTTTTTATGACAAGGATTCATGCTGGATATTTGTATCCTTAACTACAGAGCATATATAATGCTAAGGCTGGAGAAAAAATCAGTGTTTAGTTACAAAGGCTGCTTCCTGTTTCTATGTTTGGATGAGTCAGAGATTCAAGTGCTGGTCTCCATTTGAAGAAATCTAAACCTAAACTGGGAAACTGTGGTGAATGCTAACCAACCTCCTCAACAAGGGAAGCAACATGGAGTATAGAGGAAGTCAGAGGGTGCCTAGTTTATGGTGCACGCTAGGAATGTTTTCTAAAGCCATTTTGATTCACAGGAAGAACTGTGAATCTTCTTGCATTCTTGTGAGACTTCCTGTCCTCTCTCCTCTCTCACTCTTACCACAGATTCCACACTGCCACTAGACTGCAAAGAGAAGAAAACACAGTCCTTGTGGCATGGAACTTATTGGCTTAAGAGAAATCAAGATAGCCCTTGCATAATGGGAAAGCAAAACAGGACTCACACTATCCACGGGCATCAAAGTGGTCCGGAAAAATGGCTGGATGACAACAGCAAAGTCCTCCCGTTGTTCATACCGACCGCTGTTGATCAGATGCAAGGCTTCAGCCTGCATGCAGTGTAATTAGTGAAAACAGAAGGGTTACTAGCAAGGCTCATCTAACGTTTGTCAGCTATCAGAAGCATGCAGATTACACATCTTTCAGTGTAGGAAGCTGTAAATCATTAGTGTAAATCCAGCTAAATGTTATAAAGCAGTAAAGAAAATGGCTAAGACAATAATTTGTTCATGAACAAATGTTCAAGGGTTCATGAACAGCTTTTCATTAAGAAAATGCGTAGAAGCTGGATTATTTTTAAAAAGCTGCTTAATTTAAAAAAAAAAAACAACCCAGAAAAAAAAAAGCAGTTCAAACCTTATAGGAACCAAAACTGCACAATTGCAGTGAGATTAAAACTTGCAGAAAATTGTGAAAAAAAAATATAAAAAAAGGAACAAGGCAAGTTTAGAAGTGACAATCGAGTCCAAAATTCCAGCTTGAGGCTGAAGCACACGATTTTTCAGAAAGGTGAGCCTGAATTAAAATGATACTTAAACACTGAAAAATTACCTGCCACTTTCAAACATTATGGTCACAGACATTCATACAAATAAAATACCCCATCTCCTTGTAACTTGCCATCCTATGGGTATAAATGCTATTGCTCCTGGTTCATATCTCAAAACATTCCTAATCCTTCTTCCTTAACTAAGGAAAATGATCCCTCTAGCAGGCTTATACAAGCATTACCCAGGGTGAATTTCTTGACCTTTGTCGGATTCACTGGACAACAGCCATTGCCAGAGCCAGAATGGAGAACATAATGTGAGCTGATACAGTGATTCCTGTATTCATAAGAACATTGATGGAAAAAGCTTCTGCTTCAATAGCTATTTATAGGCCCTGTTAATTTTGATTGAATCTTGAGCCTGAGGCTATGAAAAGTTGCTCTCAGATAGCAAGCTGGCCCATGGTTGGTTTAGTTAATTTCTTCTGCTAAGAGTAACCACAAAACAGCTGATGCAAGGTCATTTGTCACTCATGCAGTGACATGTTAATTCATGTGAGCTATTCACTGGACTCATAACAGACAAACACATTATCAACAAAGCAGCCATCATTACTAAATCCTTTCAGATTGTTAAAACAACAGCTGGAAACAGAACTGGTTTTCATCTGCATCCAGCTCAGAACTGAGGTCAAATCATAAAGCAGTGTGGAAAATCTTGCACTGCTATTAACTGGTTAGCTGGGTAGGGTTTTGATTAGGCTGTAGCCAAGTTGTTTTCCAGTTATTTCTCTATGTATTGCCAAGGATATGCATGACAGAAAAGGCAGTGAGGGAAGCAATATAAAGAGAGAAAAGTAAAGATGACTAGTTACAGAATCAATGCATTACCTGAAAATCTCTGTTAACTCTCTTAATTTCTTGTAATTCAGAAGAATTTTCCTCTGGGTTTAAGAAACATGGGCAAGTTTTCCTTCAATGAAAGAAATAATAGAATTAAAAGCCAGTTTAGAATAGTCTCTTCACAGTACTTCAGCACTGTGCGTCTGCTTCAAGAAGCTCAGGATAGGTGCTCAAAGCTCACATGCAGAAGGGAGAGCCACCTTGGTGGCCTAGGAATGGACAGGTACTTCAGAAAATAAAAATCCCTGTTGACTTACTTTTCAAAATTAACACCTAACATAGGCAGAGAGAGCTGCAGGATCCACAACTCTTGAGTCAAACACGAGAAAATGTTTAATATGCCACATATTAGCAGGAAATCACATGTGTTGGAATAACAAGAAAACCCAATCCACAAATGGGCTTACAGCAGAGTTTGAGACATCTGGGAGTTTAAAGTTAGAAAAGACAAATTTTTCATGTGGTCTGAGTCCTTGCACCACTCTATTTTATTATGTTACCTCTCTTAACAAGATGTAGTAACTTTTGCTTCACTAAAATTCATCTTCTAAAAATGTGCCGGGAATGAATATAAAGGTATTGAGCAAGATCATCAATTCATTATTTTCCCTTCCAGTGTGTTCCTGTATCACTTGTATTTTTAAAAATCTGCGCCTAACTTAATGTCAATTCATTTGGCATCACCTTCCAACTACTAGTCTTTGTTACAGCTTTCTCTGTAAGACCAAAGACATTTTCATCCATTCTGATGCCATTAAAGACTGCTGCCTTCTAAAACAAGTCTCTCAACCTTCTTTCAGTTAAGATTTTGGTCTCCTCCATTAGGTGTTAGGAGCAGCTCCTGGTTGTGCTCTACTGTATGCAGCACAGCCTGCACCAGAGGTAATGCAGCACTGGATACAAAGAGAGGAAGCAGGGATGTCAGCCTATGCTGCTGACCAGCAGATGGCTGGGCAAAAAAAGCCTTTGAAGTTCAGCAGTACAGAAATCATATGTTGACTTGTGCTTTGTTATGCTGCCTTACAGCTGAGAAGTGAGAACTCTGCTGTCTACAGGTGTATGCTTTTTAGCTGAAGTGTTGTAAGAAGTAATAGAAAATTGGTGGGAACTAGCGCATCAGTTAAAGGCAGCACTGCAAGTAGCTTAGAAAGCTCAGTGTAGATGTCCTCCTTTAGGAATTGAGACTGAGCCCCAAAAAATATCACTTTATAGGCAAAGAGCTGTTTTGCTCACTTACTTTGCTGTCAAAGCACACTCTGAAGAGCTTGCAGTGATTTGACGCAGTCCAGAGAACTCTAGCATCTCCACCATGTTGATAAAGACTCTTGGGAGCTGTGAAAATTATAATAACCAGGCATAAAGACGTGTTACAAATAACAGAACATGATATCACTACAAAGAGAAAGAAGTGCCATCTGCAGGTCAGGAAGTCAGTGCAAACTGCACTGGCTGCAGCCAATGGCATGTGAAATGATGATGCATTAAAGGAGGTAGAGGGAGACATACAGTGGATGTCAGCCAAAAAAATTCCAGCAGCTAATACAAACTAGCCAAAATACTGCTTCACTCCCTGGGACATTTCCATTTGCTCTAGGGTAAATTAAACTGTTCCTGGTTGGTTTAGCCATGAACACTGGCTGTACAGTCATGGTACGTTTGGTCCACAACATAAATATTGTCCAACACACATTTTCTCTGAAGCTGCAGCCCTCATTCTCTGGGCATTAGCCAGTACAGTCATTAAAATTCAGCACTGAAGAACAGCCTGAGTCCAGCTATTTGAAAGATGACCTTGTATGAAACATAATCACTGACAGTCTATCAGAGGTGAGAAAAACATCAGTGTACTTGCCAGGAACATAGCTTGCCAGGGTACCTTAAAAACTTACCTCCTTATAGAAAATATCCAGAGTGTCCTGAAGGTGCTTTACATACTTTTGCACAGAATAGGTTTCCTGTTAAAAAAAAAAAAAAAAAAATTGAGTCAGCCTTTTTCAGGAACCAACAAGGTGATCTGTGAGAAGATGTTCCTTTTTTCTTTTGTTTTTCTTTTGATATTTCTAGATCAAGAAGTTTACTGGCGCATGTACAGAGGTTATATAGTGCTTGTGTTTTTATGCCATTAATACCTTCCTCTAATCTCTGTAGAAACTCCTGAGGTATCTTGGCAGAGCCTTTCCCTGATAATGACTATGTTAATCATATTTTTTGATTTTGGGTTGTCTTTTATGGGACCCAGATCAGATTGGTTTGCCTTATGAACAGAACAATATCTTTTTTTCAAAGTGCCCATCTGGAGAAACTGATATGAAGGTAGTCAGACCCCACAAAGCCCATAAGCAAAACAACTTTCTGAGTGTAGTTATAGAGGTGTAGCTGTGGAGACAAAGGCTCCAGGCAGCAGATTGAAGAGCAAAACAGAGAACAGTGCCTGGTCATGTCAACAAGCAGGGATATAGACCCCCCAGTCTGTGACACATGAAGAGTTTCAGAGGGGATGACCACTGACAGCTAAAGAAATGTTTTTCACTGTAAACAGATGAAATTATTTTGGGTGTCATTCTGAAGCAAGAATTGGATATCATCAGTAATTGTTGTGTGGAGATGTTTTCCAGAAGACTTTACTTGTGTCCCCTAACATGCCTGAGACACCACACTGTGTTACATTGATTACATTGTCCAGTTAAGCAGAGAGAGCTCTTCAGCTTAATCTTTGTGTTTTGTTCAGTATGAGCAGGCTCCTAGTACTTAAATAATGCACTTCACCAGAGCTGCTGAGCCCCTGTATTAAAAGCTGTGCACTTGTTTCTGATACAATACAGATGAAAGGGGCAGGACTTCTAAGTGCTTTTTAAACAAAGAAGAATTTTGGCTCCCTGAGAGAGAGAAAGGCTGTTTCCAGGGCTGGTTATGCCTCCAAAGCCAAATGCCTGGATGAGCATGCCTAATTCAGAGATACAAACCTTGTCCAAGCAGTACTGGCATAGGTCGCTGCCTCCAACAAGAATGGTAATCAGCTTCCAGTCTTCCTTGAAGTTAATTTTCTAGTGGTACATAAAATAAACAGATTGCAGCATCCATTGCTTAGGCATTTAGCACATCACAAAAGGTGCTAAATGGGGCACAGAGAGTAGGGCAGAACAAAGAAGATATGCTGAGTTAAACTGGCAAAAGAAAAGCATCTTTCCAGGGGGAAAATCTGAACAGTTTGCTAGTCTACTGCAATTCACCTTGCCTTCTGTAAGGAAATTCCCTTCAGCAGACAAGCTCTCTCAGGGTAACCAAGCATGGAAATGTGTCTGTGGCAGCAAGCATCCCTAAATGAATGTCAGCTTCAAAACAGGGATGGACAGAAGATATATGCCAGCCATGGCTGCACACTGCAGGCAGCGTGGGGATAAAGCCATGGGGGAATGGAGGCTGGAGTGACTCATGTAACTGTGGAACTGGAGCTGCTGGGGATCCCTGCCAGCTGGGCAAGAATTACCCCGTGGCCAGGAGGGGCAAGGGGTGCCCCAGGGAACAGACAGCTGAATTAAAATAGAAGAGTCCAGGAGGCTGGTGACTTCACTGAGCTCATATAAGGGCAGCTGCAGCATCCACGTCACCACAAGCTAACAATAGACACTGCTGAGAGCTGGATCTCATCAAAACATTTTGTAACATTCAGTACAAAGAAAGGAATCAAAGGCAGCTATTTTTAGTGTAGTGCATTTACATAACAAACATCTGCGAAAGGATCCCAGAAATAGAGGGAGGGCCTGGGAATCACCCACATGTCTGAATTCTCCTCTTTAACCAGCAATTTGCTCAGAAAGACTTTCATGAAGAGGCAATGTTATGGCCAGGACACACCCCTCTCCCTTTAAAAAAAAAATGCATAAAAAGCTGTGAATAAAACAAAGCATGACAGCCTCTCCTCTTCTATTCTACTGAAAAGCCATACCAGCTCCCTTCACTTCCAAACAATTGGCAATGCTGAGTAACTGACAGTGGGGTGAGCATGCACCATCTCTCACGAGCTCTGGCATGGAGAGCCACATGCTTTGACAAATCCTGCTTATTCAGTGCCTTCCTTTCCCATTCAGTCTGAGCCAAGGAGCACCAGGCACTCCCATTCCCTTAGAGGGAATGCTCTCCCTGAACCGATAGCTCACACCCAGACTGTCATCCACTCAAATTCAGCTAACACCCAGAGCAGGGCAGCCTTGGCTTTCTCAGATTTCTTCTCCTCACAGCTTTTGATGTCCTTCATAGCCCTCAGTGGAGCTGGCACAACAGACTCGTCCACAATGCTAGATCCCCTACTAGTTCTCTAAAAGATTATGGTGTGGCAGAGATTCATTCATTCCTGAGGTTTCTGGTCACTGATCAATTATTTGCCTGCTCAAAACCAGACTTTGAGAAGGCTTTTTCTCCTGCAAAGACTTGAGTAGTCCCCAGTATAGTGGATATTGTGACTCATGTTGGTCTGCATGTACCTGCTTCAGCAATTTTACAGTCAGCCTTTATGACCTTCACTTTGAAGGTTGCTGCTAACAAAGCAATTCTGTGATCTCACCAGAGCCTTCAGATTTTTTCTGTTCCTCACTACCATCCTTACATCTCCTGGCTGCATTGCACCCTACATTAGGGGTAATTAATCTTGCACATTCATCTTGGAAAGCACAGTAGAGACAAGGACTTTTCTTTCACCAGTAAAGCACTCTTCATGACTCAAACATCCCATTAATTACAGTTATCTCCCAGAGACCATAGCAACACTGAGGTGTGGCCCAAATCCCACTTACCGAGCTGCTTCTCATCAGCTCCACCAAAGCATGTGCTTGGGCTGGCATATCACTAGGAGAGAGAACAGAAGATTTTAGATGTGTGCTCTAAAAGAACATCACCTTCTTGACCCCCACTCCTCATTGCAGGGGGATCTCAGGATCAGCAATAATCATTATAAGGAAAGTGATGCCTCAAAAGGCTGAGCAAACACTGAAGGACCAAGTTGCACAAGTGAATAATCTGATCTGAAAAGGCTTCAGCTGGAATGGCTGCCAAGTGGCAGGCGACTGGTATGAGCTCTTCCCATCTCAGAGATGGCCTCAGTGCATTTTGTTTGGGAAAAAAAACCACTAATGCCCAGATGCACAGAGACATTGAGTTGCATAACTCGCTTCAAAAATCTAGTGGGGGAGTTTGGTGCTGACACAGAAGCTGGGCATCTAACCAGCCTTCCTGATCTGGCCTTAAATTCTTATGGCTTGTCTTATGGCTGGAAGAGAGTGCTTACATTGTGGGACTGCCAGGCTTGAGAGCCCCGGTCCAGCTCTGGACAGGATGCAACATGCATGGGTCAAAGCACAAGCCATGCTGAGACACCAGCTGAAAATGATCTCCTGCTATACTAGAAAAAGACTGTGCTTGAGCTAATAAGCCCTGCCTCTCTCCAGCAGCTATACAAAAGCAGTTACGTTATTTGGATTCCTAGAACCATATTGATCACGCTGAGTCAGCTTTGCTCAGGGAATCTATTAAATATTTAGTAGCTATACAGGCTTTGATAGTTATCCTAAATCTTTCTTGAAGCAGATTTAATGGTTGTTAAAGGTGTCACAAAAAGCTTTGGAAACAAATTCTGTGAGTATTCATGGAGCAGGCAGTGTAAGCCATACAGATTCTTACATGTTTTGGTTGTTAATAGACTAGTAGTTTTTCTTCAGGAAGAGAAAGGAGTTATTTCCCAGATGCTTTTTTTTTTTAAAATTTAATTTTGCACTGCAAACAGGGATAATTTTTAATGCCATTAGGGTAGCAGTGGCTTCTATTTGTTAGGTTCAGAGACATTCTCTAGAAATCAAAGAATAAAAGATATGCTCATGAATTTTTTCCTCATTACAGTTAGTACTTGACAGTGAATTAGGGACCTGTACAATTAAGACTGGGCAGAAAAAGGTACTGGTTGAATTAGATGCATAACTAAGGCATTGGCTCAAAAATTATGGACAACAATCAAATAAAGAAAAGAAGCTTGTGTCTAATTTAGAAAAAAATAACAAATAGATCCCCCAAACACTGAATTGAATTTTAAAAAATGAAACCCTGGAATTCACAATTTAAAACATCAGATCACAGAAGCATGCTGCGTACCAGCAGGTCATCAGCATTACCTCAACCCTGACATGCATCACAAAAGTAGGTTACTCTCATTCCTTTGCCCTTCTTGTTTGGGATTGTCCTTACCGTGCTGTGGCATTTCTCTCTGCAACGTTGAATCCAGCTGTTTCATTAGAACTGCCAGTGGAGAAGCCAAAGAGGTTTGGATTGAATTTCTTCAAGATGTCTTAAAAAGAAAAGCCACAGTGTTTAACCATTTACAACATTACAGCCAGCAGCATTGCCCCCCTGCAGAAGCAGGAGCCAATTGAGTGGTGAGAATATGGACCTGTTTTTTCAACTGCGACTTTACAGTAGCAAGAGACACACCTGCTTTGAAGACTCTAGTTACTGTCCAAATTTCATCACTGCAATGATTTCTCTCCAAGGGCCTGAGGAGTCAGGGCCTGGTGGGCCAGAAGATGCATAGGTGGATCTTGGGCATCCACCAGTCTTGAATTTAAATGTTCCCTGAATATGGCACTCTACCTCTCACTCCTCCAGCTAGATGATAATACTTATGGCAGAGAAGTGTATTTTTTTCATTTTTCTAGATTTCACTGAAACTTACAGTGGGGAAGCATGATGTCTGTAAACTGTTATTGTTACTATGTCTGTAGTGCTGTCTGAAACCTCTTTATAGAATCTCATTTATAATGCATAAATGAATTGCGCCTTCTATTTTTCTTCAAACACAGTGATATGCCTGGTACAAGGCAAAACACATCAGATTTTATTACTAACAATGTCAGGTACTGTCAAACTGCTCCACAGCACAGATCACATACAAATAGAGCAGCCATTGTAAACCAAGTGCCTTCCAATTCATTGTCATGTTGACCACTTAATGGTTTCTATGGCAACTACAGGCCCAATTGCACAGAACACTAGGGCAAAAATATATAGTACTTTCAGATTTTTTTTTCTACTGCTATGTAGCAACTTGACATTGTCAGGAAGAACCATAGCTTTGTCAACAGTCCTGGTTAGACAGTGCTACTTGTTTCATAACCCTTCATTTGTCCACAGACAGTACAGTTAGTCACTCAAAAGCAAAAAACAAAATAAGGGAGGAGCAGGCCTGCCATGAACTCCTGTCACCTTCAGCACATTTACTCCTAATTCTTTTTGGTCTAAAGGATGATACAATCACATGCAGGTCCTGTGATGTGGAGGGGCTGAATTAATTTTACAGCTAACCAGGTCAGTCTGGATTTCAGTTCTCACTCACATGAACTACTTATACCCACAAAAGATGGACATCCCCACCATTTTCAAGGAAAGAATGAGCATTTCCAGATGCTTCCTAGCATCCACTTAAACGACTTTCAGTGTAAAACCCAACTTTTGCTTTTCTAGGATACTCACTGGGTAAAGTAGCCTGGATCTCCAGGATCGCATCACCTCCAATACTACAAAGAGAAAGAATAAAATCACCCAGTGGGGTTAATCCTGCAGCCATCTGTCTTGTTGTCACCATATGTTGTTGTAGCAGTCCAAGAAAAACACACACATACACTCCAAAATACTTGCTTCAAACAGGACTAAAGAGATAAACCACAGGAATTCAGGGAAAGTAGTGAAAAGATAAGTTGCATTAAATAAATCAGGACAGCACTAAGATAGAAACTATGCCTTCAGGCTGGGAACAGACCATATTGGGAGAACTGATTTTTCATATGGACATGATGGGATACCTATCACAGAAAGGCATATTTCCTCACTAAAGTTTCTGCATGTTACCTTGATGAAACTACATTTGTGCACAGTTATGTATGGCAGAGATTGCATTAAATATTCATTAACTACCTATTTGCAATTCTGCAATGCCGATTACATACAGCCTCTGCCTCTACCGTTCAGAACTTGTCTGCGTGCAGAGCCAATAAACGTACACCACTTGTGGCAGCCCCTCCTGAAAATATTCATGCCTGTAGACACAAGCAAAGGGCTGTAGAAAGAGCAAAGAGGACAACGTATACATGCACACACTTATCAACTATATGTCTGCCCATAGGGAGCAGGCAGTTTCCTTCCACTCTAACATGGATATTGACCTTCACACTCTCTGATGTGCAGTGCTTGCCCACTTTGCAATAGCAAAGGTGTTTGGAACATCTTCACTGAGTATGTATGCAGTGCTTTTGCCATGTTCATGCCAATCCACACTCACTCAGACCTTCTAGCATTAGACACTGCAGTAGATAAGCACAGCAACACTTTGACTAAGTTCCAGAGAGACTAGGAAAAGGCTAAAAGGTACTGTGACATGGGACCATGCTTGTAGCAATCAGATTGGGTTAACACAGACACACAAGAAAAAGAAAAGAAGAAAAGAGGCAAGAAAAAGCCCACAAAAACATATACAACCCATCCACAGGAATCACTCCTCTTCCAGTCCTGACTCCTCCAATCCTTAACAAGCAATACTTGCCGTCTGTCGCTAAAGGACACAAAATGATTCACACTACTACTTTCAGTGTTAGAACAAAGACCTGTGACTTTATTTTCTGACTCCAGTATTTATAGATTCTTGAGAATGAACAGGGATTGGATAATTAAGTTACCACCTTCCCAAGCACACTGGTCATGCAAAACGTCCACCAAAAGATGTTTCTTAGAAGGAATGTGTAAACAACTTATGTTTACCACAGTCTCATAGGAAAGCAACTAAAACTATGAAAACATTATCAGAAGGCTTAATTTTCAGGTTGACAGCTGTCAGCATCCTTCCTTTAAATTTACATATACAAAGATGTAACTACACAACCAGGTGACCCACACTTTTAACTGTGTGGACAGAAAAATAAAAAAAACCAAACCAGCATTTTCACTTACCTCCAGGAAAGTCCCTTCCAGTCTGTTTGTAGGTCTGGTACTTTGGCTCCTACTGCAGTCTGGAAAAGATGGAAATACAATTGATAAAATACTAAAAGAAAATAAAGCCCTACAAATTTAGGTAAGATAAACATCATTTATTGAAAGAAGCATTCTAGTAACATTACTCTGCATTCAGCCAAGCTTTTACAATATCCCAGTTTTAGCATAAGTGGTCTTTGTCCTTATTCACCACCACACCCTGGACTGTGGGTAGCCCTGCATCTCCCACACTTCAATTTTCCTATGCTTCTTCTCATATGCAAAAGGAACTCATCTAGATAGTAGACCATGGAGCATCAGAGGAGTTATAATCCATCCAGAGGACATCAGATTGTAAGGTCAAGGACAAAAGACTTTAAAGTGGCTGCTCGTACTGTTTTAGCAACCCAATGGGACCCAGATTAACATCAACAGCTTTGTATTTGTTTGATTTTTTTTTCTGATGGAAAATGCTTCATCCTGGCATTTCCTGAAGAAAGATGATTTTGCAAGACTTAATAATCCAGGAAAAAAACCCCAAACACTGGTGAAAAATCTCCAGTTTTAGCTGTACATAAATCAGAGGAGCTGCTTTTTAATCTGCCAAGAAAACAAATCTTTGGTGTACAATTCATTCTTCCTCTCCTGGATCCAGTCTGCTACTTAACAAACAGACTTGATGAGGTGTAGACAGGATTTTTTTTTTGCCAGTATAGATAAGCATGTTGGTGTGTCTACTGCTTTCACTGTGCATTGGTGCTAGAGAAGTCAGATGAATTCTAACTAGTGACATGACTAAACTGCTCAATGTTTCATTAATCTCCAACTGTATCTAGACTGAGACAGCCTTTCTTCCTGCACTGTGAACTTTTGAATCCTTCAAAATTAAATAAATACATAAAGCCATCAAAACAAAGACCTCTGTCATGAATTTGAGTAGCTCACAGGACAGGGACAGACCTCTAGCAAGGTCAGCATTCTGCCTTGCATTCAGGGCAGCAAACATGAGAAGGAGTTCTTCTGCAGCTTTACAGTTTTTTAATCGTCTCATCTAATTTTAATTAATCAAAAAGCCATGGTATCAATTCAGGCATAAAAACTGACTGCATTCTTGTGAGGAGTATCAGGAGGAAAATCCATGCCTTGGCCGAATTTGCTGCTGCAGACCCCCTGTGCCAAGGATGCTTATGATGTACGAAGCATGCATGGCTGCTGTGGGAGATGTATGTGTACACATGTGGGAAATACTATGCCAGTTTTTCTGGCCCTCCAAATAAATCACTTAATAAAATCCCCAAACACACTTTGTTGTGGCAGTGGCAAGTGGTAGGAACTACATGAATAAGGGCATTATGAGAACCTGTCTTGCTCATCTCCTGAGACAGAGACCACAAGCATCATAATCTGACCCCTATGACTAGGGCTTTCTGAGATATTTCATATATTAAAAGTACCAATATTTTTAAAATAAGAGATATGTGCTAGTGCACATACCTAGCAGTTGATGTGGGGGAGGAAATAAAGCAATTAATTTTAAGAGTCATGGCAATGGATAGGAGGGAGACTTATAGTGCTTTACTGATTTCTTCTAAGAAAAACTCAAAGCTTTGCAGCAGGAGGAAAGGCAGAATTACATCAGGTCAAGCAAAATTAGTTTAAGAGCTAATGAGAAGGTGCATGATGCATAATGAGGACAGGCACACCTGACTATAAGATAAGCCTGACCACTGAAGAGCTTCAGATCCTACAAGTCCCTCTGAACTCAACAGGAACAGAAGCTGCTAGAATGAGCACTAGTTTAGTTCAGGAGTTAAACTTCATGGGAACTGTTGACGCAAATGTTTCCTTTCATCTCATGCCAGAACAATTCTGTTGGACTGTGTAATTCTAGAACTTCTTCTCAGAAAACTTCAGTGTAGATCTGCAGTGTTCCCTGCTATTCTTCTCTGGGTTTTTTTTTTTCATTTTTGTGCCTACTTTTTGTTTTAAACTTCCATTTCTTAGTACTTGAAATACATCAGAGCTTTAACTGGAAGATACCTAACCCAGGAAACAAAATCTGAAAGCAAAACTCCAAAATATAGAAGTATCAGAATTATCTCAAGTGGGAAGCACTTCATTTTGCCATCAATTATTTCCCTGGGAGTTTTCAGCAAAATGTCTCTTGCATCAAAAATATCAACTGCTTTTGCTTCTTTTTTTTCCATGTCAGAAAAGACTATTCCTATAAAACAGCCAATTCCCATTTCAAAAACTCTTGAATAAACTGTATGTAACAGAGAATGGGATCCCATTTCTGTTCTGGCCTGAACTATTCTTTACTGGATGACACAATTGCCTGTGTAACTCATATTCCTTCAGGCTATTTCTTTGCAAAGGGAACCAGGTAGATGAGTTTTGCTTTGCCAAGCCAAAGCAATTTGCTTTCTATCTGATGATGCCTGATATGACAACATCTGTGTAGAAATCAACAACTGCTTTTCTCATTCTAAGTGTGGGAATACAGCAGTACTCACAGTCAGGGAATCTCCAAGTGCTCCTATGGCTTTGATGTCAGCAGGCCGTAGCTCATGCACTAAAAAGCAGTAGGAGAATAAAAGCAGGATTAGTGACAAAATACTGTTTAATAGAATAAATATGCAAGCCTTAGTTACCAATCTGATGGCATTTTTGCAGACTTTTAAGGTAGAAAAACCCTCATGTTCTATGTGTCATCTAGGCGAGATGTGTAACTTCTTGCCTTTGCTTGCCACAGTGTAATACACTAGCATGCAAAGAAATGGAACTTAAAACACCTTAGGTAAAAAAATGAAAGCAGACTAGATATATTTACAGATGTATATATTCAATTTCTTTTAATTGTCTTACAGGTTTGGGTCATAGATCAGTATTTCCTGTTAAAAATCTCCCTGTAAAATCTTCAAACTACACACAACACTTACAATGCACTGTTTAGTCACTAACCCTCCTGGGCAGTTTTAATCTGCCATGTTGCTGTATGATGAATGATGTACATCATACATTCATACAATAAATGTGATCCCATTTATCCACAGAGATATACTTGCTGTCATGCAGAACTTACTGTGAATGGCAAGATAGACTTTTTCCCCTGCTGCTAAATATATCAGGTTTTATTGCTTACTTTCCATCTAGGTTGTGCAATTTCAACATCTTATTGTTTTTAGAAACAAAAGATGAAATTTTTCCCATGTGTGATTTTAGGTTAGGAGTTCTTTCTCACCTGATGTTGGGACACGACTAGATGGAGTATGACCAGGACATGACAGTTCACTGCCCCAATTCTGAAATGAGAAGTTACAAAATTGTTTCATCTTGTAGCTAAAAGATAATGTTCATAAAGGAATTCATAAATGGTTTAGTTGTACTGTGAAGTGCAAAACCAAGTTAAAACATAGATTCTAGTTAGGTGCCTGTGTAGCTCAACAGTCTTTTACACCTATTTGTGGAATACTATCCAAACAATAATTACTTCTGGTGACATTTTCTAGCTAAAGCATAAAACTTTTCCAAAGGCAAAACATTTCATCTTGAAATACTGCTTATTACAAAGTTCCATAAGGATAATTATTTTTTCTCTCTCCACTGCCTAGAAATTTTGTCCATGACCTACAAGGTGGGGTCTCCAGGTTTGAAGTCTTACTCTGTCTCAAAAGATATCAGATGTAAAAGCAAATAAAAATCTACAATAAAATCCCCTGCAAAGTAATGTTATATTAATGTATTATATTATTAAAGTATTATTATATTAACTGGTGAAGGGTTTGAACGCAAGTCCCATGAGGAGCCGCTGAAGCTGGGGATTGTTTAATCTGGAGCAAAGGTGGCTCAGGGGCGACCTTATCACTCTACCACTGCATGAAAGGAGATGTGACAAGGCAGGAGTCTGTCTCTTCTCCCAGGTAACTGGTGAAGGAACAAGGGGGAATGGACTCAAGTTGCACCAGGGAAGGTTCAGATTGGATATTAGAAAAAAATTTCTTCACTGGAAAGGTGACCAAGCATTGGAACAACTTTACATATTCTATTATTATATTATCATTCCCCATGTACCTTGCCAGGAACCTATTCTTTCCCAAGAAACTTTCAAAAATTGCTTGCTTTTACTAAATATAAAATTTGAAAAAAATTCAAACCTTTAAAGCTACCAGGAAAGAAAGATGTCAGGCTCTAAATATTTATACTTTACCATGCATTTTTAGATGACATAATAGTTATTATGTATATTCCCCCAGTTGAAGATACTGAATCAAATACATATTGCAGAACACCTTAGTTCACCAGCAGAGAAGCTGATGAATGTCTCCCCCTGATTTTTGGTAACAAGCAATCATATCAGCCAAGAAGGCAGCAAGGGAAAAACTAAAATTTTTACAGTGGCCAGCCCTTGCAAGAGCAATGACAACTGTGTTAGCTGATTGAAGGGCCAGCCCTGCTAGAAGCAGGAGGTCAGGCTAGGGATGTCTTAGAGGTCCCTTCCAATCTCAATTATTCCATGACTGCACAATTCTACCAGAGTAAAACTACATGGACCAGTGGTCTTCAGGAAGCATGGTTACTGTTAAAAACAACACAACAAATTCATCTGTTCTTGTAAAAAAAAGTTGTGATAGACTCCACTATCAACCACTAAAGTCTGGTTGCAGAGGCTAGAAAGGACAGATAGGCTTATTTTTAGATCAGAAAGTGTTGCTTTTCTCTCTCTCTACTTTCCTTTATAATTTCAAAAGCTGTTGTGATTCAGTGGAAGTCCAAGAATTACGTATTAAAAGTATAACTCTAGCTCTACAGATAAAAATCCCCTTTCAGTACTGCAAACTATGACTTGCTAAGACAAAAGTTGCTGTTCTTTGGCACACAAAGATTTTGATAATTGGGTTAGTTATGAGCACCCCCATGCCAGTCCGTTTTGACTGCCAAGCAAATAACCGCTCCATTTCTTCAAGTTCTACACACAATATCTGTTTCTGCAGTTTATTTAACATGCATCATGATAGTTGCTCAGTCATGGTCGAAATTAAGTCCCTTTGAGATGGGACTCTTATCACCTTTATATAGAGTCACAAATCCAATATGTAAAGGTGACTGCTTTCTACAGGTTAAGCTTACTTGAATGTAAGAAGAACAGTGCCTCCAGAGCAGAATACCTAAACCTACCTCAGATTATTTGGGGGTCAGGATTCTAAGATAGCTTCTCAATACTGTGAGGAACTTGCTATCTAAATTAATTATGCATTCTAGTTTTCTTACTTTGGTTACAGTTTTAATACAATTGCACCGGTAATATAATTAATTTTGTTTGGCTTTTAGGAAAACATTTTTTTTCACAATGAAAAGTGCAATGCAAGGCAGAATTCCTTTCCAAAAACCTGTATTAGTTTATGTAATCTATAAATTCAGGATGATGTGTTATGAGACCAGATGCAGCTTCACATAGTTGACCTAAAATGCAGCAAAAGGTGCAACAATTACCTCTATTGGCTCTCTAGTGGGCTCCACAGGTGTGTAGTTACTATTCCTGTACGTTCCCAGGAAGGGACTGTTCTGGAGAAAGAGAAAACAAAATGCTCTTTCTTAATCTTTATCTTAAAATAAGAGAAATAAGAGAAACTACGCAATAGGCACATGGCACAAACCATAACAAGTGACACCAAGGTATCATACCAAGAAAGTAATTGCCTAAAATATAAAATTGGAATATGGACTTTGAAACTATGATCCTTCCTTAAAATTCGTAAAATTTGTGTTTAGTACCATAGGAAAAAAATTACATATTCCAGATGCTGACTGCAGTTTAATATTTTCCTCTCCTAACATTTCAAATTAGACTTTATTAGATGTTTAGTCCTTTCAAAAGGCACTGATGTATAATCTAGACAAAACTGGGCAGATCTTCTGTCAGCAGCAGGGGGATGAAAGACTGCTTATTGAAAAGATCATTCTTCCCTCCAAGGGAGGCTGTAGAAATTCTATCATAATTTTTGTCCCCTACTAATGCAGCATGCATTCAGGAAGACATGCACATCATATAGACAAAAAAAATTCACCTGGAGGCTCACTTACCTCAATCAAGAGAAACTCTGGCATCTGAATAAGGAAGTCTTAAAAAGCACTAAAATTAGAAGGCAGGCTATTGTGGAGGCCAGTGGGCCAATTAAGAAAGAATCCACAACTCTCCCTTGGAGGGAAAGCTCCTAAACAAGTTCCTTCTTTAATGGAGCAACAAAAGGAGTCACCCCCAGCATGCCTTAGAGCCCAAAATTTATATACTCCGTGCAAATTCTATGTACCCCATTAGTCCCTTCCCTTTGCTCCGCCCCTGAACTCTCAGTTGACTACTCCTGATGCTCCTATCTAAACCCCTCCTTCCTTTTGACTATCTGGAGTTTCAGTCCCTGACCCCTTCGCAGTAGCTGGAGTTCTCCGTGTCCCTGGATCTAGACTAAAACTCCTTGCGGAAAACTGCACAAGGCTCCCGTCCCTCCTTCCGTGTCACCTGGATGTCACCCGAAGAGCTGCAATCACTCAACAGCCCTTTTCAGGGCTCAGAGATGAGATCACTCTTGGCAGGGCAGGGAGTGCCTGTGTGCCCAAGAGAGTCCTTCCAAGGATGCTTCTCTGGAAAAGTCGTGGCACCCAGACCACTGACCAGACTGCAACAGCTGGTACCTGAACAGGGACCTCTGCTAGGGGATCCCTGGAGAAGCATCTCCTGCAGCTTTCAGCTGCAACACACAAACCACCTTCAGGTTAGCCAGCTCCCCAAGGAGAACCCTTAATGTTCAAATGAAGGCTCTCCGAGGGGCGAGTGAAACCCTCCAACGACAGCAAGGTAAAAGATTCTGGAGGCTGGTTGATGGCTGGTTGACCATACACCCAACAGCTTTCTGTTGACCCAGTGGGCTTTGTGCTGCCTGAAGAAAAATTTTAAGTTGTTATATTGGGGTCTTTTCCTTTCTGTTTTCCTTTTACTGTTGGGTGTGGGAGCAAAGAACAGAGGATGGGCAACAAACTGAGCCGTCCTAAGCTCAGCCCTCCTCAGATGGACTTTTATTACCAAGTTGTGGAAACCCTTGCTGCAGGAGAATTTAAGTTTTCTAAGGGGCAATTAAAGAGATTTTTTCATTGGGTCTCTAAATATCTCCCTAATGTTGCATGGGATTCTGTTTTCTTGGGAGAGTTTTGGGACAATGTTGGGATAAAATTATATGACATTCAACCTGGTGGTGATTTATGGATGGCAAAGTTTTTCCTTTATTTCATACTATAGCTAAGTCAATTGAAAAACTTGGGGAAAATTCAGGAGAGGTTTCAGGTCCTCAGTAAAAGCCCCTTCCTTTTTACCCTCTCCCTGTATTCCTAAAATGTCACCAGCTGAGGGGTGATCAGCAGGCAGTCGTCGCAGTGTTGCACAGGGTGGCTGCCAATGCCCTGATGCCTCCTGATCCCCTCTCTCCCCCTGCCAGGACAGCACTGACCATGCTGCCCTGGACCTTCCCCTTGCCCTCCGTCCTATGCCACTCTACCCAGTCCCACCTCTTGTTACTGACCCACAAAATGGTGCTGGCAACGTGGCCAGCCCCGCCATTTTATCACCCCCATGTTCATGTTTTCCCACCTCGAATCCTCTAAACAGCCACCTCCCTGCCTCTTCATCGCCTTTCTCCACACTTCTATTGCATCCTGCTCCTCCTTTCCTCCTGTGTCATCAGTGGGTGTAAGTGTGTCAGGACCTCCCCCTATCATTGGGAACTCCTCTCCCCTTGCAGACCCCCCGCTTCCGTAAACTCCACCCTTTCTGCTGTTGACTTCTCCCCTGCTGTCTAACCCTGTGGCCCTCAAAACTCAGCTGCTGAGCTTGCTGACATAGTTTTCTAGAACTTTCCCAGGACAGTAACCGTAAACATAGAGATATGTATGCATTCCTTCTGTTACACATCTTGTGATGGACATCTCTCACGGCTAGTGGTTGGCAAAGTGTTATCCTGACCATCCAATCCCTGGCTGTGGTCAGAAACCTATAAATCCTGGGAGAAGAAATAAACTTTCTCTTCCTTTCACCACACCTCGAGCTGTGTCTGTGTGATCTATTCATCTTCAGCGGCAACACAACCCCCTTCTGGTTCTCGTAACACTGGAACTGGAAGTGGCAATGGCAAAAACCAGAAGGAAGCCATCTTCACTTCCACTGCCTCAAGCCATCAGGCAGATCTGGTCTATCCAAAAGGGCCCTGTGCAAAGTAAAGCACCCTCCATCCTCTTTGAAAGGATGAGACCACCGAGTCCTCAGACTCAAACACCCAGTCTGAGGACTGCTGGGCCAAGACTCAAAGGGAGACCACCCAGGAGGGAGAGTGGGAACTGGCAAATATGATCTCTGCTTTCCCAGTTGTTTACAAATGGAGGAGAAGGCCAACAGCCAACAATTCCTGGGAGCACATCCTCTATGGGGAAATTAAAGAATTAGTTAAGGTGGCAAATGAACATGGCCAGGGATCCCACTTTTTCAAAAACTTGATCAAAGCCACCTCCTCCTCACACACATTGGTCCCTCACAACATCAAAAATATTATGAACTGTCTCCTTTCCCCAGCCAAATATATTCTGTAAGAAAGGCAGTGGAAAAAACACTTAAAGTCTTTATCAGACACTTATTCAAAAGTTGCCAATAGACCCAGTTTGTCTATTGAGCAGTTAGCAGAAGGTGACTTTCAAAAACCTTTCAAAAACTTGATCGGTTGATCAAGTGAATGTTATACCAGAAGCTGCATTGCAGGACATAGCCACCACAGCCAAAACGTCTTTGCCCCTCATCCCCGATGATACCATACCAACACAGCACTTCATTAACATCAAGCAAGGGGTTGATGCAACATTTATAAAATTTGTAGACCTATTAAAAGTGGCCCTGGAAGAACAATTAGAAAGTCCTGAAAGTTGAAAAGAGGTTCTGAACAAAATTGCTCTCGCAAATGCTAACACGCAATGCATAACAATCCTAAAGGCTCTACCCCTTGTAAAGGAACAAATTAAACAAATGGTGAAGACTTGCACCAAGCATTCCTCCACCAAAAATACTGTGGCACAGGCAGTTACCAAAGGCATTGTCAACAGGGTGGCAGGAGCCTTCACTGCAGTTTCCCAAAAAGACAAAGGCACACATTTCTGCTGCAGTGAATTAGGACATTTTTTAAAAGACTGCCCAGAATGGATGGCCCCACAGGACAATTGTAAGAACTATCAGTGGTCCAAGGGACAATCACCTTACCAGCAGCACTCAGGAAACTTCCAGCAGAGCATGGGACAGCCCTGCACTACAACAACAAATGGAATGCTGTCCTGGCCTGCTCTGTCCACCATTCTGGAACACCAGGAGAAGCAAACATCAGTTCCAGAGGTTCCTCCACATATGAAACAGATCCCACATGCTCAAAGGTTCAGGTGGGAACCTGGCACCAGCTGGCAAGCACATTGTCCATTGACTTTCTTGATGAAGATATTTATAAAATTCCAACAGGGAAACTTGCGCCACACAATAGCCCTCAAGACATTTTAATTGGTGGGGACTCCATCAATGAGCCAGAACAAATAAACATTTTACCAGAAATTGTGACTGTGACTCCAGGGGCCAAGATTTTTGTCACTATCTCCTCTGTTGACCCACCATACCAACTTCCCCAGGGTCAGCCTACTGCTCAAGCATTAGGCTTGACCTAATGCTAATGCTAATGCTAATGACCTAGGCTACTGCCTCCTGAATACCCAAAATGAGTCCCTCTCAATCCCACCATGATGTGGACACAGATTGTGGGCAACAATAAACCCATCTTAGAGTGTGGCCTGTTCTGTCATGGGGAAAAATTCTCCCGTCTAGGGATGATAGACCCTGGGGCAGATGTCACTATCATGGCCATTCACCTGGGAATTGCAGCCTGTGGCTGGTATGATCTCAGGGATTGGGGATGTTGCGGTTTCTATGCATAGCATGCACAATGATGTTGTTGAAGGTCCCAAGGGCAAAACCACAACCATCCAGCCATTTGTGGTGAGGGCCCCTATCACCTTGTGGGGCAGAGACCTGTTGTCCCAATGGGGGACTTCCATGCACATTCCCTGTAGGAATTTTTAGTAAGACCTACTGTAAAGCACACAAACCCTACTGCTCCTCAACTCACCTGGAAACAAGACCATCCAGTGTGGGTTGACCAGTGGCTCCTTTCCGATAAAAAAATTGTGCTCTTTGGAAGCCCTCATGGAGGAGCAACTTGCCAAGGGCCACATCATTGAGACCAACAGCTCTTGAAATTCCCCTATCTGTGTCCTGAAAAATCCTGGCAAGGATAGGTGGAGGCTCCTCCATGACCTCCGCAAGGTCAACGAGGCCATTGAGGACATGGGGTCTCTGCAACCTGGCTTGCCCTCACCCACAATGCTGCCCCAGAAGATAGCAGTGATTGACATCAAGGACTGCTTCTTCAACATTCCACTCCATCCCCGAGATGCCCCCAGGTTTGTTTTCTCTGTGCCTTCTCCAAACAGACAGGCCCCTCTTAAAAGATACCACTGGCTGGTCCTTCCACAAGGAATGAAAAGCTCTCCATCTATATACCAGTAGTATGTCACCTACATCCTATTCCTGGTGAGGAGACTTTTCCCTGAGGCACTTATATACCATTATATGGATAACATCTTTGTCTGTGCACCGTAAAAGGCTTACCTAGATGCCACATTAAGGAAGACCATCCAAAACATCAAAGAGGCAGGCTTCTAGATTTGCAAGACAAGATCCAGTACACCTGCCCCCAGACCTACCTCGGACTTCAGATCCGTGAGCGGACCGTCATACCCCAGCAGCTCTCCATCTGGGATGTCCCGAAGACCCTGTGGTATCTCCACCAACTCTGCAGGTCCATCAACTGTGTGTGTCCCCTATTCGTGTGCTGGGGATAATGATGGAGGTCCTCATGCCATTGTTCAACCTTCTTCGCAGCAGCGGGCCCTCATGCCCAAGACCCGAGTGTCCATTACCAAGATTTAGGAGGCCCTGTCCTCGCGGCAAGCACATCACTTCAAGCCAAGCTTGCCCTTCCAGATAGCAGTCCTAGGTAAAGCCCCACAGTTTCATGCTTTTATTTTTCAGTGGGACACCCAGATGAAAGATCTCCTGATCATTTTAGAATGGATCTTTTCCCACAATCAACCTACAAAGACAATCACTATCCGTCAAGAACTGATAGCCGACTTAATTAAAATGGCTAGGGCTCGCCTCTGCTCTCCTGTGGGTAGTGAGTTCACATGCATCTTTCTACCATCAACTACTGGAAATCTGGAGCATTTGCTCCAGACCAATGGGAGCCTCCAGTTCACTTTTGATAGCTACCCAGGCAAAATTTCAATCCATTTGCCAAGCCAGAAATTGTTTAATTCGGCTTTCAATCTGGTCCCCAAATTAATGTAAAGCAGAAAACCTCTCAAGACACTGACAATTTTTACCGATGGTTCAGGGGCATCCCACAAGTCAGTGATGACTTGGAGGGATCCCAGGATACAGAAGTGGGAGTCTGATGTCCACGTGGTGGTAGAATCCCCACAAATTGCTGAGTTAGCAGCCATCGTCAGAGCTTTTGAAATTTTCCAAGAACCTTTCAATTTGATGACAGATTTGTCCTATGTCACCGGAGTAGCTATGAGAGCAGAACATTCTTTTCTGAAAGAGGTCTCCAATCCAAATTTATACCACTTATTTTCTAAACTAATCTACCTTATCTCCCACAGAAAGCAACCATTTCATATTATGCATGTCAGGTCTCACACCGACCTCCCAGGTACCATCACGGAGAGGAACAGGAGAGTGGACACCCTAGCCATGTTTTCTGAACCTACCAACCTACCAGATATCTTTGCCCAGGCAAAGATACCCCATGAATTTTACCACCAGAATGTACCAGTGTTAATAAGAATGTTCCAATTGTCCAAAGAGCAAGCGTGGTCGATTGTCACCACTTTCCCCAACTCTCCAAACTACCAGTACCATCTCTAGGTTCTGGGGTCAACCCCCAGGGCCTAAACAGCTGCCAACTTTGGCAAACTGATGTGATGCACTTCCCATCTTTTGGGATGTTAAAATATATCCCTGTGTCAGAGTGCAAACACTGCACTCTCAGGTGCAGTGTTTGCATCAGCCCACTCAGGAGAAAATGCCAATTACACCATCTGGCATTTTCTCTTTGCGTTTGCCACCATAGGAGTCCTCAAACAAATAAAAACAGACAACAACAACAAGCCCTGCTTACAACTCCCACAAACGAAAAGACTTTCTCAACCAGTGGGACATGAAGCACACCACTGGTATACCCTTCAATCCCATGGGACAATCAATTGTAGAAAGGACCCATGGTACCATCAAATGGGTCCTTGATCAGCAATGGGGAGAGACAGAGGTCATGTCTCCCATTGAGAAGCTCTGTAAGGCTCTATTTGTTATTAACTTTCTAAATTGTCCTCTTTCAGAGCCAACTCCGCCCATCTTCCAGCACTTCTCAAATTCATCCTGAGCTAAGCTCAATGAGAAGCTGCTGGTGCTGATCAAAGATCCCAAAACCTGACAAATATCTGGTCCTTTCCAATTGATTACCTGGATAAGGGGGTATGCTTGTGTGTCAACTCCATCCAGCCCTAAGTGGCTCCCAGAGAAAAACATAAAGCCATACCTAGGCCCTGCAAACCTTGTTCCCTCTGAGAATAACTGCTGAAGAAAGGGAGCCAATTGTTCCCAATTGCTGCTGCCTGCATCAGTCATTTCCACTTGCTGGTACCTAGCCACTGTTCTGCAAGTTCAGCAGCTTGTTTTCTAACTGCAGAAGCAGCTTCCAAAGAGTCTGAAGTATTCCTATTATGGATCAGGCCAGGTAAACCAACCTGTCACTAATGCAAGAGATGAAAGATTCTGGGTTTTCAAAGCTGCTGTGGTGCCCAAACCTCATTGATTCTGATGGGAAAGTTAATGCAGCATATTCTGTTGTTTGCTGCTTGAGCTGCCTCTGTACTTCACAAACAACAAAAAACAACCTCTGCTGCAACTGCAAACACACAAATCAGCATGTTGTCAATCAGTATTCACAACACAGCAAAATGGCCATGGGACACCAGCGCAGGTAGATGAGAACACCTGCTCACTCAGAGGTGAACAGAGAATAAAGCTTTAAGTACTTATTCCAGATATACCAAATCCCTGCTCTCTGCAGCAAGCACAAGCAGTACAGCCTCCTGACAGAGAGCTTCCAAAATGTGGATATATTTACCTGAGCTGGACAGCGAAGGACGATGTCAGCTGAGAAATCAAATGAGTCTGCTTTCTGGCCTACAGGCTGTAACTAGAAACAAAGACAAAAGAACCTATTTTTTTAACCAGCTCATCTTAAATTTCAAATTCTAATTCAATTCTAATTAAAGAAACTCTGACATAAATATACCTTTCAAATCTATACAAAGATGCCTGTATTTACAGACATAGATTTATATCCAAGGCTGAAATGCATATACTTCTCAGAAAGAAAATGGCAACCACAAAACAAAAGAACAGCTTTCGAAAGAAGCTTAAAATAGGAAGTGGAAAGCTACAGTGGATCAGTTTAAACTCCTGGAAGATTTTGGCAGGCACATGAAGTTCCTTGGAATTTTGCCAGAAGGCAAGGTCATAAACTTTCTTCTCTTGCATAAAGGACATTGAGTCCCTCCATTTTTTATAGCTAAGCTGCATGATGGCATCTCGAACAAAAAGTTGTTTATGTGTAGAAGATAATACCAAATGTAATTAGAGGTACTGCTTGATTGCAAGCAATCATGTCAGCTTTTAAAATATTATCCCAAAGTATATGGAAGTTACTATCCAGGATCCAAGATACTGCCTCTGACTGCTGGGTACTACTGCATTGCAACACTAAGTAAAATGGGTTTGCTTAAGCAATCTTTAGTGACTCATCTTTATTTAGCTTAACTAATTTCCAAAAGTAGTAAAACTAAACTGAATTAAAGCAACTTTAATTCCTAATGAGACATTAACAACACATAGATTTAAAACAAACTTCTAACTAATCCATTTTGAATTGACAAATTTAAAAGAATTCTTTATTTGATGGTTTCCCATAGCAGTCCACAGAAACATCATCCTTATTAAATACTATCCTGCCTTGCATAAAAATGGATGAAGAAAACTTTAAGTTGCTCAATTGAAGTCACATAATGACTGATCGTGCACATGCAGCACACCTCTCCTCACCACACACTTTAAGAACCAAGAGATT
The DNA here is from genome assembly GCF_971803275.1 of Cyanistes caeruleus. Classification (NCBI taxonomy): domain Eukaryota; kingdom Metazoa; phylum Chordata; class Aves; order Passeriformes; family Paridae; genus Cyanistes; species Cyanistes caeruleus. Next base: position 91,365,589 of record NC_141702.1, read on the forward strand.
CTAGTCAGAGGGCAGCGCCAAAGCCAGAACGTATTTAACTAGTTAAGGAGAGACAAACACACAGTCCAGTGTTATTCAGGCCTTAATTGAAATGCTTATTACAGAGATTTTAATGGTAGTCAGGTCTAGGTGAAGTTCTCATTATATGCAGAGCCTGTCACCTTACCACAGCATTCCACAGAGCCCTAGCAAGCTGAGAATGGCCTTTCTGGCTTGGATGGAAGCAGTCAGGTGCAAAGTAGGAGACATCTGGATTCCCATCCTACAAATAAAAACATAAATTACATCTGAGTATAGAAAAATCCCCACACTTCCAATCTGGAGTTGCTAAGGCCAAATCAGAACCAGTAAAGAGAGATTCATGTTACTTGTTCTCCCTGCTCCATTGCAGAAAGTTTCCTGATTATCTGGCAATACAAACTGTACTTAAGCAGACCTATGAACTACCAGAAACACTTAGCTAGAGATGATTATGTGCCTCCATGGGGAGATCCATCCAGAAGCAGCAAAACCACCATTTTCAATTATGGGTACAGCTCCTGCTCAGGTTCTGCTATAAGGATGAGTTCCTCTCCCTGGTTCCAGTTGTCATTAGAACTAGAACCACAGGCAATGTTATACTCTGCAGTACCTACTGCTGTGAGTTTTGAAAGGATCAAGAAGCAAGTAAGTGTTTGATGGAAGGCAGCCCAACTGACCATGCACACCAAAGCAATCCCTTTTCTGAACAAAGCTGTACTGTAATACAGGGTTAATACAGGTACTGGAGGATCTGAAGGAAATGGAGTTTGGAAATTTAAGTAACTTGTGTGTCACATGAATTCGGAGATTAGGGTCACACATGACTGAAACAACTTTTTTTCGTCAGAGCAATTCTTCCTCAAAACTTGAGCAGGCTTTGTTTCAGTGTGCTTGGGCTTGCTTTTTAGAGGACTACTACCAACATCTGCATCATATCTTTTGCCGTGTTTAGAGACAGATCTTTCAATTCAGGAACATCTGAATTTTGTGTGAGATAAGAAACTAAAAGTGCATCCTGAACTTCTTAAAATCTGAACTAATGCTTGTGACATTACAAAAAGAAAAGTTCAGAAATATTTTGCTTCTTCTGTTTTATTTTCTGTGTTCCCTACCCTCAGTACCAAAAGCCCTAGGGATGACTTTTCATGGGCACCAGTTTCACACACAAACAAAACGAAACACCTTTGAAGCTTTCAGACAGTTTTCCAAATTTGTCTGTAGCAACATCTTGACTTTTCAAACTTTCACCAGCTATTGTGAACGTTTTCAGAATCAGTCCAGTGCAATTATGTTGCAATCCCTGCTCAATATTTTGCTCCTCTTAGCTCCAGGTACATATGAAAATAGTTTCAGCTTTAGGGAAGTTTGAGTCTTTTCCTAGACATACAGCTTACTGGAACTTGCCATTCACGGAACTAAAATATACATAAACATATACATATACATATAAATGACATAAAACTACTTCCATGAGATCATAGGTAAACTTCCTATTCTGTCAGACACAGAAAAATGAGTTATGTGGCATAAAGAGGAGCTAATGTCATACTCTCCACTGAGCAATGAAGTTACGTTGCTTTAAGGAGTGTAACTTAACTTAATAACTTGGTCTTTTATTAATCATGTTGTATTTTCAGGAAGAAAAACATTTCTGTACTTTAAAAATCAGACACAAACAAACTTCTTAAATCAGGTTTTGACTCATTTTCCAAAACAGCAATTGATATTGACAGAACAATATGCAAAACTAAGAACTGCTCACTACATGAAGAAATATGTTGTACTATACCAAAAAGCAGCATCTTCTCATAAGAAAAGCACTGAACAAAGTGAAACTATTTTGAATATAGCCTCTATAGGTAAGATACACATCCTTAGTCTTTTAAATGCAGAAATCACCTTTATATCATACCTGATCAAGAGGAGTCTCCAAATTTTGGAGGAAAGGCTGGATGACCACTGTGAAATTTTCATGATTGTCATATCTGCCAGACTCTATCAGTCTCTGAATGCCAAGCTGCAAGAAAAAAAAACAGTCATACTTCAACACCTCTGCATCGTAACTACGTTCTTTGTTTGGGTTTTCTGAAAGCCCTGGAATCAAAAGGAGGTTTTACTTTTGAACTTAAATAGCCACAGACACTGGCAAATGAGGGCTGAGATTTTTCAAAGGGGCTGAGAAGGCTGGAACACAATACTGAAATTGTTTGTAAGGGTTTTGTTGACTAAACTCCCATTGATTAACCTCTACTAGGAAACATAATTTTTCTGAAGACCTCTTCTGCTAGTTTTGGTCACATGATATGTTTGGATAGCATCAAATGAGCTCCTGCTGGGTTCATAGTTTGGGTAAAATATGGATATGATATGTTGCTTAGTAATCAAGAGCTCACCTCTACTGGAAATACAGTAACTGTACCACTCTTAATAGTTATACCTGGTAAGCTTTGATGGCGTCCCTCACCATTGTTAAATTTTCTGAGTTTTCTTCTCCTGTGAGAACACAGCTACACAGATAACTGTGGGGGAGGTTAGAGGAGAAAACAAGAATAGAGAGAATTAAACATGTGACAATGCAGATGCCACCCTTTGTCATCCAATGCCCTCATGACATGAATGTAATAAGGAAATCTGTACAATCATGTCTTTGTGAAAGCATCTTATCATCCTTGCTATTCTAATTTCAAACCTTAGTCTTGTGTAATAAAGAATTGGGTAAATAAAAATTCGGAATAAGAAGTTTAAATAAAGTATGTATAATTATAACTAAATGTAAGTATGGAATAAGGAATTCTCCTCCCGGTCGAGATAGAATTCCTTTTCCAAAAACCACGAATTGCAAAAGAACCCCCCCCAGATAACAGGTTTCAACAGACTCATCAACTCGGAGGAAAAGACAGGACACAGGCCATCACAGGAACAAAAGAACCAGCCTAAAAGTCTACCTCCAGAGAAAGGCAACGCCCGGCCGATTTCGGCCGGAGACCATCAAGCAAGACAAAAGGGACGAACCCCAGGAAGATGGTCGTTGCCAGAATCGAACACCACACCTGCCAAACCCATACTACAGAAACTCAATCAAGAAAGACAAAGAAGAGACTACTCCTCTGAGATATCTATCGGCACCAGCCCGGATCTCTCAATCCCGCTGTGATGAAATATGTTAAAATACATACAGACTCACTTTACATTTGAGGAGACTCTGCCCGGATACTTACTGACTCAATGTTCTAGGCCAGGAAATCCATTCACCCGACAATCAGGGACATTTGGTGAATGGAAACTGGTTGGAATTCTAGCCTGGGGACATAAAATCCCTATAAAAACCCAGGCCAGAGGACCCTCAGACGTGGATTTGGGAACACCTATACCTTGCGTATAGACCCTGTCCACCCAGCGCTGCGCTGTCCATTTATTGTGGTTTTTTCCTCACTGTTTGTTGCTTTATTAATTTATAATAAATTAATCTTTGTTAATCTTTAATTTGCCGTTGCATTTATAACAGATTGGTGCCGTGACTCGGATCGGAAGAAACTGTGGGAGAATCTCGCTGTCCAGGGGGGTACCCCCGCTGATTTCAGCGGCCTGGGGAGCAGAGACCCTCCGCAGTTCGCTCCGATTGCCGAACCAAATTTAGGCTGAGGAAAAACCATAATAAAGAGGAACGGATCCAGAGAGCTCGGGAAGGCAGGAGCCTTCGGGAAAGCCGCGGCTTGGTAGCTCATAAAAAGTCATACGTGCACGAAGACGCCCTCGCAGGAAAATTGCTGTAAGTACTGTGAGGTTGAGCGGGTGATCGGGCGAGTTTGTGAGAGACGTGACCTGGTCACGAAGCGAGTGTGGACTTCAAGGCCGCGTTTCCATCCTCCCGCGAGGGAATTGGCCGGCCGCGAAGGAAGCGATTCTGTGTGAAAAGGGTCTCTCTTTCCTTACTCGTAAAGCCTGAGGCTAAAGGGAGTCTCAGGGGACCGATCAAAGGGGGCTGAGAGAGGAAGGGACGTCCAGTCGAGCTCTGGAACTGGTAAACTCTCTCAGCCAAAAGATTTAGAAAGTCGGAACATCGAGAAAACCCCGGTACAGCTAACCGAGAGGTAAGTATTGGTGCGATCTAGGACTTTCAGACGAAGAAAAAGACGAACACAACGCAGAGCAGGTAAGAATCGTAAGAAAATGGGACAGAGAAAAAGTAAAACGCAGAAACTAGATAACGAGAAAAGTCCATCAGAAGAATCAAAGCAAATGCTAGACATCCCACCAGAGAGTCCTTTAGGGTGGATGTTGAGAAATTGGGAAATTTGTCCCGAGAGACGAGAAAAATCAAAGGCAAAAATGATTTACTACTGTGCCGAGATCTGGGGAGGACAAGAATTGAGAAAATGTCTCACTTGGCCAGTATTGGGAACATTTGATAAATGGACGTGCAGGGAATTACTCGCACACGTAGAGAAAAAGGTCTCGCCAGACGGCGAGGAGAAAGAGTATGCCAAACTCTGGTTAAATACCAGAGTGCGGCTGTTTCCAGTGAAACAGAAAAACGAACATAAGACAGAGACCTGGGAACCCCTGGATCACTTACCCCCTCCGTACCGCGGGCCAGTAGAGCCTCCGGTGATGGACCAAGTAGTACCATCAGCACCCGAGGGTTCCATGGGGCAACTAGCAGAGGCACGCTCCCCTCAACCACCGGGAGTAGTGCCAGAAACCCTCACTACCCCCCCACCTGCAGAAAACCCAGCCACCGCACCCTCTTTGGAGTCGGTGTTGACGCAAGGATGGGGCTTACCCCCTCCACAAATCCCGGTCCGGCCACCACAGCTGGGACCACCGAAAGTATCCGAAGGGAACCCTCTGAGTCATTTAGCTGCGGCAGACATCCCGCCAGCAATGAGGGGAGACCCTCCCGCAAACTCCAGTTCCCCTCCTGCAAGCAGGACTCGGTGGAAATCAAAAATAGGGGATGGAGAATGGGGAGAGACAGAAAGTGGGCACCGAATGTTCCCTCTCAGGGAAGTGCCAACCGCCCCCGGAGTAATTGGATTTGTAAACGTGCCCCTTAACTCAGGGGATGTACGAGCATTCAAAAAAGAAATGGGGCGACTGCTAGATGACCCATTTGGAGTGGCCGAAAGATTAGACGATTTTCTAGGGAGTAGTATTTACACCTACGAAGATCTCATGGCCATCCTGAGATCCCTGTTTAGCCAGGAAGAGAGAGAGATGATTAAACAGGCGGGCATCAGGGATTGGGAAAGGCGGCACCCGCAGGGAACACCCGGTGACCAAAAGTGGCCGAGCGTAAGCCCGAGTTGGAGCGCCCAGACCGAAGAAGGGAGAAGAAGCATGATGGATTTGAGGAATATCATCGTGCAAGGAATAAGAGAGGCGGTCCCCAGAGGACAGAACATTAGCAAAGTATTTGGGGAATGTCAGGGAAAAGAGGAATCCCCTACCGAATGGGTAGAAAGGCTGCGGAGAAGTCTGCAAATTTATTCTGGGACTGATCCCAGTTCTCCGGTGGGGGAGGTCCTGCTGAAAACGCAGTTTGTGGCTAAATCATGGGAGGACATTAGGAAGAAATTGGAGAAAATTGATGGATGGCAGGAGAAGAGTCTCCAAGAGCTTCTAAGGGAAGCTCAGAAGGTTTATATGAGGAGAGAAGACGAAAAACAGAAACTTCAAGCCAAAATATTAGTGGCTGCAGTAAAAGAAGTTCAAAAACACGAACAGAAACAGGGAAAGCCGATACCTAAAAAACAAAAAGGATCCCAAAAGGAGGAAACTCCTCCTCGAAAGGATCCTCCTGAGTGCTTCTACTGTAAGAAAGTAGGACACATAAAAAAGGATTGCAGGAAACGAATAAAAGATGAACAAATATTTAAAGAAGATTAGGGAAGTCTTGGGCTCTTTCAAATGGGGACAGTAACAGCAAAGGAGCCCTTGATAAAATTGAAGGTAGGTCCCCACCGCCAGGAAATGAGTTTCCTGGTTGATACCGGGGCTGAGAGAAGCACCCTGCAGAAATTGCCTATAGGGTGTGAAACGAGTAAAGAAAAAGTAATTGTAATTGGCGCAAAAGGAGATCCATTCAAAGTCTCGGTAATCAAGGAGGTGGAAATCGAGTCAGAAAATAAGATATGTTTAGGAAATTTGTTGCTTGTAGAAGAAGCCGACTACAACCTATTGGGAAGAGATATGATTATAGCTTTAGGAATAAATATCATTGTGAAAAATTCAGAATTAGTAGTGAAGGTGTTGCATTTAACTTCAAAAGATGAAAAGGAAATTGACCCCCGAGTATGGCACTCAAAGGGGGAAGTGGGAAAATTAGATATTGCTCCCATCAAAATTGAAATTGAGAATCCAGAGAATCCGATAAGGATCCGACAATACCCCATCCCCGCCGAAGGGAGGAAGGGTTTGAAATTAATAATTGACGAGCTGCTTAAAGGAGGCACGCTCGAGCCCTGCATGTCCCCACATAACACCCCCATCCTGGCAGTAAAGAAAGCCGATGGGAACTTCCGATTGGTTCAGGACTTGAGAGCTGTAAATGCTAGAACCCGAACCAGGTTTCCGGTAGTAGCAAATCCTTACACTTTACTAAACAGACTCTCACCAGAGGATGTATGGTATAGTGTAATTGATTTAAAAGATGCTTTCTGGACATGTCCTCTAGATGAAGGGAGTAGGGATTTTTTCGCTTTCCAGTGGGAGGACCCAGATACCAATCGAAATCAGCAATTGCGGTGGACGGTCCTTCCACAAGGATTCGTTGAATCTCCGAACTTGTTCGGACAAGCCTTAGAGCAGCTACTCACCCAATTCACTCCAGAGGAAGGGACAAAACTGTTACAATATGTAGACGATTTGCTAATCGCCGGGATCACGGAAGAGCAGGTGAAGAAATGTACCATTTCCCTGCTGAATTTTCTGGGACAAAAGGGGTTGAAAGTGTCTAAATCCAAGCTGCAATTCACTGAGCCCGAAGTAAAATATCTTGGACATTGGATATCACAAGGGAAAAAGAAATTAGATCCCGAGAGGGTGATGGGAATCCTTGAACTTCCTGCCCCACAAACCAAGAGACAAATTAGGCAAGTTTTAGGGCTCATGGGATATTGCAGACAGTGGATTGAGGGATACAGTGAAAAGGTGAAATTTCTGTATGAAAGGCTAAATACAGATCGATTAAAATGGACAGGGCAAGACGAAATTAAATTTCAAGAACTAAAGAATGCCCTTGTCACTGCTCCAGTTTTAACATTACCAGACATCAGAAAAGAGTTTCAACTGTTTGTCGACATAAGTGGACAAACAGCACAAGGAGTTTTAACCCAGGAATGGGCAGAAAAGAAGAAACCTATAGGGTTTTTGTCCAAAATCCTAGATCCAGTCAGTCGGGGCTGGCCCACGTGTCTGCAAGCAATTGTGGCAGTAGCACTGTTGGTTGGGGAAGCCAAAAAGGTAACGTTTGGAGCTCCCCTGATAGTTTATACTCCACATGATGTAAGAAATATCTTACAACAAAAAGCGGAGAAATGGTTGACCGATTCAAGGCTTCTGAAATATGAAGCCATGTTAATCAGTTCGCCAGGATTGGAATTAAGGACAACCTCTGCACAAAACCCTGCGCAATTTTTGTACGGGGAACCAACGGGAAAGCTACTACATAATTGTATTGAAACAGTGGAATTACAAACTAAAGTAAGACCCGATCTGGAGGATCAGGAATTGGAAGGAGGAGAAAAATGGTTTATCGATGGTTCCTCGAGAATGATGGAGGGAAAACGTAAATCGGGTTATGCCATCATAAATGGTATAACAGGACAGACTGTAGAATCGGGTCCCCTAAAAGCAAATTGGTCAGCACAGGCTTGTGAACTTTTTGCTCTCCTAAAAGCCCTCAAAGGCTTGAAGGGAAAAAGGGGAACCATCTATACCGATTCAAGATATGCATTTGGGATAGTACATACCTTCGGGAAAATTTGGGAAGAAAGGGGTCTGATCAACACTAAAGGAAAAGGATTGGTACATGAGGAAATAATTAGACAAATTTTAGAAGTAGTCAGGGAGCCACTGGAGATATCTGTGGTTCATGTAAAAGGACACCAGACCGGACGACAATTCCATACAAGGGGAAACAATTTAGCGGATAAAGAGGCGAAAAGAGCGGCATTGTTAACCGTAAGTATTTCTGAGCTAGTCCCAAGGGAACCCCCAGAGGTTTCAGTGCTTCCTTCAGAAAAGGAACAGGAAGACTTCAAAAAGGTAGGGGGACATTTCAAAGAGGGTAAATGGTGGTTACCTGACGGGAGGGAGTTGGTCCCGAAGGGAATAGCAAAAGGGATACTCAAAAGACTACATGCACAAACCCATTGGGGAACCAGGGCATTGGCTGAACAATTTTTAAAATTCTTCGGGTGTAAGGGAATCTTCGAGCTTGCAAAACAAGAGGTACAGGGATGTGTGATATGCCAAAAGGTAAACAGAGCGAATTTTCGGCAAACCAATTGGGGAGGTCGGCCAATCTCATATCGACCATTCGAAAGAATCCAAGTGGATTTCACGGAATTACCGAAAATTGGCAGAAATAAATATTTATTAGTTATAGTAGATAAATTGACACATTGGGTAGAGGCCTTTCCCAGAGCTAAGACCACGGCTCAAACAGTGTCTAAAATTCTACTGGAGGAAATAATTCCTAGGTATGGTATTGTAGACCATATTGATTCGGATCAGGGTACACATTTCACCTCGAAAATTATCAAACAGTTGTCCGATGCGTTAGGGATCAGATGGCAATATCATACTCCTTGGCACCCTCAGAGCTCGGGGCAAGTGGAAAGAATGAATCAGACATTGAAGTCACAAATATCCAAATTGACAATTGAAACAAAAATGTCCTGGGTCAAATGTCTCCCCTTGGCATTGTTGAATATAAGAACCATGCCGAACTCAGAAACAGGACTATCCCCCTTTGAAATGTTGTATGGAATGCCGTACAAGCATGGTATGCCGGTTGAACATCCTCAAACAGAGGATGTTCAACTCCAACCTTATCTCATTTCTATAAATAAAAACTTACAGGAGTTAAGGAGAAGAGGATTGATTCCTCAAAGCAGCACGTTGGGATTTCCGATCCACCAAATTCAACCAGGGGACAAGGTACTGATCAAAGTGTGGAAAGAGCAACCCCTCAGTCCCCACTGGGAAGGACCATTCCTCGTCCTCCTGACTACAGACACCGCGGTTCGCACAGCTGAAAAGGGCTGGACACACTCTTCCCGAGTGAAGAAAGTTTCGGTTCGCGACTCCCCCGAGTGGAAAATTGTAACCCCTCCGGGAGATTTGAAAATCAGGCTTCAGCGGAACAACCAATGAGCAACGAAGACAGGATAAGTTGCACCAATTTTGAATGTTATTGTTTTCCTTTTGTACATTTTAAGTGTGCATATTGTAAACAAACGTGGGTGACTCATTGTTTGGGAGGGCAAAAACCGAAAGGGTTGTGTGCCGCGTGTTACAAAGAGGAATTAGAACAGACCAACCTTTTTCTAGCACTTGCTACCCGCGTGGGTATCTTGGAACTCAACTCTCCTGAGTGGTTCCGATTTTTTCAAAAAGGATTACGAGGCCATTTGGACTGTAAGGCGGAACCTCTAATAATAGAGTGCCGCCGGAACGTAAAGGTACCGTGCAGGAGCGGCACGATCAAGGCATCTCGGTGGGCAACCTTTAAAAGGAGGTTTGCCATCAGAACGTCAAGGGCCCCTGAAGACAGTCCTTGCTACCGAGAAGATGGTTATCCCCGCCGTATGTTCCTATACGGGCGGAGGGAATGGCAGAGGGATGCGATTGTGGGGAATCCTGACGATCCTGAACCTAGCCATGTGCTGGACCGAGAGAACGGGCCCCGAGGCGTCTCCGGGGACGACCTCCCTGGGGAAGTGTGAGCAGTGCCCAACTGTCTCGCGAACCGAGCCATGGATTGCCTGCCCTCCGGAGTTGCACGCAGGAGAATGTTGGGCAAACGGTACCCAAATGGACCTGTGTAAGCGGGAAGGAAAAATTTGGTGCTCCACCCCGGGGATAGGTACTGGAAAAAGGCAACCCCATAACACAGGGGAAAAAGAGGTCCAAGCGACCCACCTACGAAATAAGAGAGAAATAGGAGGGGTTTCCCCAATCTCGGTCTGCGGGCAGTGTAATAAAACTGTCTGGATTGGAGGAAAGAAACAGTCAACGTTCATTGCGTACCACAGAGTCAACCCCTTGTGTTACAATAAAGCAAACTTAAAATATTGTGTCATGGGAGGGAAATTGTACTGGGAAGGGAAGAACCTGAAACATGAAACAAAAGTGTCATTCAGTAATGAACCGATAGTTTTAGATTTACTGAAAAATGACGATGATAGAGTGTGTCTGCAGTTTGATCAGGTGATCTGTTTCGCAAAAGACGAGGATGGTTCAGACCCCGAAAATAAAATAAAACAATTAACTCTTGAACTAAAAAGGCAGGAAATGGAAAATAAGAAAAAAAGACTCGAACAGGAGAGGTTAAACTCTCTCAGTGAACAATACGAACAACTAGAAAAACAATACGATAATTGGAAGCTACCTAGCCCTAATCAGAATCTATTCATAGATCTGATGCAGGAAATAGCTACCGAATTGGGATTGACTAACTGTTGGATATGTGGTGGCCTGAAATCAGCCGAAAGATGGCCATGGAAGGGAGAAGGATTAACCCCAGAACAATTACTTAAGTGGACAGGATTAAAATTATCCAAAACAACCCGGCGACCAGAGGGGTGGGTAATTGACAAGAGGATCATTGGAACTTTTTGTGTCAGTCGGGAAGGAAGGGAATTCACCGAGCTAGTTGGTTACACCCCGTGTGTAAAAACTCTCTCGGTAAATTCAGATAGAAAAACAAAAATTTGGCAGCCGGAATCACCCGAGGGCTATTGGAGTCAATCTCGGGAAAATAATTGCGAATGGATAGATCTAATTGGTCTATGTTGGAACAAACAGGACGGGGCAAATCCCTTCCATGCCTTTCTTGGCCTGAGGGAATATTGGGAGGACCCGGCAAAACTTAACAGAGATTGGAAGGCACCGGATGGGATTTACTGGATATGCGGGAAAAAAGCATACAGTGAATTGCCCAGAAATTGGAAAGGATCATGCACACTCGGAATAATTCGGCCTTTCTTCTTTACACTACCTAAAGATGAAAGCAGGTCTTTAGGTGCTCCCCTCTTTGAAACCCTAGCCCGACAAAAGAGGGAATTGAAACGAGAACTACCAATAGCCGGAGGTAACCACCAGTGGAAGGGGGAGGAATGGCCCGCCGAAAGAATCATACAATATTATGGACCGGCAACATGGGCAAATGATGGCAGCTGGGGATACAGGACCCCAATCTACCTCCTTAATCGGCTCATTCGGTTACAGGCTGTGGTAGAAGTTGTTTCAAATCACACTTCAGAAGCCCTGGAACTCCTAGCAAAACAACATTCCCAGATGAGAGCCTTTGTATACCAAAACAGACTCGCTCTCGACTATTTGCTAGCTGAGGAGGGAGGAGTGTGTGGCAGATATAACGAGTCAGAGTGTTGCATGGAGATAGATGACTTCGGAGAAACTATAAAGGGTCTAGCCGCTGAAATAAAGAAAGTAGCCCATGTACCCGTCCAGAAGTGGAATTCGATTCTCCAAGCCTCTTGGTGGGATCAAATTTTTGGGCAAGGGGCATGGTGGAAAAAGCTAGTATTCTTTATAGGATGTTCTATTGCCGGAGTCATCTTCCTACCCTGCCTGATTCCTTGTCTGATCAGACTGATACATTCTGTCGTTCAAGGAATGCAGATTGCCTCTCTCCCAATAGACCCAGAAAAGGCACAGGGAAACACTACCCTTCTTTCAAAAATCATGAAGTTAGAGGAAGAAAAAGAGAATAGAAATGCGGTTAAGGCATTGAGGGAATTTGAAAATAAACATATGTTGTCCACAGAAAATATAGAAGAATTAGACCAAGAGGAAAACGACATTATTTAACCTGATATTCCTCTGAAAAAGTATGAAAACACGAATTTTTAATGTGTTCAAATTATTAGGTGGGGGACTGTAATAAAGAATTGGGTAAATAAAAATTCGGAATAAGAAGTTTAAATAAAGTATGTATAATTATAACTAAATGTAAGTATGGAATAAGGAATTCTCCTCCCGGTCGAGATAGAATTCCTTTTCCAAAAACCACGAATTGCAAAAGAACCCCCCCCAGATAACAGGTTTCAACAGACTCATCAACTCGGAGGAAAAGACAGGACACAGGCCATCACAGGAACAAAAGAACCAGCCTAAAAGTCTACCTCCAGAGAAAGGCAACGCCCGGCCGATTTCGGCCCGGAGACCATCAAGCAAGACAAAAGGGACGAACCCCAGGAAGATGGTCGTTGCCAGAATCGAACACCACACCTGCCAAACCCATACTACAGAAACTCAATCAAGAAAGACAAAGAAGAGACTACTCCTCTGAGATATCTATCGGCACCAGCCCGGATCTCTCAATCCCGCTGTGATGAAATATGTTAAAATACATACAGACTCACTTTACATTTGAGGAGACTCTGCCCGGATACTTACTGACTCAATGTTCTAGGCCAGGAAATCCATTCACCCGACAATCAGGGACATTTGGTGAATGGAAACTGGTTGGAATTCTAGCCTGGGGACATAAAATCCCTATAAAAACCCAGGCCAGAGGACCCTCAGACGTGGATTTGGGAACACCTATACCTTGCGTATAGACCCTGTCCACCCAGCGCTGCGCTGTCCATTTATTGTGGTTTTTTCCTCACTGTTTGTTGCTTTATTAATTTATAATAAATTAATCTTTGTTAATCTTTAATTTGCCGTTGCATTTATAACAGTCTTGTTTTCTGCCTCACATGAATGATACTACTTGAAGTAATTTTGGTTTCACACCCAGATGTATCGAAGTACTGCACACTGCACAGAGGGTAGTTTGTTTCATTAATTACACCCTGGCATCCAAAGACCCTGCAGACAGACAGAGGTGCACACCGGAGTCCCTGAGGAACTAGAAAACAGGTCTTTGAAATGTACTTCCTGTTTTACTCCTGAGCTGATACGTTTCCAATCAACAATTCCTTTTGCATTTCCAAGACAGAGAGTTTGTCTCTGAGAGGTCAGCAAAGAATGCAAATTACCCATTGCACTAAAACCTCAGAAACAGGGGAAACCCGTCTACTCCTCAAATACATCATGGTCCTGCAAATAAAGGCCTGCAAATCTAAATGTTTGTGCACTTGAACCCCATCTTGAAGAACCCTTTATCATTAACTTTAACCCTAACCTTTGAAATGTACATTATGTACAGTTCTAGATCTGGAAAACACGTCAAAGCCAAGAGAAGGAAATGCCATCAGGCAGGGTGATGTCAGTACTGCATGGGAAGTCCATAGGCCTGTGCTGCTACTTTTAAACATCAGTTCAAATTATGAGAAGCATGGAATGAGAACACATATAGCACAAAAGGAAGTCAAACAAGCCTTACTCTGCCAAATAAGTGGGGCACTGAACTGGAGGGTCCACAAATAAATGTCTCAGAGGGAGGATGTCTGCCACATCAACCAGACTCACTAGAGCTTTTGGAACCTGAAAGGTAAGTCAGACTTTGGTTTAGAAAAAGATGGTTACAAAGGCCATTGTGCATTTATTTTACTCCAAAGTCCAGCCATTTGACACCCCTTCCCTTTCTTCACCATTGGAAGGATAAAAGAATTAAAAATAATAAAAAAAACAACAAATCCTCCACCAAACTCCCCCAACTCAGCTTTTGATTCTTTTCCCACACCATGCTCAGTGTTACTGTCTGTCATTTCAGACTGCGTCTCACTATTGCAGATAGACAAGACGAAAGAAAATGTTTTATGTAGAAGTCAATAGCATATGTTTGTACGAGAATGCAAAAATGCCCCACAAAATCAAACAAACAGAAGGGCTAGCATCAGTCAGTCATGTCTCAGTGTGAGCTAGAATGCTGGGATAATTTCACAGTACTTTCCTCCTTGTGCAGAATATCAAGAGTTTCTTGAATCCTTTTGGTGTAATTCCCAGCTGAGTAGTGATCCTGATAGAAACAGAAGAGATTACTGTCAAATGGAGACACAAGGAATTTAGGTTGGGAGGATGGAGAATCACATTAATTCACTTCCTTTTCTGCCCTACAATACTGTGGTCAGGAGGATGTTCTTGCTTCTTTCTAGAGACTGGAGATTTTAAACATAGCAATTAATCCAAAACATAGGGAGACTCTGTGAAATTTTGGATTTAAAATAAACCTTGTTGAGTAGCAGCATATTTAACCCAAACCCACTGGGCCCTTCATGTAAAAATGCAGGAAGAAACCTAATCTGAATGCATGCTGAATAGCATGAACCAAGCAGCCATAAGAATGCTCACAGCCAGCTGATAACTCTCATGAAATTAGGTGAAATCATTGCTAGTCAAGGTCATAACTATAAATAAGGCTATAAAACTTGGCAGCAGCAGCAAAGATGCCTAGCAAGGCTCCTGCAAAATAAGCACATTTCTCAAGCACAAGGGGCTGCAGGAGAATTGAAAATGCTCATAAGAAGTGAGCATATTAAAAGCAAGAGAGTGAGAGCTGGCAGTGAAAGGTGGCCTCTCCCTGCTACCTTCCCACTCAGCTCCCATGATTTACTTATGGCAGCCCTAAAGGTTTCTCCACAACATTCAAATAAGACAGCACTACAGCAACTTCCCTCATATATATACCTCACCAGTTCCTAGCACCTCTCTACACTGTGAGTTATGGCATGGTGACAATTGTAGGGTTGCACCGCTTTGAACTACCACTACCATTCTTGGACGTCTAAAGAGGCCAAGCTAGCAGCAGAGCAGTTACCACATCAGAGGAATGAGTCATTTCTTCCCTTCCATTTTTTTGCTCACAGTCAAAAAACAGCAGCCAAAGCAGTGGTTCTTATCCTGGAGTAAGCCAGAGAAAACCATCCTATTCTGTTGCTGTTAAGTTTTTATACCAGGGTACTACCAGCCCCTGTCAAAACATACAGCAGCCCATATATAACTCATGTTATCTCTGTGAAGGCTTTATGATTTCTCTTGAGGTGTTTCTATGCTGACACCACAGCTTCAGATAACCAGTTCCACTACTCACAGGGTCTTTGCAATAGTTGCACAGATCATTGGCTCCAATATGCACTGTTATGAGCTTCCAGTCAGCACTGAAGTCAATTCTCTGTGCAATAAAGAAGAAAATAATGAGTCTGAATTTCTTTAACTTTATGATATGCACATGGTGTAATTGACAGGGGATCTGTTGTGTGAAGCAACATCTATTCCTATTCATGCTGTAACTTTACAGGAATCCCAGAAAATTTACCTGATCAGTTTTCATAAGACTCACAAGACTTCTTGCTTGGGCTGGCAAGTGCCTGAAAAGAAGGAGAGCTAGTGAGTTCTAATAACACCTGTACTGACAGAACAACATTACCATGCTTCAGACATCTCAAATCAAGCTGTCAGATACCAGAAGGGTTGAATGAGGACACAGTACAATACTCATGTTCCTGTGATCAAATTACAGGTTCACATTTGGTAATAAAATCAACATCAAATCAAACTTGAATACAGATTTTACTCAAATTCAGTAATTAATCTGGAACCAGAAGTCCAGCTCCTGTCACAGTGTTTAGCACCCAAAACTGCTGAAAAGCCAAATATGGCAACAGTTGTAAGCAGAGAGCCTCTGCAGAGCTAGGCTACTATCAGTCTATTCCTTGTAGACTAAAACAAGGAAATCCCCAGTCTCAGTACTCAGCTGACCACTTGAGCAACATGTCCTTGGAAAACATAGGTTTCAGAGCTCACCCTCCTCATTTTTGTAGCCTGGACCCAGAATCAGTACATAACTACACACTGTGTGAAAAAGCTCTGTGCACACCACTTTTTCAGGGCAATTAAAAATCCAAGAAAGTTTCAAGATGACTCAGACAAATTAAGGTGACAGCCTTGCTGTTTTCCAACAGTCAGGTGAGGACTCTCTCTTTTTTCTGTACATACAGATATATATATACACACACACAGATAGATATCAAAAGTGCAAAGAGTTTTGAGTTTCGCAGGCCGAATGCTTCAGCTTTGTTTGACTGCCCTGCCCTTCAGATGAGAGGGAGAGGGAGAGGAATGGGGTCAGAAAGCATTGACCTTCCAGGCAAGTCTGTGGTTCAAAATGAACTGCATCTCCCTCCAGGCTCTTGTTAAAGACACTGGCTAGCTATCATTTCTGGGAGCATATCAACTGACATAAATAAGCATAACACTTGTTTTGTATGGCAACCAAAATTCAGGTTCCCTTTGCAATGCTTTATTTACTGTAGGAAAAAGAGAGGTTTCTCATCACCTCTGTCCAGCTGAATACTGATCTAACACTAGCATGGGAGCATCTACTAAGGAATGAACCCTGTTCATACATCTACTTGTGACACAGATACTGTGTACATGTAGTAGTTCTTATCACTATTACCCTTGTCCAATGTAATGACCTACTTATTTATATCCCAAAGCTATCACAAGCCACAAGTGGTCACAATTTCTCATGATCTTACTGTGGAAACCCGTAAGCTAGGACATCATCTTCAATATTGACAGAGAGGAAAACACAACTTATTGAGCTGACAGTCCACAACATATTTGATTTCTCATGCAATCAGTGGGGTGCTGATGCATCCTGAGCCAATGCAGTCAGCAATATCCAATAATATCTTGAATGAAGTAGTGCCAGTGCCAGCTGAAACTGCCCAGAACTGCAATTTCAACCAAATTTAGATCTTGACCAATGGAAACAGTTTGCTAATGGGGAAAATACAGATATTCACAATTCCTGTCAACTGTTTTCTCCTTTCACTCTTAAATTCTTAACGTCTTTTTTTTTTTTTTCCCCCACATGAAATCAGAGACCTCAGCCAGGCTCTGCTTCAGCAACATTATTCAGATCTATCCTTAAATCTAGTACATACTTAAGCACTTTGGCAACAAATGCAGATAGGCTTAGGAACACTTTGATGTATGAGATCTGCATAACTACATTTTCACCTAGTTCAATAAAGAGCACTTCAAATCAGCCATGGATTACATTTTAAGAAACCCTTACATCTGGCTTCTATAAGGTGGTAAGGCTGGAAAATTACCTGATTTCAGAAATGTCCCAGCACCTCTGGAAAGCACTTTCCAGATTAGCACCATAGAGCAAGACAAGCCAGATAACAATTCTTAAAATACCAGCAGTAGCTGATGGACTTTTTTTGCCCTGTGAATCACTGGAAAATGGGTGGTTTGGGCTGATGAAGAATAAATGCTGATTGCATCACCATTCCAGGG
The DNA here is from genome assembly GCF_971803275.1 of Cyanistes caeruleus. NCBI lineage: Eukaryota > Metazoa > Chordata > Aves > Passeriformes > Paridae > Cyanistes > Cyanistes caeruleus. The sequence continues at coordinate 91,383,061 of NC_141702.1, forward strand.
CCAAATACCTAAAGCAGGAGAAATGTTTCCTTATGTTGCAATACATTTCAGTGCTCGACTAGGATGAATTCATCTTCTCAGGTACATCAAGAGCCAAAACATAGAACAGAACCCCAAAAGAAGTATCTCAGAGCTCAGGGATAGTATTTTACAGGACTTTACTTTTGCATAACTTTCTGCAGAGAGTTATGAGACAGAGAAACAACAGAAGACAAGCAGAAATCTGGCATGATTGTTGTCTGTGTCTCCTTGCTGAATGTTTACAAAACATGGTTACAAAACAAAGACAGCTGTATTTCATCATGTTATCCAGTCCAGTCACTTGCAGGGGAAGAGAGAAAACTAATTGGTATAGATGAAGTAGGCAATTTTCATAAGACTAGCATCCATCAACTGATTTCAAACAGCTAACAAATAGCTATTTAATAGCAATGCCTCAGTTGCTGATACAAGCTGCCTCAAGTCATAATGGTGACTTAGACTCTGTATCCTGCTTCAAGCCCTCCCACCAAAACAAAAAGACTCTTTTAGGATTTAGCTGATAAAGAATATGAGACAAGCACCCCTCTCTTTCTTTCATGCAAAAAGAAACAAGCAAAAACTGGAGTTAACTGGATATATGCTGCATACAGTATGTTAATAAATACTCATTGATGGCTGATGCATATTTCACTGACATACAGAGTTACATTCAGTCATCATCAGGTAAAAAAAATGCCTTCTTTCAGTTCTCTGGGGGCTGTAGAATATAGCAGGGGACCTAGCACCCTATTTCTGTCAGGAAATCCAAGTCTTTACTAAGGTTAGCAGAATTAGTCAGAAGTTACACAAGGTCTCCAGGAGAGCAATAAAAAAACCCTGATGAATCCTAGTAATCTTTGCTTAGATATAGCAAACACAAACACATCTCTTGGCTTCTGAACTTCACTTCCAAGACTCCTTTGGGAAGCAAGATGAATTTTTCTTTAAACAAACAACTTAAGGTCTGGGTAACAGCAATTCACAATGTCAAATCCAGGTATGGTCTGCCAGATTCTGTGCCCAAACTATGACTGAATTCAAGCAGCCATCTGTTTTGTTAATTAAACAGCACTGATTTGGAATAAAGGGATTTCTAGGATAAGCAATATAGCAATGCTCAACTCATGCAGCTTCCTAGGTGTCACTAAAAGCGAAGAGCCAAATACAGGTGACTGCAAGACATTACAATCCCTATTAAGTTGGAAGAACTGGCTCCAACTGCACCAGGTCTGGAATACACCAAAACCTATGTATTACCATTAGTAATTCTCTTTTCTTAAGATTCCAAACTGGTTTTTCCCCATCTCTCTCCTGTCCGCTCCTTCTTGCTTATCCAGAAACCTGAGGCCAGAATTACATAAGATTTCATCCTGTTTTATTCCTAGTTTCTCTTTATCAGTTCCTTACATGTTTAATTTCTAAAAACATTCACATTCTCAGAGATTTATTGACTGATAGATAGATAAATGAATAGATGTTGAACACGAAGAGCAGAAACCTCAAAACTGTTTCTGCCAGTTTCTTGTTTGTGGATTTCATAATCAGGACTGTTGGTTTCATTTGAAAGTCCAGTTTTGAAATAAATCCATATGTTTAACATGTCTTGAGCCAATTTCTACTCTAACTCAACTGGTTTTGCTTGCTCTTCAGAGCAAGTTGTGACAGCACATGAGACAGTTGAAAGCCAATTAGATGAAGCATCCATCACCTGCAAATGTAAAACAAAAAGCTACGTACTCAGCCTGTGCTCCAGGAACCGCCTGGTTAAGGAATGCATTGGATTCATTTTCACCCTTGGCACCAGTTGAGTAACCCATGATCATAACATTGAACTCTCGAAAGATGTCTGAAAAACAAAGATGGCAATGAAGGCAAAAAGACTCCAGCTGCTCCCTGTCTACAGGGACTAGAACACACCATCACTGCCACTGACAGGACAGCTGCAGCTGGTCAATTAGATGGATTCACCAAGCAGTGGGGAGAGGGATCACCATCTGCAGTGACTCAGACAGCAGTGTGCTTGCAGTGCCCTGCACTGACACCAGCAGATAAGATGAGCAGAATTGAGGACTACTGTATGTGGTTTTCTCTCATGCTTAGTGGTTAAAGCCTAAAATACAATTCTCAGTCATATGATGTTGACTTTATGAAGCGAGTGTGATGGATCTTTCAACCCAGCCAGAGCTGGTCTTCAGCTAAAGCATCTAGGTCTCTTCACTGCTATGCAAAACCTCATACTACTGACAAATATGAAGAACAATGCCTCAGATGCATGGTTCTCATGTTCTCCATAGTAGCTTCCAAAAGAAGTTGACAGAGTAACTTATAGCTGAGAGTGAACATGACCATATTGTAAACTATAAAATCTGCTTCAAAGACTGAGCTTAACTACATTTCAATAGGGCTTTATCAAATGTAATAGAACTCAATGAATCAAATAATTGCTTATTCTAATTATACTCCTGTTACATTTTGCTTAAAATAATGGTCAACACACAAATGAACAGTTTACTGGCCCTCTTCAAATGGAAGTTTATTATTACAGCTGATCCAAATTGAAACTCGAGTGGCTTTACATTAACAATAGACTGAGCTATATAAAGTTGCAGGTTTCAGTGAAGAGAAAGTTAAAATTCCTTTCAGGTTACATGTATGAGGCAGCTTTATTTACCAAAGAGGTCTACTATATGCAAATATTTTGTTTGGAAAATTTGTGATGGAATATTTATTAAAAGCAAATGTTAAGTACATCAAGAGCATGGACATAGCAAGGTTATTTAGAAATTCAAATACTACTCACCAAAGAGTTGAAAAGGGAGAGGGAAAAGAAAGTAAGGGAATTTCTATCTGCTCTCAGCTGTTTCTTTTAAAGACAGTTCTTGTTAATTACACTAAAGCACCTTTGAGATGCTTAAAAGCTTTCTATAAATCTATCAGAAATGAGTCCACTGCATCTCCTCAATCTTGCCATTTATATCTAGCAAAGCATTTACTTACTAGGTAGAGTTGTCACATTCTCCAACGACTCATCTCCTCCAATACTAAAATGAGAAAGAAAAATCCCAGTGATTCATCTCTTATCTGGACACAGACAATGAAAAAAGTGAAAACCTGGCCCACATCATGAGGAAAAGCAAAGGGTTATTAATTTGGTAACTATCATTCTATCAGAATCCATAGAGAGGACAGAAATGGACGTGCTGTTGGGGAGAATAGGTGAGGTTTCAGTGGTGAAAATGCTTATCAGAAAGATTTAATGCTCTTGCAGATGTACAGGGGTATAGTCAATCATTTAGCAAGTGGTAGAAAAATGCTTGACATAGCTTCATACTCCAATGATCATGCCTTAAGTACTGCAGATTAGAAGGTCAACTTTGAGGCCCATTCCAGCCTCATGAAGCTCCTCTAAGGCAACACCAAACACTGCCTTTGAATGACGAGAGAACTTCAGCAGTAGCTTCTCACTCCTGCTTTCTTTACAGGGATAAATTTCTCCAGCTTTTGTGTTGACAGGACATACTGAGGCCACACTCCAGCTTACACAGAGGCTTTAGTACAGCACAGAACTGCTTCAGTCAATATCAGTAGAGCTATATCACAACAGCAAAACAATTTAGTCTTTTATGACTGTCTGTTGTTATATGTGGCAAAAGTTCTCTGGCCAAACAATTTTCCATGACACTACAAAAAGTTTAGAAATAGAAAACTTTGAGAAGAAGTCCTAAAACCAGCCAGTTCTAATTTGTTTTGTAGATTTCCAACCTGACATCCCAACATAAAAATACAAACAGTTGCAAGCAGACAAAAATGAGAGCATGAGAGATACCAAAAAGCTTGCTTAAAATCTACTGCTGAAAATGCTTTCTGTCAAGCTACCCTAATGACAAATGCTGGATCTTGATACGCCTTCAAGACATTCAACATTTCAAGAAATGCTAGCCTGAGAGGTAACCTTTTTTTCAGCTTTCTGACAGCTGAAAGACTCAAAACACATCTCTTGGCTGAAGACTTACCTCCAAGACAGTCCCCAGTATTGAGTGGTCACATCCTGGAGGGTATCTGAGGCAATTCCTGTGCCAGCCTAGACATTTTTCATTAACCAAATAAAATAAAAGCACAGTTACTAATGCAATAGTAACTTGTAATATAAATACATAAACAAATACAGTTTACTAATCTAAACAGAATTACATGGTTGTTTTATTTACTTTTTAATTGAGTGGATGTCTTCCAAAGCTTTAAAAGGCATCTGGCTTTTCCCAAACCTTTCTCCTGAAGAACACAACAATACCTTTCATAATTATTTACAAGTATATTGTATAAATGACACACAATGTATGATGGAGCTGTGGAACAAAGACATGTGTCTAGATGAGCTAAGTAACTCTGTTACTTCATCAACAATGATGAAAACATCTCAATCAAACACACAAAACTTTCTGGCTAATGATATGAAACACTACATGAACTCAGCAAAGAAAGTAAGTATGTATAAAAAAGAAGCACCGTAGTTCATATACTCTAGTTTGTAAACCATTGTGCTAAATTGAAAGATTTATAGCAGAACTGGAGCAAGGAGGAAGCACTCTCTACACTTAACCTGAAGGAAGAGGCAAGCTACCCTTCTAAAACACCTCCAAAATTCAGAAGCAGAGTTCCTGACAGCTGTGGTTGTATAATTTCATTCTAAATCTAGGTGCAAGTTAATACTTCAGTACTATACAAGACCAGGCAGCCTATTTGCTGCTACCTTAGATTAAACCACAATACTACATTTTCTTCTGTGTATAAACTTCATTGAAATAACAGGAGGTTGGTTTTCAGAATAACTATGCACAGCCCAAATGCAGCTCTGAGATAGCAATACACCACTGAATGTTCTATGAAAGCAGATTTTATTCCTACAGACTACACTTAGAAGCAGGAAGACCTGCAGGACACTACAGCAACCACAACCATATACAGAATATCTTCTATTTGTTAACACTGCAGGTTTACATTAAAGTGCTTCTATTTATTTCAGTAGCCTCCTGTGTGTAGGAGTTGTAGCAACATGTCTGCCTGAGAGTTGTAAAGGGCTCATGGTTTGTACACACGTGTTTGTTGTTAAGGCTCAGATTCAGACAAAACTATGTTCTAATAACACCTTTCTGTCCAGTGTTTTCTTTGACCTGGATATAGAATTTCAATCTTTGACCAGTATGAAAACATAAGGCAGAAAGGCGTAACTGGAATATAGGATGTCTGGATTTTGAAATACATTCCTTCTTGACTACCAAAGATAGTCATCTGCAGCAAGAACTGTATTGTGATCAAATAATCAGTTAAGAGTTAAAACAGGCACAATAAAATTACTGAATATCTTCTGAAATGCATTGAGCCAGAGGGCTCTCACCCCATGCTTCCTTATCTCATTAATGCTAAAATTATTAAAATGCTATTATCCAACACCATTTTGTTGCGTTTTGTTCCTTAAAGAACCAAGGCTGAAGAACAGGCTCATCAGTCTATTCCTATTCAGGAAAAAACTTTAAAAAGCACATTAACTTAAGCCTTGTGCTATGTCCCAGGCATTTCAACAGCATCTGATCTCCTCTGCCTTCAATTCAGCAAACTATCTAGGCACCTCTTTAAAATATTTACCTGTGTTTTTGCCCGAATTCAAAAGCATGTGAAGCGGGTGAGGGGAGCAGAGCATTGAAAGATTGACACCTTCTTTCTTAATCTAGCTGCTGGATCTATTATAATCCATGAATGGACAGATCTTTGCTTCTGGGTACAATAGCTATTTCCCCTCCACTGGAGCAGGCACATGTTTTTTGTTTTACCAAGCGAACAGTAAAAAAAACATCTTCTTACCGTCAAAGAATCCCCAAGGGCTGCTACAATTTTCACATCAGCTGGCTTTAGGGAATGCACTGCAAAGGAAAGAGATACTGTTGAACCTGATTAGGAAATAACTATTTTTTTTCTCTACTGTGTATGTGAAATATGTCACTATGCATTGTAATGGTCTGTCACATTGTTTTTGCAATACTGAAGTGATAAATCAGAAGTCTTTTCCAGCTCATCTCTTGTGATTGCAGCACCAACATATGCATATTATTCAGTATTACAGTGGTTAACGTCGCTACCAAAAGGACAGAAGAGCAAGGAGCAAATAACAATAAGTGGCAAACAATATCCAGCACCAAACTGAAGGTAAAACAATGCAGAATTACACAAAGCAGGAACAGCACAATAAAGATACAGAAAGACTCAGGAAATGACAATATGAAGTTATTTGAAAAAGCAAATACTGCTAAATTCAGTAACATGAATGAACCTGTATTTCCTGTTTCTTTCCATGACATTTAGGTGGAATAGCTTACAAGCTATGTCAGCACTCAAATTTGGATTTTATCACAAGTTATTTTGAAGTTCTCCACTGGCAATGAGTTCAGTGAAGCTACTTAGAATGCTACCTTGTGTGACAGTGTGGCATTGTATCTGTTAAGCATCTGCTGAAAAACATGACATCCTTTCTGAGCAATGTTTTTCACAGTCCAGCAACCATTTCAGGAGAAAAAAATTAACACTCATCTTGAAGGACAGCTGAAGGTAATTCAACCTCTTAATGTAAAACAGACAAGACTACCTGAAGTTGCAGGAGGGGAAGATGGAGACCTGTCCTCACATAGCAGCTGGCTTCCATAATTCTAAAGAGAAAAAGAAAGCTGAACAGCATCTGGCTACAAATACAGTCAGTAGTAACTAGGATCTTCCCAGCAGAGGCCAGGTGGATAAACTGGAACCACTTTAGCATGTAATTAACTAGACAGGTCTTGGTTGCTCAGTTCTATAGTAATATTCAATTATGACTGATGAGTCAGAAGAACTCAGAAGAGTGCAGCATCCTGTACTGATGACAGTGCTGTTTGAGCACATGCTCTTACAGGTGTTTTCTGACGCATTTTGTCTAATTCAGGGAGTACTTCCCTGCTCTGTGCCATGCACTCAGCCTCCCAGGCCCCTTTGGCCAAAGACTGATTTCCCCTGTGCTGCAGAACATAACTCATTTGGTTACAATACAGAAACAGATGCAGCAGAGTAACACTGGGATGGTGATGTTGACACTTACTGGAGTTTGGTTAGGGTATGTGTAATTACTGTTCTTATATGTCCTCAGGAATGGCTCAGCCTACAAAACAAGGCAATCTGAATTAATGCAAAGCATCAGAGGAACACACAGAGATTTCCATTCCCCAAACTTCAGTTCTCAGATATCTATAGATGATTAGCAGCTTGATGCAAATAAAACCCAGGGATTAAAAATATATAAATAAATAAATAAAAAGCCTTTTTAAAATCTGTGTAGCAACAGTGTAAATCTGGGTTATATTTTTAGAACAGAAGATAGAGAATACACTCAGGACCCCTCTGTGTGTGTGTTTCACAAGAGGCTTGTGGCCCCACTGCAAGGTATTCCAAGTGAATCCTGCAGAGCTATGCTGACTGGTAGCGTCATTGCACTGTTTCCCTCCATTGAAGCTCTGCCATTCAGTGTGGATACTTGATGATCTTGCTTAGGTAGGCCAAACACCCTTCCTTTGTGTTTTGGCCAGCTGTGATATGTGACCATGAGGAAGTTTACTCCTGCTTGCCCTCCATCATCTCCTGGGTGAGTGCTCATGGTGGCAGTGGCATAAACTGTGTGGGATGGAGCAAACCACTGTCACAGAGACAAAGCTCTAGGCACTGGGTAAAGGCTCAGACAGACCCCAGGACCTCCACATAAACACAAACACTCTTGTAACTTACCTCGGATGGACATTTGAGGACTATCTCATCTTCTATGTGATGACTATCTGTCTTCTTCCCTACAGGCTCCAGCTGGGGGAGGAAAGGGGATGCACAGAGAAAAAGCAGATGAGTACAAGAGAGCAATGGGTGATTTTGAAATGAAACCACCTCTGCAGCACAGCAAGACAACCGCAGGGCATGGCACCAATGCTGGCAACTGCCGTCATACACCGTATCTTCATGTGCTGAAGAGGCTAACTCCCATACACCTGGAATGTGGCCTGCTGGTCAATGTGCCCGGCAGGTGTCATCTTCCTGAGAGACGCAGCCTTAACACAGCCAGCTTTAACATACCCCAAGATTTACTGTTTGATATGACTAGTTTAACAATTCAGGTGACCTTCCTTCATATGATCATCCTTTTCCTTTGTAAACACAATTCAGAAGAGATATGGCTACCTAGTAGATCTCTGGGGGGGGGGGGGGGTTGCTGCCAAGGGCAGGATAAAGTGAACAAGGAGAGACAAACACAACCTTTAAAAATCTTACCATGTTGTTCCACAAAGCACGTGCAGCCTGGGAATGAGTCTTTTGGCTGAAGTGGAAACAATCTGGGGCAAAATATGAAGCATCTGGCCACCCCTCCTAGAAAACAAGATAGGTGCTGTCACAGAGGCAGCAAATATGTAACAAGCTATACATTCTGTCTTCTCTCTTCTAGTGAGATAACCCAGCTGACTTCTAAACAAACTATCTGCAAAGGCCTCTGAGGCAAATATAATTAAACCAGGCCAGGAAAAGCTAGTAACTCAGAACTAAGAAGCTTTTTGATACTCTTTAATATACTATTACCAAAGTAATAAGGAATACAAAGTACTGTGATACTGAGTACAGAATACTTGGACACATATATCAATTGTATTCTGTATTTCCCTTGAGATTTACACGTTAAGGTGCTTTGAAACATATAGGTTTTTATACCAAAGGTAATTTACCAAAGTTCTGTAAAGGACTTGATGTATAGGGAATGTAAAACAAGTGCTTACTGATAAAGACTTTGAACTAAAATATCTACTTCATGGCTGTCCAATTGCAGTGCCCAGATCAAGGTCTGTATTCCTGTTGCCCATTGTCTCATATTCCATAAACATTTCATTTGGATGGTAACTGAATATAATAATTAATTACTATGTCAGGAAACTGCTAGCTACATTTACAGCTAAAACAATTTTGACAAGTCAGTGGCATTGCATCAGGATTTAACATAGGTGTGCTCTTCTTGTTAGTTTTACCTGTGTTTTTGGCATTTCCATATCAGTCATAAATGGCTGCATAACCACTGTGAAATCATCCTTTGTATCATACCTTCCACTCTCCACTAACTGGCGGGTTTTCTCCTAAAGAGTCAAAGAAAAAGTGGTCATTGTTCCTTCCTCCGTGCTCAGCTCATCAAGCTATTCCATCCATTTACACCTCATCCAGGGGTTGCCCTTCCCTCCTGCAGAAGCTCAGACATGACATGGTTTTCAGCTTGTCCCAGGCAGCCAATGCAGCCACTTTTGAGACAATCATCTCAGGTTTCTTTGCAAAAAGGCAGCCTGGAGATGGCTGACACGTGACTGATACAGACTGCACAAGGATTAGGTTTTCTGTCAAAAAGATATCCTTCCAGAACCACCAAAGTGGTTTTGGTTTGGCTGACATACTGTACTGAAAACTTGTTCCTGAGTTACCGTGTTGTTTAACTTAACCTGATTTTCAATAACATAACTGTAATAAAGAATTGGGTAAATAAAAATTCGGAAGAAAAGGTTTAAATAAAGTATGTGTAATTATAACTAATGAAAATATGGAATAAGGAATTCTCCTCCAGGTCGAGGCAGAATTCCTTTTCCAAAGTCACGGATTGCAAAAGAACCCCCCCCCCAGATAACAAGCTTCAGCAGGCTCATCAACTCGGAGGAAAAGACAGGACACAGGCCATCATAGAAACAAAAGAACTAGCCTGAAAGTCTACCTCCGGACAAAGGCAACGCCCGGCCGATTTCGGCCCGGAGACCATCAAGCAAGACAAAAGGGACGAGCCCCAGGAAAATGGTCATTGCCAGAATTGAACACCACACCCGCCACACCTATGCTACAGAAACTCAATCAAGAAAGACAAAGAAGAGACTACTCCTCCGAGATATCCATCGGCGCTAGCCCGGATCCCTCGACTCTGCTGTGATGAAATATGTTAAAATACATACAGACTCACTTTGCATTTGAGGAGACTCTGCCCGGACACTTACTGACTCAATGTTCTAGGCCAGGAAATCCATTCACCCGACAATCAGGGACACTTGGTGAATGGAAACTGGTTGGAATTCTAGCCTGGGGACATAAAATCCCTATAAAAACCCAGGCCAAAGAACCCTCAGACGTGGATTTGGGAACACCTATACCTTGCGTATAGACCCTGTCCACCCAGCGCTGCGCTGTCCATTTATTGTGGTTTTTCCTCGCTGTTCGTTGCTTTATTAATTTATAATAAATTTATCTTTTTTAATCTTTAATCTGCCGTTGCATTTATAACAGATTGGTGCCGTGACTCGGATCGGAAGAAACTGTGGGAGAATCTCGCTGTCCAGGGGGGTACCCCCGCTGATTTCAGCGGCCTGGGGAGCAGAGACCCTCCGCAGTTCGCTCCGATTGCCGAACCAAATTTAGGCTGAGGAAAAAACCATAATAAAGAGGAAACGGATCCAGAGAGCTCAGGAAGGCGAGGAGCCTTCGGGAAAGCCGCGGCTTGGTAGCTCATAAAAAGTCATACGTGCACGAAGACGCCCTCGCAGGAAATTGCTGTAAGTACTGTGAGGTTGAGCGGGTGATCGGGTGAGTTTGTGAGAGACGTGACCTGGTCATGAAGCGAGTGTGGACTTCAAGGCCGCGTTTCCATCCTCCCGCGAGGGAATTGGCCGGCCGCGAAGGAAGCGATTCTGTGTGAAAAGGGTCTCTCTTTCCTTACTCGTAAAGCCTGAGGCTAAAGGGAGTCTCAGGGGACCGATCAAAGAGGGGCTGAGAGAGGAAGGAACGTCCAGTCAAGCTCTGGAACTGGTAAACTCTCTCAGCCAAAAGATTTAGAAAGTCGGAACACTGAGAAAAAAACCCCGGTACAGCAAACCGAGAGGTAAGTATTGGTGCGATCTAGGACTTTCGGAAGCAAAAAAAGAAAGACGAACACAACGCAGAGCAGGTAAGAATCGTAAGAAAATGGGGCAGAGAAAAAGTAGAGTGCAAAAACTAGATAACAAGAAAAGCCCATCAGAGGAACCAAAACAAATGCTAGACATCCCACCGGAGAGTCCTTTAGGGTGGATGTTGAGAAATTGGGAAAGTTGTCCCGAAAAACGAGGGAAATCCAAAGCAAAAATGATTTATTACTGTGCCGAGATTTGGGGAGGACAGGAATTAAGAAACTGTCTCACTTGGCCAGTATTGGGGACATTTGATAGATGGATGTGCAGAGGACTACTCGCACACGTAGAGAAAAAGGTCTCGTCAGACGCTGAGGAGAAAGAATATGCCAAACTCTGGTTAAATACCAAAGTACGACTGTTTCCAGTGAAACAGAAAAACGAACATAAAACAGAGACCTGGGAACCCCTGGATCACTTACCCCCTCCATACCGCGGGCCAGTAGAGCCTCCGGTGATGGACCAAGTAGTACCATCAGCACCCGAGGGTTCCATGGGGCAACTGACAGAAGCACGCTCCCCTCAACCACCGGGAGTAGTGCCGGAAACCCTCACTACCCCCCCACCTGCAGAAAACCCAGCCACCGCACCCTCTTTGGAGTCGGTGTTGGCGCAAGGATGGGGCTTACCCCCTCCACAAATCCCGGTCCGGCCACCACAGCTGGGACCACCGAAAGTATCAGAAGGGAACCCTCTGAGTCACTTAGCTGCGGCAGACATTCCGCCAGCAATGAGGGGAAAACCTCCCGCAAACTCCAGTTCCCCTCCTGCAAGCAGGACTCGGTGGAAATCAAAAATAGGGAATGGAGAATGGGGAGAGACAGAAAATGGGCATCGAATGTTCCCTCTCAGGGAAGTGCCAACCGCCCCCCCGGAGTAATTGGATTTGTAAACGTGCCCCTTAACTCAGGGGATGTACGAGCATTCAAAAAAGAAATGGGGCAACTGCTAGATGACCCATTTGGAGTGGCCGAAAGATTAGATGATTTTCTAGGAAGTAGTATTTACACCTACGAAGATCTCATGGCCATCCTGAGATCCCTGTTTAGCCAGGAGGAGAGAGAAATGATTAAGCAGGCGGGCATCAGAGATTGGGAAAGGCGTCACCCGCAGGGAACACCCGGCGACCAAAAGTGGCCGAGTGTGAGCCCGAGTTGGAGTGCCCAGACCGAGGAAGGAAGAAGAAGCATGATAGATTTAAGGAATATCATCGTGCAGGGAATAAGAGAGGCGGTCCCCAGGGGACAGAACATTAGCAAAGTATTTGGGGAATGTCAAGGAAAGGAAGAATCCCCTACCGAATGGTTAGAAAGGTTGCAGAGAAGTCTGCAGATTTACTCCGGGACTGATCCCAGTTCCCTGGTGGGGGAGGTCCTGCTTAAAACGCAGTTTGTGGCTAAATCATGGAAGGACATTAGGAAGAAACTTGAGAAAATTGATGGATGGCAGGAGAAGAGTCTCCAAGAGCTTCTAAGGGAAGCTCAAAAGGTTTATATGAGGAGAGAAGACGAAAAACAGAAACTTCAAGCCAAAATATTAGTGGCTGCAGTAAAAGAAGTTCAAAAACAAGAACAGAAACAGGGTAAACCGATACCTAAAAAACAAAAGGGATCTCAGAAGGAGGAAACTCCTCCTCGAAAGGATCCTCCAGAGTGTTTCTACTGTAAGAAAGTAGGACACATAAAAAGGGATTGCAGGAAACGAATGAAAGATGAACAAATATTTAAAGAAGATTAGGGAAGTCTTGGGCTCTTTCAAATGGGGACAGTAACAGCAAAAGAGCCCTTGATAAAATTGAAGGTAGGTCCCCACCGCCAGGAAGTGAGTTTCCTGGTTGATACCGGGGCTGAGAGAAGCACCCTGCAGAAGTTACCTATAGGGTGTGAAACGAGTAAAGAAAAAGTAATTGTAATTAGTGCAAAGGGAGATCCATTTAAAGTCTCGGTAATCAAGGAGGTGGAAATCGAGTCAGAAAATAAGATATGTTTAGGAAATTTGTTGCTTGTGGAAGAAGCAGACTACAATCTATTAGGAAGAGATATGATCATAGCTTTAGGAATAAATATCGTTGTGAAGGATTCAGAGTTAGTAGTGAAGGTGTTACATTTGACTTCAAAAGATGAAAAAGAAATTGACCCCCGAGTATGGCACTCAAAAGGGGAAGTGGGAAAATTAGATATTGCTCCCATCAAAATTGAAATTGAAAATCCAGAGAATCCGATAAGGATCCGACAATACCCCATCCCAGCCGAAGGGAGGAAGGGTTTGAAATTAATAATTGACGAGCTGCTCAAAGGAGGCACCCTCGAGCCCTGCATGTCCCCACATAACACCCCCATCCTGGCAGTAAAGAAAGCCGATGGGAACTTCCGATTGGTTCAGGACTTAAGAGCTGTAAATGCTAGAACCCGAACCAGGTTTCCGGTGGTAGCAAATCCTTACACTTTACTAAACAGACTCTCACCAGAGGATGTATGGTATAGTGTAATTGATTTAAAAGATGCATTCTGGACATGTCCTTTGGATGAAGGGAGTAGGAATTTTTTCGCTTTCCAGTGGGAGGACCCAGATACCAATCGAAATCAGCAATTGCGGTGGAAAGTCCTTCCACAAGGATTCGTCGAATCTCCGAACTTGTTCGGACAAGCCTTAGAGCAGCTACTCACTCAATTCACTCCAGAGGAGGGGACAAAACTATTACAATACGTAGACGATTTGCTAATCGCCGGAATCACGGAGGAGCAGGTGAAGAAATGTACCATTTCCCTGCTGAATTTTCGGGGACAAAAAGGGTTGAAAGTATCTAAATCCAAGCTGCAATTCACAGAGCCCGAAGTAAAATATCTTGGACATTGGATATCGCAAGGGAAAAAGAAATTAGATCCCGAGAGGGTGGTGGGAATTCTTGAACTTCCTGCCCCACAAACCAAGAGACAAATTAGGCAATTTTTAGGGCTCATGGGATATTGCAGACAGTGGATTGAAGGATACAGCGAGAAGGTGAAATTTCTGTATGAAAGGCTAAATACAGATCGATTAAAATGGACAGGGCAAGACGAAATTAAATTTCAGGAACTAAAGAATGCCCTTGTCACTGCTCCAGTTCTAACATTACCGGACATAAGTAAAGAGTTTCAACTGTTTGTTGATATAAGTGGACAAACAGCACAGGGAGTTTTGACCCAGGAATGGGCAGAAAAGAAGAAACCCATAGGGTTCTTGTCCAAAATCCTAGATCCAGTCAGTCGGGGCTGGCCTACGTGTCTACAAGCAATTGTGGCAGTAGCACTGTTGGTTGGGGAAGCCAAAAAGGTAACGTTTGGAGCTCCCCTGATAGTTTATACCCCACATGACGTAAGAAACATCTTACAGCAAAAAGCAGAGAAATGGTTGACAGATTCAAGGCTTCCGAAATATGAAGCCATGTTAATCAGCTCGCCAGGACTGGAATTAAGGACAACCTCTGCACAAAACCCTGCGCAATTTTTGTACGGGGAACCAACGGGAAAGCTACTACACAATTATATTGAGGCAGTAGAATTACAGACTAAAGTAAGACCCGATCTGGAGGATCAGGAATTGGAAGGAGGAGAAAAATGGCTTATCGATGGTTCCTCGAGAATGATAGAGGGAAAACGTAAATCAGGATATGCCATCATAAACGGCATAACAGGACAGACTGTAGAATCGGGCCCCTTAAAGGCAAATTGGTCAGCACAGGCATGTGAACTCTTTGCTCTCCTAAAAGCCCTCAAAGGCTTGAAGGGAAAAAGGGGAACCATCTATACCGATTCAAGGTATGCATTTGGGATAGTGCATACCTTCGGGAAAATTTGGGAAGAAAGGGGTCTGATCAACACTAAAGGAAAAGGATTGATACATGAGGAAATAATTAAACAAATTTTAGAAGCGGTCAGAGAGCCACTGGAGATATCTGTGGTTCATGTAAAAGGACACCAGACCGGACGACAATTCCATACAAGGGGAAACAATTTAGCGGATAAAGAGGCGAAAAGAGCGGCATTGTTAACCGTAAGTATTTCTGAGCTAGTCCCAAGAGAACCTCCAGAGGTTTCAGTGCTTCCTTCGGAAAAGGAGCAGGAAGACTTCAAAAAGGTAGGTGGACATTTCAAAGAGGGTAAATGGTGGTTACCTGACGGGAGGGAGTTGGTCCCGAAGGGGATAGCAAAAGGAATACTCAAAAGACTACATGCACAAACCCATTGGGGAACCAGGGCATTGGCTGAACAATTTTTAAAATTCTTCGGGTGTAAAGGAATCTTCGAGCTCACAAAGCAAGAGGTACAGGGATGTGTGATATGCCAAAAGGTAAACAGAGCAAATTTTCGGCAAACCAATTGGGGAGGTCGGCCAATCTCATATCGACCATTTGAAAGAATCCAAGAGGATTTCACAGAATTACCGAGAATTGGCAGAAATAAATATTTGTTAGTTATAGTAGATAAATTGACACATTGAGTAGAGGCCTTTCCCAGAGCTAAGGCTACGGCCCAAACAGTGTCTAAAATTCTACTGGAGGAAATAATTCCTAGATATGGTATTGTAGACCATATTGATTCGGACCAGGGCACACATTTTACCTCAAAAATTATCAAACAGTTGTCCGATGCATTAGGGATCAGATGGCAATATCATACTCCTTGGCACCCTCAGAGCTCGGGGCAAGTAGAAAGGATGAATCAGACGTTAAAATCACAAATATCCAAATTGACAATTGAAACAAAAATGTCCTGGATCAAATGTCTCCCCTTGGCATTGCTGAATATAAGAACCATGCCGAACTCAGAAACAGGACTGTCCCCCTTTGAAATGTTGTATGGAATGCCGTACAAGCATGGTATGCCGGTTGAACATCCTCAAACAGAGGATGTGCAACTCCAACCTTATCTCATTTCTATAAATAAAAACTTACAGGAGTTAAGGAGAAGAGGATTGATTCCTCAGAGCAGCACGTTGGGATTTCCGATCCACCAAATTCAACCAGGAGACAAGGTACTGATCAAAGTGTGGAAAGAGCAACCCCTCAGTCCTCACTGGGAAGGACCATTCCTCGTCCTCCTGACTACAGACACCGCAGTTCACACGGCTGAGAAGGGCTGGACACACTCTTCCCGAGTGAAGAAAGTTTCGGTTCACGATCCCCCCGAGTGGAAAATTGTAACCCCTCCGGGAGAATTGAAAATCAGGCTTCAGCGGAACAACAAATGAGCAACGAAGACAGGATAAGTTGCACCAATTTTGAATGTTATTGTTTTCCTTTTGTACATTTTAAGTGTGCATATTGTAAACAAACGTGGGTGACTCATTGTTTGGGAGGGCAAAAACCAAGAGGGTTGTGTACCACGTGTTACAAAGAGGAATTAGAACAGACCAACCTTTTTCTAGCACTTGCTACCCGGGTGGGTATCTTGGAACTCGACTCTCCGGAGTGGTTCCGATTTTTTCAAAAGGGACTACGAGGCCATTTGGACTGTAAAGCGGAACCTCTAATAATAGAGTGCCGCCGAAACGTAAAAGTACCGTGCAGGAGCGGCACGATCAAGGCATCTCGGTGGGCAACCTTTAAAAGGAGGTTTGCCATCAGGACGTCAAGGGCCCCTGAAGACAGTCCTTGCTGCCGAGAAGATGGTTATCCCCGCCGTATGTTCCTGTACGGGTGGAGGGAATGGCAGAGGGATGCGATTGTGGGGAATCCTGACGATCCTGAACCTAGCCATGTGCTGGACCGAGAGAATGGGCCCCGAGGCGCCTCCAGGGACGACCTCCCTGGGGAAGTGTGAGCAGTGCCAAACTACCACGCGAACCGAGCCATTGATCACTTGCCCTCCGGAATTGCACGCAGGAGAATGCTGGGCAAATGATACCCAAATGGACCTGTGTAAGCTGGAAAAGAAAATTTGGTGCTCCACCCCGGGGATAAGTACTGGAAAAAGGCAATCCCATATCACAGGGGGAAAAGAGGTCCAAGCGACCCATCTACGAAGTAAGAGAGAAATAGGAGGGGTTTCCCCAATCTCGGTCTGCGGGCAGTGTAATAAAACTGTCTGGATTGGAGGAAAGAAACAGTCGACGTTCATTGCGTATCACAGAGTCAACCCCTTGTGTTACAATAAAGCAAACTTAAAATATTGTACCATGGGAGGGAAATTGTACTGGGAGGGGAGGAACCTGAAACACGAAACGAAAGTGTCATTCAGTAATGAACCCATAGTTTTGGATTTACTGAAAAATGACGATGACAGAGTGTGTCTACAGTTTGATCAGGTGATCTGTTTTGCAAAAGACGAGGATGGTTCAGACCCTGAAAATAAAATAAAACAATTGACTCTTGAACTAAAAAGGCAGGAAATGGAAAATAAGAGAAAAAGACTCGAACAAGAGAGGTTAAACTCTCTCAGTGAGCAGTATGAGCAATTAGAAAAACAATACGATAATTGGAAGCTACCTAGCCCTAATCAGAATCTATTTATAGATCTGATGCAGGAAATAGCTACCGAATTAGGATTAACTAATTGTTGGATATGTGGCGGCCTGAAATCAGCCGAAAGATGGCCATGGAAGGGAGAAGGATTAACCCCGGAACAATTACTTAAGTGGACAGGATTGAAATTATCCAAAACAACCCGGCGACCAGAGGGGTGGGTGATTGACAAAAGAATCATTGGAACTTTTTGTGTCAGTCAGGAAGGAAGGGAATTCACCGAGCTAGTTGGTTACACCCCGTGTGTAAAAACTCTCTCGGTAAATTCAGATAAAAAGACAAAAATTTGGCAGCCGGAATCACCCGAGGGCTATTGGAGCCAATCTCGGGAAAATAATTGCAAATGGGTAGATTTAATTGGTTTATGTTGGAACAAACAGGACGGGGCGAATCCCTTCCATGCCTTTCTCGGCCTGAGGGAATATTGGGAGGACCCGGCAAAACTTAACAGAGATTGGAAGGCACCGGATGGGATTTACTGGATATGCGGAAAGAAAGCATACAGTGAATTACCCAGAAATTGGAAGGGATCATGCACACTCGGAATAATTCGGCCTTTCTTCTTTACATTACCTAAAGATGAAAGTAGGTCTTTAGGTGCTCCCCTCTTTGAAACTCTAGCCCGACAAAAGAGGGAATTGAAACGGGAGCTACCAATAGCCGGAGGTAACCACAAATGGAAGGGGGAGGAATGGCCCGCCGAAAGGATCATACAATATTATGGACCGGCAACATGGGCAAATGATGGCAGTTGGGGATACAGGACCCCAATCTACCTCCTCAATCGGCTCATTAGGTTACAGGCTGTGGTAGAAGTTGTTTCAAACCACACTTCAGAAGCCCTGGAACTCCTAGCAAAACAACATTCCCAGATGAGAGCCTTTGTATACCAAAACAGACTCGCTCTCGACTATTTGCTAGCTGAGGGGGGAGGAGTGTGTGGCAGATATAACGAGTCAGAGTGTTGCATGGAAATAGATGACTTCGGAGAAACTATAAAGGGTCTAGCTGCTGAAATAAAGAAAGTAGCCCATGTACCCGGTCCAGAAATGGAATTCGATTTTACAAGCCTCTTGGTGGGATCAAATTTTTGGGCAAGGGGCATGGTGGATAAAGCTAGTATTCTTTATAGGATGTTCAATTGCCGGAGTCATCTTCCTACCCTGCCTAATTCCTTGTCTGATCAGACTGATACATTCTGTCGTTCAAGGAATGCAGATTGCCTCTCTCCCAATAGACCCAGAAAAGGCACAAGGAAACGCTACCCTTCTTTCAAAAATCATGAAGTTAGAAGAAGAAAAAGAGAGTAGAAATGCGGTTAAAGCATTGAGAGAATTTGAAAACAAACATATGTTGTCCCCAGAAAATGTAGAAGAGTCAGACAAAGAGGAAAGCGACATTATCTAACCCGATATTCCTCTGAAAAAGTATGTAAACACGAATTTTTAATGTGGTCAAATTATTAGGTGGGGGACTGTAATAAAGAATTGGGTAAATAAAAATTCGGAAGAAAAGGTTTAAATAAAGTATGTGTAATTATAACTAATGAAAATATGGAATAAGGAATTCTCCTCCAGGTCGAGGTAGAATTCCTTTTCCAAAGTCACGGATTGCAAAAGAACCCCCCCAGATAACAAGCTTCAGCAGGCTCATCAACTCGGAGGAAAGGACAGGACACAGGCCATCATAGAAACAAAAGAACCAGCCTGAAAGTCTACCTCCGGACAAAGGCAACGCCCGGCCGATTTCGGCCCGGAGACCATCAAGCAAGACAAAAGGGACGAGCCCCAGGAAAATGGTCATTGCCAGAATTGAACACCACACCCGCCAAACCTATGCTACAGAAACTCAATCAAGAAAGACAAAGAAGAGACTACTCCTCCGAGATATCCATCGGCGCTAGCCCGGATCCCTCGACTCTGCTGTGATGAAATATGTTAAAATACATACAGACTCACTTTGCATTTGAGGAGACTCTGCCCGGACACTTACTGACTCAATGTTCTAGGCCAGGAAATCCATTCACCCGACAATCAGGGACACTTGGTGAATGGAAACTGGTTGGAATTCTAGCCTGGGGACATAAAATCCCTATAAAAACCCAGGCCAAAGAACCCTCAGACGTGGATTTGGGAACACCTATACCTTGCGTATAGACCCTGTCCACCCAGCGCTGCGCTGTCCATTTATTGTGGTTTTTCCTCGCTGTTCGTTGCTTTATTAATTTATAATAAATTTATCTTTTTTAATCTTTAATCTGCCGTTGCATTTATAACATAACTGATCAAAAAACTACTGGCTCTCCAACATACTCTGCTTTGTATGGCCCTGTAACCAATATTCTTCTCATGTTTTGTTGGTTTAGTGAAACAGAATTGTAAAGGTCCTAATCCTACTTTTTTTAATCACAAGTACAAATAAATGAGTGGAAACTGTCCCCCGCTTTCAAATTAGCCCATCTATGGTCCCCTTGTTCAACAGAAGGACGACATTAAACTTCTAACAAATGCAATGTGCCTTACCTGATACTTTTTGTTAAAGTAGATCAACTTCTTTAAGTCATAGGAATTGTCCTTAGGGTTTATGACACAAGGGCACAGGATCCTGTGGGATAAGAGCATGGCACTGAGATTTGCTCTTTCTTTTCTTCCCTTGTTTCCCAGCTGACAAGCTGCAGGATTAAAAGCTCTGAGAGGGATTTCTTTGAAAGGGCATTGAACGGGAGCATAACCTCCCACCCCTGAGTTTCTTCATAGCCCCGGTTCTTGAGCAGAAACACATTTTTTAGGGCTAAATTAATGAACAGAAAGTGAGGAAAAACTTCCTTGCAAGCAAAAAGCACACTGTCTGCCCATGGCAAGGTTTCACCAGCAGGAGCAATCTCTGTGAGGAGAGGCCAGGACTACGTTTTCTGGACGCAGCTCCCAAAAAACACCCACAGGGTATGGCTGAACCTCTCATCCAAGAGAGGTGGTCTATGTGAATACTTAACTAAGAAAGGGCAGAAAACACCAGAGAAGGAAAGGAGAGAACAACAGCAGGAACAAGGGAAAGGTGCTCCATAACAGAACAGGGACTCTTCTGGAAGGGACCACAGCCTGTGGGATGCACAAGACTGTAGGACTCGTGTTGGAGCACAGGACAAGAGTGAGCAAGAAGGAGTGGCAGAGATACCAGATCCAGACCCCAAGCCATGCCTCACTGAAGGGACTGAGGGTACTCTGCAGCAGCAACGAGGTTGGGGAAGAGATGCTTGGAGAAAAGTTAAACCTGAGAAGGAAGGAGGACAGGTGCTTTAACTGTTCAATTTCTTTGTTCATTTCCCAATACCCGAATCAGTAATTAAATGTTTATGCTGATGGACGACAAATACAATTAAGTTCCCCAAATTTGGTATGTTATGCCTGCAATGATACTTGGTAAGTGGCTTCCCAGTCTTTATTTTGACCCATTAATTTTCTTGCTCATACTCCTTGTTTTCTCCCCATGTTGCTGGAATGGGGTGAATGAGCAGCTGTGTGGAGTGCTTGCCTGGCATCTGAGGTCAGCCCACCACAAAAAACTATTCATAAGTACACTTGTGCAGCATGGTTTGCTCCAGCAGAACTGTGCAAGTATCATTCAAGATGGAGTTGCCACAAATTGATTCTAATCAGTTGAGAGAGTCAGATGTTATAGTATGTTTCACAGCAAGGCTGGTACAGCACCAAAACAATCACCAGGAGTGATGCAGAATTCTCCATGCTTAGAGAGCCATTCTAACCTGAGACATTTTAAGATTCTGTGAACTCATGTTGGCCACCTTGATCCCAAAACTGTTCAAAGGTTTTGATCTTTCTAGTACATGGATATTTTTAGAATGTTCCATCTTCTTGGGCATGCCCCATGACTACTTGAGAAATCCAAATTAGAAAAAGGACTCCTTTCAAAAATCTTGACCATGTGACCACAGCAAAGCATCCCTGAGAGAGCTCTTAGAGAAATACCTCCTATAGAGATGCAGTTGATACATGTAAAATATACACAGAAACCTACCATGTCCAAACTTGTCATAATGGAGACCAATTAACAAAAGCTAACTTCCACAGTACATCTGTATGATAACAATACAAATCTAAATTGTGTTTTCAGAAATTTCAGAAACATATTTCTGAAAATAGGCAACATTAATAGATATATCTTCTCTTTAGGTTGTTTGCTACTCGTGGAAAAAAAAGGGAAGACTTTCAAGATCAAAATCCTTCTTCAGGTTCTTTGTCTACTTAGTAGAATGACATTTTTTATCCCACACGGAGTCTGTCTATCAACCCTGTAAACTTGGCTTGCTGCCGGACAAGCAAATGTCAAATTCAGCATAGCACCTGAAATGATGGGGAAAGATACGGATTTCGTAAGATAATATAATCTTAAAAGCTTCACTGACTATCCTTGCCCAATGATAGGGCCATGAGATACCTGTGTACTCTAGCCAGTAACCTCTGTTAAAAATAAATAAACAAACAAATAAATAAATTTTAAAAATAACTATGTCTGGCTATTGGGAGCACCAGCACCCTGAGTTTCAAAACCAATTTTCCACTGACAGCCACAAGGGAGCCCTTATATCACAGCAAGAGGGTTCAACCTCTGTACCTCCTGTAAAACAGGAGTGGGAAGCAGTGGCTGCCTACATTCACAGGACATATTCTCCTCATCATTTGCTTTTCTGAAAACAAGCAAATCCTGACAGAAGCAACTCCAGAGGACAATGCTGGACCCCATTTGAGTCACCAGAAGTCCACTCAGGGTGCAGATCTGCCACCTCAGTAGTGAACTAACTGATCTGAAAAAGAATTGTTGAACCATAGAGTAACAGATGGTACAATTAAGCAACCAAAACACCTACTTGAGACACTAGTTAGAGATAAAACTAATAATCAGCAATGAGATTATAGAGACTGAAAATTGCAGAAACAAGAGGGAGAGTTTTAAGTACAGAAAAGTAAATCTGTAAATACAACTAGGAAACCTTGTGTCTTAGTGTCTTCTCTATTTTCACTGAAGAGTGCTCAGCTGAGCTTTCTCTGCTCTGGTTTGAATTCACTTGCAGGGAAAGTACAGAGTCAAAGAAGAATATAATAAGATATTAGTATTTAATAAGAAGCAATAACAGCAGGGCTCAGATCTAGAGACAGCAAGAGAGACAGGTTATTCTAAATGCTGCATTGAAATCAAAATCTAGGTACACATACATGTACAGAGAAAGATGTTTGGTAGTATGAAATACTAGATCCCTTTAAGAAAAAACTTCCCAAGAAGATGTTGCAGCCTTCTGTGAACAACAACAAGAACTGTAACATAAAGCATCTGCAAACCTCATAAGCCCTTTTGGGCAATTATTGTTTTTTGATGCATGCAGCTCCCGGAGTCTTGCTATGGGAAGTATCGTCACCAGGTTCACATATGCCCGTGGAACCTGCCAAGAGAACAAACAAATCCATAGCAAACTCCTGGAGCACAGTGTTTTGTCCCTACACAGCCACAGCAGACCTTGGTAGCAGCCTGCTGATTCAAGCATCATGCATTATTTATAACAGAGGTGCTCAAAATACTTTCTCAATAATTAATTCCCCACACAAGCAATACTAAATTACAGCCCCTGCCTGCATTGTCTAGGTCTATTATAAAAGTTGATAGCTGGTCACTTGAAAATGATGGCTTCAAAAAGGTCCAAACAAGTTGTTACAAGTCTCAGCAAGACCCAGACACCTCCTAACTCTTCGAGCATTCTCATCATTCTTTATGTGGAATATCAGAATCTCTCTCTAAATGACCACAAAAATATACTTATTATTTGCAGTTTAAAGAACAAGCAAAGCATTTGCTAGTCAATTAATAAAGCTTGTTTCACTTTGTTATGCAAATGTTATACATTTTTTGATATTATTTGTCCACAGCACATCAGCTAGAACTAAGAATATCCTTATTCCTTTGGTAAAAACTTCTCCAGCCCTTTTTGCCTTTCACAATGAATTTCCTGTGAGCAAACACCTCTGCATACAGTAGTACTTTGCAGATGAAAGCAAGGAAATAAATTCTTAATCAATAATCAGTAACTTCTTTGAATACAGAACAAAATCCCTGATCCGTCATGCTAGAAAAGTTTGATTTACCTCTTTATGAAGTAAGTCCAGAGCTATTTGTAGATTGTAGGTATAGTTTTCAGGAGAATGCTGTACCTGTTAAAGCAAGAGGGTTGAATTTTATTATTAGTTTGCTCAGGCAGGGACAAGAATGACTAGCTGGAGTCTCTCATAGTAGTGTTTTTGTTTCTAACTCTTGGGTCAAAAGTAACAGAGTCAAAAGCAAAATGGTTGTGTCTCTGCTTTTCTTCTTTCCCATCACACCTATCTCAATGGCAAGAAAAGATCTAGCAGCCACTGGATACCAGTGAGGGTGAAAATTCATAGGGTATTATCAGACATCACAACATTCTCAATTCCCAGGCTTGCTTGGGGTGGTCTTAAAAGCACAGCTAACAACTCATTAACAGGGGCCATATATGGGAGAGAACAGTTGTGTAAATTGTTGGAGCCCCAGATAGGGACAGAAAATGTCCCTTTATCTGTGCTGACAGGCTCAGACACTTGAGAGAACACTGGGTTTCATTTAAGACCATGGAGAAGGCTTCTAAAACTAAGTAGAGAAACTGTGAATGTGAATGTGTGAGTTAGACAGAATTATGTTAAGTCACTGGGTGAAAAATTCAGAGTTTAGAGTTTGAGATATAGTAGTGAATGAGGGACAAGATGGAGGTTCTAGGGCATTGGCTTTTCTTTGCCTTCCTTCTTCATGATTTTGGGTGGTGTTGTATGATTGGACAGAAAAGTACACAGTGCGGAACACAGGTGTTTGGTCATTAGTAAAAACTAATTAGTTGACATTTGATAACTGGATAATTTATGCTTAAAAGGCCTTGTGGACGGAGCCCTAGGTCGCCATTTGTAGCTTGTTAGATTAGTGTGTAGAAGTTCTTACTGTCTGTAAAAATGTAATATAGATAAGAAAAATAAACATCCTAAGTCTGAACATGAAAGCCACCTCTCTGCTCTTTAATCCTGATCCTGGGAGTTAAAAAATGGACACTTTCACATAAAAGTAAGTTTACTTCTGCTGTATGGAATATTAGAACACGTCTCCCATATTCTCCATGCCTGCCACAAATAATAACTGGCAGAAGGTACTTGTTTAGCTGGGAATTAAATCACTTCATATACTTGTCTTCCAGTGCCAAATTTTCCTTATTCCATTTTAATTGTTTAAACACTCTAATTTTATTGTCTCAAGTAATCCAACATTTATTTTTTTCACTTGTGGGACTACAACAGTCACATAAACTTTCTTATGAGAAATGTCTGTCTTACTTTCAGCCTTTTTCTCTCTCATTTAATTTCAAGCAGAAGTTCATTGAGACCCTCACTTGCCTACTCTATAGAAACAGACAGCTCAGATCTCTTATTCATTTCCTAAGTAACAGCTCACCAAGAGTGCTGTGGTTGGCACTAATTGTACTTGTATGACACAAAGATCACTGTGATCCTTGGATGCACACACACTCTTTCCTCACCACCTACCCCAGTCATGTGAACATGTACTTCGTGGGTTGACAGCAGAAGGTAGGAATGGTTAATTTGCTCCTTCCTTGTTTTATAACTATCTTAGTGTGCTGCTTGGTTGTTCTTCCTGATCCAAAATTAATCATGAAGGATAATGAGTTTGTGTTCAACTGCCTGTGATAGTAGGTAGCCCTCATCACTAAGTGAGCAGTCTGCCACAGCCTTTCACCTCCTTTACAATCACACATACCAAAGGCTAGATACTGTACATATGTTACATATATATATATATACACACACACACACACACACACACTATATCACATATAATTGAATTAACACGAACTGTGCTTAGAACTTTTCCCATACCACTGAAAATATTAAGAGAATACCAAGTAAGACTTAGGAGCGTGACAAGGCAAAGAGGTGTAAAAACACTTGGAGTTTTATCTACAGGAGTAAAAGTGACTATGCAACAAAAAGTTATCCGAGTTAGCAGCAAAACAAAGTCACAACAATTATGTAACTTACAGGTGCTCTAAAGGTATCTCTAACATTATCAAAATATTATGCTAAGCAACCTGAAGGTCTCAGTACAGTTACATTCTAGAGCTGCACAATTAAGAACTACGCTGTTTTTGTCTCACCCACTGAGTTCCTCCCTCTTACCACCTGCAATGCATAAAAAACCCTGTGGCTCGACTGGCCCAGTTCATGTTGCAGGAAACTTACTGGATTGTCGCAGAACTTGCAGAGGTCATTTCCTCCTATGAAAAGTGTTATGAGCTTCCAGTCATTTTGGAAATCTATTCTCTACATAGAGAAGGAGATGGAACAGAAGTTTTTAATTTAAAAAAAAAAAGGAGGGAGATGCCAGCAACATAGTAAATGCAAATTTCCCATTTCTCAGAGTACATGGCTATCATTCCCTAGGTATCCACAACAAAAATAAGTTTGTAGTCATGACTGAAGATGTAGAAACTGCCATGATCTAAACCAGATTTCAATGACATCATGGAAAACTATTTGCTTCAGAAAACTATTGCTCAAAATCTATCCATATGCTTTTCTTAGTAATATCTTGCGCACACAGAGTGACTCTTTCTGCAGTTCTAGAAATATATCTTCATAGCAAAAATTATGGTATGTGTTTTATTGTGTGATAAATAATACAGCTATCCTGTTGGTAAACCCTGGGGTACAATATATTTCAGACTTGCTGTGAAACAAACTGCAAAGAGTGGGGCAATATTAACTCTATCTATCTAACAATAATGGTAAAATATTACAGCACTTTTGTTTCTGCAAGTATTTTGCAAAGAGATAGCTAGCTAAATCAAGGTAATTATGCTACAGTACATAAACACCTCAGGTTTGAGGAAACATTGAGATATACTTCGTAGTATGTTGTGGATGTTGTGTTCAATATTCTAATGCTTTAGTGTCCATGCAAAACACCAGTAAGAAAAGCATCAATAGTGCATCAGCCACTAGTGGTTTAAAAACATCTTTCTTCAAAGGCAGAAGGCAACATATCCCTGCTAGTAAACACACTGTTCAGTAGTTTGGTCTCAAAATGTAAAAAAAAAAGAATCAAAAAGAGGGAGGAACTTCCTCCTGCACTCAAGAAGTGTTTTAAAAAATGGGGGTAAAAAGGATCACTTATATTAAAGATATATGATCTCTATTATGAGCATGCTTTCTAGTCAGAACTTCACTAATGATACAAAAACATTTATTATCTAAATAAAAAATATTTCTATTAATTTCTCTTAACATTCTCAGGCCAATGCATTTGGCAGAGTAGTGCTTAGAAGCTTTACATGAATGAAAACCATCTAACCCTTCACTGTTAGTTGCTGTTCCTTTTAATCTCATTTCAGAGGCATCCATCAGATGGAAATCTTGTTAACAGTAAAGCGAACCAAGAAGGAAGGTACTGCAAATATTTTTGCCAACATGTAAGCACCAGAGTATTTACACTAAACATGCACAAGATATCTTGATGGCTTTTTGGCTGCTTTCCAGCTACACAATTGGAAAGCCAAACTATTATAATGTAATGTCACTGATTACATAGCACATTTGTCAAATTACAAATAGCAAACATTCAAGGCACAAGCTGAGGTGAGAAATATGCATGCAATCCTCATCCTAATGTGTATTTTACAGAACATGAATCAAATAATTCCTAACAATAAATGTGTAAGTCAAAAATCAGCTGATAACTAGATGAAAGAGGTGACTAATTTGTTTTTATAGAAAACAAGTCCCTTCCTCAGTTTACATGTTCACTCCATATGATTTGCTACTTGAAAAGCTTGCCCTCAACATCCTAGCACATATCATTTTTGGAAAAACCACCTGCTTACAAGATAATTACTAGCACCACAGCAAAATCCTCACAGAGACAAGGTTATGTTATCTTACAGAGTGGCACAGGTTTAAGTGGAAGCAACAGCACTGCATTTACAGCCACTTGCAGTTAAAATGATGAAAAGGTTACAATTATCTGGCTTTGATAGTAACTATCATATGCTGGTACAAATTCACTTAAGACTAAGCTATAGATTATTAGTGCTGACTCACAATCTGCACCGGAAAGCATTATGCTGTACCCTGCTGTACCTTAAACAGCTCTGAAGTTTAGCATTCACTATTGAGATGTGCTCTTGGTCTGTTAGAAACTAATGATGCCATGTCACTTCATTCTAAAAATATTCATGACATGTTGAACTCACATTATCATTCTTCATGCGGTCCACCAGTTTCCTAACCTGTTCAGGAACATCCCTAAAAAATAAAATCAAAAAATAAATCAATAAAAATTTAGGGAAAGAATCCTGCATAGATAAAAAGGCAAAGAGGAAAGCTGATGAATGGGCATCAGAAACCCAAAAACCCTAGTGGAAGTCCAATTTTCATTGAATAGAATATATGATACAGTCAACAAAGGCTATGTTTTGAGACAGTGATGGAAAAAGAAAAAAGGGAAAATAATTAGCATCCAACAGGCATTGCACTACTCTGCAAATGCTGCATAGTACTCTTTTACAAACTATATAGAAAATGCAGTTTTCCCACCATCAGACACATGCTATCAATAGACATAGCTCTGAAGTGTCTGTGCTCATACCCGTGTTATTATATGGCCTCAAGGCACTGAAGAAGGTCTTCTAAGAACTCTTACCAGTGGAAAAAAATAATATATGAATTGCACTGAAGATGATGCACAGTGATCTCTAGTTAATTCCCAGCTCTGGCAGACCAGGAATTAAACAATTCAAAATTTTCTCATTCTCTACATGAACTCTTGGTCCTGATGACAAGAGGGTTTAAAAATACCTCCAATAAAGTGGAGATATCCTTTGTCTGACTCACAACAGGACAGCTTTCTGAGTAGTGCCTGTAAAATGCTGTAGCTTTCTTGGCTGAAAATGTCAGAGAAGGTATCGCTTTTGTTGCTAATTTATTTGACATATAGATTAGAAACATGGCAAAGTCTTCATCACATTTATTGGCCTTCATGCTTTAGTTAGGATTAAAAAATCTTTGCCTATTAGACTTACTGTACTCCTGCCAAAGTCCAGGGTTTGGGCCTTTTTTAGTCACGACTTTTATAGAAAAAAATCAAATTTCTGTTAAAATTAAAAGTTTTCCTCTTACTTTGCACGAGCCCCAGTCACAGCTTGGTTGAACGCAGCATTGTTCGAATTTTGTGTTCCAGTTCCAATGGAATACCCTACCAAGGATGGGTTGAACTCACGAAGAATATCTGCAGAAAGAGACAGCACCCTGAAATATTGCTTCCTGCAGCAGGTAACAAATGAGGCAATAAAGGTTAGACTTTAGTAAAAGATTGTTTAAAAGCTTTAGGAGATAGCCATCAAAAATAAAAAAATTAACAAAAAATTTTAAAAAATCAACCTTTAAGTATAATAAACATGGAGATTCATCACCATACAACCATTTCCCTGCCTTCAAGATTTCAGAATGTCATGATTTCTGTTATCTCATGACCTAACACAAGCCATCTTGGCTAGCAATGCCATTTTGCCTGGCAAGTGAGGCTGGGTAACCATTTCCTCAGGCAGGAGAACCTCATGCCATCATGCTTTAACTGCAGACAGGTTGGAATCAAATCCCTTAGCCTGATGGCCCCAGATGTATTAACCCCAAAGACCCCAGATTCCGTTCTAGATCTTAGGTTACAGACCAGCCTTACAAACACTTCAGATCTAAAATGTCCTGACCTTTAAAAAGCATGTAATATCTGATCTTGTAATGTGATTCTGCCCCTGCCTAAAACAACTTTCCCATACAGTCAAAAAAGTTTCTTTAGGCTATGAGCTAAGATCTTTGATTCATCTATCCCAAACTCATTTTAGACAGAACTATAACAAAAAAAGAATATTGAAACAACCAAAACCTACGAATTACAAAATAAATAGTTAAATCAGGCACAGCATATTACAGCCTGGTTGTTATGCAACTTTTGCTCAGCAGTGGACATTAAATACAAAGGGATTGCTTTGTGTCATACTACAGATTTTATCCCTTTTCTCCTGTCTCCTTTTATAATAGCAAGTATTCGAATAATAAACAGCACCACATATTTAACAAATTTACAGAAAAAATCACTTACTTGGTAGGGTCGTGACTGTGCTTATGTTTTCATTTCCTCCAACGCTGTTAAAAAGAAAGAACAGGAAAAAAGCGCTGTCAGGCACGACTCGGCAAGGCAATGAACAAGTAAGAGAGTGCCCCCTTTTGGGTTACCACACATGTATGGAGCATGCTGGTGGCTGTGCTGAGCCCACCCACGCTCTGGGTGCCTGTCCCCAGGGGGCCACTACATCAGAGACACTCTCAGCTCCAGCAGAACAATCATATTAGAAACCCCTGTACAGCAGCTATCCTTTCAGCTCTTTCACGTGTTTTGGCATATGTTCAACCTCAGCTGAAAGAAACAAGATTTTTTTCAAGGCTGCCACATTTGCTACAGTTGTACCTATTAAAATATTTATAGCTTCCATTTTTAATTAACAAATCTAACCAAAACAAAAAGTTCTAAAAACATGTTTTTCATAGTGATAAATAAAATCAATACCATTGCCTTTCCCCCCACTCACATTTCACTCAACTGGAAGAACACTACTAGACTGGTGAAATTCATCATTATGTCTGTGTGCTCTTTATTCTCCTTCATGCTGAAAAAAATACTAGTATACTTGTTGCAAAAAAATGTAAATAGATTACAATTAGAGATCAAAATATAAAATGTTCGACTTAAAACACCTCTATAGCGTCCCTTTAATCTGGAGCAGCTTTTGAAGTGCACTAACACCAGCCCTGGGAGTGCTTGAGGCCAAGCTGAATGAAGCTCTGAGCACCCTGGTCTAGTGAAAAGTGTCCCTGCCCATGGGGGTTGGAGCCAGATGATCTTTAAGGTGCCTTCTAACCCAGGCCATTCTATGATTCTGTGAATGTGTTTAAACTCCTTCTTCTCAAGTTGCAGTGATTTAGAATGGTAAAACATTATGAACAGAAGATCAGCCTGACAAGTTTGGTGTTAAATCATACAGTTTCAGATTAACAAGTGAGCATGACTGCCTTTCTCCAGAGTCTTTTTGATGTGTCTAACAATATGCTGCATATGTAAAAGTCTGTATTGAGTCAAAATTGATAAACTGTTCTCCATGATGTAAGCAGTACTGGGACAGGATCAAGAAAAGATAAAAAAACCACCCCATTTTCCCCTGTACCCAGGTCTATTCCAGCCATGCTACACTGTACTCTAGATAACCACTAGTCTGAGTATTTTCTTTAACATGAGTAATAGTACAGCCATGTGCCACCATGCAAAATGTGATATCAAATTGAGTTTCCACAAGCCTTCATTAGCTACAATAACAACTATATAGATCAAAACTGAAGAAAATTCTTGGGACTCACCTCCAAGAAAGACCCCGGTACTGAGTCAGGACATCCAGAACATCATAGGGTTTGGATCCTGCCCCATTAGCTGCCTGGAAGAAGAAGAGTTCACCTTCAGAAAACAAGCATTGCTAAAGTAACTAGTTCTCTGACTGATCCTAATGAGAATAATTAAAAAGCGTATTAATGAAGTAAGCTACATCATCTTCCCAAAACAGAACAAAACCCTGTTCTCAAGAAGATCAAAGGCTTAAGGTATTTTAACTTAATTCCAGTGAATTGCTCTCTTCTATCAACTTCGTGATTAGATCAAGTGGAGAAAAATTACTTGAGAATGTTCAAAATACTCATGTAATTCTAAATTTACATAAGGAATAAATAAGATAGCAGTAGTCCTGAATTAATAATTTATTATAATGGTCTTCACATAAAAAATTTGTAGAGTGATGTTATGTCTTTCCCAGTTTCTCCAAGGAAAAAGACTACAAGGATTTAATGTGATTATTTGCACAGAACATGTAGGAAACATGAATTATGATATGAGTGGTAAAGCAGTCACCACTGATTAGAGAATCACAACCAGTCTAGGAGTAATGACCTTACATAGTCATAGTACCAGGAATAGTGTTAAAATAAAAAAAATTTCAAGGCAAGTAACACTCAACACACCTGATGTTCTATTGCAATTTTAATCATATATTTAGTTAGTATGAATTACTATGGCTTTATAGGCCTTGGTATTATCATATATATATATATATATATTTATTGTATTATATAGATACACAGATATACACAATCAGCTGCAGAATTTTTCTTTCTCTTCATGCTGCTTACTAATAGCTGTTAGGGCCAATACCATGGGAACTGTCAAAAATCAGTAAAAAAAAGCAATTGTTGCAAGTCCACTCTAGCAGAATAGTTTTGCTGCTGCACAATCTAATCTTGCATCTCTTCCTTGTGTGCACTTTTGTGGACTTGAAATGGGAACTGTGTGCTCAGATTAGACTCATAATCTGATTACCAATCAGCCAAGGTGGAGTATGGGAAAAAAAAAATGCCAAAAACATGTCTGGCTCAATAGGGCATAGCTGTTTGTATTCCATTTCCCAGGTTAAAAATCAGAAATTTCACTGCAAGTTTTTCATTGCTAGCTTTATCAATAGCTATTCAATGATCTTTACGT
Source organism: Cyanistes caeruleus (assembly GCF_971803275.1). NCBI lineage: Eukaryota > Metazoa > Chordata > Aves > Passeriformes > Paridae > Cyanistes > Cyanistes caeruleus. Next base: position 91,415,320 of record NC_141702.1, read on the forward strand.
ACTGTGAGTGAATCCCCCAGGGCAGCAATCACCTGAATATCTGCCGGTTTCAAATTATGAACTGAAAGAAAAAAAAAAGAAATGTAGCATAAGGAAAAGAAAGACAGAGGGGAGGGAGGGAGTAAGGAAGTGGTGGAAGGAAGGGAGCGGCGGAAGAGAGAAAGAGGGAGGGAGGGAGGGAGGGAGGGAGGGAGGGAGGGAGGGAGGGAGGGAGGGAGGGAGGAAGGAAGGAAGGAAGGAAACTACAAATTGTGATGGTTATTAGGAGTCTTCCTCAGAATTAGCATAATAAACCATTGCAAAGATAGTATTTTTAATATTCCTTACAGCATCAGTTGAGAACGACAGACTGATATGATATGATTCTTGGTATCATAGCTGGGCAGTAGCTACAGTGACATAGGAGGCAGCAAGATTCCAGTTTTGCATTTGTTCCTCCCCAATTTTTTTTAATTTGAGGATTAATTGATTCTCAATTTTTTTATTGAGAAGACACATAGCTCTGGTGCCAGCACAGAGTGGGTATCTGGAGCCATCACAGATTCTGAGGAAAGACAAAACCTACCCAAGGAACTCCATATGGGTTTTTGCACCTCAGACTGCATTAACAAGAGGCCCCTACAGTTTTTTCACCCTGGAAATTAAGGACCTGAATGCCTCCTATCTTTTCTACTGTCACTTCTTTGTTTGTACATGGAAGATGCAGATGCGTAAACTATCATCACCCTTGAGATAGTGAACTCGTATCTTGCTATATGACCACTCACATTTTTCCAAAAAGACTGTTAAAAACCACAGTCAACAAAGTGCACTTCTCCAGGGAAAAGAGTACCTCTCCTGAGTTCTGTTCTCCTTCTGTCTTCAAAGGAAGTAGCTCTATGGCAAAAAGACATAGTACAATACCTGAAACTGGAACTGTATCAGAGGGAACCCGGTCAGGACAGGGAATATTTGTTCCATAACTTCTCTCCTGCAAAGACAGACAGGACAAGACTTCACATCAATCTCATTATACTCTAGTCATGATAAAATATTTATGTCTCAGAGCATTAGATTAATGAAATCCCCAGGTACTGTGTATACAACTACCCAGTTCAGCCTGTCCTCAGTCCATGCCTTTTGAAGGCAGACACAAATTCAGCCTTCTCTTAGAAGTTATGCAGCCTTACAAGTGCAGCACAATCCTTGCCTACCAGTGGGGCCAGTTGTTTTAGACTCTGAGCCATGTTGTGCTCAGCTATGTAACATTTGGTGTGCCCATACCCTGAACATCTTTTGCAAGAAACTGTTTGAACACCCCTGAAATATCCTAGCACAAAACCATACCTCTGACAGCAGGCCATGAGCCTGCCTTTTCCATATGTGCAGCCAGGGATTTCCCCTCCTGGCTCTTTCGGGTTGCAGCCTACTGACAGAAATACCCCCAAAGTCTACTGTTAGTGTAGGGCTGACCATCAATATACCAGAGCAAACCATCACACAAGACTCAAAGATGTGCTTTGGCTCCAAATCTCTCTGGAGAATTCCTTAAGCAGGCTAATTTGCCTAAGGAAAATAAACTCGTATGTTTTCCATCTTATCCCATTGTTCTGGATTGGGTTTTTACTTTTTAGTTTAGAAACCCAACAAAACAACCACAAACATGACACAGTATTGCTCTTTGCATCCTTCACACCTCCTGCACTACAGCTATTTCCAAAAACCAGAGTGGTAGGAACCATTGCCCCATGACAACATCTGTACACCACAAGTAACCAACAAAACAGATTGCACTATATTAAAATGTGAACAGAAATGCGTATTACAGCTCCAGTGATGAACAGGCCATTTTGTCTAGATATGGTCTAGGCATTGTGCTCTGAGGCATGAAAATGAGCATTATCAACTCACTCTGTTCCTGCTTGGAAACGTTCTGCTCAAAATCAGAGTACTCTGACTTAAAAAACACAATAATGGGTCTATTTTCCCACACATCTAATCTGAAACTATCTCACAAAAAATATAAAATAAAATAAAATAAAATAAAATAAAATAAAATAAAATAAATAAAAAATTTTAAAAATCAATCCATAGTCTTCAGTTTTACTATGGCATAAGCAAGATGAAATCAGACCCACACAGTAGTTGGATCTGATCTAGTTTCTTCCATGGTAGGACTAAACAGCCCTATTTTCATTATCTTCTTATCCCAGGGAAAATAACATTTTCATCCAGATGTTTAACATGGGCTCTTACCAGTGAAGGCAAAGCTCACTTTAGGCTAGCTGAACACATCTACCTTACTCACACTCTACAGAACCCACCAAGGAGAGAATGTGCTATTAAACATATGACTATTTAGTCAAGCATGGAAGTAAAAAGCTGGAGTTTTGCATTAGTTTTCCCAGGTAGAATTGTTTATTTAGGCTACAACACACTTGTACCCACCTGCCCCACTCCCTGGAATATATGCAGTCCATTTCTGCAAACAATCCTACTATACCTGAGATGCTTCTTTGGTGTTTGATGTCCTCAGAGAAAATGAGTAGTTACTATTTTTATATGTAAACAAATATGGATTTTCCTGCAGAGTGAAGAGAGTATGTTTACCAACGCAAGTGGAAATACAGTCACAGTTGATGTTAAAAGTCTTCTGGCTACATTTTCTGAGCAAAGATCTTTGCAGTATTAATTCCTGAATGAACATTGTATTAGTGAAGTAAACAGGTTAGACTTTAAAGTTAAACCCTGGTCTGAAGTCCTGTCCTAGGTATGCTCTAGGCACAGCACCACTTCCTGCCTTAAACCTAACATCAAACAAAACATAAAATTCTATTTCTTTGATATTTTCATTGCTGTTCAGAAGCTTTTGGATGCCAGTAATATTTTGCCACTATCAAATTACTGAAGTCATAGCTTAATTGCAAAAGCATACAAGAACCAGTTCTTTGAACATGAGATGCTCCAATCCTGACTACTTACAGCTCCAGGGACTAAATTATGCATGGCAGCAGAGGCAAATCACAGAAAATCTAGATTATATAAAATACACGGCTTCAATTTTATTGGTGACACAAATTTTAATATTGATAATGCACCTCATGCCTGCAACTAATAAATGCAAATTAACTTGATATATTTTTTGGACCAAAAAACATCTGACAGAGATGATTTAACTAAATTTTGTCCAAAGTTCTTTTTTTCAGAGCTTCATCTGTAGAAAATAAAGACCCCATGTCACTGAACTTTAGGAACACTCAGTTTTTAACGGTGCAGTAACTCGTGCAAGCGCACATTCCCAAGAACGTCAGAAAACAATAGTATTTGAAAATTTGGAAATTCTGCAAAGTGTAAATAAAAATCACAGAATAACAAGGAAGCCCTTTTACCTGAGATGGACACTGGACAATTTTTAATGCACCATAAGGCTGCTTCTGCCCAACTGGCTGCATCTGGAAAAGGAGAGAGCAGAGGATCTGCACACTTGCTGTGTGTGGGAAGGAAGGGAGAGCAGCAGCAATGGAATGGCTCTAGTACCTGAAGTTTTCCATCAGGCTCATATACATATATCTAAAAATATATACTTAAAATTTTCTTTTGCTTATGATAAATATTTATCTCTGCATAATATACCACATCTATACCTACAAAAGCAAGGAACTGAAAACAAGTCCTCTCACGTGAGCAGACTGTCTTCCCATCATGACTAAAATTTCCATCCAAACATTAATTTGGCTTTTGGGAATGCTGACTCTCTAAGTGTTGATTGTTTATCCTACCTTTCGGAAGTGTTTCATTATCTACACTCACACACATGGTAGGCAACACCAAAAGGTGCTTTCCTCCTCCATACAGAGGCTTAATAACATTTATGCTTGTTGGCCTTCTTGAAAAAAGATGGAGAGGGGATTATTGTAATGAAAAATTATGGATTATACAGAAAATAGAGACAGCACAAGGGGGCAAATACCAAAAATAATCACTTCACCTGTTCAGGAAGCTTGCTGAGTGCTAATTAAATTGCAATCACACACCGAGGAACTGGCTGAGGGTTTAGATCCCTCAGTGCATGTCTGTTCAGCTTGGCACCAGCAACTGCCAGGACCAGCAGCCTATACAAGAAACAATGCAAGGGACTAGAAAATACAACAGTAGCACACTTGGCATCACCAATACACTCCAGTCAGGAATGCTATATTCTATTTCAATTGTTCCATCAATGAAATCAATTGGAAAATGCAGAGAAATAGAGAAGAGTCTTAGAGAGTTTATATTATTTGAAAGAAACAATTGAAGAATTTGAATAATTAATTTTGAAAAATTTGAAGAAACTATCTCCTTTTTTGAGTGGGGCAGGGGGGAATAAAATTAATGTCCCCAAAATGGGCAAAATAATGAAGCTTCAAGAAAAGATACATTGGAATAATTTCACATCCTCCTAGGATGAAACAAAGTAGCTATTTCATTCCATTCTTAAAAGAAAATGCACTTCCAGTGCAGAATCATCCCACAAAACATGAGACACATACAATATGGTATTTCTTGACTAGAAATTAAGTACAAACAAGTATAAGACACTTGCATGTGTTGGGAGATGGGTGACAAGAACAAATTTCTCCACAAGGCACTAAGTTCCAGTTGGCTCAGACACACTGTTCTCCCAGCAAAGACTGACAACTCCCATGAAGCTCAGTCCTGGTCAGAGAATCGGGCACAAGGGCTGTATTATGGCCACCAACCCTCCCTCAAATTCTAGCAGATCTGTCATGCAGGCCACTTAGTGTGTGGGTCTGCCCTGGTACTCAACAGGTTATAAAGCAGCACAAACCCCTGAACACAGAAGAGAGGCACAAGCAGGCTCCTGCCATGCTGTTCCCTTTTGGGTTCTTGCCTGGTTTTAGTTTCTCTTTTGGCTGCAGGATAGGGTTGGGTTTTGTTTCTGTAACACCAAAGTGCCAAAATACAAGAAGCTCTTACTCTTATGAAGTTCTTTACATACATGAATGGAACTTTGCCCTCAGATATATGTCCAAAGGTGAAATTGATTAATTTTGGCAAATGCCTACAATCAGGCTCTCTGTGGTAAACATCAAAGCTGTCCAACTACATAGCCAACCTCTCAGCTTTTCCGATGTCATTTATGAGACTGTTCTCTGGTTGTCCTTGTGAGTTAGAAATATTTTGCTCAAATATCCAGCCCTGCCTACAACAAGCCCTTAGGACATGATGGCTCAGCTCCTTCTCAGTCAGGCTGAAGTGCAGCCCTAAGGCCAACTGCCATTAGATTTTCAAGGTTCTGCCCTTTGGCCAATAAGCAGGTAATTATTCCAGGAAAGAGGCTGGTACCAAATGTCAGTACAAGGTCAGGACAGCCTGGCAGAGAGAAGAAGGAGCTCTCTCAGCTACCAAGAATGTATTATGGGTTCTTTTTTAAATTTTAAAGAAGTCAGCATCAACTGGGTTTCCCAGTAGAACTGGAGAAACCTTTACCAGGTGAGGACACCTGCTAGTGTTTTTTATGCTGAATGCATCTTTCATATCTTCTTTTACATCCTGGCAGAATAAGTCAGACAAGCCAATCATAGGAAGACAAAAAAGCAACCCTGAAAGGCTCCCTTCTGATGATTGCTAGCTGTTCTCGGAAAAGTCCACTTAATCAAAGAGAAATCTAGAAAAAAGATGGCAAAATGAGTTGAGGCAGTTGTTACCATTTCCACAGTCTTCCTTCAAACCTGTGGCAAGATGTGGGTTTGCCACATATTGCTCCTCCTCCAGCTCATCTAGGCGGTCCCCCACTAAGGGAATCACCTCACACTGAGAAAAAAAACCACACTGAAATAAAGCAAAGTAGGTATTTGTCTCCTTTATGACAATGTTTTGGTTCTGATGGCTCCACAGCATGCTCGTTGCCCAGGTCTGGGTAACTGGCCCTGATGGAGCCAGCCTTAAGGCTGACACAGCTTTAAAGCACAGCTTTGTTTTGCTTACGGTTTTTCATCTCTGCTATTTCCACCAAACGTTCCTGGGCAATCAGAGTGCTGTAGTTGCTCAAGGACAGAGCACAGGAGGACAAATAAAGTCTGTGCAGGAAAGGTTTAGAGACGGAAAAATGAAACAGAGGACATTTATTTTATGATGGAAGAACTAAGCTAGGAACTGTGATGTTATCACGAAGAATATCACAGATAACAGCAAAGGGGATGAATGGACCCAGCATGGTTGTTCCAAGGTTACCACTGCAACAGCTCATCAATTTTTAACTTCTTGCCTCCTACTAACTAACTAAAGTCCTACTAACTTTAACTAAAAAATAACATATTTTATTAAAGTGACTGTATTAGTCTTCTAGATATATCATCTGATGGAATAGAAGCCTCTTCCTGCAAATTCTGCTTCTTTAAATGATCAGGGCTACAAGAGCATTATTAATGCTTGGATTAGCATAAAAGAAAACAAGAACAAGGCAATGTGTATGAATTTATTTTCAAATGTGGTTTATGAAAAGATTGTTGCAGTATAGACTTTTTTTTTCCTTCATGCTTAGGATAATTTGGACAGACACAGGAATAGTTGGTACTCTCCAAAGAAAATCTTATTAACACATGGACTGCAAAACAAGAAAAAAGTGTTTTATATTTCATCTTACTTAATTGGCCATTGAAGATTCTTTTTCATTTAAAAAGAGATTGTATGTGTTATAAGATTACTAGGAAAAGAAACAGAAAATGTTGAAAGCTTCCAAAAGAAAACAGTAAAATCAACATTTTACCTAAAACAATGCATGAAAGGTCACATCCAAACAGTAGCATCATGCTTATCTCTGTTGAGTCCAAACCCATGTACCTGCTTTTTTTGTCTCATTCATATGGAAAAGCAACTCACATTTCTTCAGTTGCCCCTATAACAAATTTTAAAGTGCAAACTATTGCAGTTGTACATGCATCCACTCAGTCTCACACACACAAATGCTGTGTGTCAGCAGCTGAAGCCTGCAGTGGGAAACAGCCCCCTACAGAATTGGTCATTGTGTTCAAGGTCAAGTGGGTCAGAAAGTCCACATTTCTTTCAGACAACCCCTCCCACTAACAAAAACACCATTTTATGGCTTTCCTCAGCTGGATAGAACAGCCAGTTTGAGAGGACATAACAAAAGCTCCTGAAGGCTGTCTATCATCTTTTCACTATGAGCAACAGCAGCATAAAGATGATGGTTAAGGAGGAGACAGTGGTTTAAGACTCATTAGTAAAGAATGGTGGGGGATGCAGGACAGAGGACAGAGTAGACAGGAGTATAATTGCTGTAATCTCAGGTTAGGACAAGCGTCACTCATCCTGTGCTGTGCTGTCAAAGAGGTAATATTAGCAAAAGCAGGATATGTTACAGCTCATTTATTCCATCTGGCTTCCCAAAGGGCTACTCTGAAAACCTTTCTAAAAAGTTCTTAGTAGAAAGTAGCAACAGAGTAAGATTTGTCTTGCAAGTGCAGGGCATTTATAGAATTATTCAAGACCAGCTTCCTTGCACAGCTGAGGATAGCAGTCATTGTAAAATTCTTGTATTCTTCCTTCCCCTGCCTCTTTACTACTCAAAGCCTGGCTCATGCAGGGTTGTTACCAGGCTTCTGGACCAAGTTTGGCAAGAAACAATCTCTGTGGTACTGCTTACCATGTTGTTCCAGAGGCCCACAGACATGAAAATATAATCTTCCAGAATTTTCACTTGTGTCTCTGATGTGGTAAACCAATCATCCTTGACCTGAAAGAGAAAGTACTTTGACTATCATAAAATAATTAAGAGTATGGAAAGATGAGATATTCAGTCACGAAAGTTCTCAATCTATAATATAATATTCATATCCACAAGAAAATCAGTATTTGGTATTCTCATTAAGCCATTTGTCACCGATCCGAGTTATTACTGGTGTGTCAAGATAGAAAGATGCTGTTTTTGTAAATGATTGTTGCACGTCAACAGGACAAGAAGAGCAGAGCAACAACACAGCATGATCACAATAGTACCACAGAGTAGAGCAGGAAGACATAGATGTGAACACATGAATCATTTGGAATAAACAACATCACTTCTAGTTTACACATGAATTTAGAGATTAGAAACATGCAGAATTTGTCTTAAGAGGACATGCTAAATTTTAAATGAAATGTAACTGTTGGAGGAGTTTAGAAGGTTACATATGGTGGCCTGCAGGCATACCACAAATCAGAAGAAATAAAGAATCCACCTATGACATATGATGGTATTTAAAAAAATAATAGTGCAAATGAAAGAAAAAGTAAAACTGACAGAAAAAGTAATGCCATGAAAGTTAGAAGTCTTCTATTTGCATAGGGACCAGCCCTACAAAAAAGAGACTTACAAAAGATGACCCCAGCAGCAACAAGATTTTGCAACATAGCAAATCCTTTTGTTTCCTGGAAGAAAAATTTCTTCTTCCAATTCACTTTGATCTGATACTGAGCTGAGGGGAGCACTGGAATTACCTCAAATTCATGGAGCTATCATGTGCTCAAAAACACAGACAATGAGTCACTACCAACCAATTTTACATAAAAAAACACATAATGTGATGGATTTTGATACCTCCCGCCACGTGAGCCATTCTCCAGAAAGCATTATTCTCCCTCTTCATTGCTAGATCTTAGACAATGTTGACTTTTCAACTTCCCTTTAAAGATCACTTTATGAGAAACCCATGTCTGACATCCTAGGCAATCCCATCTTCATTCCCTACTGCCTACACCAGAAAAAAAGTCTGAGTTCCCAGACTCATTGCAGAGAAATAAATGTACTTTCCAACATAGTTTACAAACACCTTTATCTTTTGTCTCTCTAATCCTTTTAAATACTTCACATAACCCACTTTTTGCCTTTATTGTCAAACACATGAGCATAATCAGGGATGAATATGGTGATGACTACAAAGATATGGAAAAATCAGCAGCACTGACAGCTTCCAAGACACTTGGGACTTTAGATGCAGAGGTTCCATAGCTTGATTTATCCTGGAGCATAGCATTCAAAAAACACAGGATCTCTGATTCGTGCTGTTTAAATCAAGTTCCACTGGCAGGACTTCTGTGTCTGATCCTGAGGTGTGTTCTTCCTGTGCCTGCCTACCCTTGTCTTCCAGAATTACACTAGGAATTCTAGTGTAAGAATTCACTAGGACTAGGACAGGAAAACCTGCTGAATATTGCACTCAGTCTCAGCAGACACAAACCAGAAAGAATGGAGCAGACTGAGTTTACTCACCAAACTGAGCAGCCGATTTCTTCCTTGGAGAGAAGGCTGAAGAACAACAGTGAAGTCATCCTTTTGATCAAACCTCTCAGACTCCAGTAGTTTTTCCAAAGCATCCTAAATAGACAACCATTTAATGAGATAAGTATTATAGGATAGAGAGTGTAACGTATGTGTGATTCATCAGAGCTTAAAGTAAATTTAAATTATCCCATCCCTAATAAACCACAGAAATAAAATTGTGTAATCCAGAACAAAGACAGTAATTTAATGAAAACTTGTTACACAACAACTGGAAAATCCTTGTAGCTATGAGATAGATGATTTACCGTCATTTTCTTTGACAGGTTAGTAAGCTTAGCAAAGCAATGCAATTTCATGTTTATTGCCACCCTGACATGCTTAAAAGAAACTCTAGCACAACTGTTTTTGTTTTAACAGAATATTTCCCTCTTCTAAACCATGTGGCATTTTACTGGACAAGATTGATCATTTCTCTGATGGGATAAGAAAAATCCTAGGTTACCAAAAGTTATATAGACATTCAAAACTTCAGGAGATACTAAGATCACTCAGGTACAGAGAGAACTTATTATCAATATTCCTGAGGTAAGAAATTAGATCAGGATTGCTATGGATATGTGACAGAAAGGCTGTCACTCAGCTTCCTCACTGCTATTACTTGCTTCAGGGCAATCTGGAAAATGAAGAGACACATCTAGAAATAGGAGAGCCAAACAACACAGAAGATGCCATACCTGATAGGACCACCTCAGTATGTTATCATGTAATGTGGACTGTTCAACATAATTGCACTGATTGCTGCCTGGATTGCTGCAGAAAAGAATTAAAAACATGAAGGACATTATGAATTTTTGATAAACAAGGTGGATAGCATGAATTTTTAAGCATATTTTAAGCCACTGACAAGCACATACTAAAGACTAAATTGTTGTATGTGTAGAAAAGGCTACATGGAACACACTAAGTTTTGTTATAAACATAGAATGATATATGTTCCCATATCCAGAGCTTTGTATCTCTTTTTTATTTGAAAGCCTAGTTAGTTGAGAAGTATGCCAGACTTAGATTAGCACAGTATCTCTCAAGCTAGCAACATGCTCAAGATTAAAATAGCAGCTGCACTGGTTTTCAAATATTCCCCTCTTTGCAGTCACACAGGAAAATTGAACAAACTCAAAATACTTCCACAGGAACTTTTTCTAAAGTATTTGGCATGAAGACATCTAGAAACGAGGATGGAAGCTGCAGAAGGACAACTGGCGCTGTCAGATTTCTGACCTGCAACGGGAGATGGGTATACTGCATATATTTTAACCTAGCTGGAGAATTCTGAGAGTTCCCAAAGGTGTAGATGGGAACAATATAAGATACACGTAAGATTAGTCAGGTTCTAGCAAAGATACACTCCCTTGAAATTTTCTGGGTGGGCTGGAATCTGAGAAAGTTTCTGGGGATTTGAAAATATAAAAAATAAGTGTGTGTCAGGATCCTTTTCATAGAGCTCTAGCTAAACCCATAAAATGAGAATTTTCTGATAAAGTGCTATTATCACTGCTGGTGAGTGAAAGAAATACAAACTTAGGACCAGAATCTTAAAATCATAAAACACATGAAGAGCATTACATGCCTAAAAATAGGGTTCATGCATTATTTTTAGTGCACACACTTCTAATTAGTAAGAAATTAGTAAAGGAGGGAACTTTAAACCCCATTCGAAGCCTAAAGTTAAGGCATGGGACAGAAAGTTTCAACCACTGTTATCCTCATTGACTCTTAAAATTTCACATTTTGGTATGGATTTATATTTTTCCATCAAAGCACAGTTCCTAATGACAACTTAGTAACCAAATGCTGGAGGTTCTTATCTGGGCGAGGATCTGGGACTGAGGCCATCTAACAAATTTGTTGGAACTGTTTATCAACCAGATAAACATAGCTATGAGAGCATGCTGACAATAAGAAAGCAAATTGCCTTAAGTACAAAAGGAAATATAAAAATTCCTCAGAGGAAAACCAAACAGATCTATTTAATTTTAATTTTTAACACCTTCAGTATTTGGCAAGGCCTATATTACTAAACACATCTTTTCCACACATCTCACGTTTTTCCCCTTCATGCTTGTGCAGGAGAAATAAGCCAGAGTGCCCCATGCAGTCACTTTTGACAAGGAAAGCTTCTCCTCTCCTTGTATTTGTTAAGTATGTGGTTACATAGCCGCTGGACCTCTTCCCCCATTCCATCAGAATGTCTCCAAGGTTTGTACTTGCAAAGTTAGTGAAACGCTTCAGGATTACTATATTAGTACATGTGGTGTCCTGTGCCATGAGCACAGGGGGAAAATAATTACTGTGGAGTAAGATGAAGTGTAATCTCACCAGCTGTAAACTACTCCATCATAATTGCTCATGTGCACACTCCTACTCCATACTAAATCAGGACACAAACTACTTTTTTTACAAAGTACTGAGAAAGATAAATAAATGCAGTTACCATAAGGAACTGATTGATAACTTGGATGTTCTCTACCCTAGCATACCCTAAGCCCAAGTAGAATATTTCCAATAGCCTAAAAATGTCCTTTAAAATCAGTTGCTCATTTTGTGAACACTGCTATGTGGAAATTTAAACTTTTGAGGCACCTACAGAGCTTCTGACTTGAGAGTTGCAGAACAAAAGTATCACTGAATAAAAAACTGGGGGTAGCTAGACAGTGCAGTTTTGTGCAGTGATGAATCTGGCTGAGATGGAGTTCACTTTCCCCATAGCAGCCCATATTGTGCTGTGTTTTGGATTTGTCGCCAAAACGTTTGATAACAAACCAGTGCTTTGGCTCTTGGTGAACAGTGTTTGTACAAGTGTTGAGGCTTTCTCTTTTTCCTTTATTCTGACCCAATTCTTAAATGTGCTGTCCAATTTTACAGGATTAAAAGCAATAGCTTCCTAGTAAAAAATATATCTTTCAGAGAGAGTATATCAGAAACAAAGTGAAGACTTAAAATCTTCTACATACTTTTGTATTAAGGGCAGAAAAACAGTTCAGCAGATTGTATCTCAGTCATAAAGTCGGTGCATATACATAGCTATTTGTTGAATACCAGCAGGAGACAGTAACAAGAAGTTAAAGAAACCTGTTACCTGGCATTACTGTAATCTTGGCATGCAAGAGAGGCAGTTGTGAGCTCAGTGGAATCCACTAGGTTTATGAAGGCCTTAGGAACCTGCAGTAATAAAGTAAAAAATTATTCATGCTAGATTTGCAATTGAAGATCAGCAAGCAGCAATTACAGCCAATTACATCTACAATTTCACATGTATTACCTCTGGCCTGGGATTCTACCCACATAAAATCAATGATCTAAGTCTTTGCCAATTATGTCCTGAACCCTGCTCCTATACCTGCTACCTAGGGTCATCATTTGTGAAGTACTTGTGACCATGCTTTCTACACTGATACACAGTCATTCATTTTACCATCAAATGGCCACCAGCCAACTAAACTGAACTCAAATGAATTTGGGACTACCATTCTTGTGGCAACATAGGAATGCAAAGCTGGGGACAAAATATCCTGTATAACAGCACAAGCACTCATGCAACCCACTACACCTTTCCCTCATGCAGAAAGCAGCTTTTCATTTACATAATGATATTTCACTTGTAAAAGTGCACATAAACAGATTCTGGAAATAACAGTGGAGAGAATCTGAAGAGAATGTGTGGGTGGAATTTCCCCCATACACAACATTTGTTGAAATCAGTTGGAGAAAAACGAGTGGTTGTGGTCGGGTGCAACCAAACTGTATGTAGGTTTAGAACAGGTGGTAGGCCTTCAATGCAGCAAAACAAAATTATTGGAAAATGAGATGCTATTGAAATAATTCAGTTAAACAGTTTACAGTCTGCTTTAGTAGTGATCTATCCTCATCTAGTCTACTATCATTAGTAGACCAAGGTACAGTGCAGAAGCAGATGGCTTCCCAGAAACCATCCTAGATAGGCAGATAATTCTTAGCTCAGCCAGCTAGAAAACCTTTAGAAAGGCTGAGATTTTTTAATGAACACAAAATAGGAAAAAAGGTCTACTGTATGTATTTTTAATGGACCTTTTCCCTGGTCTGTAAAAGTCATCATCAGGTAGTTAGCAGCCTGTACACTGCCCAGGTGTTCACACCAGATAGCAGTTACTTTCACCAACAGCCCTGTTAAACATAACTTTCACACCTAGACAGATGTACTCCAATTTTCACATAAATGATTTTCAAAATACCCTAAGATTGAGTGGTACATTAGCTTGTGTTGCAAAACAGAGCAGTTACCCATCCATCCTTTCTGTTTGCATGCATCAGCTTTATGAAAACCTGAGTAAAACACTTGGTGAAAACAAACAGAGCCAGTAGGCTGAAGCCAACAATACCGGTGCTCTAAGTCATGTGAAGAGTGGCACAAGCCCAAGTCTAGTAGGAGAGACTGGAAAAATACACAAAGGATTCAGCTATCCAGGGTTGATGAATGCATCTTACCTTCTTATATAAAAAATCCAAGACAGCTGTAAGTCTTTCCAGGTTTTCCAATATGCAGTCCTTCTGTAAATGAGATGGGAAAGGCCATCAAAACTAGTAGAAAAAAAGAGTTACCCATTTCCTAAAAGTCAAAGAACCTGCGTATTAAACTGTACTGTGTACTGAAGGGCTATTAAGAACCATTCTGTTCTAAATTCAGCCTTAGCCAGCAACAAGTAAATAACATAGGAGCTAGTCTTGTAATTTAACTGCCTATAAATAGACACTTTGACATATAGTAAAAAAATAACAACAGGGATAGGAAAGAAAAATATCTTTATACTTGAAGGTGGAAAACAGTTGTTCTACTAAGACATCTCAGACTGGGGATGGCAAATTAAGTACAGATGCTTATAAATACAAAACACACAGTGTGCCAGGAGTTTACATTATTAGAGAGAGGCATCCCAACATCCCAGACCTAACCACTCTGGTTCCCTATGGCAGAGAGCAGAGCATGGAAAAGTGTTCTAACTATCTGCCTTGACTGCTAAATCACCCCACAAAGCTCTTACCAGTTGTGTGGAAGCATAGGAGGAGCATGGGGTTTCAGCACTAAAAAATACTGTGATCAGTTTCCAGTCATTTTGGAAGTCCATCTTCTGGGAGAAAAAATATAAAGGAATAGTGAGGTGAGGGAAAGGAAAGGTGATCTATTTGCTATTTTCCTTTCTCACACAATTTGCTGTAGGTGTAAAACCAGCAAGACCAAACAATAGTCCAGGGCCCACCCCTGGCCATCTTGGTCCCTTCCATTTAATGAGCCATCCAGCATTTCCTTAGAGGACAGAAAAACAGATGGTTAGGCATCAAGTGCTGCAATTAAAGCTGAACACACACCTACAAAAACCTCAGGATAGGGTCTGAAATTGCTGTTTCTGTAGAAGATACTATTGGGAAAGATGGGCATGGACAGTTTGGCACAGAACTTGATGTTGTCTCTTTCCATCACTGTTGCAGTTTACCAACTGGATGACTGTACATGAACTGCTGAGAAGGGGTCACACTAGTCAAAGACTGGAATAAAAAATCTGCTCAGCTGTGCTGTGTTTATTAGGCAATGCTGTAGAATCCTGAAGGGCCTTGGTTAGAAACACACAGTTCCACAAACATGCATGCTTAATCCCTGTAGAACAAAGAGGGAATAGCAGAATTGCCTTGGCAATTATGTTTTCCCATTATTTCAAGATGATTTTACAAAATATCATCATGGTTAAGAATAAAGGAAAAATGAATGCTAAGGCTTCAGGATGGGACCTAAAAAGCACTCAACCAGGAGCAATAATTTGAACTCTCACCAGCATCAGCCAAAGCATATCTAAGTCTTTATTTTCCTTTTAGAAAATACATTCCTAAAAGACCAAAAATGAGCTGAAGAGACAAATACTGAGAATTATTATTTTGGGTTGGTTTCTCAGAAACACTGGCACAGTTGCAGAGTGTAGCTAGCAGAAGTCTCACAACTTTAGCCAACAGAAAGCAAACATATTGGCTTCCCGAACAAGCTCTTCAGCTGTTTTGACAGAAATAAAAAAGGTGGGATACTTTCAGAAGAAAACTCTGCACTTGAAAGGCACAGAACTGATTCTTATTTACAGCAGAAAGACTCAAATCTATCAACCTCAAGAAATAGCATTCTCTGTTTTGAAAAAATTTTTGAGTGTTGTTTAAGTATTAAACCAATTTTCTGCCTTTCTGCCTCAACACCATGCTTTCTGAATTGTCCTGTGCTTTGAACAAACCTGATCCACTTTCATGAGCTCCACTATTTCTTCAGCTTGATGCAGGAGGCCTCTGAAAAGCAAAAAGGAAGTGAGAAAGTATTAAGGCATCAGTAAGGTTAAATCTCTGGATGATTCTTACCATTGAATTAAACAACATTTAAGGATTCAGGTTGGATTACTCTTTTCTCTCCTAAATGTGTTAAGATTAGACAATTTACTGCGCTACCCAGAGAGCTTTGGGTGATTAGTTCATATTCAGCTGACTTTCAAACATGTGCACTTAGATGAAAACAGCAGCTTAGTAGGCATACGTTAACTTGTATTTGAACCAAAAATCTGTTTTGCAGCTATAAAGAGATGTGATGTTAACTCAAGTGATACAGACGCCAAAGTGGGGCTCTGTTCCTCCTGATTCTGACAGACACTGATTGAGCCACAATGACAGCCTCTGCCAATACTGAGCATATTCGGAGTCCAGCGAAGTGCAAATAATTTCCATCAAAGCATTTCCATCCTTCCCCTTGCCAGCTGCACATCAACTGCCCAGCCAAAAGCCCCTCAGACTCACCTGGCTTGATGGTCCGGCACCTCTCCCGCTGTGCCAGGAATAGGGGACAGACGTAGGACCGAGGGGTTGAAGGTGCTAATGAAAGCTGAATGACACACCCAAGTTAGGCTATTTCTACCCCCAACAGACTGCTACTCTGCTGATTCATTAAACACAACAGAACTAAAACAGCACCAGAACATACAAAGACTGAGGATCTCTTGGCAAGCATGAGAGGTGTGCCCAAGCCCCTCTGCAGCTGTTTTTCTTGGTTTTGCTCCTCACCTTCTGAAGTGAAGGCTTGATAACTGAGTTTGCCTCCAGACTCAGGTCAAAAACCTCCATCCTGATTTCATATCAGCCACAAATATTGTAGGTGGGCTTAAATACATTTCCCTGTAGAAATGAAGCTACTGAGAAAGGCTGCTCAGGGAGACTCCTGAAACACCAATGAGTTGCCACATTTTAAACCCTTTTACAGGGATATGGATGTTACACCAAGGAGTTAAGATACTAGGAAGATGACTTGGGGGGCGGGACCCCGGAGCTATACATTACTCAGCATTTCAGTGGGCATGAAAGTTTTACTTGCAATGCCCTTTAAGTAAGTAAAGGCTGCCTTCAGACACGGACAATAGATGATGAATTCACAGATGTGGCATATCTATGGCAGCTCCAGTGTAAATCCTAAGCACATGGAAGTTCTGGGCAGGCAAACCCACACAAGATTTCACCAGGCCAGCATGGGCCACAAGCACATACCAGCAGAGACTGTGTAGTGGGTAGAAATAACAGGCCAAAAAACCTTGTTGGGCATTTAAGAATCTTGCAGCAGTCTGTCATACCCCTTCTTCGCTGCTGTATGTCTACCCAGACAGTCTCTTTAAAGCCATCACAGACAACCTGGCTCTACTCATGTCCCCAGGTACACCATCCCTCAGGCTTCCCTTATGCCCCTGCAGTGTGCTTGTGCTGCACCTGCTCTGCAGCCCAGCAGAGGCCTGGAGCTCCTGCCAGCGAGTTGTTAAATCAGTTTGCTGAAGTTTTGGTGTGACAGAAAGACGCACCTGCTAAAGTTGCCACATGTAGTTCAAGGAAGTTGTTTCTTGTGCTACAGAAAGAGAAGAGAAAACAGGAAGTTCCTGTTATTCCATTTCTCAAAGAAAAATTATATTACAGCACAGCTTCAATTTCTTATTAGTTATGCTGCATCTCAGAGTGAAATTCATGGCAGCTGCTGCAAGAATGGGGCCTTTCTTTCCCTGAAACTGTCATGTCATCAGCTACTGCTGTGTAAGAACATAGTCTCAGATCTCAATTTTTTCTGTCTCTGTACCCTCTGCATGTTGCAGTACTTGTGCTTGCTTATAGGTATAGGTATAAGTGACGCAGGGGCCTCTCTGTGTATACCCACACACAAGAGGACACAGATGTTTATGCAACCATTAAAAAAACTTAGTATTTTAAAGTTTATCTGTGCAGTGCTAAATCCTCATCTGGATTGCTGAGACTCAAAAGATCTGCACAGACCTGCAACTACAAGGTTTAGTCATGTGTTCACTCGCAGATTTATATCTGCTAAAGGGGCATGGAAGAAGACAATGGGGTAAAGCTTCTCCTTGAAGCACTGGGAATCAACCAAGCAGCAGACAGGGTACTGGGTTCTTTCTTAGATCTGATAAATCCCTGCTTTCTAATCTCTAACTAGTGAATTACGATATTTACTGCCTAGGATTTATCACACAGCAACGGTTCTTAATCAAGGGTATTGAAACCCTAAGGTAATTCTATATCCTGCATAAGTACAAAAAATTTGTTACCAAAGGACAGGAAAGGTTCAGTGTCTCAAAATCCTTTCTATTTTACATAGACTTTCTTGTCCTCTATATAAAACAATAAAAAAATTGCTTAGCCTTAACTCCTGCATCGTGATAATATAGAGATTAGGATAATGAAACTTAAAAAAGCTAACTATTAATTGTTACCTTTGGAGCAAATCCTCACCAGATCCTGGTGTCTGTTAACAAAGAAGTAAGAATAATATTAAGCAATGTGTAAACTAGACCTCCGTATGCTGTTCCCCTACTGTATTTCAGTAGTGTTAGAGACAGTATTGTTTTCTACTTACTCTTCTCCACTGTGTTGTAATCACTCACAAATTTAAATTATTTTCCTGAACTTCCCTATTACAGTGCATTTTCATAATCTGGTAATCCTTTCTCAGTTACTGCTTTCATTAATGATTTTTTTTACACATGGCTTAAAATAAAATTTGTTAAGTTGAAATCAAATTCCATAAAACAAAATGCTGACCTAGACCAAATTTCTCTGGATCTAGTCCTACTCCTTTTCAACACAGGACATAACCTATCATTTAAATAATTTAATAGATGGCACTCTGACAGAAGGGTGTCTGTTAAAAAGAAACAACATCAATAGAAGAACTTCACTGATTTCAGAGAGTTTGACAAGGAGACAGTGATAGGGATGTTTGCTCTAGGACAGCAAATATTGCTTAAAAGAAGATAATTTACATGTTTTTCTATGACACCCCCACAAGCAACAAAGACACTGGTCCAAAGAACATATGGCTCCAAAGGGCCATGCACCTGATATGGGTGAAGCACCTTTGCATTCAGGACAATAATTTTTTTCAAAAGAGAGAGGTACTCACAAGGAGTCCAGAAATGCAGATTTTCTGAAGTATGATATATTGATGGATCCCATCTCAAATTTGAAAGTTATTTTGTAATAAGGGAGACTCTTCCCCATTTTTCACAGTTTTTTTTTCACATTTTTTTTGCAGCCTCTCCAATGGCCATCAATTTTTGCTCTATCGGCATTTCTACACTTACTCAAAGCCTGAGAATTGTAGTTAAATGCTTCTAATTGGGCCTCAAATCTGTTTCAGATATCCACTTCCACTTATTAAGGACAAATAAAGATCATCCAAATCTGACTCTATTATTACAGGCAGGACAACGTTACCCACTGATCTATAGAACAGAAATAAATTTTTGTGATTCTTATAGACCTCCTGCCTTCTAGGTAGGAAATTTGAGGTGGAAAATCTACAGCATTTCTCAACAATTTGTATTTGTTCCAGTTTGCAATTTCCCAGTATCTTCTTCCAGTTATTCAATCTATTATGCTCATTTTTAGGAAGATCCATGTACTCTAATCAAATATCCTGGTTCTCTGCAAGAGCACTGTGATCACATTTCCTCCGGTGCAAAATCAGCTGGCTATTTTTAGATTCAGGGTATATTGGAACACTGAACAGCAGGTATTTCCAGTTGTTTTTTCACCAGAAGTCTTTGATGCTTATGGAAAGATTGAAGTCCTGAACACTCTGAAACCCCAAACTACATCATCAGCTGACTTCATCATCACAGTGGAGGAAATGTTCCGCACATTTCCGGCTTGTACTTACTCTTTGCAAACTTCCTATTGCAGTGACAGCTTTAATGTCAGTTGGCCTTAGAGTATGAACTGCAGAAAAGCAAAAGACTTCAGGTTACAAAAAACTCCAAACAGCCCTAAAAAGAAAGTTACATTCACCAGTATATTAGAACACAAAATTGGCTAAAATGGTAAAAAATTTATACTGATGACTTTGATTGGAGGCTTTAAAGTACTCAGAAAGCATGAGAAACTTTTTTCAAGTGTTCAGTAAATACTTTGGGTGTTTAGAGGCACTGAAATGTTCAATCATCAAGCAAGAAAAGATTAAAAAACACTGCTGGGAATGACTGAAGTAATAGTGGCCTCCTCAATCACCAGCTGAAGAAACAAAGGTAGAAAAGTAATCAGAAGCAGAACAAAAAACTAAGGAGTTTATAGAGCCTAGCTGCACTTCAGTCAATCCCATACACAGGCATCCCTGCAAACAGCTGATTTCTGCCCCAGCCCATTCTCAAATAATTTTGTGAGGGAAAGCCTCTTCAGAGACAATATCAAACACAAACCTGAAGATGAAGGGGTCTCAGGGAACATTGCCTGGTCACATGAAAACTGCAAGCTTCTTAGAGCCTTAGACATAAACAAATAAATATTGTTGATTGCTTAGATCTAACAAGAAAATCTGTGGAATGAAGGGTCCTACAGGCTCCATTCCCACACAGAACCAAGATTTTACTCATGTAAACAATTTCAAAGAACCATTACACCTGTGTTAGAAGTACACGGGAACACAGATCTGCATTTTCAGCTAACTCTTATAGAACTTTACACTTTCTCCTCAGCTTTCTTCTGATTGCCACAGCACTGGGCCTGAGCAAATCATGAAATATGCTGACTACGTCCTGTCACGTCCACTGCTTCAGTGATTACTTAATCTGGAAGAGGTCACAAGGAGAGCTATTGCAGACAACTCTGTGTGCCAAGGGGTACCCAACCGACACAACAAAATGTTACATCTCCAATATGCAACAGAAAAAAGCAGAATTAACCAATTCTGGCTCCTTAAAAACACCTGGCCAGGTGACCAGAGAGGGCAGGTATGTGAGTGATATGATTCACTCAGTGTGAGAGACAGCTCAGTACCAGCAGGAACATTGTTTAATGCCATCCTATATCCTAATGGTAGGCACAACCCAACATCAAGTGCTTTAAAGGGACATGAAAGGCAATCCCTTTCTCCCCAGGTGACTTGGAAAGGGATTCCCTCATCATAATGACCATGAGTGGCTGGCTGACCATCACCAATACCTAAAGGTGAAATCTGTATAGTGACAAGGGCCACCAGGGTCCCTACACACTCCCTACTGCCCAGCTGGAGGACTTCAATGGTGCAGACACCTTGCACTGTTATAAAGCAAAGAAGAGTTTAATCCTGTGTTTCTGAAAGAGCAACAGAGCCTCTAGGAACAAGTGCTAACCACAAATGACCTACAAACAGGATATGCTAACTAATAACAAACATTGCTTGGAGAAAACCTTATCTCCTGATTACGTTCTGTAATCTTGCAGCTGCACTATCACATTGCTGACTCATTCATTGGCTTTGCATTTTTTCTTTGCAGAAGCAGTTTAGAGCAACAAGCTCTATTCTTTCTTCTGCTGCTTAAGAGGAAGCAACAGCTTGATAGGTAATCATAAGTATTGAAAACAGAAAAAAAAAAAAAGAAAGCTGTACTCATACTTTACCTCAAGTTTCCCATATTCTTCCTGATCATCTGCATTACCTTAAAAAATTAAAGAACAGGTTATGATATATTTTTTTTATCTTAGGAAAAAAAGCCTCATAAGACTTAATATACCTAAAAGCACAGAATCCAGAGAGGAGGCACCTTTCTCATCTGCTCTGCTTTCCAAAGATGAGGATCATCCCAACCAAACATATTTTCTTTGATTTTGCTATACTAGAAAAAGCTTTTAGTTATTATAAGCAGGTGAGATATCTTGAAATTAGTAGAATGCAATGGATTTATAGAAAGAGGTGATGGACTGCTTGTGGATCCCCCCACATAACCCCATTCTCTACAGGCCTTCCCTACCTGTTTGCCTCTTCTGCATGTTTCATACATTGCTGTAGTCTTATTCTGTCCAAATTTAGAGTAGTTTACACATGTACAAGGTGAAACTCCTTAGAAAGGAGCAATTCATATTAATCTACATCTTTCATAGTCAGGGAGCAGCATGACACTGTTGTGATTTTGCCATAGTGATACAGAAACAGCTGCAATTTCTTTTCTTAGCAGAGTGTTGGCAGACAAAATAGCCTATGGAGCCAGGAGTCAGGCCTGTAGATGTTTCAATAAACATTCTCTTTCCTTGAGAATACACTTGGATGTATGCATTTTTATTATTCTAAAATTTCCACAAAGGTAGCCACAAAGCCTAGGTCAGCTGAACTTCAAAGTATGCTCTCAGCTGCTCTTGCTTGCCCCAGTGAAGCCATCAGCATCAAGAAAGTCTTATACAGAATTGGAATAATTGTCCTTTAACAGTCAGAAGCTATTTTTGGAATATTTAGCCCTGCTGAGTACTTCTTGCTTGCACATCTTTTTTTCCAAGTCAGTGACAGAGTAAGAGCTGAGTCAGCTCTGTCCAGCAGGTGAGACATCCTTGGGTGCAGGGCAGCCAGTGGTGATCATGCTGCAAGGAGATGTGCATGGCATGGGCAGAGGGCTCTGGGGACACGGATACCTGTGCACACAAGTCAGTGTGGTGACACAAAGCCACCCACTACTGTTCCCCATAACCACCTTAGCTGGTCGCTTGTGCCACACTACATGACCATATTCAGTAACTGGCAGCAATTTCTATATGTGTTTTTTTTTCCCCTGCTTGGGTTTCAGCCATGATCTATTTGCAAATTTATATTATTTTTAAAGTAGTAAAATACTAAGTTAATATACTACTACTGCTTCTACTAATAATAATAATAATAACAATAAAGTACTAGAAGGTTGAAACAATTTGCAGGCTGTTGTGTGACATATTTTTAACATTTCTACTTGTTCAGTCTGTGGTTTTTGATGATGCTTTACTCAGGGCAATAACCAGAAACCCCAAATCTGTTTGGGATACTGGAGGCAAAAGCAATGAATGACTTGTGTGTATTACAGAGACCTACTGCAGGAACTCGGTATCTGAGAATTTTAACACTAATTTCAATTATATTTGAGAGTAGTTCCTTCGGTTACATTGAGAGAGAAAGAGGATCCAGTCCCAGTTTCTCAGGGAGCTGGAGGAACAGTTTTAATGTGTCAGACTGAAAGTCTATCTAGTCTGGGATTTTGCCTCTGACAATATCCAAATGCAGATGCTTAGGCAAAGAATAAGGAAAATACACAAAATATACTTCCGTTTTCTATCCTCCCAACTATCTGTACTATTGTGCTCCCCAAGCAAGCAATTACTTAATGTTGAAGAACTCCCTGCCATCTTTCTTCCTATTTGCCTATTCGTTTTTCTAATACTTTCACACTTTTGGCTTTCCTCAAGACCTGTGGCAAAAGATGCTTCATCACTCAATTACATGTTGGAAAAAAGTACTTCTCATTTGTTAATAACGTGATTGTTTCCTTGTTGCTCTTGTGAAGAGTAGTCATTCCCTTGTTTCTGCAAAATTTGCTATTTTTCATGTGCCTGTACATCTTTATCATATACCTATCCCTTCTTTTCCAGGCTGAAGAGTTAGTTTCTTTGATCTCATGTTGAAATTTTTTCCTAAGTCTGACCACTCTCCCCCTTTATCCTCCTCCTAGGTTTTACCACATCTTTTTTGAGATGAAAAATACAGACCACTGTCAAGATGCAGGTGAACCATGGCCCTGTACACAGCAGCAGCAATGCGGTTTTTATGCTGTTCTCTAGCTAACTCCTAAAATAATTTCTCCCTGACTATCATTAGCACTGATGTCTTCAGACAGTTGTGTTCTGGGGTCAAGCAGTATCTATTCAGAGTTCACCACAGTGCACACATAGATAAGAGTAATGTATAAGGGGAAACCTTAGTCTAAAGTTTCATTCTGAACATCCTGAATAGCTTTGCATCAGCATGTTACCATCTACCCTTATCCAGATCACTTCTGAACATGTGCAGAGCCCACATCCCAACAGAGATAAATACGAGCATCACAGTTAATAAAATGGACATGTTTATATTTCTGCTTGGCTCATTCCCTCAGGTGGATATCATCTAATCCTGCCAGTTCTTTTACTATTTGTCATCAGTTCGTTCAAGGATTTGGTCATTACTCCTTTTGTCCCTTTTGCTGAAAGGCTTGGAGTGCAAGGCCTTTTTTAAGCTGTTATACAAGGACACCAAAGAAAAAAATTATTTGTCAGGCTTCAGCCTTCTTTTATGCATCAGTCAGTCCTACATGTTTCAGAAAAATTTGAAAAAGGATTTATTGGTTTTCAGTCCTTGAACAATAATTCATTGTTTCTCTTCAGATTCATTTTTGGCTTGGTTGATTAAATTTAAACCTCTTCAGTTTTCTTACTTTGTTTTGGATTTACACTTTCCATAGGATGACTTTTTAAACTGCCAGAATTATAGTTACTCTCTTACTATGCCACTGAATAATTTTTACTTGTATTTTCAATTTTCCTGACATAAAAAAAAAAGTATTTTTCAGATAATTCTCCCAAAATCTGGGAGAAAGATTCTAACTCCTTCCTCCCTTGCTCTTACAGGTAATCTGTTTCAACAAGCAATTCTTATAGGCTGCTATCAATCAACATCCTTTTTCCTGGATAATGTTTTCAGAGGAACTGCAGCGACTGTGCATATTTTTCTCTAAATTAAAAAGCTCAGATGTGATAATTTCTTCTGATTACTTCAGGAACCAAAACCTCCTAACAGTTTATTATTTATCAGAGCACCTTATAATCCTCTGAAGACAGTGATCATCACAGCCTACTGCTAAGCTAAAGCACTATTACTAGTTAACATTATTTTCTTACAGGCAGAGACCTGAAGCACAGAGCAAATAAAGCCAAAGTATACACAGCATTTTCAGTCTTAAGCACCTACAAAACTGTCATTGGCACCAAATAATGGACTTTAGAGAACAAGGGCTCCCCCCTACCTTGAACATTACAGAAATCTGAACAATGCCGGGAATGCCAGGATGCTGACAAATCATTCACATAATCTATCATTGAAAAGAAGATGGTCGTAGTTATGAATTCAGGGAAAACTTCTAGTCTTTGCTTGAATTTCTGCACCATTTTTGGCACAGATCTCACTGCTAGTCTAATTTTTTGGTGATGTTTCTCTCACCAGAATGCTTCAGTGACTAAGACACATTCTGTCCCCAGTACTGTGCAAACCAGTGCATACATCTTCATCAAAAAATGATCAAACATAACCAAAACTGCATTTAAGATCACAGTTTTACTCACAGATTTTCTTCATCCTGCTTCTAAAATGCCTGCTATATACCCACCTTGCAACAACTAAAAATAGAGGTTCCCAAATACTCTGCAATGCAAATTTTCAAAGGCCTTCCGAAACTTACCTTCTGAGGAGAGCAACCAAAGGAACAGCACACCTAACAATAGCTTCATGGTAACCATCTCTACGAATTGATAATCTGTGCTCCTAGATGTTAAGGCTGAAAATAAAGAAATTCTCTTCCTTTTTCTCCTTTATATCTTAAAAGTTGATAACTCAGCAGCCATAAAACTTATTAGCTTCTACCTTTGGAAAGCAAAATAACGATGATATCTCATTTCATTGCCCATCCAAGGGTCAAAGAAGGGGCGCAGCTTCTCTCATTTTTTCAGACAGAGCTGGCCATTTTTCAGGAGAGTTCTCAGCAAATCTAAGGACCAAGATCACATGAGTCAGCTTTTCCAGCAGGGTCAAGGCTCTTCTAGGCAATACATAACATATTAATTTGGCATTTGCCTGCTTCTGCCAGGCAGGGAAGGAGCCTCTGGTCCTGAGGCAACAAGGACAACTGAACCCTACGTAGCAGCCCACACCCACACAAAGAGGAAGGTTATAGTCTTCCTTTTGTCTTGTTCCCTACCTGGGCTCCCTTCTTGCCTTCAACCAGACTCAAGTTGTGCCTGTTTCTCTTCCACTTGTTCCTCTTCTGGCAGATTTTCCTTCACTGGGTTATGCCTCACCAGTATTTGCCAAGACAGAGCAGTGCCAGACAATCAGGATCAGTAAGTCTGCCCTCACAGTGACAGGTCTCCAAACCCCTGCTGTGACACTATTACAGTAGCACAGTCACTTCTGCAGAGTCAAAGAGTGTGCAGAAATGCCAGCTAAATTGTGACACAACACTCCCCAGCGAAACTACCACTATGCCTCAATTACAGCATCAGGGTCAAACCACTGAAGAGCAGCCTGCTGTCCTCACACAAAACAGCAGTCTTTGGCTTCTTCCAAGCCTACATACACCCAGAGAGAGATCCTATATGAACAATGGGAGTCTGCTTAAGTAAAGAGCTTTGAATGCTTAAATACACCACTAACACACCCAACTAAGGCAATCTAACCCATCCTTAAAAGGGACTTTTGCTTGTTTTGGTTTTCTGTTGTTTTATGACAGAAATCTGACATTCTTTGAAGGAACACATTGGAGGTAGATCTTGTGCTCATTTCATTTTTCAAAAATCAGGAATGCTACATTAATTCTGAACATGAACAGCTATTGTTCAGAGCAATATGCAAGGAGGAATGTACATAGATGGGGAAAGCATTCCTCCGCTCACTGAAACTCCGCCCTCAACTCAGCAAAAATATACCAGCACAAGAGGCTTCTCATCTCAGACACAGCTGCATGTTCAACTCTGAGAAGGATGAGCTCATTCTGCTCGGGGTTCTCACACCTGAAACAGTTTGACACCCAAACTCCTTTAACCAGTAAGGTAAAGAGAAGTTAGTCTTACTCACAGTCAGGGCACAGCACCACACCAGCAAGCCCTGCCTGAGCTGAGCTGCAGTGGAACTCCCAAGAACCTGGTCAGAATGAGGGAGGTTCAGGTTAGGCTGGTCAGGACCATTATAACCTCTCAGTCAAGGTAGCATTGTACAGTCTCAGCACAGATGGGAATCACCTTTGGTGGATTCCATCATAACATACAAAGGTTTGTGGCTGCTTCACTTCTCAAGGGAAAGCTCTCACTATCAAAGTCTGAGAAATAAACTTCTTGAAGGCCTGGAAGTATTTAAAATCCCAGAAAACCTCTTCCTCATTGTACACCAAGCCAAGCATGAAAAAGAAGGTAGCATTAACTAATTCATTTGCCATAAACCACAGATCCAAGAGTAAGTTTAGCCTTTAAACACTGTGACATGCTCCAGAAGGAAAACTGCATTAACTTCAAGGCTTGTAAATCTCTTGTAAACACTGCTTCCCACCACCAAAGCATCAAAATAGCTCCTAGACTGAATAGCAAATAACAAGTGGCAACAAAGATCAAAAAAGTTTGCAAAAGAGAGAAGAGAGAATTTTCTATTAGATATAGAAGGTGTTGGAGACAAAGTTTTTACATTACTGCAAGGGCAAAGCTAGATGCTGCTACAGAAGGCAAAGAGAGAACCAGACCATAAACCAGCCCTCAGCTGATGGTATTTAGGAATACCCGAGGGAACTGCAGCCATGTAGCTGATTACCTAAAGATCAACACAGAACATCTTGCATCTTCCCTAAAGTGCCTGCTACTGCTCAGGTGGGACAAAGCTAGCTAGGCGTGGTAGTTAACCCTGCCTGAATAGTGCGAGTTTTCTTGTCGCTTGTGCTGGATGGAGAGGGCTCATAACACAACTGGCACAGAAGAGCTTTGCATGAGACTTAGTGGTGAAAAGCAGAAGTTTTGTGCCTTGGCATGATGTTCTTGAACAAACGACCTGTTTCATGGGTCTACACCCAACAGTGCAAAACACCATAAAAAAAGTCAAGTCCCAGTTACAGTTTTAAAACCAGCATCACCCAAACAGATACTCAAATACATGAGCTAAAGCATATTAGCCAAACTCTTTGGTTCATTGCTACTGTTTTAGGTGGCTTATAATATACCTAAAGCTTCACCTTTCATATCTGGCATGAAAGCAGTAACTGGGAAAGCCATGGGATTTTTTAGCTTGTCTTTAAGTTTTTCCCTACCTCCTCCATTAAACAGAGCTTTTTCTGGCATTCAGAATTTTTATTTTTATTCATACAGAATACCAAAACCCCAAAATTCTTTCAACCTAAGTCCTCACCTATCGCGTCTCACTGGAGCTTATCTGGCTCTATCACTTCGGCCTGCTCCAGGAGTGGGTCATACCCCAGGAGCAGGATGACCTGAGGTGTGACTAGAGCACTTGCTCTACAGCTTTTTGGCTGTCAGTCTGTGCTCTGAGGAGGCAAGGAAGAGAGGGAGGTCTTTTGCATGGGATAACAGAAGATTTATGGCTCTGGGGAATCTTGGGGGCAAAAGACAGAAAATGCGAGTGTTCAACAGCTGAAATAGGGAGGCGGTTCAAAGAGAGGGTACAAAGCATCAGCTAATCAGAGCTATCCTGGGGAGGATAAAAGGCAGGGTTCACAAAATCATCCTCCAGTGAGGGAGGTAGGAGGGGAAACTGGGTGACATGGACTAATCAAGCGTCAAAGTTTAGGGGATTTCTGAAGTGGAATTCCAAACATCCAGTGGGCCTAAAACAGATTAACAGGAGACTCAGGCTAGATTGACTATGTGAGGTGGGAGAGCCTCATCTGGACCAAACCATCAACTTAGGTAATAACAGAACATACCATTAACAATAAACACACTGCAACACTCACCTATAAGACCAGTTTTAAAATACAAATAATGAAGATATGGCTGTCCATTAAAAGAATAAAACCCCCAACAATAAAAACAAATAGACAAAAAACTCCATTGCACTCAACCATGTATAATTAAACCCAAGAGGTTTGTACTTACACAGAATAAGTTACAAGCTTACTCAGTTGCTAATAAGCAGAGGCCATATATCAGTGGATAATGCCATTGCATCCACAAAACTATCCCATTACACTGGCATAGCAGAGGACTTCTTATGGAAATACAAAGCAGACTGTTTCCATTTCATTTGAAGATAGAGCCTGTCTGCGACCTGTCATTGCTCCAGCTAATCCTACTGCCTTAACAAGGCATTAGATATTGAATTTTGTATTTAGAAAGCATATCCCTGAATTATTCCATCCATGAGGGACCCATCTGCGATGCGTAGAACATGACAGTGCTACGAAAATGTTAGGAATAAATCATATAGAGCAGCAAGACATGTCATGTGTCCTTGTGATGTTGTGCCATTGCCTCCTCTTGGCTATGATTCACACTGCTGGCAAATTTAGTGCATACTCTGGACCTAAACAGAAAAATCTTCCTCCACAGGGGAGTTCAGACATGCCGTGGATGGTGAAGAGATCAAGTGAGGCCAGGGGGAGCCGGGGACATGAATCATCGGGCAGCAGTTCTGCAGCAGCAGGCAGGAGAACTGCACAGCTTGGAGGAGGCTGCTACCACCTACTGGAGGGAGTGCAAATCCTCCAAGGGAAAGAAGAACACAAACGTTAATGTGGAACAGGAAAGCATGGGCCTGCGTATGGTCAGATTGCTGAGAGTGGGCAAAGGGCCTTGTAATGCTTATTGCAATCCTTTAAAAAATTCAGGCTTTGTGAGGTCTGGGCAAGGAGAAAATAAATTATTTCTAAAATAGCTTTAAAAAAAGAAATCTTTTTTTTTAAAAAAAATTGCAAACACAAAGCCTCCACTTCCCTAAATTTTTCTAAGCTCAGTGTGTGGCTGGACTCTTGACTTTATTTATAATTAGGATGTGCATAGCTGCTGTAGAGACCTAAGCTGTGGTAGTAAGTACATAAATAGGCAATGTCACCACTGCAATTATATCCATGTTCTGGATGAGCTATGAAGGAGTGCTCTCCTGCAAGCACCTACCAGTAGCTGAAGGCAGCAACATAACAACAAAAACTGCAATCCAATGTTAATAATTGAATGAAACTTGAAATTTCTTCCTTGTGCCTAAAGTAAGGCACTACCTCCCACACATTGTTTGATTGCTGAGGGCACAAGCCCTTTAGCCAGTCATCCATGGCAGGCACCAAACTACAGCCTAAAGTCCACAGACTGCTGCTGCTGAGAGGCTGATGGTGTCCAGCCTGTCTTTGCAGCTTGCATATCTGCCACAGGTCACTCAATTCCCATCACCTGTCACAAAAACACAGTGTACCCTTTGCAGCAAAAGCTGGAATTGCACCTCACTGCCTATTCTAGCAGCTTCTGGGCCTTTGATACAGGTGAGCTGCAGATCATGCCATAGGCTGAAATTCTCCCAGCTCCTTGGAGCAGGAGCCCCTGAAGCCTGATTATAGCTGCAAGGCTGATGTGGACTCTGAACAGCCAGAGAAGAGCAGAAAGCAAAGATTTAGAGATCCTCTGCTAAAGACTCTTTTTACTGACTTGTCGATATTGTGAGAATTCGTTTGAGTCTGTAAGCAGCAAGAAGCTGGGAACCAGATACTTCCAGTACCCTCCTCAGTTGGCCCCTTGGATATCAAATCAGGAGATAAAGCTCATTTCTGGGGAGCCCTGCTTACAGACACAGACTTGAGATGGTTCACCAGCGCTACCACAGCCTTGAGTAAGCAGTGCTGGCAGGAAGGCAGATAGAAAAGGGAAGCAGTCTGCCTGCCTCTGATAGACAGTGACGGCATTTGATGGCAGGCACCAGTAAACATGTGCTCCTTTCCCATGTCTCTGTGGGAGTTTGTTGATGCTCACATGCAAAGTTCTTAATTCTCAAAGATTTGCATGGAAATCAGGCAACTAAATAAACACCACTGTGAATTGAAGAAGTCTCAAAGCTCTGTGGTTCTCTGCAAAATGAAAACATGCGTACTCCCTTTCTCCCATTCTCTTCCATTAAGCTATAAAATTCCCAAAGCAGTGCCAGCTTTTGGCTGTTTGTATTCATGCCACAAAGGGG
Source organism: Cyanistes caeruleus (assembly GCF_971803275.1). Classification (NCBI taxonomy): domain Eukaryota; kingdom Metazoa; phylum Chordata; class Aves; order Passeriformes; family Paridae; genus Cyanistes; species Cyanistes caeruleus. Next base: position 91,445,862 of record NC_141702.1, read on the forward strand.
CTCTGTTTTCAGCCAGAGCTGTAATTGCAGCAGGCAGTGTGGGAAGCTCCTGACTCTCCTGCTCTGAAGAGCTCTCTGAAGCTCTTCCCACATGAAGGTGCAAGACATAGACACTATGGGGTCAGCCTGTCTAGGTGCCACGGTGTCCCAGACTTGCTAGTACATCTATGCACATCCTAAAAGTCCTCTGTTTACCGGACTCCTCTGCAGAAGTTCATTTCTCAGCCTGTCTTTACACATCAAAAAACATATTCCTTTGACCTCAGTGAGCCAGCCCCAGATGTCTTATATTCCTTTTGCATCATTTATACTTGTGCTGCTCTTGAAAAAGAGAAAGCTATCAAGTGGTAGCATAGCGATTGAGATGGGGAGAGGAGGTAAGGCTGCTTTTCCTCATATTGGCTGTGACTGTTTGACTTTTCTGTCTGCATTTGCACCAAACTCTTAGAGACTTTTACACTCCACAGCCCTCAGCATTGCTCAGTTTTCATCTATTTGCTGCAGAAGCTCCTGGAGCCAGAAGCATATGGTTTGGCATGCTCCCTTAACACAAATTATTATAACAAACAAGTCCTCCCATCATAGCACTCACCATCTATGCAATGCTCTGATCTGCTCTCACCTATTTTATGGCTAAAAGTGCCAAACATGGGGTCTGTGTCTTCTTGCTCACCAGTTTTTTCACCAGGTGGAAGTGAAAGTGCATTGAGGCAAGCCTGGGGGAAACAGATTCGGTGCTTAGAGAAGTGGGCTGAAAGGCCTTTGGACACAGACACATTTTATTAAGGGACTGTGTAAGAGCAAGCAGCTGAAGTCTTCTGTAACTGTGAAGAGGTACTTATAGAAACTAAATTTCCTTTGTAAGGCAAAGGAGTCACAGGAAAGCAGCAAGCAAACACCATCAAGTCAGTCTTAATTCCCAAGTCACACAGAGCTCAGTGCTCCAGAAAGGGAAACGAATAGGCAAAAAGTAAATAGGAGGGGTGAGCACACAGGAACTGTGGAAGCCATACTGGACTAGAAATATTTACAGACCATGGCAGAAAGGAGTATCAGTGCTCTGGCTGGAGCACATGGCCAGTTGGCCTGAGCGACAAACTTCGTGTGGAGGGTCACACCTGCTTCAGCCAGCTGTAACTCTCGGAGTTGCCACCAGAGGACACCAAATTCCTATATGTCCAATCCTGAACACAACGAGTATCCTGACTCTTCGGCTGAGGGTGGGGGAAAAATGTCATGGCCGTGGAGCTGTACCTCCAGTCCTTAGGATGAGAAGTCCAGGCCAGGGGATTCTTGATGTGACCTGCGTTTGTCTAGGTATACAATCACATCCTCCCTTATAGTCAGAAGCCAATTCCAAGCTTGCGTATTTTCAGTGACTGCATGCTTTGAAGACCAGAAATAATACAGAAAATAACACTGATTCAAACCAGCGCTAGATGATCAGAGACCAAAAGCCACTGCCAGCTGAACAGATGCTCTTCTATTTCCATTGAGAGAGCCTTCCAAAATTCACAGCTCTGCAAGGCTTCATCCTGACATTTCAGCAAAATATTGCAAGAATGCCATCAAGTGCTAGAGGCATTTGTTTTTAAGATGGAAAGGCTGGGCTCTGGAACCAGCTATGGGTGCAGGCATGGGCCTGTCCATAGGATTTTCTGAACAATTAATGTGCACATTATTATTTCAAGTGATCTCAATAAATTGCAAAAGCTGCTCAGAATCAACTGGATAAAATTCAATTAAAACACAAAGTACTATGACTGGGAAGGAGAAATTCAGGGCACAAATGGATGACTTGGAATAATTGGTTAAGCAGCAATACTACACAAAAGGATCTGGAGGAATTAGAGTGGAACATATATAATGAGTCAACAGTTTTGTTGCAGCTGCAACAAAGACATTTATTTTGGGGTATATTAATGGAGTGTCATAAATATGCCACAGAAACTCATTATTCTGTTTTACTCCAAAACAGTGCTCACTAATGCTAAGCTTTGTGCCAAACTGGGGCACTAGCAGTTTCAGAAAGATGGGGTTAGAGCATACCAGCCAGCCCAACAGAAAGGTTAAGAAACCTTAAGGAAAGCTGGATGGACTGGGGGAGGTTTTCTTGGGAGAGAAAGAGTGAGGATGGCTGCTCTGATTGCAGGGGGCTGTTCTAGCCAGCAGCAATTACCATACGTCTGTCTCCCGTGGCAGCTCAGAAGAAAGATAGGCAGAGGGGTCCCAGATAAGTGTGGAACAAAAGCAGACACCAAACGTTGGATTAGTTTGGGTTTCATCTCAACAGGCATCTCTGTTTTTCTTACATAAGAGGGAAGGTATGCAGGTGGGGGATGGTAGGGGTCAGGAGTTTTGATGTGGCTGTCAGTGACAATCTGGAAACTTGCTTTCAGGTGAGGAATGGTCCTTTTAACACAACAAAGCGGCACACCCACGAGTGCATACACAGACCACACCTACTGGAGCCTCCTTCCACAGGGCTGTTTGTACTGCAAGCAGAGGAGAAAATGAAAATTGGAGACAGAGCTTGCCCATTCATCCCCCAGGTCAACTTGTCTGTATGAATAGTACAGCAAGGCTGTTCACATATTACTGCTTCTGATGCTCCTGGGGACCTTCAACATCCCACTAATATCACTGCTGTAAGATTCCCAGCCCTTAGACCCGGTTTCCACCAAGCACCTAAATAATTTTGGACATGTCCTAGTTCAGCAAAGGTCTCAAGCTTATGCCTACATTTAAGCACAAGCTTCAGAGTGTGTGTTCCATGGCTTGTGAAAACAAGGCCTTTCCCTTAAAAAACACAGATAAAACAACTTTTCATTTAGCTAAGCTCAAATGCTTCCCTCAAACTCCTTGAATCTACCTCCTGTCTGACACTGAAAGAGATGCCTTGCATAAGAAGACTCCCTTGCTTCCTCTCTGCTGTAATTCATCAGCTCTTCCCTGCTCCAGGGCACGTACCTCTAGGGACAGATGAAATCTATTCCTGTTTGTTACTAAGCAAAGCTAGATCTCAACAGCAGTGATAAAGGCCCTTGCACATCCTAGCTTGCTTTCTGATACTTCCCTTTTCTCTGGAATTCATACTCCCCATCCACCCTTGTTCCCTTCCCCCTTCCGTGTTTGCTCATACTTCTGGAAAGATGACTGAAGGCTAACCAATGAGTAAGACACTACTGCACGTCATCGCCTGTCTGCTGCAAGAAGGGGTGAACAAGTTCGTTTGTCCACAGGTTAAAGTGAGGTTGCCATCCTAACAAGAAGCATGTAATTGGGAGACCAAGCAGTGGGAAACCTGCCCTCCTCTCTCTCGTCTGGAGCTTTTAATTTCTCTTGTTTTCTTCATTGCATACAGCACTTTATGCCTGCACAGCATCTTTCAAGTGGGGATCTCAAAGGGCTTCACAGACCTTAATTAAACCTCATAAATCCCTAATTGATAGATGAAAATTCTGAGTCACAGAAAGGTGAAGTGATGTGCTCATGGTGAAACAGGGAGTCAGTTGCTGAGCTTGGAGCAGGACTATGGTGATCCCAATCCAGTACTCAGCATCTTCCTCACTTGCCAGACTTCATGGAAGACTTGGAAAGTGAATTCAACAGCTGCCTGGTGCAGCTCCCAGTGCCCATTCAGCCACTGGTGGGGAACAACCATCAGTGGCATTTGGTGTTGTGGCACCAGACTGGCTCAGGGTGGAGGCTGGGTTGCAGGAGTACAGTATTATCTGGGAACGGTCCCAACCATCCCACTCACCACTGACCATGACCCTAAGACAGCCTGGAGTACAAAGCTCAGTTAATAGCTATTTCCAAATCCTGAGGGAGCAAGCACCAGTCCCTTCACCCTCCTGTGTGGTGGCCTGGCAGGGGAAGGGCCCTCATATATGCCCTGATATATGCCTGTAGAAGCAATGTTATTATCCCTGCCATGGGCCCACAGGGACACAGTGCAATCTGCACCCAGGGAGCCAGGCAGGCACCAAGCCAGCTTCTGACTGTCAGCAGGCCTCCGGCAAGTCCCTTATTTTTTCCTCTGTTTCCCTCCCAAGCCTTTGTTTCACATCCATAGCATGTAGACTTGGCAGGGCCAGGACACTCCTGGCTGGGCGTTTGCACGGAATGGCCCTGTCCAAGTCCGGCTGGGCTGGCAGGACAGCACAGCCCTGCCCGCCCATCCCTCCGTGGTGCCGTGGAGCCGGTCTCTCTTGGTGGACATCATTGCTGTCTGCTTTCCAATTATAGCATTGCAGGGCTGCGACTGTGTTTAATTGTCTGCGTTTTATAAACACTAAACGGCCTTGGCTGACACCCGAGTTAATGATCCCCTGCAGAAGTGACTTTGCCCGGCCAGCTCCCAGCTGGGCCCTCACCACGCCCATCAGAAAGGATCAATTAAAAAAAAGGATAAAAACACAGAAACATGACTTAAAAGATGATGATGCACCTGAGGAAATGACACATCTCCCCTCCTGCCTGCCAGGGAGTTGTGATGCCGTTGCTGAGCTGGGCTTTCCTGAAGGCATCAAATGGTTCTGGTGCCACTGCTCCTCAAACCCACCTGGCCTGCTGCAGCCAGAACCAGCTGCCCACACCTTTCTCAACCATCCCAGTTGCTGCCTCAGTTAGGGTCTGACAATGGCAGAAGAATCAACAAACAGATCAGTTCCCATACCATGTCAAACCTACATTTCTTTCCTCCAGGTTTTCCCCTTGCTTAACATCAGCAAAGGGAAAAATCCCAAAACAACTCACCTCAAAAATGCAAACAGAATGAAAACCCCAGAGTAAATAGCCAAGGCATTTATGTTAATGCAACAGTCATTGACAGCACCAAAATAAAGGGAAAATCTCTGGGTCAAATTTGCAAATGATGTAAAAAAGCCTATTGAGTTTCAGTGAGGGGCACAGACTGCTGTACAGTGTATATATAGGTATATGTGCTGCCCTCATTCCCCTCTGCTACCACATCCCAATTCAATGGCATAATGGACATTGGAAGGGGAGTAGATGACACTTCAGTAAGATTTGTACATACCACTGCTAAAGCTCAGCATTTCTATTTTAAAAAGAAGGAAAAAAAAAAGAAAAACCCAAACAGGGCGAGTGCACAGCTGCAAGGCAGCTTGGGTAATTGTGCAATGCTGGGAACTCTTAGGTAGTTAATAATTATACTCAACCTTCGGTCTAGTTCCTAACAACACCCCTAGGCGTGTCGCTCTTACAGAATAAGGGCACACGCCCTGCTGTGTCTCCTTGCTTAACAGGAACACAAAGTACAGTAGTAGGAGGTGTTTCCTTGAACTCTGAACAATTGGACATTTAAGGATTAATTACTGTTAAGGAGCTTTGGACTGGCAAACACACTAACTCAGCTCTTGGCTGCGTCTCCCAGCCAAGTTCTCTCAGTCATCCTAATTAGACATTCTGATACCATCTTTAATTATATGATCTCACATGCTATTTTTTTTTTCTTCTTCTTCTTCTTTTTTCTTCTTCTTACCCTGAGCCCCTGTCTCTTGCAGCACTCCAAGAGGGCAGAGCATAAAGGGGTGAATTGGTGGTGAGGAAGGCGCCAGGCTGGGAGTTGCTCCCCTCCAATTCTCTTGGGGCAGCAGGAAGGCCATGCACTGTTGGGACCTGAGGCAGTCGGGACCCGAGCTCCCCACACTGCTGAAAACACCCCAGGTCTTTCACAAGAGGGAGGAAAGCACTGAGCCTGCCACAGCTCCCTCACTGCTGTGGGCAAGACAGAACATATACTGTATTTGTCAGTATTGACTGCAGCCTGGCTGGAATAATCCTGCACTGAGCAATATCCTGCACCAGGCACAGTGAGTGCATGTGTGTGCACATGTATATACACACATTTGCTCTCCTGTACACACCTTGATCTTATTGAAACAACAGGAGGAGCATATTGCATGTTATTAATGTTTTTCACCTTTGTAAACATTGCATTGCTGGGGTGCTGCTCCTGTGCCCCAACATGAAGCACCCAGTGGTGCTGTGGGACTGGCACCCTCCCATCCTCCTGGACCTGAGGCCTGCCAAAAACTGCTGAAGCTGCTTCGCATTCAAGTTGATCTTGCCAGACTGCAACATCCTTCCTAGGAAGGGATCTGGCTACATCCGAGAGTCAGTAACCAACATCACCTTTTTTTCTCTGTGCTGTCACTAGCTGCCTGTGCTCCAGCAGCCACCCGTTCCCCAGATGCAAGGAGGGAAGTTTTGGGCTGCGTGCTTTCAACTGAAAAGCTGCTCTGCTGTGCTGGAAGCTCAGTATACCCTGAGGTCAGCCGAGGTTCACTAAGCTGGGGAACTCCTTTAATGGTATAGTCTGAAAAGCCGTTGCCCTTTGTTTTTGCAAGGGGCACAGGGTGAGATGGGCCACCCTTTCCTAAATCCTGGTTTTCCAGCCTTATGTGAATGTGGGGGTGAAAAAGCAGCTGCTCCCTGCTTTTCCTAGAGCCAGCCTGCTCCCTGAAAATGGCTCCAAGATTGACCCCTGCCTCTACCTGCCAGAACTGGTTGGCCTCAACTGGGAGGGTGTGCAGCTCCCATACTCGCCCCAAGCTTCTGGGGCTGGTGAGCCTGGCACTCATCCTGGCAGGGTCTCTGCCCTGCCCATCCTGCCCTAGGGTCTGGGCTAGCCTGTGGGCATAAACAACCACTGAGCACTTCATCACTTCTTCCAAAATCTGGGGGGAGGAAAGGAGGCCTTGACTGTCCCACAGGCAGGGAACAGTACCCCACATAGGGAGGAGCCCTCTCCTCCTGGCTCCTAGGCGTTCCTTGCTGATTCAGAGTCAACATAATGGGGCTGAGATGGCGCCATTGATCCTGCTGGGCAGGCGGAGCCGCTATATGATAGGGATTAGTAATGATTTTCTTCCCCATGGCACTGGGTTATAGGATTTAGCCCTTTGTACAGCCCCACACTAGAAACAGTCTCCCTCCCTGCCACCAGAAACGTGCCTATGGAGCTGCCACTGGTCTTGGGGAACAGAGAAATGGCAACAGCTGGGCAAAAAAAATATGAGTTGTAGCCATGTGACAAAAGAAAACCAGAACTGGAACCAGACACTCACCAGGGGTGGACGATAGACCTACTAAGGCAGCCAGCCATACTGTCAGGATGTTCTTCCTTCAGTCTTCTAGGACAGGCAGGCCTATGGAATCAGGGACCTCTTCCAGCCAGGTACAACTTGGAGGACCTTGAGTTGCCAAGACCTTTACAGTACAGCTCCTGCTCTGTGCTACCTCAGGACAACCTTGCTCCTTGTAGCTGCCTGGGAACAGCCTGGCCACAGGTGACTAGCTCCAGCAAACCCCTCATCTCCACCAGGATAACAAGAGCAGGGGGGGAAAGATCATCACTCCAGGATGAGCACCCATCCCAACTGCAGGTGCTGACAGAAGAGGACACCCAAGGTCGAGGGAAGCACCTGAAGCTGATATTTGAAGGCATCACTCTCCTTTCCTATTCCCTCCCTTTTACCACAGGCAGTGTCACAGGCAGATCTTCATTTCCTCAGCTGCCAGAAGCAGAGAATGCAATTAGATACCAGTGTGGCCTCAGAACACGGCTCAGAGCAGAGATTTAATCACAGTCCTTGTGGCTCACAAACGCGGTGTTCAATCAGAGGCTACAAAAGGCAGCTAATGTCTCCCATCACCCCTGTGACTTCTAGCAGGCAGGGAGGAGTGAAGGGTTGCAGCCTTTCAAATCAGGATCAGCCTAGAACAAAGGCTGTGGCAACCAATTCCTAAGGCACGAGGCTGCTGGTGCTGCTGATCCTGATGGCCTGCCCAAAGCTCTGGCTCCAAGGGGTCGGAGCAGGGCTGTGCCTCGCTAGACCATAGGGCAATCTAAGATGTGGAGGGTTCATGAGCTCACCTTTCCCCTAGATTATTCATAGGCCTCTGGCATGTAGGCCTTTAAAGCCCACAGGCTGGTGTCTGTTGCTCTACCCTCATTAACATGAAACAAACAGTTTCAAAACTGAATTAAGTACATTTCAGAATGGCAATATGATGTAAGCAACTCAAACAGGAATTCGTGAATTAGAGCATCCAGTGCTTGACTAGCCTGAGCTACCCAAAGGAAAAGAACTGACCTCCCTTTGCCCAAACTCAGCATCTCCTGCTGGTGGTGGTTCACATCAGTAATCACCAGCAGGAGTGTGTGTCATCATTAGGAACCACTGATGAATTTGCCTGAGTCTGGGAGCCCAACCAGGGTTACAGAAACAGGATGGGGGGCCAGAGGGAACTCTTTGCTCAGTTAACTGATTGTGCCTGACCCAGAAGCTCACCCAGGATCATCAGCTGTAGATTCTTACTTAGTTTTCTAGGGAACTTGAGAAACTACTTTCTCCTGAGAGGGGAAAACAGTAGGAAAGCCTGCAAAAGGCAAATAGGCAACAGTTTCTGGCACTGCCTGTGGACTTGCAGAGAATCATTTGTGGGATGCGGGATCTAGATCACAGCCTTGTAAGGCCTGTCTCCCTCTCTTCCCCCAAACTAGTCTGTAGAATGGAGCATGCAAAATTAAAAAGGAAATCTGACACTGCAACAAGCTGAACAGTTTACATTCTTGTCTGCCATGACAGCCTTCTCTCAGCTTAGTCCTTATCTGTTTGACCTTGCATAGCCAGCATCAAAAGGCTGATATTTAGTACAGAGGAATTCTGGGGTTCAGATGAGATAGCACTGCGAGGGGGAAAGAAATATGCTCACAATATGTTCCTTCAGGACTATGTGGAATGAAAAGCAGAAACACAGAATGACTGAGATTGGAAGACATCACAGGAGAATGTCCCGTCCACCCTTTTGCTCAAGCAGGGTCAGTTGGAGCAGATTGCTGAGAGCCACGTCCAGTCTAGTTTTGAATGTCTCCAAGGATGAAAACTCCACAAACTTCCCTGGTCAACCTATGCCAGTGTCTGACCACCTTCTCAGTGAAAAAGTTACTTTCATGTCCTCTGTTACAAATTGTGACCATTGCCTCTCATCCTGTCACTTGGTACTACTGCAAAAAGCATGATTGCATCTCCTTTGTTCCCTACCCCCATGAGGTATTGACACACTTTGGTAAGATCCTCCCTTAACCTTCTTTTCTCATAGGCAAATATTCCCAGCTGTCTTGGCCTTTCCTCCCAGCCTTGTCCTGTCTTCATCAAGGAATATCTTCCTGAGGTGTACTGGATCTCACTACACTGGAACACACATGAAAATCTTTCATGTAAACCTCAGCCCTATGAGAGGGTGTCAGCAACTTCCACCCATCTGATAATCCATCTGCACTGTTCATTGCCCTGACACTGGCCAGGCACTGCTGAATGGAAGCCTCACTAGTGCCATGTAAGACTGAGCAGAAACACTTGTTACGATGATATGAAATTTCAGGACATAGAGATATCAGTAGAACAGGACCATACAGTGTAGTGTTTTATGGGCATTTTTTAATGCGTCATTTTTTCCACTTTGGGGTATCTGATGCAATAACCATGTCACCATTTCTCTGTCACATCCTTCCCACATGACAGTGGAAACATCACTTCAAACCAGTGTTCTGGATGCCCTCCTTTTCCCCCACACTCCCACTCCAGCTCTTCTTGCCATTAAGCTTTCTTCAGATTTAACACATGCTTGTTCTTTCCATTGACTACAGAATTTCTGCAGTGTTCCTGTAGCTGCTTATCTACAGTTTCTAGATAAAATTTTAAAAGTGAAAAAAAAGAAAAAATCACCAGAAGCCTTCATCTGACAACTTGAGATTCTCTGGCATGATATATTCAGGCAACTCCTCTAGGCCTTCTCTTACCACAAAAGCTCTGTTCCAGGTGGGTCTCCACTCCAGGTAAGAAGACTGGGCTACCCACACATGCAGCTTGGAGAGAGGAGCCAGTGCTTTGGTCAATAAGAAATATGACCACAAGGAGAACTCCAGAGATGAGTATCATATTCTGTGGAGAGACAAAAGAGAACGGGGAGTCTCTTTCCATGATTGTATGCACTAAATGCATCATTGGGATGTATTTAGTGCATACTAAATTATTAAGAGTTTTTGATGCAGATGTCCCTCACAAACTTTCCTGCAAAAGGAATGGGTAATCTCTCTTCCAGTACAACTCTGCCTACCCTGTGGTAAGATACAGATCATTCTCTCTCATCACAGGGTTAGGGCATTGCAGGGTAGAGAGAGGATGAGCCTGTTTTGGAAGGAGGGGAAATTCCCTATGTAAAGTGATCTAAACCAAGATGAGGATGTTGGAAAAAATATGATTTCCATGTCAAAATGGTAGAATTCTGCCTCTCAAAGCTAGAAGACTGGTGGAAAAGTTTTCTCTGCTGTGCAATTTCATCCTTCATAACCAAGCTACAGTAACTGCTGTGGACGTTCCAGGGTCCACAGCTAATGATGATCAAAGGCAGTCACAGCCAGCCACTGCTGGGAGAAAATCAGGTGGGAGGCTGGGCCTCGCAAGCAGCATTTGCAGTCAAGCAACATTAAGCCTTTCTGAAGGGTGCTGTGAGCAAACAGGAGCTTAGGGAGCAAGAACATATCTGCCTGTTAGCCTTTTTTTGGGAGGGGGTGGAGGAGGTATACACTGCCAAAGGAGCTGGTTTGACAAAATTGAGACTGGATGACTCTGTGCAGCAGTGTAATGGGAAAGCCCTTTGAGAGGAAGGAAATCCTGGAAGCACTCTCATTGGAGAAGGCTTGTATGAAGTAGGAGATCAAATGGGGACTCCCCCCACCATGCCCAAGGCTCAGTGGAGTTAGATATGAAGAGATGACGCTCCTTTGGCATATCTGTTTGTAGTTGCCATACCAGCTAGAATATCTGCTTTTTCCTTTAGCCATACCAGGACAAGTGCATTTAGAAAAAGCTTACCATAGGCTCTCCCTTACTCTTCTGTCATCCTTGACCCTAAGGCTGGGTCCTGCTCTAAAGCTCAAACCCTGTTATGCTGATTTCATGTCAATTTTCCTACAGTATGGATTCCTGAGAGCTGAGATCATTTCACACAGGCATGTGCATGTATTCCCTCTTCTGGTAACTGATACCTCCAGCATTCCCTATAACTTCACAAATAGTTTCCATACACCATATAACTTAATCCAGCATCTCTCATCTCCTTTCCCATAGAATTGTGAGAACATGGGTTAAAAAATAAAAAAAGAAAAAAAGAGGGTAAAAAAAAAACAAACAAGGGACAGGGACCAGCAGGAAACCAGTGCAGACATTACTCTTAAGGAAGTCTATGAATGACTAAGAAGAAGCTTGGTCTGGTGCCAGCTTGGCAGGCCATGATTCACCTATCTCCTTTTCCACTGATGTTTCATTTTGAACTTGAACATCCTTCACTCCTAACATGATGTATTTGAGTTCCTTCCACTCCAGAGGCTGGAGCTTTCCCCAGGCAAGCAAGGGAATTCCATCTTAACCTCCTCCTTGCTGCCAGTGAAGCAACCACGCTCTCCACCCCAGGTTTTCAGAGCAGAAGCTTTGACTCCTTCTGCTTGAGGATATTTAAAACAAACAAACAAACAAAAAAAGTCAGCACACATTGTCTACCTCAATCCTTTTCCTTTTTGAAGCCAAGATGAAAGGATTAGTGTTTTGTTTTCCTTTTAGCCCACGTGGGCTGCTCTGCTAGCCTCTGCCCCATCTACCATTGTTACAGGTAACAGCTGTCAGGATTGCAGCTGCTCTTATGAAAGAAGCCTTGAAATGTGCTGCAACCAGGCACCTGGCAATGCTGAACCCATTTGTTCATAGTGAAGAAACATGCAAGCTTTTAATTGTTCATGGCAAAGGGAGCTTTTTAATGACTTCAATTAACAGAGAGAACTCCAGTTAGTTCTTGCTATACAAAAGTGTCCACAATGTCATTAAAATGAGATTTACAAGTGTCATAACTCCACAGCATAGTCAATAATACAGCCAATCATTACAACTGAGCACCAAAAGAGAAGGGGGTAACATCATACCACTGAGGAACTGGATGAAAAGAAAGGAGTATGGGGGGAGAAGGTGCAGAGGAAAAAAGAAAAGTAGTTTTTTTCTTTTCAGTCTAGATTGATTTCATTCTACAAAATGCTACTCTGTTAAAATTGTAAAAGCAAAACCATTTTTGTATATTCTTTCTTTTGTAGCAGCAAGCTTTCTCTAACAAGCTTTTTGTTTTAGTGCAAATACTCTAGGCCTATAATTCAGTAAAATAATTAGAACAGAAAAGACATAATATCAGAGAGAATGCCTCAGAGCTGAAATTCCCCAAAACTGCAAAAATGACATCAAGATCACTATGAGCAAAGAAAGGTCCCACTTCAGCAGTCATCTTTAAGAACTTCTGAGGCAGAAACTATTTCACTGCAGACAGTAAAAAAGAAAATGCATGATCTAAAACTTTTGAGGAAAAAAAGATAATGGTGCCCTCAAACCTTCAACAATCCTCATGGTCACCTATTAGTCACTGAGACTTCATTTCACTACTGACACCTGCTTCACAGCAGCAAAATGCTACTAATGCTTTGAATTTATTCCATGTGAGTGGAATCAGAACCAGGCCCTTTCTGTATCTGAGGATCTCAAAGCAGACTTTAGTGACACTAGTAACTTACCACTCTAATAAAGATGCACTATCCCTTATTGATGTTACTTTGAACTACACAGTATATCAAGATATATACAACAGTTTATCCTCTCACTGAGCAAAAACAATTGGATACCTATTTCTTACACATTTTAATATGGTTTTAACATCAAGTAACCACAAACAAGAAAGTGGAATAACCCTTTAATCATACAGGATAGGAGGGGAACAATTAAGTAAAACAGGATAGATTTTATTATTATCTTGTATTCTGAGATTTGTCCTGAACTCCACCTACTGTTCACAGAGGAATGGTAATGCATCTTTAAAAACTTATCTCTTTTTACATTTTATACAGACAACAAAACTCAGATTCTTTTATTTAAGGAATCAAAAAAATTATTAGCCTAAAAAAAAAAAAGAAGATTGTAGTATTTTTAATGCTTTCTTTATTATATCCAAGTCTTGAACAGAAAAAAAAAAGATGTAAACATGATAAATAAATAAGAAATAAATGTATATTGTTCCCCCCACCTCTTAAAATGTTTGACTTGGCCTTCCTAATGAAAATGAACTTGTATCATGATAATAAGATTTCTTATATTTCAGAAGTCTGTTTTAGAATGGAAAAAAAACCCAAAACAGTAACAAAAAGAAAAAAAGAAGCAACAACCAAACACCAGGAATGTGATTTGGGAGGATGTTAAATTAATGGCAGGCAGATCTGCTAGAGCAGGCACAAGATGGCTGCCTGCCAATAAATAATAAGAGACCAAGGAGAAGGGAGGTGTCTTAGGTTTGTTTTCATTTTGTTTTTTTCTTTTCATTTAGGATGAAGGCCAGGTGGATCCTACATACAGTAAGCAGCAAAATTAAAAGTTCAGATAAACTAAATAGATCATTTAAATAATAATTATAAAAACACAACAGAGAGCTACTGTCCCCAGCATGTTGGTCCCAAATCCCATCACACCACAAGTGGATTGAGACTTACCCAGTCTCCACATCTACAAGAAAGGAATATATGAAGGCAATGCCACAACTGTGAAAGGAAAAGAAGGAATGAGGGCAGAACTGGAATGGCAAACATCACCTAGAAGCTGAATGTTTCCTTCAATGCAGCTGCTACTACTCCTCCCAGTTTGGCATTGATTAATTTAGGATGTTAGGAGAGACTTTGTTGGGCCAGTCACCAGGGCACTGACCAGATACCAGCTGAAATTCCTTGGGCCTTTTTCCATTGACTTCAACAACTCTGTCAGCACAAGTTACAACAGCTCCCACATCCCCACTACATGCAGAACATGGAGACACTACATATAGGAACTGGCAGGGAAGGTGCTCATGGAAAATAACATTTTGGGCATGGGAAGGACAATCAGGTCCCAAAGAGCACACCAGAAATGAAGAAAAGAAGAATGTAGGGCCAGACCAGAACAGAAGTGAAGTTGTACCTGCCTGAAAGAAACTAAACAAAAGTAAGGCTGATCCACGAAATACAAAAGACCAGAGACGAGTGATCCCAACACAGACATTGTTTGAGAGACTTGAGGGAGAAAACGGACAGGCACAAGGTCTCTGGGGCTTTTTCCAAACAGTAGAAAATAATCCTCTTTTCTGAGCAGTTTCACATGGCTCCCATCAGTATCACAGGTCAGGAAAGGGGAGCATATTTTCTTTGAGCAAGTCAATGACCAGGCAGGAGGCAGTGGACAAGGATCAGCTGTACCTCCTTTTGGCAATGATTCAGTGACCAGAAGCAAAGGTAGGTTTCCGTTGTTCCACGAGTTAGATCTGAGGAGACACCTGACTTCCTGAAACCCCTACAAGGGGTGGATGTTCCTGATCTCACAAGAGACAGCAATCCTGGTCAGCAAGCCTCAAAAGTAGATGCATCATTTTAGGATTCACCCACCACTTGTCAGTGTTGTGTTCTCAAAAATGTGTGGAAATTACATGCAGAGATGTTTTATTAATAGCTTTAGGTTTTCAGTCCAGAGTGGCCCAAACAAGCATTTGGCAAAACAGAAACAGAGAAGCTGTAGTTTCACCTAAAGTGATATCATCTATGTAAAACCTCAGGAAAAGTGTATCCTCTCTGCTAACTATTAGAAATTTAAGATCTACTTTATTAAAAAGGAAGTTTTGATGTACATGTAAAGACAATACAACTCCTTTACTAATTTCACTTTCTGCGTAACCTCCATTTGAAACCTGTAGCACCAATATCAAAATGGAAGTGTTTAAGCAATATAGAAAAAGCCTGAATCCAATCAGCTTTATGAAGCAAAAAGATCACTCACATATTTCTAGCAGGTTTGGTAAATACCTGGGTTAAAAATAATAGTTATAATAAAAAAGCCAAAGTCCACCTTTAGATCCAGAATAGTGTCCCTTTGAAATGATTCAAGGAATGGGAGTGGCCAGAGTTTGACGGAAGCCAGCCCTGCTGAGTAAAGTTCCAGTTCCACAAGACTAAACCCTATAAATTTCCAGTAGAGTTGGTGGGGACTGCAGCAGTATTGCATCTCTTACAACTAGCCCTGTAATGTATGTTGCATTTCTCCAGGTCCAGCCTGAACAAGAAATGTCCCAGTTTTGGTTGATTAAAAAAATTTTTAAAAAAAAATATGTATGTGTGTGTGTATAAAAGAAAAACACAATCTCACACCAAAAAAAATAGCTGTCACCACAGCTTCAATAGGCAGGACCAAAGAGCTATCTCCTAAGCGGTTTAGCTGGCAAGCTGGGCAATCCTAGTGTGCACAGGGTCATGGTTTGCCAGTGCCTTGACATCAACAGGAATTGAGCTTGGCTCCAAGGAGAAACAGATTACACACATTTCTGTTTTCAGTGGTGAACATGAGCACTGGAGAGCTTGTGCTCTCTGTAAGCACTTAGTACTAACAGTCAAGTCCACAGGCTAGAAAAGGACCCAAGACTAGGGAAAGAGCCCTTTGGTTTGATTCTTTGTCTTCAGGCCAATCAACCACAACAAAATGAGATCAACTGTAATGCAAAGAAAAACCAGAGGCCAAAGACAAAGGGGCAAATAATGCCAATTGATTTTCACCAGCTGTCAATCTGTCATTTGCCAGAGCTTGTCAGAAGCTCTGTTTTAGTTCAACAAGGTCAACACTTTATCCATGCCATTCCTGCCTGGTCAGGAGCTGGGGCCTTGTGGCCTATGCTGTGCTGGTGAATACATGCTGCTTTGTTTCCCAACAATGAAAAAATCAGCAAGGGTACAGCCAGCTAATTTCACTGTCTCAGCTGCTGCCAGTCTCCATCCTAGATTTATAGGCATGTGGTGCCACCTTTTTTTTTGTAGCATGTTCTGCAAATGGCCAAGGGGAGGGGAAGATTTACTAACAGGAAGAGATCAGCCTCTGAGTCAGGAGCCCCGATGGGAAGGAAGATGTAATACTCCCTAGACAGCAGGCAGCCCAGGAAAAGTAAACAACAAGCAGCAGACTTGATATCCAGCAAACTAGGGTAAAACCCTGCCAGAGACTGCTAAGTGTTAGCACGGCAGCTTTTCTGATGCTACTTTGGCCCTGAGATGCTAACTTGTTTTTTTGAGGAGCCCAAGGGGATAAATATATCTTTTTAAAAAAGAAAGGCTTCCACATGAGCCTTCTGCTGTCTCTGTACCTCAGGCTAGAGACTAAAAGCTCTGCCCTTGCTGCTGAGCTCTTGGGCTCCTCTTGGTCCCCCCCATCTCCTGGTCTTCCCAGCTGTCATCCCTCTGTCTGGGCAACCCTACATGTTTTCCACAGCTATTCCCAAGAGGTCAGATCCTAATAAGACTTTAGATTTCAGAGTAACTGAGTGAAATGTAATGGGATCGACAACATTGGAAATGATAAACAGAGAGAGAGAGAGAGAGAGCGCAAGCACAAAAGAGAGAAGTTGTAAGACCACTAACCAGAATGATTTAAGCACAGAGCACAACCGATCAGGTCAATCCACAAAGGAAAGGAATGACTAGCAACTGTCTGCAGCTCGCCTTCAGTCCTGGCCAGGAGTGCTCCCCAAGTCCACTATAGCCACAAAGAGGTTTCCATGGGCAGTCCCTACAGAGTGGACATCACCCTCTCCGAACAACCCTGGCATGTCAGTCCCACCCTCGTGTTTCCTGCCTCCAGGGAGCTGGCGTTGGTCCTCACTCTCCTTCCTGGAGCTGTAGCACTTCCCCATCCTTGTTCTTGCTGCCCTTGTGCTTGAACGATCTTGTGCCTGTCTCTAATCCCATGGAGGGGGCTCCCCCCATGGTGCTGTGGGGGATATAACACACTGGCAAAATGGGGAGCTGCAGGGGGATTACAATGCCAGCAAGGTGGGAGAGTTCAAAGAATCTGAGGACTGGTCCCCGCTGCTGCTGCTCCTCCGGTGAGCTTTGGAGCAGGACTCAGAAGGGGAGAGAGGAGACTCCTGATCCAACACGTTAGGGTAGGTGAACACCAAGTTGGAAGAGCCAGGAGTGATGGCTGGTGTTGAGGTCACCACAATGGGAGTGTTGAGTGCCTCCTCCCCATAAAAACCTCCAGCAATGCTGATGGGCTTAATGACAGACCTCTGGGCTTTGTCAAGGACCAAAGAGGAAGATGGGATCTCTTCCTCCACAGGCTCCTGCTTCACCACCACCGCTCCACTTGCTCCAGTCCGAATGCTCTGGAGGCTGCTGGATGGTGGGCTCCGACGTTCCTCGGGGCTGATTTTGCACACAGGGCTATGAGCCACCAGCATAAACTCCAGCTTCTCCTTCTCCTTCTGGAGCTCAGCAATCTCCTTTTGCAGCACTGACTTCTCCTCCTCCAGTACTTCTGTTTCCTGCAGACAAAAAGGGAATAAATAAAATAGCAAAGGCTCAAACTACTCACATGGAACAGGGCCACCAAGTCCACACCCCATCTGGCACAGGCAGATACACCCCAGACTCTTAATGAGCCAAGCAGACAACCAGGTCATTGCCAGTGGAGCATCTTATGTTTCACATGTCTACTTGTAGGCGATTCCCAAACATCACCAATCTAAGGGTTATAATCTCATGAATTTGCCTTAATTTTCTGATGGCAAGTTTTTGCTACTGTCTTGGCCTGTGACTTCAGTCTTCTCCCTTGCTCTCTGCCTGACAGACACCTTAGCAGAGGACCAGATCTCCTCCCATTGTTTTTTTATGTTAGGCTAGTAATAGTCTTTGCACTTTGACAGAGGTAGTGTATAGCAGTTGCTAAACTGTTTCCATTTTATTTCTTTAGTGCATATTCCAGATTAGGTCTGACACTTGTCTAACTCTTGCCCAAAGGACTAACACTGGATGTTAGTGCCCTGATGCATCCTACAGTTAATACATTTAGCTTTCCCATGGTCACATCATGCAGATGGATCATAGTCAGTCTGGGAGCAGTTAGTTCCCATGTGAGGAACTCGTAACTTCACAAAACTCACACTCAGCCCTTCAGGATATGACTTCCCACTTTGCACACTGCTCTCACTTCTATCACTTTAGTCACAACATTTCTATAGGATATCCTGCCTCCCCTACACTGAGAACACCTCCTAATTTGAAGCAGTAGCACATTTGACAGGTGTGCTTTCACTGCTGCTGTGCTTGTTAACAAGATCATTGGATAAAACCAGGCTCTTGGTTCTTGACCAGGAACACTGAAGCCTTTCCTTCAGTTTATTCCACACAGCCCAATCTTGTCTTCTCTTCAACCAGTGCCTTACCCATCCATCCCTTCGTTCTTACGCTCAGTTCCACCTTCTCCAGCTTTACTAATTACTACTCATACAGTATCAGGGTACATGTCTCTGTGGTGCTTCCTTTTTGAAGTTGGTCAGTTACTATCCCACCTCCAAAGAAGGAGTAAGCCTAAAGGGTATAGCTTTGATAGGTACACATATCTGCCTTGTTTTCTACAGCTTTTAGACGATCCTACCTCTTTGGTGCTTTTGTCCTTAAAGCCTGCCTTTGAGGCACACAGTGTCTTTATTTCCACTTATGAAAGGTGACCAGAGTCAGGGAGAGTTGTGCTAGTTAGTTGAGAACCAAGGAGGGAAGAGAGCTCCTAGGATATTTTGAGCACTCAGGAAAGAGAATTTTAGGATCTTAAGCTCCAGGCCCAAGTCCTCCTCATCAGTTACTGTTGATATAGGAGCAGTACCCTTGGGCAGCCTTGGACAAGGAAGGCAGAGTGTGTTTGAAGCATCTTCTCAAACATGCTGGTGGAGGAAGAACAATGCCCTTGGAGCTGATCGGAAGGGTGGGTAACGAGGGAGGAGAAACGTACGCAGGGTACATACCGCCTGGAGTTTCTCTGTTAGCTCTCGACGCCTGTTACGACACTTAGCAGCTGCCAGCTTATTCCTCTCTCTCCGGATCCTTCGTTTCTCTTCTTCCTCAGGTGACAGCTGTGGGCAAGTACCAAGAAAATCCAATCAGATCTGAGCAAGGCTTTCCTTTAAGTTTGTGAGGATTTAACTGCAATGCAAAGGAAAAAAGCCTGATCCAGCAGGATGCCGAGCACTCCCCCTCATCATTGATGTCAGCAGAAGATGAAAGCATGCAGTATCTCTGCCTGCACCAGGTCTTAGCGGAAGGGTGAGCAGAAGGAGCAAGGCACAGGGAGAAGATTGTGTAAGAGGACAGTTAATCTACACCAAGGCCAAACAGATAAATGATGCTCTGAATGTTTCACAACTTGGGTGGTACATTAAGCAAAACCAGAGCACGATGTTGTAAGTGCCTCTTTCTTGAAAGAAAATATCTGCTGCTTCCCACACAAAAATAGTTGTTTGCTTGAAGGTCGGGATGGTGTACAGGGAGAGACAGGGAAATCAGCAGAGCTCCCATGAAGTCCGTGAAGCAACAATGATTTACACCACCCAAAAATCTGACCTCAGATTTTTGAGCACTCAGCAAGATAACACACTGCTTCTTGCATCAGCAGGCAAGGCTCCAGTGATATCAAGGGCTTCTTGAGGCCAGCTGACATCCTCATTGATGTAAATCAGGAGCAATTCCATAAAAACCCATGCAGTTACACTCTTGTGAAACCAGAGGAAGTGAGTAGGAGCTCACAAGATCTGGTCAAAGCTATGCCTAGCTTTTGGGGTTTGAGACAAGGTTTTACAAACCCCATCAGCAGCAGATAGATTTGTGCCATGGCCAAAGCCAGGGAGTCAGTACAGCAGGGCACAGAGTGGGCAAGTGTGGCCCCACTCTGCTGTGGCACCCAGCATGCAGAAGCCATGCAGACAGCCCAGCATGGGGATTCTGGACACGTGCTCAGCCCTGCACTCCAACCTTGTGCCTTATGTTTCACCCAGCACGTGTGTGCTGCAGGGACTCTGGCCTGGTGACTGTAAATGAAAGCAAAACCCTGACACCTGGCAAAGCACATGTCTCACAGATTGCCAGCAGAGAATGAAAACACCTCTTCAGAGAAGCTTCAGTTTTAATATCCTCATGCACTGTCAATGTCACAAATGAGGCATTCACAGTTTTACTATCTTTTCTTTTTATTGTTAATTTTACTCCAACCTCAACCTAGTTTGTTTTGGCTTGCTCTAGCTCCCTAATTTTGATGTTTGCAGTTTGAGTAAGTTTACTTCAGCCTCTGGGCTTTCCATTCGCTCATTTCAGCTTTTTTCAGGATCTGATTTGTGCCTGTGATTTCACCTGCATGTAATATGATGCTCACTGAGCAACACAAGCAATTCCAGGATTGCAGGACACAGAATATAGGCCCAACAGCTTTTTCCATCACAATGTCCATCTTGGGGGGGGGGGGGGGGGGCGGTGTGCAGTACCTCCACTTTGCTAGGCAGCATATTTCCCCCAGTAAATAGCCCCTGTAGGCACTGCTCTCCCTGCTACAGCTCCTCCCACTCACTTCCCACCCCATATGTGTGCAGGGTAAAAATGTATTTGCACACAAATATCTCCAGTGTGGCAAAGCACTGAGCATACACACAGAAGCTATGCTTACTTGGGACCCCTGTGTAAAATTTTCAAGAGCCCTTTAATGCACAGATCTCACTGAAATATGTTTGGAATAAAATTTCTGCTCCAAGAGCCTTCAGCAATTTAAAAATTATCTGTTTCAGAGACTCTGCTTTGCAAAAATTGCACAGGTGGGGCAGAAGCCCCTAATCTGGATGGGTGTTCTTAACATTTTACCAGAGCTAAAAAGGAATATTCCACCAGTGGCTGCTGGATTTGTTTGAAAGTGGTTGGATTGGGCACTCTTTTTGCCCATGCTGCATGCACTATCCGTAGCTTGTCCAAGCCCAATACGTGCATTCACTGTCAGGAACGTTCATCAAAACAGGCTCTTTTCATAAAGCTTTACACAACGTTTTCCAAAAAGACACTCCGATGTGGTGTTCAAAGCACCAGTTGTGGAAACCTGAGCCAAAGGGCCACAGTAAAATGCCTGGGTAGTGCCTTAGCACATGTCTAATCAAAAGGACTTGGCTCTGAATGACCCACAATGAACGGCTTGCAAATAAGCCACAGGCCAGGAATTGCTTGGCACAAATCCTTCAGCAAATAACTCAGAACAACAAATAAAGCAGAGAATATGGTGATCTCTTCACAGCCAATTTGTGAACACAGAGGCAGCATTTGTCAAACAAATTAGTTGTTGCTAATTATTCCTCCAGTTTTGTGAGACTTTCTTTGCCTTTGGACATCAGCCCTGCATGCAGGGAACAGGGATGTAGCTCCAGCTGGTGGAAAAGGCTGGCACGTACCAGAACCACCATGGCTACCCCATCCTTCCTCCCAGAAAAGGGTCCTCAATGCAGCCGTACCAGCTCCCCACACAGAGGTAATACTAAACTCTGACTTTTAACCTCTTGGGTCTAAATCAGACAGCAACTCCACATAAAATAATCGGACTGAATCAAAACAGATTATGTAGAAATGGAGCTGGTGAGTCTTATTAGAAACAGACCTCACACAACAGCATCCGCTCAAGTCTGGAGGGTGTCTCACTGCACTGCTCTGCAGCAACCCACACAAATGCTGCTTGGGAACAACTCGGGGAGTTTAGTTAGATTTTTTTTTTATTATTTTTTAAAAGAGAAATCAGCCTGGGACTTTGAGTAGCTGCTCACCAGACAGCCCTGGAGAAAGTGATTCTTACTAAGATAAGAACAACAGTGCTGATTTCCAGAAGATGACATGCCTGCACCTAGTCCACCAGATCCAGAGTCAGAGCTTGATAATGCCATTAGGAAGCTGAACACAGGGCAGCAATAATACAAGCCTCCCCATGCCAGTTATGAAAATACCGCTGGGTTTGGAGCAGAGAAATCTCTTATGGGATCCCCCACCCAACTGCTCCAAAAAAAATCAAGCGATTCCAGGTCTGTAGTGGGAAGGTGGATTTAGATCCCAGTCATCCAGAAGGCACTTCATATTAGAGCTGAGGTGTTTTAGGGCAGCTGCTCTTCCCAGCATGATGCGGGCTGGTACTGGGAGCATCACACAAATAGAGACTGGAGCAGTGCTAGCAGCTACAAAGCTGACAGAAAACACTAGTTGATGTAATTTGGTGTCAGATTTGTAAAGGATCTATATGAAAGCTGCTCTGCTTTCTTGGAGG
Source organism: Cyanistes caeruleus (assembly GCF_971803275.1). Lineage (NCBI taxonomy): Eukaryota > Metazoa > Chordata > Aves > Passeriformes > Paridae > Cyanistes > Cyanistes caeruleus. The sequence continues at coordinate 91,468,097 of NC_141702.1, forward strand.
TTTCCTTCTGCCTGGAGTGGTAGAGACACTCAAACTGAAACCCAGGGCTCAACCTCAGTTTCACCTGCTTTTGAGACCAAGCTGCAATGTGAGCTGGTGATGCACAGTGTTTGATGAAACAAACACTTGGGTAAACTGGATAAATCTCACCATATGATGAGAAGTCAGCAATAAAAGTCACCCTCCAGCTTACACCCTACACCACCCTAAGAAGCCCCAGCATGTGTACAGCATCAGGGATGGACCTTGGTGCTCCCCTGTGGTGCTGGGAGATCTCATGAGTGGTGAGGGGGAAGATCTCTGTACGTCTGTTTTCAAGGCACTCCCAGCTGCTCTCCCCACTGTAGTTACCTGCTCATCTCTCCGTCTCCGTCCCACTGTGGTCCCGATGGTTTTGATGACACCAGGACGCTGGAGAGCTGTGTGTCCAGCCACTGAAGACAGCGGGGGCAGTGGGTGGCTGTAGGGGTGCGAACGGGAGTAAGGGCTTGACATGGAGGTGATGACGGTGGGCTGGACCATCCACTGCAGGTCTTGGCTGGTTGTGATGGCGTTGATCGTAGGGATAAAAGCACTGCCTGATCCTGGCATATCTACTCGAAATTTCTAGGAGGAAAGGCAGAGGAGAAGAGGGACAGGAGCAAAGAAACCATCAATGAGAGCAGAACATAAGTGGTTACTCTGAAACCAGCTAGGCACTTAGGAGTAGAACCAGTGAGGATCAAAGCAGCACCTGAAGCGAAAACACCAGTAGCTGGTGCCTCTGCAGCATCTTAAGCTGCCCCTGCCTGCCACAGCCCTCTGAGGAAGGCACTGGGCTCAGGCACTTCCCCTCCAGAGCAGCCCTGCCCTCTCCCAACCCTTTTCCTCTTCCCCCAAACACCTCTGCAGCATACCCTAGTGCAGTCTCCCCACCCAGGCACTGTCCACACTGCTGCCACCTCCTGCCAGTGCTCACCATTCCTTCCAGCATGGAGCAAAAGGGGAATTAAGGAGTTTCTAGAGAAACACTTCTCTTCAAGACCAAAGAAAAGGAAGAGAAACTTCAGTTCTGAAATGCCGTTACCAAGCAGAGCAAAGCCTCCTTTCACCAAAGGATCGCCCTTAAATTTGGGCTTGGTCCATGTAGGGTTTGGTATGACAAGAACAGCAGCCTGCTTCTTCTTCAGTAGCTCTGTGCTCACTAAGAAACCCAGCCCTGAGATGGTTACGTGCGAGGATATGTATTTTAATAGCAGCCTATAAAATAGTTCTTAGGATTCAGATCGGACAAGTTCCCTGCAGCTCTCTGCACTGTCTAGACAAAACAAGGCAGCAGTAAAACCAAGGCAGCAGCTAATGATCACCTCCAAAATACATGTACACCTTCTTTCAGACAGAGGTAAATCCATCTGGATAATATGCTGGCACTAAATTGCAAGGAAAACAATTGCTTGTCCCCGGAGGGGGAAGCAGAGAGAAAGAATGTTTTTGTCTATGCTGAGCTCCTTCAGGATGCTTTCAATGGTTAAACTGGAATTAACACACAGACAAGCCTTGCTCCAGCAATCACTCAGCAAGGGACAGGGCTTATAGGACCCACAGCTGTCACCACCACTGGCTTGCAAGCCTTGAAATTATTTCACTGAAATGAAAAATGCACATTCTTGGGTCAACAACCTAGCTTCCCAGAGAAGTGAGAGCCCTTGCATCAGCCTGACCTCAGCTCAGGTAAGCGTCCCAGATAAGGGACACCACTTCAACAAAGATTTCCTTTTCAAGGTGTGCCTAGTCAAGCACCTTAAGAGCTTTGTTAAACCAAGGCTACTGCAAATAGTATTTCACATGCTGATAGCTACAGGCCAGCATTAGCAAGCTGCGAACACCTGAAGACCAGGAGATCCAGTCTGAATACTGAAAGCTGCTGACTTACACCTCTGAACAGCTCAAAATCTAGCAATAAAGGATGAGAGAAGGAATGAGTAAGTCAAGTTAAGCAGGTGGGGAAATTACACAGAGATGACTTTTTGCCAAGACCTTGGTAAAACCTCCAACAGCACCTCAGAGATTTACTTGGAGCTTGACTCAAACGCAGCCTCAGCTCATCCCACATTTCAGAGTCCATGTCACCTCTCCCAATTAGTTACGGAGGCTCAGAGCCACAAACTGTCAACACTTTCATGGGTGCAAATCCCCTCCTTTGCTCTGCATGGTGTAGGCTGTGACCACATAGCACAGAAGAGAATGCATTGGTGCCTCCATAACCAGAACACAAGAGGACCTTAACCTTGCAGAAGGAAGTGTGAGACCAGTTGAACCATGAGCTCAACTCAAGGGATTTGAGCCCTACTTCCAGATCCACAAGTGGCTTCTACCACGACCATTACCTATCTGTGCCATCCTCCCTTTCACATCAAAAAAGCAGGAAAGGAATGTCCTCTCTTCTTTGCAGGGACACTAGAAAACTATGACTGCAAAATATCCAGAGAGTTTCTGGTGCTTTACCATAGAGACTGGCATTCCAGAGCTAACCTTTCCCTCCAACACCCAACAACATGCTAAAAATTCCCAACAGAGGAATTTTTGGTTGAGAGAGTGAGATCCACCACCAAATCAACCACATAAAATACAAGCACCTGACAAAAATCAGGCTCTGAGTATTGACTAAGCAAGTGCTCCATTTCCAATCACTCCTGTATTCAACCTAGGACCCTTCTGTAACACTAGCAGTGTCTCCTGGACAGCAAGGGGGAGCTGCTCAGTTCAGACACATCCCTCTGCATCTCCACAATGCTTGCTTGCAGACCTGGGAGAAGAGAACAGTTCCTCTCTGTGCTATACCCCGTATCTGTCACCACCTTCCCTTCTAATAACTCAAAATATCTTAGAAATAATAATAAAAATTAAAAAAAAAAAAAATCCCTTAAACCTGTATTTTTCTGTATTCTGTACTTTCCAAAGGCAGTATTTTTCCTGGATAGCTAATTAAGGGACACACTGCTGTGTCAATCTGAGTCTTAAGACACAGTATGCTCAGTCTAACTCTAACACTAACACTAGGTTTTACAAGCATTGTTTCCTGACTGATCAGGCTTTCCCTACATACCTTGCTTTCCCTGCTAGGATGTTGCACTGGATCAGCTGTGCCGTGCCAAAATGCTGCTGGCCCCCCACATTCTGCTCCATGGTCATCAGGTCTGACCCCTGGGATGCTGCTGGTTGCAGTGGCAGGCCCTGAATTCCCTGCCACCTCTCCTGCACAGCCCCTTTGAGAACCAGCCTCCTCACACAGAAGTGCCAAACCTTTTCCCAAAAAGCAGCCCCATCTTTTCTCTCCTCATCCCTCCTCCTCTCAGAGTTTCAATGCCTCTGCTAGCCTGGCAGCACTGCCTGCCTTCACCCACCTCCCCACTTCTCTTTCCAGACCCCCTCCTGCCTTCTCCTCTCACAGCTCTCCTCTCCTGACCCACAAGAGGCTCCTGGAAGCATCTCTCTGCCAGCTCTCACTTCTTCCTCCCTACAAGGAATTCAGAGCACTATAGAAAGATTAAGTGATAGGCAGATTGCAGGGCTACACACGTAGCATGCACTCAGCCATGAACCCACTGCTCTCCTCCTGACCCAAGCAAACACAGATGAAGTTATCATTAAAAACCCCAACAACTAAACAGCAAACAGAAAGAGTCCTGTTATTAAATGTGCCAAGAACTGAGGTCAGTCTCTGCTCTGCCTTAAAAATACGGGGTTGGATGAGAGCCTCCTCAGATCCACAGACAGAGGAGGCTCCAGCGAGTCCTGCCACAGGCAGGGGCAGACTACATTAGGAGCTCACAACTTTGCAGCACAGACAGCATGGGGAGATTTCAAGCTTTGGCTTTATGGTTCCTTTCTCCACCTTAAGGTTTCTGTATGGCACTCTGCTGTGTCTTTGCTTCACTCTGGACCTTCACTGACATCTGTAACTAAGTGCTGAGCAGCACCAGAAACCAGTCAAGAAATGGGTATAATGGCTGGGGGTGGGGGGTAGAAATCAAAGCCAACAATAAAGTGACCACAAAAAATCCTAGAGCATATTCAACATTACTCAATTAGTAATATAGTGTATATGTAATAGATCTTATAATAAATACAAAGCCCTTGATGGCTCTCCTATGTTGAACATCTCCTCAAAGGAAAACTGGACACAGTGCTATAATATCTCAGGGGAAAGCTGACCACTCTGAAACAGTACACAAACTCTTCCCATTAAAGTCTATGTTTACCACATAGCAAGTCAGTGATTAGGAAAATAGCATGACACATAAGTTAAAAGAAAAATGTTCCAGTGTGGTGCTGGATGGGAAAAAATAATTAAAAAGCATCAAAGTTTTGGCTCAGAGACACAGTTTCCATTTAAGCATGTGACAGATGCATCTTTTTTTGCTTTTGGGGAAAAAACACAATAAAGAAAAAATTTCAGCAATGCATATTTTTTGTAGTGATAAAACTGCAGCTCTCCATAGAGAATCAGCAGAACAGCCTAACTGCTAGGGTAAAGGCAACACTTACATTTGATCCTAATCTACAACATCTGTAAGGATCAAGGGAAAGATGGAGCACAAGGCCTTGAGAAATGTCCCGGATTCTTAAAGAAAATATTTATGTTCTCGCTAAGCTAACGTCCTGCTCAAAGCCCTGTTTCAGATAGTAACCCTAGAAACTGGGCTTTGGTCCCCATATCAAATGGCACACACGCGAGCTGCCTGGGGAAGATGTAGAGCCCCAGAAAAAGGGGGAAACACAATTATTGCTCAGACTGTGAGAGTACAAATATGATGACAGAGTTTCACGACATCCGGCAGCAAGTGCTTGAATCTAGAGAAGATGTTAAATCACAGGAAAAAAGGGAGAGTGAAAATTTGCAGTTTGCCGGGCGTTTCGAGTTTCTCAGCCCCCCTTCCCGCTCCCCCACCCTGCCCTAGTATTTACTGTAAACCAGGGAATAAGCTTTAGCTGAGCTAGAATCCCTGGAAACCCCAGTCCTCAGCCCGCAGAGGGCACCAGCGAGATGCGTTTGGAGCAGGCGGGGAGCGGCAGCGAGTCATTTCTGGTAAAACTTCTTTAATGTGAGGAATGTCACGGGCTGGTACGGCTGGCAGAGTTTAAGACTGGAGTTTTTTTCCTTTTTTTTTTCTTTCCTCTCTTTTAATTATCCTATAACTCCTTGACGCGAAGGCTACACTGTTCTCACACTGTTAGTTCGCTCACACAAGCCACACAAGAAATAATATTGTGAGGAAAAAAAAAAAAGGGGGGGGGGGGGGAAGAAAGCCCAGCTCTGAAAAGACAAAAAAAGAGTAAGGCTCGGCCAGCTGATGTAAACAAGTTATGAAATAACCCAAGTTTGTATAACTGGACCGATTGTGTAATGCCTTCCCCAGAAGTGGTAGATTTAGTCGATCTAGGCATGTAAGTCATTCTGAGGTATTTTCTTAGGAAAAATGAAAGGAAAAAAATCTCAAACCACACGACTGGGCTTTCAGGTCCGTGAATTCAGGGCGCTTCTACAGGAAATAGTCCCCATTCTTGAAGCGCCTCCCGGCAGCGGGGCTTGAGTTCTTAGCGGGGCCGGGGAGCGCTCGGGCAAGCCCCAGGAAACTCCCGCTCGGAAAATACCTCGGCCATCCGGAGAGCGGCCGGCGGCTCCCGGCAGAACCAAGGATCGGGCGGGCAGAGGGCTGAGCAGAACGGCACGCCGCCGGCCGCGGAGTCCCGGTGTGGCAAAGGCAAAGAGAGTGTCAGGGCCCCGGAGACAAAGATTAGTGGGGGAGAAGCGGGCAGACAACCCTCGGCGCTGGAAAGACCCAGAGCCCACTTCCAGCCATCCCTCCGTATTCCACGGCGGCTGCAACAGGTCCGCGAATAATTCGGGCGACACCTCCCAAAGTCGCAGCTAAGCCGCCCAAAGTGCTGCGGGCGAGTCCCGGGCACCATCCGGGCAGGCGCGATGAACATGGACAGCGAGAAGCTCACAAGAACAAAAGCAGGAAGGAGGAAGAGTTCAGTGCACCCCTGTATTGGCGTTACCGACCTCGCAGTGAAGTCGCCCGGAGGAGCCCTTTGACCGCCGAGCGGGTCCCGGCCCGACGCTGCGGCGGGTGCCCGGGCGACAGGCGGGGGCTCGGCACCCACGCCCACCGACCCCGCTCCACTTGGGGCTGGGCCGGCGGAGAGTGCCCGCCGGGCATTCCCTTCCCCCGTTGGGAGAAGGCCGTGCCTCCCACAACGCTCCCGGCCCGACAGGCGAGGAACTCCGGTCAGCGTCCCTCCGGACGCGTCGCGGCACCGCTCCGGGACGGGCGGGCAGGGAAGGAAGGCAAACGGCGGCGCCCCGCTAAGGGCGGCGGGACGGAGCGGCGGCTGCGGGCAGCCCTACGCCCCGACACCGCCTGCGCCCCCGCGGTCGGCGCCTCTACGCCGGCCGTCCGCGCCTCCACCGCGGAGGAAGCGCCGGCCGCTCCCCGGGCGTGGCGGTGAACTCCCGTCCCGGGAGAGCTCGGAGCAGCCCCCGGAGGGACCGGGGAAGAGGGACAGCACCCGGCCCTACCTGCTGGGCTGCGCCACTCGAGTAGGTCTCGGGATGTCCCGGGGAGCCGCTGCTGCCTCTGGAGGAGGTGTCGAAGTTCCCGGGGTAGTCCTGGTACATGGTCCGAGGTCGGGCCGGGGGAGCCGCGTCCCCGCCTTCCCACACCGACACCCGCCGCTCCCTCGCCGTCTCCCCGCCCCCTTCTCCCTCCCAAATCTTCGGCTCTTGCCTTTCGCCTCCCAACGCTCGCCGCGAAAAGGGGGAAAAAAAATAATAAAAACGGCTTTGGAGATGGGGAAGAAAGTGTGGGAACAAAAAGGTAAAAAGAAAAAAAATTAAAAATAAAGAGACAACAAAAATAAAAATAATAACAATGATGATAAAGTAGCTCAGCTGACAGCCGAGCGCCTGCGGGACGGGACGGTAGGACTCGGCGGCGCGGCGGAAGCAGAGACGTGCGCTCAAAGCGGGCGCTCGCCGATGTCCTCTCTCGGCGCTGCCCGGCGAAACTCTCCCCGCCGGCGGAGCGGCTCTAGCCTCGGGGGCTGCAGGCGGAGCGGTTCTCCTCCGCCTCCCCGACCTCCTCCTCCACCACCACCACACACCGGCCGCCCCTTTTCCCGGCGCAAGGTGACTCAGCCGGGTCTTGCGCCCCGCGGTTCGGCGGCGCTGCGAGCGGGAGCTCCGCGCGCCCGCGGTGACTCAGAGCAATGGCATTGCCCTGGCCGCGCTCGCTTATTATCCGCCCGCCGCCGCCGCCGCACCATGTGCACTCGCACACGTCAAACCCGCGGCGCACCGGCCCCACCTTGCCAGAGCGGAGCCTCCCACCTGCCGCCGCGGCGGGGGAGCCGGCCCGGCCGCAGGGGGACAGCGCCCGCCTCCGCCGCGCCGCCCGTCCCGCTGAACCCGCCCCTCCCGGGCCCACGGTGCGGGTCGCTACGGCTGGGCAGGCGCAGCGGCGAAGCCAGCGCGGCGCCCGGTTCCCGGCAGGCCCCGCCCCCCCCGCCCCGCTTGGTGCCGTCCGCTGTCGCACGTTGCCAAAAATGGTCATTTGCGTCGCACGACGCGAGCGCGGGTTTCCTTGCCGCGGATGACGCGCTGCGAGAGGGATTCCCTGCCCGGCCGCCGGGATTTAAAGGGACAGGCGCGCCGCTGGCAGAGGGGAGAGGGGAGTGGCAGCCGGGAAACGGAGCGCAGATCTGGCCCCACAGACCGTCCTGCCCCCCACGGTGTCTCGGAGGGCGTTTGATCTAGCCCTTCTCCCTGCAGGAGGGTGGTCGGCACCAGGGTTGCCCCAGGGCTTGGTCCGTTTTTCAGCGCATCAATAAACGAAGCATTGGACTCGTCTAGTTTTTATAGCCTTGTTAAACTAGCGTTATTTTATTTTTATTTTCTTTATATTTCTATTATTTTGTTCATTTTGTATTTTTGTGGTTTTTCTATAATTTTCATTACTTTTCATTAACTACATTTTTCTTTTATTTACTAATATAGTGCGTTATTATTTTTGTTTCTTTTTAATTTTAAAATATTTTTTCTATTTACTTTTCATTTAAACATTCTTATTATTTTTAATCTTATTTAAATTTTATATCCTTACTTTTATTTTCTTTTTTTGCCTTATTTACTTTTTTAAAATTTATTTTTTACACTTATTTTTACTTTTTAAGTGGATTCCTCCATCCTTCTACAGTCTGCAGAGCCACTCGATCTCTAAACCAGAGTATGTCACCGGAACACCAGGCGACAGACCTGGGCTTCCCTGCAGCAGGAACTTGTGGGACAGGGACAAAGACTGTACCAGCCCACCGTGGGTGGCTCTGGTAGTGATTGCCAGGTCACTCACTAGCACAGGATGGAAGGTGGTAGAAGCAGATAGAGCAGAGCCATCCACACAGAGAACGCGGGCCCTGAGGTGATCTGTAGTGAATACAGCAGTGATGCTACTTCACAGTGTTTAAGTGCCACTCCTAGACACAAAGTGTCTTGTTTCCATCCTCCATGGAGGATTTGCCCAGCACTGGGCAAGTCCTTTTTGCTGGTAGGGAGGGAGAAGTTATCTAAATTCAAGCTATAAAATCCCATTTAAGCCATCTCACAGACAAAGCATTTTCCCACAGGAGCCCATCTGAAAGCAGTGGGCTTTCCTCCACTCACACTGTGCTCCTTGGAAAGTAAAAGCAGCACCCATTTGAGCCCTGTAGCCTTCTGGGAACACTGAAATGAAGCACCCTATGGGGGCTAAGTCTTCATAACTCAGTTATTTTTTAGCACTGACACAGGAATTTGGGACTAAAATTCCTGCTGATGCAGTTTAGTTTTCAGCACCTTCATTATTCAGGCAATTGAAATTCTCCCTCCAAATTAGCTGGCCTATTTCAGGCAGCACCTGACTTTGGAGGAGGTGGGGAAAGGACTGTCAAAATATTCCTGTTTCCAACTTGAACTGCATTAGGAGCGAGGGGTGGGGAGGGGGAGAGGTGCTCTAGTAGGCACAGGGAGGCTGTGATGTTTTCCCCTTGGGTGGCAGGTGATCTGCACATGCTGCTTTCTGTTGGAAAGAGAATTAGTTCAAGATGTGAGAGGAATCAGGCTGCAGTTGTCAAGAGATGAAGAGAGAAAGGGTAAAACAGGCATCAAAATAAATAAACTTAAAAGCTGTGGCTGGGTTTTGGCTGGTCACCACCCTTGGCTCTGCCTCCCCCTCAGGTGGAGGGTGCTGCTGGCTCCGAGGCTTACCAGATGTTAGGAGCCACTGCCATCACCTGAGCTCACCAACCCTGGTCTGGTCTTGGTTCACATCAGGCTGGTGGGCTTATAGAATCCAGTCTGCTGAGCAGCAAGAAATGCAAAAAAGTATTTGGTGTAGGGAAAGAGTGATGGCCAGAAACAAGGAAGCAAGATGGGGGTGCTGGAGCATTAGTGTTGAGTCATTTTGCAAGAAGAAAAGAGAGGTGATTTTCATCCCTCCTCCTAGAATTGTTTCTATACTTTTTCTTCAGCAGTTCATTAAACCTAAACTACCTGCCCTCCTCATGTTTCAGCTGAAGCTCATTTTGAGCATTGTTTTAAAACATTATCCCAATGTTATTTTGGCACATCGCTCCTGTCCTGCAGAAGTAGCATAAGAGCTAGTCTGGGAACAGCTTGTTTGAAATTACATTCAAGGGTTATTTTTAATATTTGGCTGCAGTTTATGTGTATGCAATTACTTGACACTTGTAAATCCTCAGGTTAAAAGCCCTGTAAGAAATGCAGGAAGCTGAATGCACACCTGAGGCCAAGCCCTCAGCTCCCATAGGGTGATGAACCTCCCTGCCACAGCTGGACTGGCACCACCTTCCCCTCTGAAAGCTCCTGACCCACACCCATCAGATGTGATGCTGAAGCTTTACCATTTTAGTAATTTACAGTGACTTCACTGGAGTTCGTTCTTCCCTGAGAGCACAAAACTCTTCTGGCTAAGACAGGTTCATATGCACAGAAGGAATTGCTACATTCCATTGGAAAAAAATATTCTGTCCAATTGAGTCTCCTCATTCCCATATCAGCCCTTTGTAATACTTTATATTGTTTTGGATTGAAGGAACTCAGACTAGCCTGGCTCTCAATACCCCAGATACATGCATTTTTAATGTTCATCCAGACCAGGCTGCTTGTGCAATAGGCTCCCTGTTTCTAAAAAACAAGAGATAACATGTACATCTGCCTAGTCCACTCTTGCCCAGACCAAAGTCAAATTAAGACCAGCCCAGGTTCCAGGGCAGGAGAGGATCATCATAAGGCAAATGAGATTATGGCTCCTCATGCTTCTCGATTTTGGCAGCAATTAGAAGACTGAAACCCAGACCTGGGAATGCTTTTCACGGTGTTTTTAGGGGAACAGAGGATAAGGGCACCTCGTAGCAGCTCAGACTTGGCCCTCAACAAGCATGTGGCCATAAGCACGTCCTTCTTCATCCAGCATCCCCAGCAGTGCTGGGCTGCACCAGCCACACTGTGCCACCTGCCTGAGGGCAAGATCATTGATTTTCAATTTAAAAAATATGCAGCCATGATTCTCCTTCTCCTTGTTCTTCTTCCAACCCTTAAGACATCTCCTGTCTTAAGAAGCCTGCAGTAATCATGTCACCATAAATGTGTATTGCTACCAGTGTTACAGAGCTCAGATGTGCTGTGGCGGTTCCTGCAGTGGGGCAGAGAACCTGAGGGGTGGCTGCAGAAGAAGTGGGACTGAAGCTGCTGCACACTGGTGGGGTATTGGGGAGTTGCAGAACAACCTAAGACAGATCATACATCTCTTCTCCCTATACGATTCTTCATGTCCTGTTTTAAAACTCACTCCCACCTCCCTGCAAATTGGTGCTTTCTCTGTTACCATTCATTATTACACATGTGACTCTTTTGCTTCCCAAGACCTTTTCCTCAAGCTCTCTGGAGAAGCATTGTACACATATCCAGGGCTCTCCAGCCTTTCCTGACAATTCTACTTTCATCTGTGCATGAAGTCTGCTTTCACATTGAGTGCTAAAAGTAAGTGTTTTGATGTTATCTTCCGGGAATGAGTTCTTAAGCTACCACCTCATGCTAAATTACAGTTATTTATTAAGTACTTCAGCAAATCCAAGGGAGAATGGAGGTTTTCTCCTTCCAAGGGCTTGTGGATGTGGTTCCTCAAATACTTTTCATAAGCACAGAGCTTTTCCTACCCATGTCCTCTTGGACCATGGAGCCCTCTGCCCTGCTGATAACCCCATAGCACGGGGCCATGGCTTCCAGCACTACAGCATATCTTTACGGCAGGGAGGCACTCCCCTCAATTGTTCTCAGGTGACTGCAGCCACACTGTCCCTGTGTGCCAGCACACAGCTGGCTCTGCCCCACATTCCCAGCAGGATGAGTGCTGCCATGCTGTCCAGTTCAGGGTAATGACACCAATGCCACTCTTACTGCTGCCAGGTAATATGGTGGCATCATTTAACTCTTTTTCCAGTCCTGGTGCAAATAAAAGCCCAGGACAAAGCCAGATGCTGTGATGCTCTTCCCTTTTCTGAAGCAGGGCTGGGTGATGCTGAGGGCCTGGGATACAGATGGGGAAGCAGCAGGGCACTCCTGCAGCAGGATGGGCACCGCATGCCCCTGGCACTGCTTAGTCAGGCTGGCAGCATGGCTGTGGTGTGGGAGCAGCAGCCAGAGGTCCTGCTGGCTCCCACAGGGTCAGCTCTGCAGAGATCTCAGGCACTGACAAGGCCAAACACTACTTCAAAGCAGAAATGGCTTCACTCTTCTTAACATGTTTCAGGACAAAGATCCTACCAACCCACTGAGTAGCAGGTAGAAGACATGGATTGCAAACAAGGGCTTATTAGGGATGACCGTGACACACAGTTTATGGCATTTTGCTGGTGTAGGGAAGCAGAAAACAGCTTCAGGAGATCCCTGGCTAGGGATCCCTGCTCAATCCTAGCCCCATAGTACACAGGATGTGAAAGACAGGAACAGAGATCCCACAAGTCTAGCTCTAGACTCCTCTTGGCACATGATGAACAGTCTTATCTTGATACTTGTGTTCGTTTGCCCAGCTCCAAACCTGTTTCAAGAGCATGAGAGCCTGCCTTACCCCACTCCTGCCTCCTGAAGAGACACCACCTCTAGTCCCAGAAGCCAAAGGGCCCAAGAAGGCTCATCAACTCTGCAGCCCAGGAACTTCCCCAAAAGATCCCAGGCAGTGCTGCCAGCAGAGTCCCAGCAGGAGGTTTTGTAAGGGATGGGAGCCCTGCCCTGTGGAGCTTGGACCTGGATCTTTCCCCATTGCCCTGTCTGGTAAGAGACTTGAATATTTTCTTGCTGTATTTTGTGAATAGGTCCTCACAATCATATTTTCTCACGTCAGAACAGTGGAAAGGACTGAAAAATTACCTTAGGAGTAGAAAATCCCACCCCTGCCAGTGCCCCCACAGCTCAGATGAACAGATGCTAAGGATTTCTTGTCTGATGTGCCCATGCTCAGGTGCAAACAGGACCAGGCCACAGCCATGCTGATAAAGGGCACCAAGCCCCGTGCAATTGCAGCCTGGGATGGTGGGATGGGCTCCGGCCAGTATCCATGCTCTGAGAGTTTCCGAGGTTATTCCCTGAAACACGTGATGCAGGCCAAGTGGATCACCCAGCTAAGCTTATCAGACAGCTCATTGTTCCTGCCTGAATGATTCAGCACCACCAAAGTGCTCCCTGGCAGCACAGCACTGAGGAGGAGGATGAGAAGGAGGGAGGTGTGCAGTGCACACAGATAGTTCTGTAGTGGGAGGCAGATAAGCACATGGGAGTTAATGGCTGAGCTCAGATCTAGTTGAGGAAGTTTGACCTTTCTGCTGGTAAGCCTGCCTTCAGCTGACATGACAGACTTTGACACAAGCACTCAGGGGAATCTGTGGCCCATAAGTGAGACTTACTTTTTCCACAAAGTAATATTGATTAGCACAGCGCCTGCAGACATGGCTTGAGGCAGTGGTGGGGTTTCAGGGAGGGAGCAGAAGAGACAGCTGAAACACAAAGGTAAAATGATTTGTTGACTGAACATGTAAAGCATCCTTTCTGTCTCCTGCCATAGCGACCCGCGCACTGCTGAAAACCTTGGAAGGAGGGAGAGTCTTTCCAGTCTGGGCAGCAGCACTGGAGCTGGCTGGTGTCCCTGCACAGCCTGGCTCGTCTCCATTCCGTAGGTGTCCGTACAATCCAGTGCTTCCTTCCATCTTCCTGAGCCACTTTGTCTTCTGGCATCCCTGGAAAAGAAACATCTGTTAGGAGCACTGATGCTTTCTGAGAATGTGCGCATTTAGAACTGAAAATGAACCAAAGATTTATCTGTGCACCTGGGAGGGGCTTTTTCCTCTCTTGCCATCCAGGAGAGGCTCTGATCCAGCAACCCATCTGTAAAGGGTGGCACAGGACTGTGCCATTGCATGACACCAAACCCAGATGTGTGCAGACTGGGAAGCAGTGTGGTGGCATTCCTATTTGGCTGAGGTCTCCATCTCCTGCAGACCCGTGGTCACAGATCTCTGTAAGCCTGGTGATTCCAGGCTGGCTACAACGTTATAAGCCACTATGGAGCATGGAGCAGTTGGATATCAGTTTCTTGCTGCCTCGGACATCCTGTTGGTGACATCACGAAGCTGAAACATTGCTCATGCTGCAGAGAATGGCTGCCTGGAGTCTGATAACACCTAAGTACCAGCAATACTCATCGGATTCTCTGAGACTTGAGGTGGAGATTGCTGTTGTGCAGTGTTACCTTAAAGTCCTAGTCTAAACACCTCCTGTAATCAACTCCTGGCTTGCCCAGGAATGCAGAATGGGGTTTTTGAAAGCAGCGGAATGTCAGGAAAATCCACAAACACCAGAGGTTTATGTCCAAAAAGGAGACAGAGGAGTCCTTCAACTTTATTCAAAGAAAGGGAGAGGCCACCGGGTCTCACACCAGCAGAGTTTTCACTCTCGGTGTTTCAGAGTACGCAGCCTCCTTCTATCCTAACTTCCGACCGCATGTTACCCTCTTCCTTTCCCCATTGGCTGAGGTGCTAGGAGGGTACAGCCTTCTCGAACTGCCTATCACATATTCCCCAGTTGAACCTACTATTTTACCCCAAAATTCAGAAGTTCAGCCTTGTGTAGACACTTGTCTGTTTCAGGAGCCAAGCTGTCTAGGCCCGGTAACAAACCTGCTGCCCAAAGTCAGTAGCGACATTAAGACCCATTTTGAAGACGTTAACACCCATAGCTTCACCCATCAAATTATTTGTAAAGACATTAGCATCTTTCCTCTCAAGAATGACCCAGAAGCTGGTGTTAGATACAGTGTATATCAAAGGCACTCTAAGTTATTTTAAAGCAATGCGTCATATTACATCAAGACCATCTGAGTCCAGAAAAACCTACCAAGTATTTTTAATGCTGGACCAGTTTTGGAGGATTACAAGGATGCTCCCACTCAGGATGTTATTGAATCTTCCACCATTTTGCACTTTTCTTTCCTCAGCATTTTCCCACTTGTTACTTTGTACAGAAAGACAAGGAAAAAGCAGAATTTTTCAGCTTCAGGGCAGGACCAGGAGGTGTTTGTTCTGAATAAGTGCACAGCTACCATCCCTGCAGCTAAGATGTGATCCCGGGGTTTGATCACTGGGGTCATGATAGAAATTCAGGAGCTCCTCAGGAGCTGGGACCAGCAAGTGCTGTCCCAGGCTGCAGGGAAAGGATGTTCAGAGAAGGATGCAATGCCAGAGAAGAGCACTCCCAAAGCTGTAGGGTGAAGCTGGGGGAAACACACCAGGGGAAACTCTCAGGAGCTGCAAAAGGGTGGGGGTCAGCAGTGGGAGTGCTTGGTGGGTCCAGTTTTGGTGCATCCATGCCCATATGGCTTCAGGAAAATGCATCCCACACCTCAGTAATCTTGCTTCCACAGCGGGCTTAATGACACGCATTAAAACACCAACAGGTCCGGAGTCAGAGGTGCCGTCGTCGGACAGAGCCGGTGTGTAGGGAAGCACCATGAGTCAGCCAGGATCGGGCTGCAGGCGGGGAGAGGTCCCGGGCTGCCGGCGGACACCGCTGCCGTGCCCCAGGCCAGGGCGCCACAGGGACGGCTGAGCTGGGGCGGGTAGCTGTGGCCTGGCAGCTCCTCTGCCAGCCAGAGTGATCCCTGCACCCTTTCAGGCAGAGGGAGAAGTTTGGGCACCCTCCCGGGCTGGCTGGGTGCCGGTCCCTGCGGGTGCATTCAGCCCTGGGGGCTGCAGAGCCCCGGCGGCAGAGAAGTCCTGCGCTCTGCTATTGTGCTGTCTCTCAGATCACGCTGTTTGCAAAGCCACCTATTATCGGCACGTTCATAACCTTTCACAACGTTTAATTACTTGGAAAGGTAATCAGTCTTGTGGTAGTTCTTTAAAAAGCATGCCCATTTCACTTGCTCTTGGCAGAGAACTCTGCTTTTTTGTCTTTCATTCTCTCAATAAATATGTTACAACTGATCATGCTCCCAAAGGCAATACCTGTTTGTAAAACCAAGATTGCTCCCTGGCTTTCTGGGTATCAGCCCTACAGCCAGGTGCCATGCCACAGATCTCTCCTACCAACACCATCGTGTAGATTCAGGGGGACTCCCTGCGTTTGGGGCTTTTTAATGGATTCTCATTTTAAGGTGCCTGGTTTGACACGCACAAACCAATCAAAAGGACCAAACAAACAAAACAAACAAACAAAAGGACCAATCTTTCTACTTCACTGCCAGAGCTGGCCCCGGTGTTGGCTGCACATAAACTGACACCAAGAAGCCAGATGTAAGCGGCCAGGTCCCCTCTGCTCAGTCACTGCTGCCCTTCGGCCGCCAGCTGCAGTGCCAGCACAGGCTGTGACAAGCTGCGATGCCCGAGGCTGGGAGGAGGAACCAGGAAGACCCAGAAGCTACAGGAAAAGGACAGGCAGAGATCACCCAGGTGGGTGCAAAAGCCACCAGGCTGTTTCCAAGGACAGCTAACAATGACATTGTAGGGGTCAGGGGTCCAAGACCACCAGCAGCCACATATCTGTTGCATCCAGCACCCCAGAGAAGTGTTAGGTTGCTCTCCTTCTGTTATAGATGAGCAATACGATGGTTGGCTCTCACAATTAAGGGATGAATATTATGTGTATGTTAAGAGAAGTTTTATTGATATATAGTTATGTTATTGTGATATATCCTCCCATAGTCCTCTTTCCCCTCCCTCTCATATTGTCAGGGGATGGCCTTGGTAGCCAGGGAATTTGGGAGAGGGCAGGCTCATTACTATAGCAACACCTGACCTTAAATTAAGATGTAAGAAAGTGATCTCCACCAATAGGCGGCAAAGGAAGAGCTGACTGACAAAACTTTGGAAGAGGCTAGGGATATAAAAAGCAAAGCATCCATTTTTTTGTAGATAAGTATGTGGCTGCTGGTCACGGAGATTCTCAGTGCTGCTTTCTCCTTATTCAGTCTTTTGTTGTATTTTTCTAAGGTTTAATAAACCTTTCAAATTTAAAAAGTGAGTGTAGTTTCTCACATCTTCCATGCAAGGATGCCACCACTTGTGACAGGAGGCAACTTATGCACATTGCCTTTGGGCTTGTAACCCAAGTTTTCCAGCTTGCTGTTCTGGAAACTGCAGCAACCATGGAGGTTTGGTCCTCTCCTGCAGCCCACCAGCTGATGGCTGCATGCTCCTGAGGCAGCTTGGGACCACTGCGGAGACACCGTCAGTTTCCCCATGGCTGCCCCTTGTCAGCCTGCTGCAGCCCTGGGACAAAGGAACCAGCTGGACAGTCGATCTGCCTTGGCATAAATAGCTTTTGGGACTTCTGTGGAGGGCAGATGCAGGCACACATGTGAAATGCATGCCTACCTGTGAGCCCACGGGTACCTGGCATGTGAGAATCTGCTCAGTCCATGCCAGGGGTCAGTCCTGGGGAGGAGGCACAGCACAACAGGCTCAGGCTCCCACCAGCCATGGCCACTGCTTGCAGGAGTGGAAAGTATTACACTAAATGGATTAAATGCATCCATTTCCAGGATGAACTCTGTTCTTGAGCCAACATTTTCCACTTCAGACATTGGGGTACCCACTTTTGGGGTGAAAAGCAATAAATGGTATCAGAAAGAAGCATTATTCAGAAGGGCAGAAAAACTCTCTGGTATTTTCTTCCTTTTTCCTTAAGAACAAACTTGTCAAAGGACTGAACAAAAAGCTCACAGAAGCTTTTCAAAAAGTACTTGCAAGTACCCCTGTGTGTAGGCATTGGTGAAACCCTGGTCCCTCATCCCACCCTGGCAGCTCATCCATGCTGGTTTTTCTAATATTCTTGGAAGTCTTGACAGGTTTGTTTTGTTTTTGTTTTTTTTTTCTTTTAAAAAGCACAGCTTTTAACAGCCCTGGGGCAGAAGGCTCTTGCTTGCTAAATCACAAGGTTTGCCACACCGAAACATAGCGCCGACGTGCCTGCAAATGGGAACTGGCTGTCTTAGCTTTTGTTCTTGACTATTTGCCAGAATCCTTAAAACAACAGGAGGAGGTGCAGTCACCTAAACATCCCTGCACTTGCTGGCTCAGGAAGCCTGTAAACACGAGCATCAGCATATCAGACACATGGATATGTTTGCCAGCAGAGCAGGCAGTTCCACTGCCAGTGACTAGGTGGCTGTGGGTCAAGAAGTAGCAGGCACATCTGGCAGCACCAATGGTATGTCCCTACTGGCATGATGGTGGGATCCTGTGTCCTTGCAGTGCTTGCTGATTGCAGACAGGAGAAAAGTGTCAGGGAACACCATTCAGTGCTGTAATGTTAGAAATATGGTTATTCTAGATTTTAGAGCCAGGTAAAAGATGATCCCCAAGTTGCTCCACCAGAAACATGCTGACAAGGATTGGATTTGTATCAGCGTAGATACATGAGAATGGTCACATTTTTCCCCTGCCAACTTATTTGAAGAGCAGTGATGAGAAGGAATAGCAATGGACCAAAATTTGTAGATCAGAAGAGATGATTAGCAGAATGCTACTCTCAAATAACCAAAAAGCAACCTCTAGTGCAGCCAGTGGTGGTAAATGCTTCCTCAGCAAAAACCTAACCCATGCCATTCCAGAGCTGTATATTCTTACTTAACTTGGACAGCACACCTCAGTCCTCAGTTGCAGATACATCAAGACTTCTATTTCAGTCTGAGACTTGGAGAGGGACCAGGTGCACAACTCAGACCTTGCCTACAGTCATTTCTCGGCCACTTCACTGTTATGGTAATGTTTATGTAGACTGGTGGGAGTGGAGATGACCTAGCAAGGGGTTAAGAAGCTCTCCTAAGGTCTGTCCCTCAGCTGGGCTCTCAGCAGCCACCTTCCTGACATTTGAAGCTGGGAGGTCTAGGGCAGCACTGCATCTACCTCCAGGCTCAACCCCAAGGTGCTCAAGACCCTCCAACTCCCTTCTGCTGGCTCCGGTTTCCTTCTTGTGTGTCCCAAACAGGTCACTTAAGAGGGATTTAGGATTTAAACAAACTGCACTGTTCACCCCAAATTCTGCAGAGCACAAACTCTACAGAGAGAGTTCTCCAGTCTTCACCTGTAGCTCTCAGTACCAGCATTCCCTCAGGCTCTCTTCCCTAAGTCCCTGCACACCTTTGAATCACTGAGGAGCTCAGGAGCTCCAAATTGTCCTTTGACTATACTTTGCACTCCTCCAAGGTCTCCCTTGGTAAAGTAAATATGATGCAGCTCAACTCACATAGCACGTAGATTTTTCCTTGGCTCTCCTTGGCCATCCGCTCCTGAATTTTCACCACCCCTTGGCTCAGCCAACTGGGAAGCAGCACCCTCACTCCCAGCTCTGCCTGGACCCCATCGCTTGGATGAAAGCTAATGAGCTCATGCAGGTGCGTGCCCACCTCTGAGCCATCTCCTTGGGTTTGCAGGTCCTGTGAGGTGGGTGAACCAAGCCTTCCCTCAAAACATCACAGCATTAGGTTATAAAGTTCATCTTGTCAGTAAGTAAGCCAATCCCACCCACGACTTCTTTCCACATAATTATGGTTCTCGGATATACCAGGAAAATGGGAGAGCCCCTTCCAGAGATACTGACGTCTTTTTCCTTTCAGGTTCAATGGCTGCTTTATTGCGGTTGGGTTTTCTTTCTCCCCGCCACCCAGTCTTTCTCTGACTGGAACTGTTCCCCTCCAAAAACGTGGTGACTTTTGCTGAAAAGCAATTCTGCCACTTCTGTAGCGAGGCAGTGCTCACGAATGGCACAGTGGTAGTTACGGGATGTGTGGTTTACCTCAAGACGTCACATCTCCTCCCCCTGGAGACATCAGAAGGGTTATTGCTCAAATTCATCTTCGATTCTATAAAGGAAAAAAGCCCTGTGACTTTCACTACTACTTTTCATGTTCTAAGAAAACTTCACAATCCCTTCCCCAGGCTGCTTCAAAGGGCAAATCACTGGGGCACAAGATGCTGCCTTTTGGTAAACATATGCATTTGAAGTGCTGTCTAAAGTCCCATGAGTCAAACTGCAGTATTTCCCACCCAGGGAAAGGAATGATTGATTTTGTTTGGGGATTTTTCCCAGGTGAAGGCTGGTCAGCAAGGAGGACTTTGAGTACCAGATTTGCACTTTATGTTCTTAAATACTTTCGGAGAGCAACAGGAGTGAAATATCTGGTGTGCCTTTTAGTGCCTCTTTGTGCTCAGATGGAAGATGTCCCTGAGGACACATTGCTAGGGACATCCATAGTGCAGGAAAAGAAGGCACCATGCTCTTCCATGGCAAACACCAGCCCAGCAAAAGCTGTGTGATAGGAAAGCTGTGAACCAAGAGGCAGGCAGGCTTGATTGTGCCGGACACAGGCAGTGCAAGGCTATGTTAGTGCATACTGAGACAGCTGAGAAAGGAAACCAGCAACCAGCCTAGAGAAAGAATGACGCAGAAGGTAAACGACTGCCATTGCCTGTACAAACACAGCCACTTTCATCCCCTTCACAGAGGCAGTGGGGAATGGGGTGGTGCTGTCCAGCCAGGCTGCTGGCACTGCAGCAAAGGGTGCTGATGCTGACATGGAGATGAACTGTGAATCAGGGAACCCAGCTGCTGCCACCTACCCTGGATTTCATCCTCTCTGTGGTTGTCCTGGGAAGGACAGCTCCTCTTTTCTCACAAGTCCCAAGGCTTTAATAACTTTCTCCCTCTGCAGACCCTTGTTGAGCTGAACTAGTACAAGCACAATGCTGTGACTCCTCTGGGTGTGAGGTTTTTTCCCATACAGCAGCTGATGTGCTTTCCATGAGCTGTTTCAGCCTTGTGTGAACCACAGCAAGTGGGGTCTGCAGGCACCACTCCTGAGTGCTGCCCACCTGAAGCTGCAATGATGTGGGGAAGGGCAAAGGTTGCAAAGGGAAATTATATCATGGCCTTTTGCTCATCTCAGCTTTGAGAATACAACTGTGGTGTCTGACCAAAACCATGACTGAGTTCCCCTTGCTAAAATAATTCCTGATTTCCTGTGTAGTGCTCAAGGATGGGGTCCCCAATGGAGGCACAGAGTTGCCTTATCTTTATACAGAGACCCTGTGCTATGCCTGATGAATGCAGGGCTTACTCATGAGTGCCTTCTTCGTGTGTGCCTTACACGCTGGGACCTGCCCAGGAAACGCAGCTGGTTTCCTGCTGGCAGTTGGGCAGCACTTCCTTCACTGAAGAGCTCAGCTTGTCCCCATGCCTGTCACTCCAGCACCAGCCTCTTAGGCTTCTCTGGGAAAGTTCTCACCTGTGGATAAAAGTACTTGTCTAGGGGATGAGCTGCGCCCCTCAAGTGTGGAGGAAAAGTGACCTGGCCTAGGTCTGGCAGCAGGAACTTTAAACCAACCTTCCCACCAGCTGGGATGTGGGATACACACCAGGGAGAGGAAAATGGTTACAACACAACCAGGTGGAAGATGCAACGTGCATGTGTGCATTACAAGGACTTTATGTCCTAAGAAGTATGAATAGGGAAGGAGTTCCTTCAACAAAACTGCCCCAGTGAGGAAAGGTCAGGGATGGGCACCTTCATATCCAGCACCCTGTCACTGCTGAGGCTGGTAGGTTCCTGGCATGAGCTAATTAACTCTTCAATTGCTGAGGAAGCTCAGAGGACCTTAATTTGACAGTCACCGTAAAAGCATTTTGTCTGTCAACAAACTCTTTCATCCAAGGATCTCAAAGTGCTTTACAAGTATTAATTAAACTCACCAAAGTAAGTATGAATAATTATTGTCATGGAACAGTGTGCAGAACTGAGGCCAGACTTGCCCAAGAGCAACTGTCAGGACTCAGGGACAGGCACAGAAGGAGGAATTCTCAGCTGCAGTTGCCAAACTGCAAACCCTCCTGCAGAGAACAGCCTCAGACTGCACACTGGCTGAGCCTGCTGGACTCTTCTCAAGGGTATCCTCCCCTAGAAGATTACATTTGAAGAATGGCGGGGGGGAAAGTTTTTTCATTTTGGAATACAATGCGATCTATGTCACAGCAAAAAATTCAGGCAAAAGTGACATGAAAGTCTAAATACTCTGCCACAGTGTGTAGGCTTTCTGAGTAACAGAAAAGGAATGCTGTTTCATTTATCTTGTATCCTGTAACAGTACCTTCTGCTGTTTTATGTGAGATTAGTAGTTTCTGAAAGCAATGCACAATAAATCACATTGAGGAATTAGGGACAGAATTTAAAGACTATTTAAAACCTCAAATGATCAAACATTCATTTATGAAAATGTGCTGATTATTTCCCCTTCTTGTTATGAATCTCAGTGCTTGGAACACTTCCATTTTCCTATGCCTCCAACCATTCGGTATCGAGGGGTCTCAGATCAGGGTTGCTTTGGTTGCAAGTTCAGATATATTTTTAAAGTGATAAAGACTGACTGTCATCATCTAGTCTGAACCCTTGGACAGCCCAACACAGAGCAATTTTGCTGTTTACCTTGTAGGTAGCCCAACTGCTTACATCATGTTATTTGGTAAATTTTCATGGATGTACCTGTAACTGCTAAAAATTTCTCATGCTTTCCCACCTTCCAAACTGTGCTCCATGCTGCATGAAGAGGCTCCAACACTGGGCTTCTTGTTTGCAATTTCCTTACCTACAGGAATTAATATACAAATATTGTGAGATTTGAAGATATCAGAGCAACAGGGAGGGGAGTCATAAATATACCTCACGCAGATAATAGCCACTGTAAACTCTATTGCCTTGATCTGGCTTGGCATCAGCACCCTGCAGAACTCCTTGCTGTACTTGCTCCTCTCTCCAAGGTGGCAGCTCCACTGTTTATTACTGATGTAATTACAGCACTATGACGTCTTCTTGATGGTTCTGGATAAAACCAGCCTTTTCACTTTGAAACAAGCACTTTACACAGAAGTGGTAGTTAAACTGAAGAATATCTATATGAGGTGAGTGATGGTGGTAAACTGATGATTGGTCTTATGCTGGCACAACTTTCCTGTGTAATTGTCTTTTGGACAGCTAATTGGCCTCTGAGTTCAAACTGAGCCACTTCTGGCTCTGTGCCAGGAACACTGCCCAGAGCAAAGAAACCAAGTAGGTGGCTCTTCTTCATCACAGAGGATCCTCATCATGGCCGTACTGGAGGTGATGGGAGCTTCTTCTCCTGTGGAGCAAAGCCAGGGGGTCTCCCAGAAGAGGAGCCAATGTGGGTGTGCTGTGTGTGGGGAGGAAACATGCTTAGCATGGTGGTGGCACTACACAGCCTCTGCTCCAGGCTTGCAGTTGGAGAAGCCCTTCCTCTCTCTCCCCATGCAGAGGACCCTCTGCTCTGCGGCTCTGCCAACCGAGGTCCCCTGCCCCAGCGCCCCCTGCCTGTCCAGTGTGCAGATGGTGGTAGGTCCACAAGGAGCCTCCTCACCCACAGGACTCAAGGGTATGTAACATTGCTGCGGAATCACTGGGCAGCTTCAGATAAAATGGATCAGCAGGACAATGGCACATTTACTGTCCACTTAATTAGGAAGGGAGAGCCTCTTCTTTAGTTCTAGAAACCTCATCACGCAAGCCATTGCAAACTGAGCTCGATCAAGTGTTTCAGATCAGTGTTGCCTGTTTCCAATTACATCTGAGCGCATTTCTGCAGAGAAGAGCCAAGGCCTTGATTTATAGGCTTTTGGGCAAGAGACTGCAGTGTTTCTCATTATCTTTATCTCTAAATCTGGTCTTGTTGCTTACAACAAATTTGCAGAGTCTAATGCAAAGGTCTTTTCTTAAGGTTTCCTACACTCAAATGCTAAAATCTTTCATTAAAGCCCAGGCTAATTCTGCAACAGACAGACAGGCCCATCCATTTCACCTTGCTCAGTGTGGCCCTGGGAAGCGAACACATGTTTTGGGATGCATTCCCCCAGAGTTGGGCCTGTTCAGCTCACCTGTGCTGCGCTCCCACCCAGCCCTGGCCATGACCCGAGCCCAAGCACCTTGCAGGCACTGTGGACAGTGGGAGAGGCAGCCAGCCTGCTCCTGCACCACTTGCTCTGCACCAGACATTCCTCTGGCTGGATTTCCTGCTGCATTGGCTTCCCACATATTTATCCTGACATCACATGGGCTGGGGCTCTTCCTGCCTCTGCCCAGCAGGAGCTTGCTAATAAAAAAAAAAAAAAAAAAAAAATAAAAAAAAAAAAAAATCACTATTAGAAAACAATGTCTTCTGTGGAAGGAAAAGGCTCAAATGCAGCAAGAAAGAGTTTTATGAGCTTTGCTTCAATACTTGTTGTGCAACATCCTTACAGGATTTTATTATTGATGATTTTATCTAACTATAGTCTATGCCTAATAGCTCGGAGGTGCTGTTGATTAATTTTTTCCAGGTCTTTGATGTACCGGCAATAACTTGTCCATGTTGTCCTATGTCAGTAGAGTGGAAATTGCCATGCCACAGTCAAGGTATCATGAGGTGGCCAAAGCCAGAATAACTGCCTGTATCTACAATAGGACCAAGGTTTCCCCTAGCCATGATCTCCCTGCTGGCATTGGCTGGTGGAGCTGTAATGAGTCAACTTGCTAAAACAGGAAAAAAAGAACCCACCCAAAAAATGCTGTGCTTTTTTTATTTTTAAGGGTTTTTTTTTTCTGAGTTACTGAGTTGAACCAACTCCATGTGACCAGGTATGAGCTAGAGCCGGCAGGACGATGAAGGGAGTGATCAGGCAACAAGGAGTGGCAGGAGGAGGAATAGGAGGGAGAAGGGCAAGTGAGGGCAGGCTGTAAGATCGTCTTTTGATACCACACCCTATGTATGGACACTGTCAGTCTTAATTCCTACCATACTGGTTCCATCCTTGATGTTGTAATCTGTTTCTGTGAATCTTTTCAATTAGGTAGTGATTTATTGATTAGTGGGGTGGGTTTGGACGTCTTCCAGCAACCGACATGAAATCCCTTACCATGCTGAGCTCCATCCTATTGCCTGCAATGCAAAGGCTTGAAGCTTTTTCTGCAGGAAATTATTCTTTTTCAAAATTATTAAAAGATTATATGACTAGACTATTGTGTGATGTAAACCTGTTTCTAAAAGCTTTGGTGTAGTTACACCACTCACAAAAGCATCTGCTTCAAAATTTTTAGCTGCCCCAGCACATTAGTTTTTGGTTAACTGGAGGTCTTCCTGAAAAGAGTGCATTTATCAGCATAAACTGACCTGCTGCTTTCCTTATGTAGAGGTTTATAGTCTGCCCAAGTTAAAGTGTTTGCCAGTTCAAAATTTATTATTTCTTGTCATCACTTCTCTTATAGTCATCACCTCTCTGGTGTTAGTCCAATTCTATGGATTTGTCAATCACCACCGCAAAGAAACCCAGAGCCAAAATAAACCTGGCACCACTTTATTTCTGTATTACAAATGTACTGGCACAAACCTTGTCCACAGAATCTCCTATTTCAGCAAAATCCTTGAAATCCCATTGACTTCAATTAGTAAGTTAAGCAAGTGCTTAAATGCTGCCTTTGAACAGGGGCCTGAAGACCATACATTGGCCAACTGGTTTTTTTGGTTGTTTTGTGGTTTTTTTGTGGGTTGTTTTTGTTTTTGTTTTTGTTTTTTCTAGTTATGCTTTTAGAGGAATTTCCACATTTCAGTTCAGTCAAAACATCAAAAATTTGGAGGAGATTAAGGAGACCTGAAAGTTGAAACTATGTTGTCTTCTGGCATAGTTAATTTACAAACTGTAGTTAGTTAAACATTAAGGTTTCAAAGAGAGTGAATGAAAAACTGAGATGTCTTGAGTTATGGGCTCAAAACTTGGGAGACAGGAAAAAAGGAGGTCTTGCTCAGCAAAATGACACAAGGAAGGGAATTACTGACGTATCAGAAAAATGTGAACCACTGTGAATGGGCTTTAATTCATGGTAGCTGATGGTGTTTGGCAATTCTACACAACACATTATTCCTGTTCTCCCTGCATGCAATTTTATATCAGTGTAACACATGATTATTACCAAATAACCACAATGTGCTAGGAAGAACTTTTCATGCTTCTCAGTTGGACAAAGCTTGTCTGGTCTTAATTTTTTTTTTTTTTTTTTAAGGAAAAAACCCCTTCTATTTTAAGGTTTTCCCCATTTAGCCAATAGAATCCACGGTAATTTGACCTCTATTAAATAAATTTTTTTCCATTATCTTCTCTGATGATCAAAAAGCCCTGGGCCAGTTTCCTGAGAGGCCAGAATACCTTGCTGCTGGAGCAGGCCGGCTGAGTAGCAGCATGCAAGTTCTCCCCCATCTTCCTCCTGTAGAGAAAGAGGCCACTCTGGCCACTTGCCCTCAGCCCCAGACCCACATGCTTCCCTCACCCAAACCTGTTTCTCCCAGGCTTGCTTGTTCTGCTCACCAAAAGGTTTTGTAGGAGGTGGAGCTATTGAGCACTGTCCTTTTCCCACTGGGTTTGGGCTCCCTGCTTGGAGCTGAAGTGGAATCCTTAGGAGCTCTGCCTGCATGGTGGCTCCTCTCAGCCACATGAGAGTCGTGGTGGCAGCTTCTTTATTGCTTCCTTGTTTTTGACAAGACTGGCATGGACTGCTGACTCCTGCAGGGCCCATTCCTGCAGGGAGATGGGTGCTGAGCACAACTGGCATCAAGTGGAGCCTCCCGAGAGGCAGGTGAAGAAGCAGCTTGACCCTGGGTGATGCCAGCCAAGGTGGGTGATGTCTGCCTTGGTTGACAGCAAGCTCTGGGGGAAACCCTGCCTATTCCCAACCAGTGTCAAGAGCCTTCCAGCTCTTAGCAATAGTCTAAGGGACTGAAATATCACACCTGGTGACTCCAGGCATGGCTATGCTGGTGATAGAGAGGGGTGAAGAGCCCTGAGTCTCTTGAGGAGGGGCACTGCCTTCAGCCTTGTGCCATTCCTGCACTGCCTGCCTGGGCCCATCGTGGTGCTGGGCTGCAGGAACAGATGTGCCAACTTGGGCACAGGCTAGGTGTCTGCAGAGACAGAGCAAGGGCAGCGGGAGCCTCTGCACTGCCCCTCTCAGCATGTCTGCTCTCCGGCAATGCCAGTGGGACATGGCAGCAGAGACTCAGGCTGAGGATGGAGCCATTTCCCATTCTCACAGTGAGACTGGACATGGCATCCCCCTGCCTCAGACAGGGTGGAGCAGTGCTGCAGGCTGGGCCTGGCTCCTGTCCTGCCATGGAGCACCTTGGATAAATCACATCCCTGCTTTCTACCTCAGTCCCTTGTTTGTAAAATGGACACAAATACTTCACAAGGGTGTTGTGAAACTTAATTAATTAATGAATACCTGTACTGCACTTTGATGCCCTCACATGAAAAGTCCTATATAACTACAAAGCATTTTTAAACGTTATAAAGCAAGAACTTCTTGCTGTCTTGCCTTGGCAAAGAGGCTGATTAGATGTTATCAGTTCTGCTGCTCACATGCACAGAAACTGCTGCACAGGGGTTTGGATCCTGGTTTGTTTTAAGAGTCACATAGTAAAATGATGGGAAGAGTTAATTTGGCAGTCTGTTCCCTGTGACTTTAGGGAGTGGCCAGAACTGGCTTTATATTTTCTGTCAACAAAATAAGCCAAATAGCCCTAGAAGAGAAAAATACAAAACAAAACAAAACAAAAACCCCAAATCCTGACATACTTGTGCATACAGGTGAGTCCTGATCACACCGGACATAACTGGATCAAAAGGCTTTCTAGCTCATGCATGAGAAAAAAAGCTGTACTACAGGAGCACCTAATCCTGTATTAAATAACAGCATACTGCTCACATTTCATAAAAGGCAACTGGCTCCTAAGTCAGAGACCCTTTGGGCCAAATCTCATTGCCTGTTTCTGACTGTTCTGCTGTTAAGACTGTCCCCTTTGCAGTTTTACTACTTAAGTGATGGAGACGCAGCCTGGGCAGTTGGGACTGAGGAGGCTTGATTCTGCTTTCATCATGTAATGTGTGGTACTGGGATACCAGAAGGCAGCACTGCAGACCCTGTGCTTTAATCTGCACTCAGCTGATAACCAATGTCAAGAGCTGCACTGTATGGTCCTCCCTTTAGAGAGCTCGGTTATGTCTGTGTGTAGTGGAGGGATGAAACTGCAGCTTTAAATGTTAAAATTCCCAACAGACCTGCACTGCATTTAGAGATTCACTAATAAGTTAATGACAAAATACAAACGCCTTGACTCCTGCAATTTAGAAAACTGGAGCCAAAGGAGTCTTAATAATCCTGTTTTTCTTTCCCAATTAACACTGTTTACTTTCTGCATTACCTTGACCTTGAAGAGCAATCCTGCACAATTCCACGTACTCGCCTCCACCTTCAGCCCTTCCAGCACAAACACAATATCCAGCAGTGCAGTTCCAAGCCCACAGCAGCACAGTGCCAATAAGCCTCTGCTCCCTCTCTCTGGCTGCCAGCACCCACTTTCTCTCCCTTGCCTGAAACCTAAAACTGGCTGTACACTTGGACGTTGTCATTTGCTAAGACGAACAGGTAAATACACACAAAAAGCACATTACAAAGGGCCAAAGGGCTTGGGCTCCTTCACTGTCATTTCCAGAGGTTGCCTCAAAGCTTGGGGATGCTCACAGCTGCCTGCAAGCCACAAGCAATTGCACACAGGCACCTTTTATTATTTTTTTTTTCAAATGTGTTTTAATAATAGCATCTGGAAGACAGAGGGATTCTGTGCATGCCACTGCATCTGGCAGCACCATGCCTGAGCTGGGTGCTCTGCCCAGTGGAGTGAGAGGGGAGGGAGCCAAAGTCCAGCTTAGGTTCGAAAAATTTGAGGCAGGAATATGCACAATGGGAGGAAACTGGGTACATTGCCTTTGTAAAAACAAATAAACAACACTTTTAGAAATAAAAAAAAAAAAAGCCCCCTCCTGAACCAGCTTGGACAAAATCCTTTCCTTCCCCCAGAAACAGAGGGATGCAGAGGCTGAAGTGTTTTCACACTGAAAGCATGGCATTGTTTGTGAGCTTTTTCTACAGTCTACAAATAAACAAAACCCAGGGAGTGTTTTGCATTCAGTAGTTAATCACAGTTGGCTGAGTGTTTTTATTTTTATTCACTGTAAAGGCATTCTTGGTCTGCCTCCCAAACAGCTTGCTTTTTCTGAGAGATTTAATCTTGAGTGGCAGGACAAGGTGCAAAGACAAACCTCAAAACAATTCTTATTTTTCTTTAGCAAGATGTCAATATGTAAAAGCTAAGTACCCTGCAAACAGGCCCCTCAGGTTGGCACGCACAGGCTGCCAGTTGCAGGGATAACCTTGCCCACAAAGCAGCTCATTTCACTCGGTTTTAACTCTTTAACAGTTTGTGAACTGTTCTTTAAGTGGTCTAAACAACCAGAATTCAACACTGGTTGGACTGATTTCTAGCCCTAGCTCCTCCCTGAAGAGGCATCTTGTTTGTATACACCAAGCACTGGCTCCAGAGGCCCAGCCTATTTTCAAATCCAAACAGAGTTTTTCTTCAAAGCAACATCAAGGTACCTTTCATAAAAATGAAGGGATGATGCAATACATATATAGTGTGTGAACAAGTACTTGAGCTGCTCTGCTCAGAATTAGCTTAGGCAGTTACTTAAGAACATTGTGTTGTACAAATACAAGCCACATTTTTGCAGCCATGCCTACTAAAACAAGTGAATGACTGAAAAAGTACTGAATTTATTTAAATGTTACGGTTTTCCCCTAAGATCTAAAAATGGTTAGAAACAATAAACTTATGAAATCTCACCACTTATGCTCTTCACTTTGCTTCCAAGTGCTATTGCCTCCGAACAATCTTTAAAGGAGATAGTTTGTACTTAGATCAGTATCACAGGCATTAAAAAATTAATCAAACCATGTCCAAGTAGCCTGAAAGGTTTGTCTTCAGATCATTTAGTCCCACATTTTCCTTGAAGTAGGACTATCTCCAGTTGCTGGGTAGGACTACCATGGCTTTACCTAGTCCTGGCTCACCAATGTCCAGGGAGATGCCCCAGCCTCTGGAGCACACCACTTCCACTGTGGTGCATGTTCTTGTGGAAATACTCTCTGCTGTGGGCTTGGTATCCTGGAGATTTGTGCCTTTGATGGTATAATTTCTTGAGGTAGAATTTTTGGTACCTCTTCCCCATAAACACAATGCAACAGGCCTGTGAGGAAGCAGTCACAAAACTGCCTGCAAATTAATTTCAACAGCTTCTTGCAACTTTCGTATTTATGTGTATGTAACACAGGGATATAGATACTTCTGATGTTTCTTTAAGGTTTATGCTTTAAAATCAGGACTTAGCAAACATGGGGATCTATACAGTGATGCTGGTAATCTCCATCATCTTCTAAGTGTTTGACCTGAATTAACTTCCCTAATACTTCCCAGAGTATCTCAGGAGCAGAGAAGATAACAAATACTTTACACAATATAGCTAATGTGGGGACCCTTTTGCCACAGTATATCACAGTGCTGAATACATGGTTCATTTCTGAAAAGAGCCATTACCCATGATCCATTTCTAAAGCACCACAATGAAAATAATGCCAAATTCAACAAAATGGCTATGACAAATGCAGAAGAAATAGTCCTGACATCTACAAGCATGAAAAACCAAGCAATCAGGTTATTTTTGAATCTGTCTTATAAAGTACTCTAGCAATGGGTAATGCCAGAGACAGGGAATTGGATTTGCCTGAGCAAACGGTGGTGTCCTGACAGACACTACCTCCTCTTCAAACCAGGCACCTCTGAGTGTTCTTTTCAGACTAGCTTTGAAAAGCCTTTTCTTCACAAGCACGTATTCACCCTTTTTGTATGAGCAATCCAGGTTGCTGCTGAACACCCATCCACTGGAGGAGAGGAAGGCATGATCAAGTTGTGAGGATTTTGCATGCAACCTGCCCATAATTAGCCCCAAGCAGCAGCTGAGTCACTCCCAAGAGTCCCGGGTGCTACTAGGACCAGACATGCCATGGCCCAGTGTATAATTACATACCAGCCACCACTGTGTGGAAACAGCTCCATTTACTATCTGACCCCATTAGAGAGAAGCTGTCATTTCTTCTTGCCTACCAGGGCTGTGGGTGCTCTGAGGAAGACAAGCCAAATTCTCACAGTCCAAACTCATTCATCCAAATGCACCTTTCTTGCTGAAACCAGCAGATGCCATCCTCTTTCCTGGTTCACCTGTGAGCTGCCTGAGAGCTCCTCTATAGTCAAGAAGAAAATGGGTGTGTAGAGACACAGCAACCACTGGATAAAAGGGACAGGGAGATGAGTGCAGAAAGTCTAGGAAACACAGCATGCCAATAATGTCTATTTCATCAAAGAGCTGGCTCAGTTGGCCAAAACACACAAGAAATCACCCCTAGCTGGCAGGGCTGTATTTGAGCTGCAGCTGGATTTTGCAGCTGCCTTTTCCTATCAAGGCATTAAGAGGAAACGCCTGGCTTCAGCAGCATCAGCAGCATGGCATTCCCCCCTGGCACAGCTCCTGTGTTCACTGCATGAACCTAGTCCCAGCTGATGAGCAACCAAAGCCTCCTGCAGCCAGGATCTCAGGCTACACACAGCACCTGAGCCAGCAGAGGCCCTTTTGCTGGTCCTCTGAGGAAAAGCACAAAATGGGTCTGGGTTTTTGTCACCCCAGATTGCCAGCCTGTCACATGCAGTTCAAGTGAGGTTTGCTGGGAGGGGTATGCAATGCTTGGGCTGCTGCTGATGCTGCAGTTCAGAGAAGAAACACAAGGCTCCAACCTCGAGCTGCTATTCTTGCACCAGTGCTACATCCCCTTCGAAAGACAAGTAACTTCGACGGCACTGTTTTTTAAACAAGTACTGATAAAATTTCGCTGAAAGGGACAGTGGAGTAAGGGAAAGAGGGTGTCAAATTAGGATCAGCTTGAGCCATTTCAAAGAAACAACAAGGAAATAAAATGTACCCTGATTGCTGGAAGGCTTACAAAGTACTTGCCCCAGCCAAATCAAGGGCTTGAAATGGAGCAGCAGTGGAACAGAAACCCCTGACAGTGTAAGATTTGCTGTTCTCTAGTACTGCTTTGCCATCCTCAGGGATAGAAAATGCATCATTAGACTTGGATGAAAACATGGAGTACCCCAAGGATCAATTTTCACTGTAGGCAGCTGCAGCACAAGGCATTAATTCTTCACCCTTTCTGGTGACAGGAAAAATGCAGGGAGCTGTAGACAAAAATAATGTTAGACTTGCAGTGTGCATTTTGCAATGAAATGCTTGCTTTACTTCCTGTTATTTAGAACTGTTTTTATTCTTTAGCACTGCAAGAAAAACCTCCTCTATTTTGTACTGAGTGCACATTTAAAGGTACATATATTGTAGACTCAGCAAGTGGCAGGGCAGTCACCAAACCTTGCTTCCTTTCTGATTTCTTCATGATTTAAGACCTGTTTTCATCAGCTGACACTGGTTTCCCCCTTTCCTTTTTCCTTGGTAACTTCAACAAGATGGTGTTTGCACAGTGGCTTGGAACCAAGAACTGAGCTTTTTAACATCATACAGGGAACAGAATAAGAAAAGCAGGACTAACATCATCTATACACCATGGCCACATGCTTATCATCTATACACAAGGCACATGCTTAGAAATATATGGCAGAACCCTGGAGTTCTTGCAGAATAATACTTTGACTGCTAGACTATTATTTTCTACCTAGCTAAAATTACTTGCATGTTTCTGATATTTGTGTTGTTTACCTTCCAACAGAACAATGCTTGAAATTATTCTCTGAATATACAGAAATCAGTAAATCAAAATATTAAAAAAACCTGCACTGTTTATAGACATTTTTCAAACTTTTACTGGTTTTCCCCGTAGGGGTAAACCCTATTGATGCAAAGTATAAACAGGAAAATAAATGTCTGCTCAACACTTTATTTAGGTGTAGGCTTCCTTCAGGAAAGGACAATTCACTTTGCCACTGCTAATTTCCAAACATGGAAATTAAATGAAGAGTTGGTAAAAAAAAATGTACCCAGCACCATCAGCATGCTAATCCTCTCTGATCTGGTAACAGTCTTTCCTCAGAATTTTTCTGTTGTGGAGAACACAACACTTGGCTTAGTAAATAAAAAACAGCTTCTACTTATTCTTATAGCAAATAATTATGTATTTAATGTAGGTCCACAAGATGTTGGCATACACCTTGTTACCTTGTTAAAAGAAAGAACTCAAGTTTGCTAAAAATAGCAGTAACAAGTAAGGATGAAGCAAAATTGTCCCAGAAGAGGACAGAGACCTGAAAATAAAATCTGGAAAGGAGATGACTTAAGGGAATTTTAGTAACATTTAAGAAGTAACTTTTAGGTTTAATGAGGGTTACAATGCATCAATTACAGAGACAAAAGTAATTTAAGGGAAGAGTGTTCACTGGCAGTTCAGTTTGGTCACAGACTTCATTTACTTCGCAGGGCAAGGAACAGCACCCCATAACTAACAATCGTAGTCATAAATTGTATCCAAAGCTTGCTATCTCCTTGCAGCACATCTTCCTCACAAAGCTAGAAAGGTGAGAAGCTCCCCTTCTGCACTGACAAAGGACTTGCCCCTTCATGCCCATGTCACTGCTGCACAGACATGGTACTAAAAATATTCAGACCTGCACTGGTGAGCCCCATGTACTGCTACAGGTTTCTACTGCCTGCTGCTTCTCTGGCTAAGGGTACTGACACAGAAGGAGGTCTAAGCTGCAATCCCCATTCATCACTTAAACAGGTTTCTGAGCTCTGCTGAACCCCCAGTTTTGTATTAGGGGGCACTGCTCAATGGGGAGTATTTAATCCTTTCTTTCCTAGGCAAGAAGTCTCTGTGTAAAACCACCTTAAGTGAGACTTAAAGTACTGCACTTCATGGCTAAATCTCATCTACCAACTGATTCACCAAAGATGAAGCAAAGATTTGTAGGTTCCGGACACAATGAGAGAAAGGGAACATAGAGTGAAACATCCCTAGGGAGGGTTTAACAATGCACAGGAGATCTGTGCTAACTCCAGCAATGATCTCTTCTCAAAAATTGACTCAAGTTACTCTCTGTATGAATGGGCGGATGTTCAAGGGCAGTGACAATACTAAAATATGCTATTTCTGCAAATAAAAAGTGCCAATCAACAAAGCACAAAGGAAAGATCAATGAAGGCCAAACAATTTATGGTATAGTTACCTTTTATTTATTCTTCCAGCTGTTTGTCCAGTCTTTCCAGCAAGTTCATAAAAAAACTGACTTTGAATCCATAAGATTTGGTATTACTTCTAGGACAGTGGATTATGTATGCAGATGAATGAAGGCTTGACTCTTAAGTTTGTGATTTAAGGATCTTTGGAAAACCATGCATTAGCAGAGTTCAGTAACTCAAGACTTACTGCATTCTTTCAGTAAAACTAGGACAGTGTAGAGTTTAGGCTTTTTGATATGTTTGCAATATTGCTATTTTTGTGGTTCTTATAAGCCAAGGAAAATAGCCTAGGTCTGACTGCTCCCTTCAATTGCATATATCACATAATAGGGAAGGAAGTGCTGAGTCTTGGTGCTGTTAAAATGGCCACAATGGAAATTATAGTAAAACAGGAGATAACAGAAATAACTCCAATTCATTTGATCCCAACTTTTGTGGCTAACTTAAATGCCTTCAATGGATACTTGGTTTGATATAAAATTATTCAAACAAACCCTCTTCTGGTATAGTATTTATATGGTAATTCTCCTGGAGAGAGGCATCCATTAATTTCAGTGTTTCTCATCTCAATGCCCCATCTGGAGAGCTAACACTCCCAATACTTTTGAGAAAGGGATCCATAAAATACCATGTAGGTCAAAGAGTAAAGGGTGACTTTGAAATAAAGAAAATGTTCATTAAGTGTAACAAAAATGCCTTTTCTTCTAATCTGAAAATTGATATTCTTATCTTAAACACAAACAGTACAGTTTTTCATATTTTCTACCTTTTTTTTCTTCAAAATACTACCAATTGTACCATGACGTTAAAATTAGACTGAAACTATTAATTTGTTTCTATGTGTGTTAGTGAAAAGTTGGTGAAACTGTTGAATTCAACACAATTAATTGCTGGTTTAGGCTTTTAGTACCCTCAAAGTATTTTCTTACATGGCTTCTAAAACTATTTAATAATAAAGCAGTACATTGTTCAGAATTACTAGGACTGAGGTGAAGGCTGCATTTTTGGTTGAGAATAAATCTAAACTCTGAAGACTGGACCTCTTTTCAAACTATTTTGCAATTGCTATCCTTGAAATTATGATAACTTCTGAAAAGATAAACAAAAAAACCCAAAACTGGTGCCACTTGGGCAATCAGGTATATAAAGCACTGTGTTCCTGGTGCAATCAGTACAACACTGAATCAAAGACAAAGTTATAAAATTTAAGATTCCACGAATGCACTGATGCAATTTAAGGGTTTGGTTTATACTTTTTGAAGATGGCTAGAGATTGTTTCTATCAGATTTTGAACACTATGAGAACAAATGTTTTTCATTAGCCACCCTCCTTCTCCTACCCCATGCACAAGGTTGGCTTATTCTTGAATATGCATCTGTGGCTTTGGCTTTTACCTGAAGAAATGTAGAAGTGAGATCATCCCAGTATACTAAACAATATTTTGTTCTTAGTCACTTGATGTTGTTCAGTTATGATTTTACTATCCACATAAAACCATTACCTTCCACATCTGCTCTAAGCATGCAAAAGCCTCATGCAATATCTCCACAGAGGGAATTCAGGCTCAGACCTTTGAAACTGTTGACAGATCTTAGGTAATGCCCAGAGAATCACAAAGGGCTGGATCACAGGATAGAATATGCCTTCTCTGCAGGCTTACAATAAAGCTTCTGATTTTGTTTGCAGCTTAATTTTCTGCCAAGAATTTCAGTATTAAACATAAATTAAATTTTGCCCACAAACTAGCTAAAATACTTGTAGTTTCTAGAGGTGAATTATTAAGCTCCACTACTCAAAACCGATCTGTATTTCCTAGGTGAACATAAACCCTGAAAAGCACTATTTTTCATGCAAAATAAGTTAGAAAGGGTAGGAGAACACTGCCAATCAAGTTTTACAAGACTTCCTTGCATGTGATGCTGCAGTGAATAATTTAAAATTAAATATTTTCCAGTTCCACTGTATCATCTGTATATTATTCATTTAGTTCCTTGTATTTAGTTCCTTGTATTTAGAAGTAGAGCACATTTTCCAGATACCATTTATAAGCAACATGTTCTGTTAATTTTATTCCTTACTGGAAAGTACCTTGGTCTATTCAAAAATTAACTGGGGAAGTGACATTGTGAACATTAATCCCAACTGATGTGCCTGACAGAAGCAGGAAAGGAAGGATGAATAGGTGGGATTTTGCATTTGGCATTTCAGAATTAGCGGAGGTAATATTTCCAGTTATATACACTTGAAAATATTTTCTGAGAAGATATGCTGAACTTAAACATTAAGCTAAATACCTATAGCCCTACATTATTTCATCAACTATTTTCCAAGACATCATTCATCCCTTTGTTGAAAGTTTGCTTCTTAGCAGTATTTATCTTATTTGGAAAAATTACAGGTTTATGAAAGAGTTTTATTTTGTTATTCTGGTTTAGTTACTAGTTACTTGCATGTTGGTACTAAAGAAGTAGAACTTTTTTGTAATGGCAAGGGGCGCTCATTAGGAAAACACCAAAACTGTACAACTGCAGATAAAAACAAAGCATAAAAGCCTAACATTTCACATAATGTGAGCTTTCAACAGAAGTATTAGAAAAAACACCAAACCTCTAACACCCTGCCATATTAACTTCAGACCAACTGGAAAGGCACTGGGAATTGAAGTGTGCAACTCATATCCATACCTGTGAGAGTAACAACCAAGTGAGACACAAACCTCCAAGGCAGAACATGGCACTGTACATCCATTAGGCATTCCTGGTACATATGGCAGTTTTATGTTTTCTTAGGATAAGCTGAAAATGTTAACTAAATACACACATAACGTCGTATTTCCATGGGGAAAAACAATCCCTTTTAGACCATCTGAAGACAAGGAAACAAGGCATAACATACAGGACATTGTTGGCACAAGAAAGTGTTACCATATCAATACACACCCTTTTAAATTTAATATAATAGATATATAAAGTGATAGATAGTGATGGTGATATATATATGGTGATGGCAGAGGCAAAAGGGCAGGACTAGTACTAAATATTTAGTTCTAAGCATGCTAGTGAGGTCTTTGTTTCAAAAACTGAAGCTACCAAAACCAGTTCAGAGGCAAGAAAGCACCTATTCAAGACAGTCCAACCCATTTCCAAGCATTCTTCTTCTGGGCTGACATGTGCAGGCTGAAGGATCTGTCCAGTATAGTTTCCATGCCCAAAGCTGTCTAAAGCTTCCCATTAGCAAATGCTGCCTCCTGGAACTGAGGGACAAATGTCTTGAAATATGTCCTAGTGAAAAGAACAGAAAATATATGATTAGGAAGGAATAATTTTAAAAGCATGAATTGAATCACTTTTTGTTTCCCACATTTCCTATTTCCCCTATGTGGAAAAGGCTTTACATATGGTACAAAAGGCCCAAAGACAGACAAGGAATGGAGCAGGAAAATACTGAAGAGAAGTCAGAATATGTGTAGAAGATAATCTCTTTATCTGTCTCAGAAACCTTGTCACAATACTGTCACTGCTGATGGCAGCAGTTTACATAAAATGCAGCAAATAAATACTAACAACATTGTATGAACTGTAATTCCTTTTATTAAACTTAAAAATTTATAGGATAATGTACTTTTTTAAAGTGTGCTTTGTTTATTTTGAACCTTAGTCTTTATCTTCTTTACAAAGGATGAAGTGACTCATAAATCCATAAAATCAGCTAATCTTACACATCCAAGATTGAGTTACAACTGTACCTTTGAGGTCTTTTTGCTGAGACACTCAACCATGTAATAAATGTATTTTACATGTCCTAGGGATGCCCTTTACTTGCCAGTTATATTAGAAGTTGCTTCATCATTCTGCCTTTGGTTTCTGCTTACCGTGTTTTGCGCCAAACTTTCACTTTCTCCTTTTACTTTTTTTAGATCTTGTTTTCTATTTCTATCACTGATTTCTATGAATTTTTCTCCTATTCTTCTCACCAATAAGAAATCTAAAGTGAGAACAATTATTTGTCTTTAAAGTGAGAACAGTCATTTATTAGAGCTGCAATGTCATTTATTAGATTCCTGATCTCTCTGGTTTACCTCCTGAAGCAAACGCACACTGATTAGCTTCCCAATCACTATGTGTTTCATAACTGCAGTAGAAGCTTTGGCAATCACTGAACAACAATCATACCTCCTCACACCTGAAAACATTGAAAGACCATGAAGAGAACACTCCTCTCTCTTTGTGAGGTCGAGCCTGGCAAAATAATTAATAAGCTGTAAAAATACACAAGATGCTGTCCAAAGATTAAAAGAGCAAAGGAAACTAAAAGCATTTCTGGACTGAGGAGCTGATCCCAGAAATGGAAACCAGCACACACATTTTATAGCATATAGAGATTGTGCTGTGTGTTTACAGAACACACTTTGGTTTATTGAAGCAAAGTTCAGAAAACAACCCTCATAAACATGCCTACAAAAGCCATTGTTCATGCTGGCACACACACGTACATAAACCAGCTGAGAAGGTCTGCCTGTGCCCTGATCGCAACAGTTGAGTGCCATTTCTGTATCTGTTTTTCCTACCAAACCTTTGAAATTATAGCTTTGTTAAGTCCTGATTAATTCTACATATTTTGCTAGCTCAAGGAGTACCACCTGCATGTTATCAATGTCAGGATCTATCCCTTTTACTTGTCCTTGTTTTATCTGTCCTAACATTTAATTATGCTTCTCTGCTTATTTTAAATAGCTTCTCCCTTCCTCTTTGGTAGCTTCTCTGCAGACTCTCTTCCATGCACGTAATCTTAATTGACTTGATTAATGTTACTTAAAACTTCCCTCTTCCAAAGCTGCAGAAATTCTTAATCAATCATTAAATGGGATACAATCAGAACTATTTTCCTACATGTTATTTATTTTCCTTTATAGCATTTCTGTGCTTTGTATTAAACCCACCCTTACTCCATTATATGCAGTAATTATATATGCCTTTTCTGTTAGGTAAATTCCAGAATGAATGCTTATGATACCACAAACACCCTCCCACACCAGCTTTATCTACACTTGCATCCTTTCTTTTCACTGATTCCTGCAGGAGATCTTGTATCCTTTGCTGCAAAACTAAGTCTCACACCTCCCTACATTCTGATCAGATGTACTGTTTCAAAGAGGATGTTATTTCACTGGTAGTTCGTATGAACCTCTTGGCGATGTTCCATACACAAAAAAAATTCCTTTAGTACTTCATAATTTTAAATGTCCACTTTTTTTTTTTCTTTTTATACCTTAAAGTACATGCTTAAAGTTGTCCTTATAATTTTGGTCTTCTCCAGACTGAAGCAAATGCAGTACCACAAGTGTACTCAGGTTATATTCCTCCATTTCTGTCCCTCTCCCATACACCTTAAGTATCTCAGATAAAACAAAATCAGAGATAATTATGGTTCATCACACATACACACAAAAATAATTAAAAGTGCTCCCTTAACCCCCACAAACCAAACAAAAAAGGCCCTGCTAAGAGATCCAAAAGCCCAGTATACATGACAGGACTGTATCAGCTACAGCACACTTAGTAGATAGTGGAGAAAAGATGGGGAAGTAGGAGAAGGTAAGTGAAACTCCTTAATGAACACTGGAATTTGTTTTCTGAATTTTTCCTTTTCATCCAAAGTTTGGAACAAAACCATGTGTTAAAATACCTGAATTTCCCGTGAAATGGAAATTACAACATTTTAATTACAACAGTCTCTGCAGAGATTACCAGTAAGGAGGAAAAGAAGCACCAATCACCTTCTAAGTAAGTCTCATCTATTGACCAGCTGGCATTGAAGTCAAAGTGCACATGTTTCTGCCAAACAGGACCATGAACTATTATGTCACAACAGATGACATGGAATAACTTTAAGAGAAATATAAAATTTTTTGAAGGACAATACTCTGCTATAGACTGCATGGTAAAGACAGCATCTTTCACATGCAATACTACTAATTATAGAAAGATTTTAAATCAAGAGACAACACTCATGCTCCAGCATCCTGTACATACAGGCAGAGAGAAACAGTGAATATAAACATGAACTTCGGAAAAAGATACATTCCTCATATTCTATTCATATTAACACATTCACATGAATTTACACCCTCGATAACAATGAACTGTGCTATACCACAGGAATTCATATGAAAATATCAGAATTTTTTTTTCAGAAACTTTGCCACATGATAGTCTCAAATTATCTCTAAACTATTTTGAAATTAGTAGTTTTATATACACTAGATATGCTTTTCAGCTCTGGAGAACTGTTATTAAGAAAACCTCAAGAACAGTAATTTGGGTACCTATTGAATTACACTGAAGATGAAGAAAGCTAACTTGACCTATGGTCTCTCAGGGCTGTGTCAAATGGCAGAAATCAGCTTTTGGTCAATGCCTTTTCTCCTTTCTGGGAAAGATGGAGATCTTTCTTTCTCCAGCTTTCATCTACCATGTTCTTGGTAGGCATGTATCACATTGACCTTATACCAAGCTCAGAAGACCTGCATAAATTCTCCTGTAAGTACAGAGAAACCCATTTGTACAAAGTACACAGATATTATTTACATGAGTGTTGAGTACAATCAACACTCATGTAAAGAAAGTATGATGAGTGTTGCATCCTTCCCACAATGGTTTACATCTCTGCTTAAATGGTGTTTAAAGAGTTGATTTCTTTTCAGCCTAGAGTGGGTGCCAATCTTCATACACTTATGGGCACATGTCTAAGTCTCTGCTGAACTTCTTATAAGACCCCATTGTTTTTTGTCTATTTGTTTTTGTTCCCTCAAATGGTCATTTTTCAAGTTCAAGGTAGTAAGTTACGAGGTTTCTATGGAAATTTTTCTTCCTCACTCCAGAAAACAACACATTTTGCTGTAGTTAACCACTATATCTACTTGACACAGTACAATGGATTCCAGGTGCTACGCTCAAGGACGTTTGTTGAGAGTAAAGCACTTCTCTTTCCTTCACCTTATTATCCAGTGGAAAGAAAGTCTTGCTTTTATTGTAAGTGGTAAGTATCTAAAAGAAGATAGAATTGGCTTACCTGCTGTTTACATATTTTCCAGTAATATGAAACACTGAGTGTGGTACAAGGTCTCCAGAAGACCATACATCTCTAAATCCCAGGGTGTGGGTTTGCCATGCTTATAATGTTCTTTACTCAGAATTCACGTGCTTTTGTAAAATTTCATTCTAACTGTATGTTTTTTTCCCAGGGTAACTTAGTGCTGGGTTTTTTTAAATGTGGTTGCTAGAAATCTGCATTGACCACTCGATAATACCTTTTGCCTTTACATGTCTATGCTGAAAATCTGGAAAAAACTTTAAATTATGTAGCTGCAATCTCCCATCAAACAACACATCCCATATATTTACAGTGAAAGCGTTCTAACACCAACACACTTGATTTCTGCTGTTGATTTTGCTGGACTGGTACTATAGCAAACTACACAATTGTGCTCTAGTTACTGCTGCTGGTGTAATAAAAGTTAAAAGGGTTGTTTAGGTGTTTCTCTTAAAATCTTCAGGTGGTAAATTCAGAGCACAACATCAAGACTCAAACTCTGTGAGGAAAAAAGCATACACAGCATTGTATCAATGACATTTCTGGTTTTTATGTCTAGGACAAGGACAATCATCATGGGGTGATGAATCATCTTCCCAAGTCATTCACAAAATACATTCCCCTTAAACTCCTCAGTTTATGACTGCCAAGATTTCCAGCATGCTGATCTCAAATTCACCTATGCTAGCCCTATTTGCACTCATGTTTTACTTGTTTCAGCTCAAGATGTCGGACTTTCAAGTGCTTTTTCCATCAAGAGATAATCTGAGGAAAATTAAGGGGATGAAATCATCATAATGGTCCATATCAAGAACAACTTAGCAGTACAGCAACACTTTTACTACCAGCACAATGCCCCTGTTGGCAAATTAAAGCCCTTGAGCCACAGTTTTAATCTTTTCACAAAGACATAGATAGAGACCTTCTCTCACTGCATCAGGCACACATATTGTGTTCCTTCTCATCAGAAAACAGAAAATACTCTGATATTCCATTTGGATTTTTTTCCTACTCCTGGCTTTGAGAGCAAACTTTATTCTTAAATACTACCCATTATTTCAATATTTTAGTTAATTCTTGTAAAATATTTTAGTAAGTAGTGCAACTGTGGTTTAATTCTGTAACTATTTGGCTCTAATTATAGACCCTTAGTGTATTCAAAATCACAGTATCCAGTGTGTTTGACAAACTCATCCATTCTCTCCTGCTCCAGACAAGGCATACAGGAAAATATGAGCTCTTTTCTTCAACTTTTTCAAGTTAATAGATCTGACTTGGGCAGGCACTCCTACAGTCATAGTGATCTTGGACTAGTTCTACTTAATTCTTCCAAGTCTTCTAGTGTAAGGTCTGTACCCCATTCTCCTCAGTAGTCCTCTACCGTCTGAATTGTCCAGGAGGTAAATTGAGTTTGTTTGAACAATCCTGGGACTGAGGTATCCTGTCCAGCTGTTTGAGATACAATCAAGAATCCCAGGCATTTTTCCCAGCTGCTGTCCACTTCTTTTAAAGGAATTGTACCTCCAGGATTTACATCAGTTTGCATCCCATCTTACTTTCCTGCCATACCCTAGGACTGCTTCAAGACATCTACAAGTTTCTTCAAACTCACTGAATCCTG
Source organism: Cyanistes caeruleus (assembly GCF_971803275.1). Classification (NCBI taxonomy): domain Eukaryota; kingdom Metazoa; phylum Chordata; class Aves; order Passeriformes; family Paridae; genus Cyanistes; species Cyanistes caeruleus. Next base: position 91,510,625 of record NC_141702.1, read on the forward strand.
ACAGAAAAACAACTCCATAGATGACTGATCTTCATAAATTAGCTAGAACAGCAATATTTGCCCCTCTTTCAATTAAATTTGGTGAAAACAGGAATTAAGAAGGATATAGGTCAGAGTGAAGGATAGACTGAGACTTCTTGAGGTTTTTGACCTATTCCTTCCAGACTAGTATTATTATGCTGACACTTTGCAATAAAATCTTGTTATATAAACTATTTCAACACTATAGCCATATTAGAATTATAAAAGAGGTATTCCAGGCTTTATCAACATCACCTGATTATTCACTTTCTGAAGTACAAAGTATTTTTGCATGGATCATACATATGTAGTGTGCCTTTGTATTTTTATGTTCCTGTTGAAACTTGTTTTGACACAGTGAAAACTTGTTTTGAAAACACTGAACACCTACAACAATACCTTCTGGAAGCCAGATGAGAGTATTTGTCCTCCTGTGACCACACAGGCACATCCAGCTGATTTGGTTCATGTAAACCCTAAAAATTCATCTCCTGTATAGAAAGTATTTAACATAACTTTCAAAACTTTCTAAGATTTCCTGTTTGCTTCTGACAGAGCAAAATCAAAGATGCAACCTGTCTTTTTTTGTATATATAATAATTTTCTTTCTAAATACATTTTGTCAGGAGCTACCTAATTCAAGTGATTGGCACTAATTAACAAAAGGAATTTAAATTAATAAATTGGTGCATTAATTTCAACAGTGGGTATGTATTTAGGTCAAATGCCATATGACTTCTCATTTCATCCTTAACCTGTGCTCATGCCCTCCTCCAGCGTATCTGTGCCTTGCACTGAATAAGGGCTGAATACAAAAGTCTGGAAATCTACTAAAAGCTCATTCTTTTAATAGGTGTTATGCCAACATTTAAAGTGTAGCTTTTTCCTTTTAAACTCAGACACAAGATATTTGAACTTCTTTGCTATTTTTACCATGTATAATGCATTAAAAACATATTTCCATTGGGAGAACCATGTTGCCTATTTATTCACAGGCACTTCCACAGCATTCCTCACCACACTAAAGATACATGAACACTGACAGCGAAGCTGAATAAGCCCATCTCCTTCTTTGGGATAACTTATGGGTTAACAGAAAAGTAACTACAGCAGACATTCTGTGATACCTCTATTTGGGAGAAAATGATTGTTATATCATTGTCTTCACATCCAAGATGTTACAAAAACTGAAGTGAGAAATAGTTCTCAGCACTCTAATTTTTGATTGTCTAGCTGGAAATGGGCTGTTGCAGGCAGACCCACAACAGGGCCAGGTGCCAAGTGGCAAAGGCTCATGAGCTAATGAAAATCAGGACGATTACAGAATGCATAGGGCACTCAGGAGACAGCAGCATTTATAAACCACCATTCAAATCTGAACACCACAAAAGTTTATCCAAGCACAGCAGCAGAATGAAATAGGTACCTTCCAGGATTTCTTTCTCACTTCAAATAGACATGACGATACTTGGCATGTATTCATGTTTCTAAAGTAAGCTTCTTGATAGTATGCTCTTTGGGATGTGGTCTATAATTTCCTTATTAGGAACCTTTATCTATAGCAAATATTTTGCTTTTATGTGAAGCACAATGTCTACATAGTTCTCCATTTTATACATCTCCAGAACTGGTGATGCCAAGCAAATATCTGAAGTGTTTATACAAAGCAGGACAATAGTTCTTAAACTACTGCTACTCTAACTGTCTAAACACATAAATGTACAAAGGAGTCAGTGCACAATGCCATTATGCTGCTAGCAATTTTTTTCCTGAGTGCCAAAAAAACCCACCAAAACCACCATCACAATCCATGTCTTCTAATATTTTTCTCTCTCTACCTTTTTTTCTTGTGAATTACTGACAAGGTGATTATTGGAATATCTCTGTCTTCTTATGCCTGTTTCTACCTGACAGTCCATGCAAGGCACTGACTGTGCAGCCAGGCTGATAGGTAGAACAGTAATCAAGCATCAAGAGATCTGGAGGTCTGCAGTGGGCAGCCATCAAAATGCAAGTTTTTAAGAAATACAGTTGTTTTCAGCTCAGTTTATAATATTGCACAACAGAAACTTATCTCCAAAATTACAAAAAAACAAAACATGTGCTACCAAACTGTTACAGGAAATATAAATGGCAGAACCAGTGATATCAAGTACATATCAGAAGTTTAAACATTAAAATTCACTCACGTCCAAAAGCTGTTTTCCGTATTTTACTAACAATATCTTTTTCCTCCAGAAGATCTTTCTGGAGTTACTGCCATTTCTGATTCAAGTCACATAGAAAGGCACAAGAAATGGTTATATTAAGCCATATTTTTCAATAGTTTGCTGACTGCAGAATTAACAGGTAGCTTTAATCCATATGAAGCAAACAAAAATTAAATTTTCATTGTGCTATACATTTGCATCTGTTCCAAAAACCTATGGTATCAATTGATTTTATAAATAAAGTGAAGAATTCAACATTGGTCTGCTGGAAAAAGTATGATGACTTTGTTTCCCAACTTACCATAAAGCAAAATGAATTTTGGCAATATGTTCAAAGCATGAAACAACCATAAATGTAACAACCTGACTAAGAGCAAAATATAAAGGAAGGGAGTTCTAGAGAACTGCTCTGGAGCCAGGATTGCAGATCATTATGTATTAATTAATGTTTATTAATTAAATAATTAATTAATTAATTAATTAATTAATGTTTATTTTAAAGCAGCAGCATAAGTAGGGTCATCACTTTGTAAAAGATGCTAACTTAGGTTCCAAGGATATATGTGCTCCCAAATGCATGGGCCTTTACTGACAGTAACAGACAAAACTAGCACCTACTGGACATAATCTGTTCATACAGACCAAGGAAGTAACTATGAAAGCAACTTTTTAAAACCATTTGGAAATCAAGCTTTTGGTATTTAATGTCTCACAGATTTCTGATACAGATATTTAAAAATTTACAAAGGTGTACTGCAAACACAGTAAATCTAAGTGTTTCAAAGCACACATAGAAAAATAAACCTCTCATTTTGAAACAGTTTCATCAATGCCTTCTGCTTGCCAGTCAGTTCAAGAGATGAACACTTCACTTCCTTCACCTTCTCCACAATGTACATAAATAGATGTACTTCAGTCAGATGATGGTTTGTGGTCTTAGATCATAGCAAATTTTGCTTCTGCTTTCTTAACTTCCATTTTCCCCACTGGTTCACGGGTGTCTGTGAAAGGTGCATTGGAATATCTCTGTCACAGCATGGTCACTGTTTCCTTATCAGTGGATCAGGAGAACAATATTCCAAGGCCATCATGGAAAAAGTCACTCTTCATAGAGTCTTTTTAAATACAGTGTTAATTTTCAGAAAATTTCCAGTCCTGTGAGCTACAGCATGACAAATCTGCTCTATTTTTCCTAGTTGCCCAAGTGCCATAGCCATATTTTCCCACACCATGTAAAGGTTAATTTCTTAAAGAGATAGTGTTTATTCAAGACATATATTGTTTCCTCCTATCTAGGCTACATAAAAGCACAATGAGCTCTGCTGTTGGAGAGCAATTATTTTACAAACTTTTTATTATATATGAAGAAGAGAGTCAATGTGAGACAAGATGCAACTAGGAACCTCTTTAAAGCATAAAACACAGGGTAAAGAATGAGTAATGATGATATAAGTAGTAAGAAAAAGCAGAGAAGACTGGGTAAGAATATGTTCAGAAGTGAAGCTTGTAAGGAAAGACAAGCGTAGAGATGCAAGAAGAGAGAAGCTCACAGTAGTAATAATAGAATTTTAATTATCTTTAAGAGATTATTGAATCCCTTAATTGTTGTTCAGAGGCAGAAATGAAGAGTTACACCACAGATGCATCCATAACAAGTCTGACAACCAGCATCCCTGAAAACAGTTTGCTTGCAGGAGAAAGTACTGATTTCATCATACCATCCGCTTTGCTTTGCCAGACTGCTTATCAACAGGGGCCAAAGGCAACATACCAAACCATAAAAGAAACCTCCTTAGATATTCATTAGGACAAACCAGCCAGATGGAACCAGATGAGATGCCACACATCTGTGATTACATAGAACATATTAAAGCAGTTTTTTCTCTTTGCTATTCAAAAGATACATATTTGTTATTAGAAGTAAAAGTAAATGCTCAAAAGGTTGGACACCCATCCAAAGGAGAAAACCAGACAGAAATAAACCTTAATACTAACAGGTAAAAGTCGAATAAAACAAATACAGTATTAATTTAAGGAATAAATTAGCTGTGGTCCTTGAAATGTTGCCAGACAGTACAAAATGCGGTCAAAAAGTAAAAAGAATGCTCAGAATAAAGAACAAAGGATAAATGAAATGGAGGTGCTTAAAGAGGTTGCCATACCAGAATCTGGCTTTCTAAGAGGTGTACCAAAAGATTCAACTCATGCAGAAATGTCAGCCAAAAAGGTAATGAACAAATGAACAAAACACAATCAAATCAGCAGTCCCAGATTACATTCACACCCAAGTTCCAGAGAAACTGTGTGAGAAAGTTAAACTCTTAAATAGCTTGTAACCTTCTGCTTAAAACAGCTTGGTACCAAGAGAATTGTGATGTCAATTAAAAAAAGGTCAGGAGGTCTGGGATGTCCATACTTTACAAATTGGTAGAGACTGTTAATAGAAATTATTATAAAAAATCATAAATAGTCCAAAATTAGTGAACTTAAGTAGTTATGATATATTGGGTAGGAGCCAAACTTGTGCTTCTCAAGTCTCTGTTTTCTTAAGGTATCAAAACCACATGGACAACGAAAATTCAAGTGACACACACTGCTCAACTCACCTACAGGTATTTGGGAAGGTTTTCAAAGGCATAAAACCCCCTGAATTACCACAGAATGAGAAAAGATACACGAGTGGATAAACAGCAGGCCAAGATACAAAGAAGACAGGAATAAATGATGAATACCATTAAGTGAAGTCACCTGAGAAGTGCACAGAAATGTGTGTTCTGACCTGTTGTCCATATTACTCCGTGATATGCAAAAATAAGCAAAGGAAGATGGAAAGGTTTGTTAATGTTAACAATTTAGTCAGGGAAGGAAAAATAAGGCATAATTACAAGGAACTGCAGATAGCTCTTACAGTTCTAGGAGACTGGGAGGTAACATACCAGGTGAGAAGTCAATATTGGCAAACATGAAAGGAGAAATATGTGAGGAAAAAGACATAATTTTACTACCATAAAAACCAGGCTCTGAAAAACAGATAGAAAGGAGGTGTTGGTGCTAAAATGACACTGTAACTAGCCTTCATCTGTATGCAAAAAACAAGATCAGATGTTGTTAGAAGCAGAATAAAGAGTAAATCAGACAGTATCACTACATCACCACATAAATGCACGGTAAATGCATCATGAGTAACAGCCATCTCCTTGACCCAGAAGGAAAATCACAGAAACAATAAAGGGAGAAAGAAGCAGGACATGGATGATCACGAAAATGGAGAGGTTCTGGATAAAGAAGGAGAACAGAGCAAGAGAAAAGGTGACAAAAGAGACATGAAGAGGTCCATAAAACAAAGGTTATAGAAGGGATCATCAGATTAACTATTTGCTGCCTCTCTTCATACAAGAGGTAGAGGGTAACAACTTGAGCTATGAGGAGGCAGGAATGCAAAAAGCCAGCAGTTTGTTATTAACACCACACATGTATGATCCCTTGCCACAGAATTTTAAGATGTTATGAGGTTGATTCAAAAAGCAAGCAAAGGAAGAAAAGAAGGAAAGCCAGGTAAGATTACTTAACAGAAATGTACCAGTACAGGAAACAGAAATTCTTGAGGATAGTGGAACATACAATGGAAACATGACTGCACACTTTTCCACAGGCAACCACTACTACCTATTGATACAGACATGATAGTGGGCTAAATGAATGCAGAGTTTTACCAAGCTAAAAGGAATAATTACAAGTATTACTCAAAAGACAAGAGTATGGAGTCACTATTTTTATTTAGCTGTTCATTTTGTAACTGATCAAGCAACAGTATTTATCTTGGCTATTAAATCTCAGCTCCTTCCAAACCCACGTATTTCTATCTACCATCTTCTCTTGAGAAAGGGAGGACTTTTTTTGCGTAAGTTCCTAACTGTAATTTCATGCTCTAATATAGAACTAGCAGCTTTCATAAATGTATAATGGAACTCAGTAATAAAGCCAAATCAGACAGTGACTGTGTTTCACAGTATTTCTAGAATGCCACTTATCCCAGTTATCCAAGAACCACCTACATTAAATTCTAACCTTTCATTCCTACAAAGCAGTTGTCTTCCAGCAAAGTGCTATTATATTACACTTATACCATGCCAACTTCTCCAATCTCTTCTGTGCATTTCTCTTGTCAATATATGAGAATACTTTTTTTACAGAAAGAATATTTACTATATATCAAAATGCACATATGTATAGTTCACACAATATAGAGTATCTATATGAAATCACAAAAAAACTAATTGCCTAACAGATTTTATTTCTATGAACTTCCTATAGCACCTATACTTCTCATCTTTAAATAGTTGTTTTTCTTTCATACAGTCAAAGCTTTAATGAGAAGTGACCAGAAACAAGTACCCAGGCCCTTCTGTCTTGGCTGAAATCCACATAATGCACGACAGCACTGAAGATCCCTGGCAGGCACCTGTCAGAAACTAACATACCATAACTTAAGAGTCAGACTTAATTATCCAAAGAGACATTTAAAGAAAACCACATGAAAAATGTGACCCGAAAAATGTGACCCAAAAAGTGTGACTATCATATATATGTACCGTATTCTGTACTGTATGCAGAACTATGTAAAAATAAAGGAACATACTAGGAAAATTCTAATTAAAAGTTCTATCTACTTCACCAGTCATCTACTTCACTTGTTATATCTTACAATCAAAATAATTTTGTTATTAAGTTTTGCTGGTAAATCAACTGCAGAACACACTACAAGGACAAGTGCAATCAGTAAGTATTTTAACAAAGCATAGCCTTCTCCATTTTAATTTCTACTGTTCCCATATAATTCTGATCAGCTGACACTCCTACAGAAAATCAGTTTTGATTTAATGATCTATAAAATCAAATCAACTTTGTAAGCTTCACACATCTGGGTCGCCACATCTTTTCTCGTTATGGTTGTCACAGTGTATTGCCCCTTTTCTGTTCTGAAGAGCGGCCCACCAGAGGCAACAAAATGTCAGCTTTACTCGATTTCAGAGAAGGAAGTCACTTCTGTTCGGTTTCTGGTGCAAAACTATCAAAAACCAGAGCTAAACGAGCGACCCAGCTCACAACCTCAGCCTTTAGCTGTACCTATGCTGGTGTTCTTCTTCAGAAAGAATCCTCTGAGCCTTGCAAATGTCTGAATGCAAGCACACACACCTAGAGAATAATTATGTCTCTGGCTTTTATACTTCTGTTCCTTACTCTCATTTTTATGAATTTCATTTTAAGTTTAAGATAACACACAACAGAGACAAAGACAGTCATGCAAAAGCCTTTGTGAGGTGGGTATATGTAATGCAAATAAGTTAGTTTTTGGAAAAATGCTCATTGAAGATGAGCAATGTGCAAGAAAAACACATAATACAGGCAAATACAACTTGATACTTTTACTAATAAGCAAAAAAATACTTAAATACAATCAAAGAAAAAAATATTACCTTAGTTACACCTATGTGCTTGTTTTGCATTAATTGATATTTATTAAGAAGGAAGAAACCACCCATAGAAATTATTTTTCTTTAAGAAGCTGCTGAGAACTTCCTCTGTGCCTGGAAAAAACCAATAGCTGGCTAGTTCTGAGAACAGACAACTAATAGAACCATTTAGAAATTAGGTCCGCCTCTGTGAGATCCACATTTTTAAAACCACAAGCCCGGGAACTCTTTCTCTTTGGTTCGGGCCTCGGAGGGTCCTGGAGCTGTGGTGGGGCCGGCCCCACTCCCCTGCAGCCTGTGTGGCCTGGGGGAGGCCGGGCCGAACCCCAGCGGCTCCCGGGCAGGGGACAGGAGGCCGGGGGGCCCTGGGCCCAGGCTGGGCCGGGCCATGGCTGCTGACACCTTGCTGACACTAAACCCTCCCGGCCCACACCAACAGCCCCAGGCTGAGCCCTCCCTCCCAGAGGCTGACAGGCAGAGGCCAGCATGGCCTGAAGTCCAACACTGTGACTGCAGCGGCCACTGCCTATGACCATCTGCAGGCCTGGCAAGATTTAATGCTTTCAGTGCACAGGTGAGACCTGCAGACCATGATTCTCTCTAAGAGAAAAAAAAAGGGACGACACGTAAAAAGACAACATAAAGACACCAAAGTCAGTGAAAAATGAGTCAAATCTCAGAAGGAGAATGAAGAGATGCCTAGTATTGAAGCTGAAAGCTCTTTTAGTAGGCCACAGAGATGGACTATGGTACACTAAAATATCCCCTTTAATTAATGAGAAAGTATAAGGGATGGAATGTTCAAACTGTACATGTGACCAGAAGTATCCATGATGAAGCAAAATAAATACTGAAGAAACTGTAATCCCATGAAAAGTTTGAACAAAGAGAAAGAGAGAGTAATAAAGACCCTTTGCCCCCAGGGAGAGAAGAAGAAGACCTCTGGTCCCAGAGATAATAGCAGAGATAAATAAAAAGAAACTCTGTTTTTAAACAGCTCTCCCTTAAAACAACACCCCATAATTTGACATGGCCCATAAACATAGCTGTAAAAAGGCTGTGAAAATAAGAAGAGTTTCATGATTACAGATTTTTTCCTGGGCAGCTGCTATTCATAGAAATAAAAGGCCACAAAAAAACTGTTTCTTGTAGAGAAATGGCATAGCAAGAAAAAGCTCCTCTCCCTACAAGAACTTATGAAAAACTATTGTGAAGTTAATAACTAATTTAAAATCCCAAGTTTTGTCTCTATGTTGTCAGTTAAGAAAGAAGTCAGGCAGGGTGAGGAAAAAAGTTCTGAAAGTTTTATTCTTATTATTCTTTTAGTCCCATTAATAAAGTTTTCTTAATACCTTTTAAGTTTTGAGCCTTGTTTTGCCCTTCTCCTAATCCATATCTCACAACAAGAAATAAATAAGTACACTAGTAATTTTCACCAGTGCCAAACCCACCATATTATTTAGTACGTTGGCTGGGAAACTCAAATTAACAAATCTAAAACACTATAACCTATGAAGAAGAGAAGATAAAAAAGGGATGTAACATTTACATGTAAATTTTGTAGTGAGATTAATGGTAACATAGCTGGAACTCAGAAGTTTCATGAAAATTGTCAAAGTTGTTATTTTTAAAGAATTTGGAAGATAGTAATAGATATTCTGACTAAAATGTGAAAGAAATCTGAATAATAATTAAAAATGGATGAATTGAAACTGGTTAATGTAAAAATAACAAAAAAACTCATTAGGGCATGCAAAATTTACTGAATAGGACAGCAAGTCTTTGACATACTACAACTGATATATCTAAACAGCAACACAACTCTCCCTTTTTCTTTTCAAATATCCTTTTATTAGACTGAGAAATGCAATACTTTAATCTGTAAATGTAATCATTGAATCAGAGAACTGTTAAGATTGGAAAAAACCTGTCAGTTTACCAAGTCCATTAACCCATCACTGCCAAGCTCACCACTAAACCATATCCCAAAGTGCCACATCCACATACCTTTGAAGTCACACACCCTGTTGGGATGATCACTTCATTACCTCCCTGGGCAGTGTGGCTTGATAACCCTTTCGGGGAAGAAATTTTTCTTAATATCCAAACTAGACCTCTCCTGGTACAACTTGTGCCCATTTCCTCTTGTCCTATCACTTGTTACATGGGAGAAGAGGCTGATCCCTGCCTGGCTACACCTTCCTTCCAGGCAGCTGTAGAGAGTGATAAGGTCACCCTTGAGCCTCCTTTTCTCCAGATTGGACACCCCAGCTCCCTCAGCTATGCCTCATAGCACTTGTGCTCCAGACCCTTCACCAGCTCCACTGCCATTCTCTGGACATGCTCCAGTACCTCAAGGTCTTTCTTGCAGTGGGGGCCTCAATTATAAATGATACACATCATCTAATTTGCTGATACTCAAGGAAAAGGTATCGCTGAGGCTGAAAATGCGATGGCCCAGTTCACCAGCATGACATTTCCTAACCACGGCACTCTTGTACTGTGCACAAGCCAAAGCCACAGCTGTGGCTTGCACAAGATGCACCTGCATATAATCTGAAGATGCACTTGACGTCATGCCATAGCAATAGACAATATAAAGTTGAGAGCACTTGAGCCCTTTGAAGCTTTCACTCTCCAAAAGCCCTAAAAGATATATAACATTTGCACCACATTCAACAAACACCGATGAATGGTCAGGGGTAACATTGTCATTCAAAAACCTGTTTTGTCAGCCAACTTGGAAAGAAAAAGGAATGTGAACTCTTGGAACAACTTCTTATTTTGATATCAGTTTTCCATGCTCCTGCTATTTTTAATGATGAGTAGGTGGATTTATGTAGGATAAAAGAGTAAACTGAGTTTTAACTTGCTCTCCCCTGAAATATAATCTAAGTCTACAGAGCAGCACTGGGTCAGACAGAAATTGGGCCCCAGTGCATCTAAGAACTGAATTTCATTTGTATAAATAAACAAGCTTTATTTACAGTGTTCCTTCATAAAATCCCAGGCTTCAAGTCAGCACATTCTTTAAAGACTCCATTTATGTATGCTTGAATGCCTAGTTAAGCAAAAGACAAGTAAGCTTTCCCATGGAAACTGCACAGAGATGTTTTACTTCACACGTACTTCACAAACAAGGCTGCTAACTTTCCATAATTTACTGTATTTTCTTAGGCTTGACATTGTATTTTAGGACCACAGCTCTTGGAGAGGCTGCTTATGCAGGAGGCCACAGACATATAAATAAATGACCTACAAGAAGCAAAGCTTGAGATACCAATTGAGAAGAAATGGTATCTCAGCAGCTTGTAAGAAAATTTTAATGTTAATGGTTTTCCTGTTTCTAGCTGGAGGAACAGGTTAAAATTTTGTGTTAGCTGAGAAACAAGCAATCTGGAGGCAACTGAAATCACATTATTAAATCAGGACTTGATTCATCCTTCAGAATTAAATAAAGCCAGAGGGCAACCCTTGGGCTAAGACAATAGCAAGCTTCAGTTACCAGATGCTATCTCTCAGTGAGGATTCTAAGTCAGTGGGCTGCAATGGAGCCCATTGATTTTGAAATCTGCCTAAGAGGACACAGAAAAGAGGCTTGACTTCATGGACTTTATCAGACAGATATAAATTGGCACAATAACTTCAGCAAGAACATGGGCAGTTTTTCTCTCTGAGTAAAAATGATCCAGCTAAACTGATACTCTGATATGAGAATTTGCCTTTTAGATTTAGGTGATATGTCTCTCGGTGTGAATGCATACAATCTACTTTTATATGTATGCATTTTAGGGAACTGATTTTGCTCTTGCCTATAATAACTACTGACTGTCTCAAGGCTACAGCAAGGGGTTAAGTCCTAACTTCAAAAGAGATGCCTACTTCTGCTGAGGGCCACAGAGATAAGCATGGATACCAAGACTTTCAAGTTTAGTCCCTGCACTGAAGGAACTGGATGGGCTTACCTGCTTGAAAAAAAATTGACAACCCACACCAAAACAACCTTGGGAGAAGGCTGGGCACACAATCAAAGTCCGTTTGGAATGAACTTATGACAGCTCTGTCCATGAATAAGCAAGCTGTGTTGAGTTGCTGAAAACAGAGGCAGGGCTTGCCAAAATTGAGGATGACGAAATCTGTGACTGATGCCATTTCAAACTTTATGATGCTTCTACAGTTGGTGCAAGAGCAAGCAAAAGCTATCCCTGATGGTGTCTTTAGCCCCAGTGAGGAAGACAGTATACACTGACCCCTGAAGTCTGAGAAGAAGGATGGAGAACTTGGTCAGATACTGGAATATCAAGTGGGAGATCCTGTGGCCCTAGAGCAATGGCCAGAAAGATAAACAGAGATGCTTTGTCTTAAAGAATGCTGAGCACCTGGTAGACCATTTTGCTCAGAGGAAAAAAGACTATAGATAAGCAAAACCTAATTGACAGTATTTAGAAACACAAACAAGTTGTCTCTGATTTAACCAGGGGTTCTTTTTTTCTGTTTTTATTTGGGAAGTTTTCATGTGTTATTTGAACTAATATGTCTCATTGGAATGCTTTCCTACATACCAACACATATTCCCATATACATGGTCCATAACATGTCTATGGTAAAAGTAAAGTAGAATAAGAAGTTAATGGCTATGTTGAAACACACTAACCTATTCTAAGAAGCCTTAGCAAATATTTTAAACATTGTTTACATAAGATGCTGAATTGTGTTAAAAATCTTCCTTAAAATATGCTCACATGTATCATAACATCATACTTTTCTTGATACAGATTTATTTATGGTATCTCAGGAATCACTAGCTGTTCCTGCAAGTGAAGCGCTTTTAACTGGAGCAGTTTCTCTGTCTCTTTGCAGCTCAATGATTGCTATTTCAGACATCTCAGCACACTGACTTCCCCCACTTCTCATCATCCTCCTCATATTACGTATCCAGTGTAAAACTTAAATGCAGAGGCTCAAACGTAAGAGTGAATAACCTCACCAAACATACATGTGATAGTAAGTGTACACATTTAGTGCTTTTAAAGAGAACTGTTGTAATACTTCTAAATTTCAAGTGCAGGGCAGAGAAGTCCATTTGTATACACCCACTCATAAGCGAATGCACTTGGCAGACAGCGCATAGGTACTTATAAGCTTTCAGCTACAGAAGAAATGCATTTTGTAGTATGGTCATAAAAAGCCACAGTAATGCTTCCAGTTATTGTTCTTCTTATTTTTCTTTTTTTTTTTTTTTAATGAACAAAATATTCATAATATCCTGCTAGAAGAAAGAAGAAAGTCCATACACACAAAAAAAATCATAGTTGATCAAGAAATGGTGCTCCTATAAACATTGGTATGGTGGCAAAACCAAATACTACCAAAAATTTTTTTATTACAATGTATGTTAAAATCCCAAATCAAATGTTACTTGATGTTTCCACAGAATTCAAATTAGTATAAAAATCTACAAATGCATCAGACAATTGTTGTTTGCTTCCATCATTTCCAAATTACAGTCTCTGACCATGCCACTCATTTGATTTACTCAACTTGAACTATTTTTGTTTCAACTCTTCTTTATGCATGTTTGCTGATTGAATTTAATCTTCTGACTGTCATTCAAAATGTTCATCCCAATACGCCTTGTAATTTATGCAGTTTGATGCTTTTACATGCTGAACAACTTATAATCAGCCTGCTTAAATCTCTTGCTGTTTCTAACATTTTTACAGTTTGCAAAACCAAAACACTACACCAAGCCTGCTGTCTGTATCTCCCTATTCAGGTAAAATCTGTTCTGCTTCATGAGGAGACAAGGACAATAGCTCTGGGGACACTACTACCTATGGCAGCTTGCCCTTGCAACAGAACCTCTGTGAGGCTGCCCTGTTATCATTATCTAAAGGGGAACACAGACTGAAGTGATCTCTCCTCAGCCCAAAGTAAGGGCTACAGAAAAAATGCAGAGGAAGTAGAGAGCAATACTCTGTTTCCATCCAACAAAAAAGCAGTAAAGCAAGAAATACTCAGATCTTCAGTTAATTTTCTTAAGATCTGACATGCCTTCTCAAGATCTGATAGGGCTGCATCCTATGCTGGGATGGTGGTTTGTTCTACCTCCTCTTGTTCTTCCATGTCTTTTCATTACAGCTTAATTCCAGATCTTTCAGGTTTTTCTTCATTGCTTTCTCCATCTGACATGCTTCCCTTCAGGGTCCCCTCAACACCTATATAACCCCAGGGAGTTACCTTGTCTGACAGCTACCATGCAGGTTACTACTGCTGGGGGCTATCTTGTCTACTTAGACTGGAAGTTCTCTGGAGCAGAGACTGTCACAACTCCATGCCATACAAAGTCTAGCAGAAAGAGCCTTCTTTTGTTCAGTACTCTGGCACTAATTATTAAACTTATGCAATAAGCATAATTAGTAAGTATCTGTCTACACTCATCTACAGAAATGCCAGGAACATATGAGAACAAGAACAGGTTCAGCTTTTGTAATGCTGAAAATGTACAGCTATATCCATGAAATTTCTACCCACCAAAGACCATGAAACAAATGGAATGCTTAGCAGGAAACAGAAATCTGACTTACTTTGCTCTCTTGGCCATTTCATTGCCATCCCATCGGGGGCTGTATGGGTAATTCTTCTGGGCCTGGGAGTACAGCTGGCCACTGTTAGTGAAGTGGTAGACGGACTGAAATGTTAGGGTTGGTTGATCTCGAGGAAAGTACAGGGGTAGGTCAACTGCAATTCAGAAAGAAAAAAAGAACTATAAAAATATACCAGTGTATTTTTACCTTTCTTCTTATTGGGAATGTATCAGATCATTCTATTGGTTTAAAGGTGTCAGAAAAGGAGAAACTGATGGCTAGTTCTAAAACATCCTTCTGCATATCTTGTACGTAATGATTCCAAGCTATTGCTATATGGGACACTTTGCTTTACCAAAACACTTTTGTAAAGTACTGTATTGATTGATATGATTTTGAAAAAGTTTAGCTAGTGTATTGCTATGTTAATCATAAAATCTCCACCAGAATTATTTAGTTATTAAAAAAATAATAACTTTTATAGTGAAATTTTTGCTTTCAAAAATTCACAAAATACATTCTGTTATGCTTTCCATTAAAAAAACCCAATTTATCTTTATCTTCTTTAACCAATATATTTTAGTGTCCTCATGGACATCAAAAGCATTATCATCCTCATTTTACAGCTGCCTGTGTCCTAAAGTGGTCAAATGATTTGATATAGAATACAGAAAGATTCAGTCATATGAGCTGGAAAAGATTTCAACTTGCTGTCATCTGCTAGACAAGAAAACACCCACAAAACTAAAACATACTGCGAAGTCATTAATACCCAAAATATCCCACTAAAAATATAAATCAGAACCTCTTAGTTCCCTTTGCTTATCACTGTCTCATGATCAGCTGGGTCTGGTGAACAATAGAATAGTCTATACAGTTAGAAACTTTGTATGTTTTCATGGTCAGAACTAGGTTTTAATTTTTTCATTGTTAGAATTTTAGCTTGTATTTTCTTGGTCTACTTCTTATTTCAGGAGGCTTCAGAAATCTGTAGTTAAACTGAGTTATGACAACAGACTTGAATTACTAATATGAAATGTCTAATCTAACACCCAATTTAACAAAAGAATATTAATTTCTTTTAAAGGTGTAGGCTTCATTTATAAAGCACTTAAAACTGTACTTTTTGCTATTTTCCAAATCACATTTTTTGAATTCTGTACCGTGCAAGAACACTGCAATGAAATTGTATTTGGAATACCTCCAGAGATTCCAGAACTTCCTATGAAATCTCTGCTAACATTCTGAGGAATCAATGTAAGACAGGTTTTATTTTCCAGATTCCATGCTACCATCCTGCTAGTTCCTTCATTTTTCAATTTATCTAATTGCATCTAAATACTCAGATGTATATTAGCTACACTGTATCTCCCTTTTCTCTAAACTACCCTCCAAGTTCTAGAAGTAAAAGCATTTGTAGCCATGAAGCAAATGAAATCAAATGTGCTATTTCAGCCATAGTCCCAAAATAAAACAAAGCCTCCCATGGAGGACAGTGCTTGCTCAGTTTGTGACCCAGTGTCTGAGACACACGTGACAACTCCCAGAGTCCGGGTGACTCAGCCCACAAAGCAGCTTGCAGCAGATATTTAAATGGTAATGACATGGGCAGAGTTCTGCTAATTTGAGGTCATATCACTGCTTTAACAAAGGTTAGATTCAAAGATTGCTCTGTTGAATTCCTCTTTATAATATGATTACTAAATAACAACCCTGAAAAACATTGGTGTAACTTGGCCATTTATCAGCAAGCAAGCTGTCTCCTCCCCTCGCAAATGGTATGTGTGCCTCAGTCTCTGAAGGACTCCACCATGGAAAAGGGTAAAGAAACAAGAAGACTGATTCTCTGTTTTAATCTCATAAATATACTACAGCTCTGAGTGCTTAAACTGTTTCGCTAGTGTATCTTTTTAATTCTTAAGTACCAACTCCTTAAGAGAAACCAAGTCTGTATACTTTTGTATTTTATCACCATGGAAGGGGAATAACAAACTTTTGCAAAGCATTCTAATAATAGTTTAGTCCTTGTACTCGACTTTTTAGTTGGGAATTTCTAGCTTCCATTAACTTCCCCTTCAAAACTGCAATCTACACAACACACACAAGAAGCAACAGTTTTCTTCCCTGTTACTTAAAACTAAAGGTGAGCCCTTAGGACAAAGTACCTAGCACTAGAAATGTTGTTCAAAATGGATAATCCAAGGCAGCGCTCTCACTAGAGTGACACCTGCATTTGTTATGAGAAGGTACCACGAAAACATGCTCTATTAAACAAAAACTATATAGGAATTTTCAGGAATTACTTACATTAAAAACTGATCACATAAATCAGATAATCAAACTAGATTCAAAATTGTGTATCCTACATCTGGACAACAGCAATATTACCCTGAACTGCAAGTAGATTTTGAAAAATTTAAACTGCCTTTGATTTATAATAATACCCTTCACCCAAAATCGCCAAAATTCCAGTTTTCTAAACCAAGTGTTTCCTTAATATAAGGTGTGGATGACTCCAGACCAAGTGAAAAAACTTGTCCCTAATTCTGGAACACAACCACACCTAAAAGGCCAGTAAACAGGAAATAGCCTTGAGTTTAAAGTGTTCTACATATCTCAAGGTAGCCAGCTATTATTTCAGCAATAGGAAAGGAAGGCAACAACTTGCTTCCGTCCCAGTGGATGCTCATGCATTGACACTGTTAGTGCACAGAATGAAAAAAATAAGCAAATACCACTGGTAATTAATGCTGGCAAGGTGTGTTGGACACGAAAGGTCAAATTCTGCTCGTAATCAAACATGGATTGCTAAAGAAAATTTTTCTTTTTTCCTGGTCATGTGTAGGCAGTCTGACTCTCAATCTGTACATTAATACAAAATCAGATCTGCCTTCATGCAATATCTAAGGTGACAAAGGTGTTACTGTAATTACATGCAAGACAACATTCACACTTTGCCATGAAAAAAAGCATCATAGTTAAGAACAACAAATCAGTTTTTTAAACTAACAACTGAACTAGGCAAACTGTAAAAGCTTGTTGGTTTGTCATGCTAGTTTCCTAAGAACTACAAAAATGTATTCATGTTGAATACAAGTACTATTTCCAAATAACAGCTGACTCACAAAGTACACTGGTAATATGTCTGCAGAAAATAAGCAGATGACTCATGTCTGTAAATTCCTGAAAGTTCCAATAGACCCCTTGCTTAGTCATCTTTTGCTTGGATGCTGGGTTCATGAGCTCTGTAAACTATAATGAGAGATCTAGCTCTTAGTAGGACTCTCTCTCCCTTTTTCACTCTTCTAAACAGTGCAAATTATCTCCCTAAAAATAACTTCATTTGCGTAAGTGAGTCACTTCAACTAGCAAGCTTATACAAGTCATGCAGTTAAGCAGTAATATTTGGTTATGAAGGTAAAAATGCTGCTGTCAAACTCAAGATTTAAAATGAAAATTATGTCAGAGGAAGTCCCATTTACCCCTTCTCTCGCAGAAATAGAAACATTTCCTTTGGAAAATTTAAACAATTAGCTCACTCAGGAAAGTAAAGCTTTCTAATTTAGTTCTATGCTCGAAGTAATTTAAATCGGATGATTTCTTACTCTGGCTCTCCTAAGCATCACACTGTTGATGTAAGAGGAACTCAAAGAAGCAGACTGGAGAAAGAATCCAGTAAAACACTGCTTTCTCCTACATTACAATTTACAGATCATTTTTTAGACAGCTATAGTGTGGGGAAAATCATGTCTTTGTGCAAGCTCTACATGAGCAGAACTTGGAGGGCTGTTTATGGGTAATTAAGCATTGAGTAAATTCTTCACTGATTGAACCCTAATTTTCCCACACAGTTCATAAGAAAGCAAAAGAAAAAGAGAAAAAGAAAAGTAAGTGCTTGTTGAGAATGAGTCATGTTGTAAAGAAACTTAATTACAGTTTATAAATAGTTGAAGTTGCTCTCTTTTTGAAACATAAGAAACTATCTAGAAGTAACACACAAATTTGCTTTTCTTGACTTAGTATTTAATGTGTACACACATGCAAAACATAATTATCTTAAAGCCAAAATCTGTGTTTATTAATAACTAGCAAACTGTGCAGTGCATCTGTGAGGTTGAATTGTTCATCTTAAAAAACAGCAATCTGAGGCCTGGAACAGGTTACCTGGTTTGTTAAGCTTATGTCAACAACAGAATTGATTTTGACTATCCTATTAACTTCAAAATAGTACTTTTAGCATCTAATTTTACAACTCATTCAACAAGATATGAAATGTGGAAGGAATACCTCAGAAAAAGCAATGTACCAATGCTGCTACAGGTTTTCTGAAGGAAAAAAGGCTTAGAAGAAAAGGGCAAGTTTACCACAGTGCCCTCCTTTCCACTTTTAAGCACTGGAGAAAAGAGATGGGAAAAGAAAACCATCCTTGAAATGCATGGTGACCATTAATATATTTCAAAGCACACAGATGGTAAGATGTAAAAAATTTTCCAGTTACCTGGTTCTAGGGTAAAGGTTTATCCTTTGTATGGCACTGGATGAAGCTAGATGTTTGTTTTCACAAAAGCCAACATTTACTCACTGAATTAATAACTTCAATACTTGGATGCTACCATACTGGTTATCTTACTAATCTTTCGGATGCTTGATTCCACAGCAGTTTATTGCACCTGAAATTTGTTTTGCACACATGAACACTGGGTGATCTGGGTATTTTACTGCTGAGATTTTTACTCTGACAAGATTTCATGACTTGCAGAACCTTCGTTCAATCTATACTTGCTTTATGGAACAGCCTTCAAACAGAAGATAACACAGTAGAGTTTCCAGTTCCAAATGGTCCTAGGCCGCACAGAATGATGAATAGACACACTGTTCTGGCTTCTATGACAGACTCTCTCCCTCTACATTTATTTACTGTACAACACTGAAGTCTTGCTTCAATTGAATGTGTTCATTTCTGCATGAGCTTTTCAATGTGATGATTCAAATCATCAAAGAATGTTAGCAACATAAAATATTTAAAAATATTTTGTGTTTCACAGCACACTCCTGAGAGGTTCTTTAGGGATTCCAGATCAAGAATGAAGGAACAAGCAAAGAACAGTCAACCTGCCTAGTGATGCTAAGTACCAGCCTGAGGGATGCAATTCTTCTGAGACTTACTAGTAGATAATACTTTATATAGCCAAACACAAGTCATTCCAGTGCTGGCTACCATAGCGTATGCTTCAGAATCAATGATTACTAGACATACCAGAGGTTTTGTTTAAATTATTTCACCAGAAAACCAAGAAGGATATGCCAAACTAAAATTTCCAGAGAACACTGAAGAATCTTAGCCTGATACTAGCTGTTCTCTTCCCAAAATTCCCTGACTCACTCCTCACTTATCATCCAGCTTTGGTGAGAGACTGCCTCTGCACTCAAGTACTTCTGATGAAGTAAGTAATGGAAACAGGAAACACATATTCCAGGCTTCAGAACTGCATTTCTGTCTCTTATTAGTACATATTCATCATCTTTCTGCCTGTTCTTTTTTTGGTTCACTGAATTTCACATTCTCTCTGCCTTACTTGCAATTGAGCTCACACTGCTGGGAAAAACAGTCGATTTCAATGCACAGCCTAAAACTGAAAAGTTCTTTGAACTCAGAGCTCTGCAGTTTTCCTGTGATGATGCGGATGAGACCCATGTGAATTTACAGTGCAATTTGATGGCAATACATATACCATATTATATAGTATCACTTACACATCTCGCCCTATTTTAAAAGAAAATTTCTACTAGATTTTTTGACATGAGTTTCCTATGAGAATGCTGATTCAGACAGCCTGAACAATGGGTGAAAAATCTTTACCTAACTTCAAGGAAAAAGAGCTTTCCTCAGTTTTTACATAAAAATTCCAGTGCAGAAGGCCTTTCAGGAATCATATTGATCCTGGTTCCTATGGAAAACCTGAATAGATTTAGCCACAAGCATTTTGGAGGCTGAAGTGTCTAGCACAAAGCTCCTCAGGACAGGATTTCAGGCTACTTTTCCTACTAAATCTTTCTTGGACTCGTGTGTGCTGAAGGCCTTTGGCCTACATTCTACTGGCAAAAAATGAAAGGGGCAACTTGGCTTAAAACACACAAAGAATTACTGAATGCCACAGCTATCCTGCTTTGGTGTGTGATGATTAATTCTTGCAGGAATGAGAAAGCAAGGATGAAAAATAACATATCAATGGCATTAATGTGGGACTTTAGGTCAACAGATCTCAGTCGCAGGAATTTGAATTTATTAAATATTATTAGGACTAACATCCCTTCTGGAAAAAACAAGTTCTTTGCAGGAAGATGCCATTTTGAAATCAAAATTTCAAAAAAGGAAAAGCTGTTTGTGGACTTTTAGCTGAGACGCTCATGGCATTCTGGGTATGCTGGTAATCACAGCTGATTTTGAAATAACAGGTCTGCCCTTGCTATGGGAAATATTCACCCCACTGGCAAAGTCAACACTTGTGTAGTAAATGAGTAAGATTATTTATGTACAAAATACTTTCTAACAAATACAATATATATTTCTAATATATAGAAATACAAGTAAATGAAAAACCAAAACTGTTTTATTTTAAAGAATATACAGTACTAAACAATAAAAGACAAACCACTGTAGGCAAAATGGAAACAATGAATTGTGATGGATTAAACTTTTCCAACACATACAGAGTAGATTTGTTTATTTAGCTTTCTTTGTTTTGGTTTGTTAGTTAGTTTTGTCTGTTTGGGTTTCTTTAAATATAATGTAACCCATTTTTATTTGAGGAGGACTGCACAACATTTCTGTATCCATGTTGTAGTTCTCCTTCCATGAGAGTGGGAACTATAATACAATCTAGGCACCAGTGGCAACTAGATTTATGATTACAATTGTTTTGATTTTCTTTCAACACAGACATGTTACATGGTTGTAAAAATATCCCATGTCTTCATTATAACCTGTAACTTTTTTTTAAGTATTCCATTCTTCATACAAACCAGCATTTTTTAAAAATGTGATAAAAATATTCTGAATGAATGAAGTTACAGTCACCTGCTACAGACAGAGTATCTAACTGTTGTCTTAGTTTTACAGAGGAACTAAGTAACAGATCAAGATAATTCTTCAAGCAGCTTCCAGCTATGTGGTCCAAGACCATGCTAAAGAACTATAACTTATTCTGAAAACAGCTTTATAACATCTTCTCTCTTTTGAGTGCCATTTCCCACCCTCCCTATGTCATACTCTTACTGGACTTCTACAGCAAGACTGGACTATCTCCTAAAAATATCCTGTGGAATATCTCACAATCCTATATTGACCCTAAAGTAATGGCATAATGGCCTTACAGGTCTTTTCCTTCTCTAATTTCTTTAATCATATTTATCTTAGTTAAGAAAATGGCTTCTTACTACCAGCTTCAGCTACTTGTATTTTGTTTTATTTTCACTTCAAATTCTCAAAGATCTTCCTTCCCTCCTCCTCCTTCTGTTTTCATTTCCTTTTATTGTTTCTGCTGTTACAGTTTCTATAGTAACTTCTTCAAGTGCTGATGAGATTGAAGTGACTAAAAGCTGTCTCTTTTCCATCTGAATTTGTTTGAAGCTTAAATACTGTTGCAGTTGTTATGCGTGTAAAAAGCAAGCCATGCCCTTTCTGAAAGGCACTGAAAAAAATACTCCTCTGCTTTCTGAGCAGAGATACACTGCTAATTACTGAGAACTTTTATGTTACTTTCCAACTGAACAGGAAGACTTCTAAACCATGTTTTTATCTGAAAAGCAGATATGCAGAAACTTTGTCTTCTCTCACCAACATTTCATTAAGATTATAAGGGTAGACCACCAGCCATTTTTGGTGCTTTTTTTGTGAATCGCCATTTGAGGATGATGTAAGACAAACATCAGGAACAGCTTCAGGGAGCAGACTTCAGGCTGTTCAGTGATCGTGCTCCTCCCATGGAAGACTCCTATGAGATAATGGTCTTGGTGAGAAGATAGGTTCATGATGACTTTCTCCAAGCTCAAGAACAGTCTATCTTAGTGAGCAGGAAGGCAAACAGTAGCAGCAGGAGGCCCACATCAATAAGCAAGGAACTCCTGAAAAAACTCAAATGTAAAAAGGAATCACAGGAGACATGGACACTCCCTGAGCATGCAGAGACAGGACTGGGAATGTCAAAGCTGACCTAGAATTGAATCTGCCAAGGTACGTTAAGGACAACAAGATGAGCTCCTACAGGAACAGCAAAAGGACGACTAGGGAAAAGATGGGACTGCTGCTGAATGGGGCAGGGGGACTGCTGACAAAGGAGACAGAAAAGCAGCTTAAGCACTCTCTCCTTCCCCTATTTTGACATTTATGCATCTTTGTGACTAGTTTAATCTCTAAACCAAGGTGTATTCCTTATTATTCCAAAATGAATTATATTTATCTATTTCATAAAAAGTATTCAGCACTTGCCTTTGTGTGCTATTGTTATATCACATATAGATCCTTAAAAAAAATTATTTTGGTGACAAAGTAATTGTCTTTGCATAGACGGAGGAAAGAGACAGAAAAATGATTCAGAAAATGATTCTTATCATGATGCAGCTTCTTATTTCCAACTTCATATCTCTAATAATCCTATGGTGTTGTGTATCATCCAGTTTCTTTTCTAAAAGCATTGCCTGGTATTGAACTATTACTATGAATAATACTAATACTATCCATGAAATCCCTACTCATCATCTCTTTTCTGGACTGAAAACAAGATAATTGTTTTCTATTTGAAAGGATGGAAATGAGGAATTCTGAACTTGCTGTATTTCACACCTTTAAAGCAGTTCTCATCTTAGAGGAAAACTCTCTGTGAGTTACCAAACCATGTAGACACAAACCAGACATGGAATAAGAAGAATAAGCACCACACCCTGCCCCCTGTCAATTACTTTTTGTGACCTAATTATTTCTTTTCAAAAATTGAGTGGATACCAAGTTTTATAAGCTGTCTGCTGTCTGTTCCCCATTTTCCTCCAGTTAAAAATAGGAAACTAAAACAAGCTTATACTGAGTGACATGAAAACAAAATGAATCTAGAGAAACAGAAAAAGAGGAAAAGAAAACCACTTTTCAGATTCACCTGCATCCATTATAAATACCTGTATTAAAAAAAATCTCATTTGGCTAAGATACAAGTAAATAGCCAAGGTGGAATCAAAGGAACAAAATGTTTTAAATACTATTAATGTCAAAAATAAAATTACCAGCTTTCAATAAAAATTTAAAACTAAATCAAACTTGGCAGTATCCCCTAGAAATACAGGAGAAAAATACACCATGGATGAAAATGATCAGCAAAAGACTCATTAATTTTCCACTTGCTACAATTCAGTCCTGTGATTAGCCCCTGTCTAAGCCCATGCTTAGTTTAGTGCAGAACCGTGTGCCTATGACTCAGGCTACTTTTCCATCACGCTGCCTGATCCACAGCACTGCAGTATATCTGCAGTTTTCACTGACTTCAGTAAGCAAGACACACTTCACTATGCTGGAGATGTCCCAGAGAATGCTTTGCTTTGAGTGACTGAAACAACATACAAAGTTTGAAGAAACCCCTTCAGTTCAGGGTGTATTTTGCTATAGGCAGACCATGCTTTCAGAAACTCTCAAAGACCAGATTCAAAGAAATACATGGAACAAACTAGAAGTACTGAGTCAGAGGAGAAGACTACCAAAAGAAAGACACTTCTATGCTTATTCCCAAGCATAAGATCCAAATTTTATTTTTTCTAGCCACTTTTACATCACTGGGGTTTCGTTAATCTACAGTTTCTCATTTAAGAATGAAATAACAGCCTTATTTATTACTTTATTAATTATTTTATTAATTATCTTATTAATTAATTAATTAATTAATTACATATTGTTTTGATCAGCATTGAACTTCTCATTCTAGACTTCTGAAACATTTATTTTGTTGTGCTTGGCATTTCTACTGAACTATCCTGCTTTCCTGACAGGACCAGATATCACCTTGTTATTCACACAGCCATGTTCTCTTTTTACCTTCTTTAGTTTTCAGAGTCATAAATTCCAATTTTCATTTAAGGTACAATGAGAAGAATAAAATAACAGCACTATATAAGAAAGTTAAAACACCTCATGAGATAAAAGCTCACAGAAACAATCTAATGTAAATATTCCACTCACTACTTGTCCTTTATTTTTTACAACATGGGTCAGGCAGACAAGGGTTTTTTTTCCGTAACTTTTCTTGAAAAGACTCACAAATGTGTGTGGACAGCAATATCCAAACAAGAATGCATCAGAAGCTGGTCTTGGTAACGTCCACCAAAAAACCCTGAATCCAGAAGCACGTGTCCACCCAAAGACTGACACTCACAGGTAATGCTTTAGGTCCCTTGGTTGCTTGTCACTTCTTTTTCAAAACTTTCTTCTTGCTGGGATGTTTATTCTGGATGGATGCTGTTTCTGATCTATCCTCTACTAGAGACAATCACCTAACTGCACAAACAAGTTAAAGGGTGGACAAAAAGCTACTTAAGCTGGCATTCCCAAAGCAAGAATGATCATCAATTAAACTCGAGCTTTTACATGACCAGCAGTTTGGAACTCCTGGGTCAGTGGCATTATCCACACAGAAACTGAAATCCATTACAGTCAGCCAAGGTCACTTGCAGCAAATGTTCCCAACCAACTTCACCCTTACTGAGATGATCCCAAACAAACTGGAAATATAAATGCTAGCAGCCTTCAACATTCTCCACCCCCTAAAATACTGTTCAGTGAAACAAATTCTTTTTAGTTTAATGTTTGTCCTTTTCAAGAAATCTTAAACAACCACTAACACAAGCAGTGTTTCATTTGCTACTGTAAGCTGGTCCAACTTCTGTCCATCTCCTTAGTGCTGATAAACTAAATATCTTGCAAGATAAAAATTAATCTCTGAAAAGCCCAAACACAGGTTGCTTCAGAGTTCTACTCTTGTGTTTATAAAAATAACACTACTTAATTCTTAATTATGCACAGATAATGTAACTTATGTTTTTATCTAATATTGTTTGGTTATTACATCAATGGCCAGAATTGATCTTAAAGGTATTTTCCAACCTAAATGATAATTTATAAGTAATATAAATAAATAAAATAATAATGTAATATAAAATAATATAATAGCATCATATAATTATACTAAATTACATTATTAGTGTAATATATTAATGATATATTAATATATTAAACAATAAATATAATATATAATAATTCTATATTACTATATTAAATAATTATATAATTATATAATATATCTTATATAATAATATAATAGTAATATAAATTAATAAAAATAATTTATTTCTATATGGTATAAATACATAAATTGTATACAGGAACAAGAATACAAGGAAATATCTGTCTCCAAAAACTAATCATAGCTGTGTTATAAACAAGAAGAGAAAGTCTATTGAAAAGTGAGCAGCCTATTGAGGTTTACTTACAAAGCTTCATACTGAGACTTACTTATAAATAGTATCAAATGCAGTAAGCCTGATTAATGATTTCCTTTCCCATGTGGATGCATTAACTTCTCTAAATGTTTATTTCTTCTGTCTTATATTTGAAAGCACTTAATTAATTCTTAAAACTAAACCACTAAAGAAACAGTTCCTTTGACTAGTCTTTGATCTAATATAATAACTCCAGCAGCTTCCTTAGTCTAATGATCAAGTCTGCAACTAGGTAGCTCCTTGGTGCTTTAAGGTCGAGTGTGTAGACTCAGCTCTTCGATCTGTAACTACAGCACAGTCCTTTTTTTTAGCATATGAATTTGTTCTACGTTCTACGTTTATTTGGCTTCAGCAATTCAGAACTATTTTTCTGTTTCTCTCCTCTTTAACCCACTTTACTTAATAAAACTATTTTGAATAATTTCAACTTGCTTCTAATGTTTTTTGCTTCCTAGTGTCCAAACAATTTTGTAACTCTCAATGCAAACAGTTATAAAACAATGCCAAAGTTATTTTGGAAACCTATGAATCCATCTTCTAAAGGCAATATGACTTATGTTAGGGTCTTTAACTCTCACCTAAATCTTAATCTCAAACCTAAAATTTTAACCAAAGTTTACTATGGTTCCTTTAATTTGATTTGCCACAGTGTTTGCTGACCTATTTACTCTCCTCTGAATACTTTATCTACATGCTATATTAAATATATAATGTAGAATAGTTTTCCACTTATTGCTATCTCTCCCAGACATTTTACATAGTTATGTCAGTGGTTAGGAGATGAAAGCCCACATTACTTCACTCAGGAAATGAAGCGCAGGTTTTGGTCCTTTCATTGCAATATCCTTCAGTGCATGGACCAGAAATACTTTTGCATTGAATTGTTCAACAAGTGAGTGATGCAATGGCTTACACAGGTAAGCCAGTGTATGATTTCTAAGGCCGCAGGGTTAATACACAGTGATAAACTATTCATTTATAATTGTAGCTTTCATGACAGTTTAATTGAATACCACGAATATTACACAGTTAGAATCTGCTCTGTTATTTAGCAGAAATTTGAATTTTGAGTCACCCGAAATCTAAGTAATTCAACATGTATTAAGGTATATTATCTCACAGAACAAATAAAATCCACAGGAATTTTTACATTGATTAAATTAAGCCAAATATATTGGGGAGTAAGAAAGGTAGGATGTCTTCAGGAAGGCTGTACATAAAGAAGTGTTATCTCACAGAAGACAATTGTCCAGTGACCAGTCCTCCACTGTAGTTGAAATGTAAGTAAAGACTTCATGAGGATATTTTTCCCAAAGGTACCACTTTAATTCTATTTTTGCCCCCAACATAAATTATAATAACATGATGGAAGTGTTTTAATTTCAGGTTTGAATTTTCTAGACCTCTTAAAATCATTAATATGTGGTAAGGTAATCTTAGGACAGAAAGAAAGGGTTTAGTGAGACCGTTTTTTATGATCTCCAATACAATACAGTGTGAAGGACTTCTCCAAACAACAGCAATCCCTACTTTCCGCATTAAGAACTCTGGGACAAATTTCTATGATGTCATTAAGACAGCATTAATTTTCCACATGAAAAGATAGCCCACAACAAAAAATTATGTAATATGAAAGACTCCAGTGCTAGAATGCTATTGAATACCAATGCTGCAGCTGCCCATATTGTAATGTAATAACTTTAAACATAAATAAGAAGTGTAATGATCAAATCTAAAGAGTTACATGACTGAATTTCCCCAGATCAAAATATCTTTGATCCCTGTGAATTTCACCTTACCACAAGAAAAAAGAGAAATTGAAACTCAAGGGAATATGTAAAAGGCAGCATCAAAGCCACATTTACTAATCTCCACATGGAGTAATTCCTATATATTTAAATTAAGAATGTATTTTTCATAGTAATACAATCTTTATTTTAAAATTTTAAATGACAGAAAACCTAGCTATGTTGTTAGGACAGTTTTGCCTACAGTTTCATTCTAGGAATAAATTTTGGATCCTAATGACAATATGTTGTTAATTCTTATGTGATATATTTTCTCTACATAAAGTGTCTTTACAGTTGTTATCAATGCATTAATTCCTGACAGTTACAGGTGATTTTAGGTACTCCCGGGTTGAGTATAATAACAGTCCTCACCACTTATACTTTTGAAAAGCCAAGTTAAAACAGTGAATTTAATCTTGAGTCAAATTAACAGAAACACCCTTCTGGCGTTCTGTAAAGCCAACATTGCACTCCTGGTATGCATCCTCTCCTCTTCTCTAGATACAATTGAGATTTTGTGTTTTCTAAGTCACATTAAAAATAGATTAAGCACTGGATAAAAATAGCTAAAACTTTTAAATTGTTTCCTGTAATTGTACATTTTCCCTTTTGAACTTGTATCTTAAGAGGATAGACATTTATGCCTGAGGCAAAGTGTTACTCACTGTGAACAAGGAAGCAAAAATCTTTCCACATCAGCAACAGAGTAAGCTTTGTGAATCCTTCTGCATCATATTCCACTACACCACTAGCAACAAAAAAAAACAACAAAAAAATTAATACAACTTTTACCTTCAAATACTGGATGATGAATATGCAAATTTTGTAATACAGGGATTGTTATTTTTGTTTGTTTGTTCAGAAACTTCCAGGATTTGCTTTTTTTATTAACAGTTACAATTTTCTAGCTAATTGTAAATTAGATTACACTTTTAATCTTAGTAATTGTTTAAATTATGTTGTAGTATTGGAAGTTTTTACCCAAAGAAAGGCCATTTTCTGTTTAAAATACACTTCTGAATGAAAGGAGACCTGCTACCACATCTGTACTCCTAAATTGATAAAAACTGTAGACACACAAATTCCCTGTACCTTACTCAAATTAAGATTATTTTTCATTTCTGCAGTGAGTGAGAGGGTAAAACTGACAGTAAGCAGGCTGAGAAGAGTTTAAATTTGAAAACTGGGAAGAGTATATGTAAAAAATGCAAAACATGAGATCATAACAATAAATTCCATATAGAATACTTGTTTAAAATATGGATTAAAAGTTTCAACCATCAGAAGCTGGTATTCTCTAAGTCTGAAGCAGTATGAGAACTCATGAACCACAATGCAGATGTTATATAGTAATAGACACACATGGCCACTTCTATAGTACAGTTTTCTCAGAAGAAAAGGAAATGTCTTAATAAAGATTAAGCTTGCATTAACTGTCTGCTTGTATGTCCAGTTGAAGTTATTGTTACCTATTTATTTTTCTGTTAAATTCTCACTTGAGAAACCTAAGATTTGAAGGGCTCCCAAATATTCATGTCATTGGCACTAGCCCATGGATGCAGAAACCCCTCAACATGATTAACCACACCTGCTTCCCCATTTTCCCACCTTTGACACTGCCTATTATGTAAGACCCCTTAAGTCATTTATTCAGAAATGAACACATTTCTTCTGCACAAGGAAAATCCCTACTGTCCCTTTCCCATCTTCACCTATTTTCTAGAAAAAACAGATTGGCCACTGAAATGGTTTCACAGAAGTGAAATAACGCTGAAGTACACTCCAGTATTGTTACAATCTGTACACATCATTCTGTGAAAAATGACTAGATTTCATCTCATCCAGTGGACAGCAGCCACACAACCACAAACCATATGCAGAAAACAAGTTTCCTCTCCACTACAGAAAAATATGCATCAGAAGAATACTTACGTTCCAAAGTGACTCAGGAAAGCTGCAATGTACTCTCTTCTCTTATGGTATCCCTGAATAACATATTGTACCTTAAAACAGAAAGAAAAGAAATACAGAGCTATAAAAAGATTAAAACCCCCAATGCCCAATTTGTCATATATTTCTTGTTAAGGAAGATTTACGTTTGACATGGTAGTAGTTCTGAATCCTACATTTAGCATTATTTCCCTAAAGAATCTTAAAACACCTTTAAATCAAACTCTGGATGTTGTGCACAGAATGTCTTGTAAAGAAATCTCTTCAATCATATCTTAGTGAAACTTAATCTTTCACAATAGATTCAAGTACTGTTTAATCACACTAGATGAAGACTGAAAGAAAGAAATGCTCAGCCTTGCCTTATTGAAGTTTGAGTAGAAACATGTGATAGGCAAATCAGTTATCTGAACTGACATTACACTGTGTCAAAATAACATTCTGGTTATAAGAGAGAAGAAAAAATTAAATATCTTGCACTACTGATCTTGGGTGTTTTCTGAAGACTGCACCTCCAACAAAATCTTCTGAACGCTAAGCTCTTTCACTGGTTTCATGCTGACTCAGGGAGCCACCTACTCAACTGTGAGCATCAGTTTCTGAGGCATTCTGGGTTTTGAAAGACTTCCATCCTGGCACAGACAAAATCTGACAATACTAAATTTGGAGACTTAATGCAAAATTCTCCTCACTCCATGTATGTTTTCTCATTGATTTGGATGGCGTAACTTAGGAGAACAGTGTGAGCACGGTTTGACCCATAACGAAAACAATGCATGTGCCACCAGGCTGCAAGGACACCGGGTTTACAACTGGTGACTTGGAAGTACTTACGGTATGGTTTATATGTGATTCCCTGTGAAAATTGCTTTGTTTTCCAGAACTAAAACTAGCATTTTAGGAACCTTTTTTCACCCACTGAAAAGAACAGGAAGAGTATTTTCTTGGCTATGGCAATACTAGAATTCCTTGGCTGTCAAATGCTTTCCTAAAATTACTGAAAAAGTCTTGATACAACAATTGCTGAGAGCTGTCTTGTATAACTTAAATTCTATTTATACACTGAGGCACTGTATTTTATAAAACACTAAGATTATTTTGGATGCTTATTGTAGGATCTGAACTGTTATTCTGGGAAGAGGAAAACATGCGATAAGTTTGCTTAAGTGACTTTGTTTAAAAAAAGGATGAAAACAGTCCAGTGTACTTGCAGATTTTAAAAACAGAAAGTAATTTAAACAGAAAATCACAACAAAAACAATTCTAATGATAGATTCAACATAATTATGGAAACACATTCTGAAGAACTTTTTCTAAAAGATAAAATTATTTTCTTTATTTAGACAATTGAAGGTAAAAATAATATACAAATAGGAAGTCTGCAATAGGTAAATTTCTAGATGTTAACCCCTAAGCCTTCTTTTGAAAATTATACTCAAAGAATGGAGAACCTTTCAAAATACTATAATTATTCTTTTTTGTTTAAATGGTAAGCTAAATGGAACATAATCTTATCAGCAACCTTTAGTAGCTATTACTATACAAACATCCAAAGAAACTGTTGATTCAGTTCATCTGGAGGAAACATCTGAGAAGAAAAATCATGGAAAGTATTCAAAGCCTACAATAATTACTGGGGTATCAGAACTTGCAACTAGAACATTAATATGCAAACTACACATATATATTTACTACAAACCAGTATACTACACTGTAGTGTTGTACATTACAGTAACATTTTATCCTAAATTATAACATGTTGCAGTAAGAAAAAAACCTGCTGTGGGATGTGATCTCAAACTCACTTGTTTACCTGAAGGAGTCATCCTATTTAATGTTGTGCTTAGGTGCTCAGCTCCATCAAGGGGGTATTCCCTGTGTAGTTCAGCCTAAGTATGCCTTGCTTAGAATACCTGGCAGAAGAGTAAGATGTCTGTGGAAATGCAGTACAGTGCATAAGGGAAAGGAAAACTGATTGTCTGCAGCAGCTTACCTTGTTTGTTAGCAGCTGGCATACTTGGGGTACATAGTCGATGAGACAACCTCCACCAGGAAAGACTGGGATGTGAAGGGCAGATGATCCTCCAAGGGCACTAGAAAAATAAGTTAAGAATACATTACATGTACAGTCCCTGGGATTTGAAAATTATTTCTGCGCAGTCCTCTTTCCCTATTCTTGAAGTCAGAGGGCCAAGAGGAAGTATATTTTATGCTGTGGTGATAATACAAAGTATTGAGTGATACCATCTACAAAAACAGGTTATACCATGATCCACTGTAAATTAACCACTTAAATCAAGAGTATTACTAATACAAAACATTCTCTCAGGAAATAGCTTCTTCGTTGTGAACAGTTCTGTTTCTTAGCTCTCATCAGTAAGATGTGGAGCACTGTAGTTCAGGTGTCTTGTTAGTGGGGGGTAGAGGACCTGAATTCCTCAGCTATTCTAAAATTCACCTTCAGTCAAACCAGCTAAGAATAATCTAAATACTTGAGACTGAGGAGTCATAGATGGCCAGATGCAAATATCAGTCACATAATCTACTCCAGTTTTGGACTTCCCAATGGAAAACAGATGCTAACCTACTAAATCAAAGGGGCAGTGGGTCAGAAAGATATCAGGTACATGATGTTGTAAGGAAGATGCTGAAAGAAAATGGGTTTGTTCAGTCTTCAGAGAACATTGCAGAGGGGGGGATACAAAGGAGGGAAGCTGAAGGCATACTGATGCCTTCAATTACCTAATGGAAAATTATAGAGATGGTGGAGTCAGAGGCTTCTTGTTGTGGTGCATCTAAAAATCTTGGTATCTCCCAAGGGTAAAACTCACCTCTGGTTTGTGTAATGTTAGGTCCTACCTGAGAACCTTCTTTCCCTTCCCCCTTCCCATTGGCTGTGACCTCCCTGTATCCCCCGATCACCCCCACCCCCCGGTATAAGAGATAAGACCCACGGCATTTCAGTCTCTCTCTTGCCCCGGATGGATGACAGACAATAAACCCGGGATTATTCCAGCAAGTTTGAGCCTCCTGTGTCTAGATACTTTGAGTCCATGTTGTATCCACTCCAGGACACCCTCTGCCACCTGTGTCCCAAGACAAGCGGGGCTCTCACCACAGGGGGCAAAATGCTTGTGTGCCCTGTGGTACCACTGACTGACATCAAGTGTCCCATCACATACTTGATATCTGAATGGTAGGAATTCATAGAAGTAAGGTAACTTTAGGCAGCTTAACCATTTGCCTTTATCAAAGGACAGAAGACTGAAACACACCTGCTGTTACTCAGGATAATGGCTTCTTTGGTGTGGCAAGATCTAACACTTATTTAAATCACGCTGTACAAGGCAACAACTAGGTGAAGTCCATGCTACTTCCTGCTAGCAGCACTGACCTAAATCTTTCTTCATAGTCCCTTACCAAATCAAAATTTGCATTACACACTGTGGCTTACATCATTCACTAACCATCGAGAACCATCTTGGACATCATTAAAAGTATCAAAAGCTAAGTTACTTTGTGTGGCTTTCTGTTTACATGCAGTTTCCATGACAAATTACTGGCTAGAAAGAAAAGTTCTTTGCAAAACAAGTCTCTTACTCTCCAACAGGATCTGGCCTCTTATTTTCCTCAGTGCTTGATAAGAAACCACTTTGGTAGGTATAAAAGTCTACAGTCATACATCCCTTTGAAGGAACAGAGCCTACATAAATCAAAAAAAATCCCAACCTCATAATGATGTATATGGAAATCTGCTACTCAGGCAAAACAGTCTGGATTTAGCAGACTGTTCACCACATGGAACAGTTCTGCAGGTCTGGCTTTTGCATATGCAATGATGAAAAAAAAAAGCCCTGAGTACACCACAGTTGCATAAAAAAAACAAACAAACTTTTTCAGCAGAAGTAAGACTTGAATGGGATTTTTTAAGAACAGAATTCAGTTTCCTTGCTGCTACCCCCTTACTAAAATTATTCACACAAGAATATAATTTTGCAACTTGTGGATGGTTACAAGCAGTGAAGTGTGACTATGAGACGATTAGACAGTTGGAACATTTCTGAAACACTATGTTCTTACAAAATTGCAAGTATAGGGGTCCATTGGTCTCTAACATTGGAGAATGGAAGACTTGACCTCCTGCTGTGTTACAAGTGGGTTGTGAACCTTACTTTAGAACCCTGACTTCCAGTTTATTAAACTGCTTAAATATTATGTAAATAGATCCATAAAAGCCTCCAATCTCATACACAGAGCAATTGGTACTGTCCACTTTGCATCCTGCCTTGCCTCATTTGACACTGAGTCCAAGTTCCCTTGTAGCATGGACATACCACTGAAGGTGATCAGATGACTACAACAGGAATTACAGGCTTCTCTCAGTTACAGTAGCAGGTTTGAAATTAGGAGTCATGTGCAGACTACACGTGCAAAAAAAAGCTTTCGCTCCTATATCATAAGCTTACAATACATCTTCCACACTGAATTATTATATTATGATTTGTGAGTAAGGGTTTCCCATTTTACCTGTATCCATCTCTTGAAAGTAGCCATTCTGCAAAAATGTGTTGACATAAATGGAAATCCAGACCTTCTCAAATGCAAAAGAGACTGCTAAAAGGTGTGGTTTCTGAGAAAGAGGTCCCTCCACAGAAAGAAGTCTGAAGTTTCTAGTATAATTATCCTCTGTAAACAGAATAAAGCTGTACAATGTATAATTTATGTTCTGTAGAAATAATTATGGGTAGGGAAAATTAAGAGTGGACAGGCTTCTTTGTTCCCTCTATTGGGTCAGAGAATCTGTTTATTAAATATTTTAATAAAATACTGCATTTGCACAGGACCATGCCTCTGACCATCTCAAAATTGTCTACAAACATTTAGCAGTTAAGATTCTTCTGCCTTATTAAACTGATACTTATATTTTATTTTTAAACACATAAAGAAGCTATTGCTCCAAGTTTGACTAAGCTGTACTACAATGTCTCTGTCATGCTAAAGGAACATATTTGCAGTACCTCACAACCCTGAGACCAGGCAAGAGGCTGTAATAATTTGACTTAAAATAAACCTGCAACTGAAGGAAGAAGAGATTTACACAATTCCAAAGAAGGACTTGTAAAGCGTGCAAAATGGAGACAATCAGGAAAGGGAATGTTGCCATGCAGCTCAATATCAAAGGCTGCTTTTTGAGGTACCTCACTGTGCAATCAAAAGAAGAAGTGCCAAACAAAGTGCTGTAAGAAGCCTTTTATAGTGAAGGACATTTCATTTGGCAAAGTATTTCACCAGCACAAGCTAAAGTTTGCTGCATGTCAAATTTGCTTTCCAGATACTTGGGCCTTTTAGAGCATAGACCTTAAACACCTGTTTGCAATCAAGCTTTCCTTCTCAGTATCAGTGCTATACACCCCTTATAAAAAAACCCTGTGTTCATTTTATCAAGACAACAAAAAATACTAAACAAAAAGCATGAAGACATACGATGAGGAAGCACAGACAACTGCTTCCCTTCCTTAGCTGCCAGAGTAAGGCTAGTTTCAGTACAATCAACTGAACTGTGTTTGATTTTTACACTTTTTTTCCAATGGACTGCTACTTTTCAAAGGTTAGAATTCTAATAGTGTGGTAAGCAACAGTCTTAGGGGATATTATTTTATTTCTACCAGTACCAGATGAAGATTAAATACATGGTAGATCTACCTGTCTCAGAGATAAGGTTGTACAAACATGCTGGAACAAAGACCTGTGTGCCTCAGAATTTTATTTGCTTGCTCTTACTCTAAGCCTACTCAGCTCTGCAAACAAACTTCATATATCCATTTTAAGACAGAGCAGAGACTCGTTTGCAGCAAGGTCCTGTCCTCTTGAGTTTCCAGTCAGTCACAATGTGATTCTGATCCATGGGCTGTGAATTAAATTGCATTTTGTGAGGAACTCACTATTGAATTCAACAAGTGCAGCAGTCAGCCTGCATTAATTGAAGTTCTGTGACATGATGAAATACGAGTTCAGAGAGCATAGCTGGAGTATGTTTACATTTCTGCTGTTGACTGGTGCGTTCCAAGTGACTTGCTCTGTCTGTCTCTCTATAGATCTATTTATTCAGGCTGACATACAGCATGCAAAATTCTTCCACATTTTTTTGATAACTTATAATTAATTAAAATGTCTTTCTCAAGAAATCATCCTCAATAAATGGCTTAGAATTATTTCACATTATTTCATTAGTTTAGGGAAGTGACTGTTTTTGTTCCTGGGTAAAGAAGAAGTAGAGAACAAGTTATTTGCCTGTCCTTAAAAGCATCACCTCATTAGAGAAGAAGGGTACTTGCAACTTTCAAGCTCAGAAGACTGGGTGCTTTAGCAAGGCACACTTACAAGGATGTCGAGAGATGCTCTTACTCCTATCCCTATAACTCTTGGGCCTTCCTAGTTCCTATTTTGCTTCCTTCTTTCTCCAAAGAGAAAAAAATCCAGGTTTCTCTAGATTGCAGGGAAGCTTAGGAGTTCATTCTGAAAAATGAGGATTATTTCAGACTACACTCTACATCACAGTTTAAAGAGTTAAGTGCTAACACAGGTTATGCTACTACAGCTAAGGGCCTGTGCACACATAATACAGTTTATGTTTTGTGCCCCCACCATACCGGCCCCCATTCCCCATTTCCAAAAATTACATACGTTATTCTGTGAAACAAGTATCACGTAGCAAAGAACATTTACAGAAAAGCTATGAAAAGGAGGTACCTTACCTGATAGGAGTTTGTTTTTTTTTAGGGAGAGTAGAAAATGTGTATTTGGGTAAGGAGGTCCAGAACTGTAAGAACCATACTTATCCTGAATACAGTGTGATATAACATTAAACAGCTTTATACCTAAAGAAAGTGGTATGTAATATTGACTGCACTCAACATTTCTAACTCAAATATATTCTTTCTGCAAAACACACAGAAAATAGGGAAATGACATGTTCAATGATTGTGAATGAGGAAGTTATAGATTTGTCTAACTTTGAAAATATAAACAATTTAAAAACTTGCCTCTGAGTGGAAAGACCTTTTATATGGGTTTAAAGTAATTATGAGCTTTTATGGCAGTGTTAAAGCATTGTCAAATCAACGTACTAGTGATGGAAAGTAGACTTCAGACTTTATAGACTACAGCTCTTTATTTTACCAAGATACACCTTTTTAACTCTCTGTAATATGTGCCGTATTTTGAAACTGAAGCACACTGCAGACTGACGTGAACATTAAAAGGGTTTATTACACATGACAGCTATATCCAAGAGTAGCCTCAAGCATGTGGAAAGAAATTCCCTTCTTTTTGCTCTTTTTTCCTATTTTGAGAGGCATGTTAAGGGCTTTGATCTCCTTCCCTGTTCTCTTTCTCCTTTGTTGCTGAAGTAAATAGTTGACTTTTTTTCTTTTGCAGTTTCATCACTTTAGTACATTACACCATTTGGCACAAGAGACACAAGGAACCACATCAAATAAAAGCACGTGACCACAAACGCTGCCTTACCAACCATGATCCCAGATTTGCTGTCAGTTTATGATTTTTCAGACTTGCCTGACTGCAACCAAATCCCTCCTATCACACAAATAACGTGGTAGAAGCCTTGGGATAGTTCTTTGATCAGCAACACAAAGCTCAGCAGTAAAATAACAGAACATTTGTACTGAAAAATTGGACAGTATAGCTTGAGACAGTGTTTCCTTCCCTTTCTTGTAGCAAACATAATTAACACATTGCTCGTCCACTCAAATCAATCACAAAGGGAAGCATGTCCAAAAAAATTTCCATTCTATTTTTAAAGAAAATTTTTACTTAGAATTACCTCTACTACAATACTGGTAAAACAGAAATGTATGTTTTCAGCTAAGAGATATAATCTGAGGCATCTGTATTATTGAATGTAATAGAAAAAGAAATACAATCACAAATAGACCTAGAGGGAAAACTATACCAAATCTACTTTTCTGAAGAAAGAATCCCAGTCAAACTCAGACTCAGCATCTGGCCATTAGAGCTGAAAATATGATACCATCATTTTTTCCTTGATCTACTAGTGGTTCAGAGTAAATTCCTCTGAGCTTGTCCTGACTAGTGACTGGAAAAAAATATGAAATAATCACTTTAAAGAGCTATACTAAAACCAGAATGTATTCCATTTTCACAGAATGTGCAGAAAACTGCAAGTCAGACTTCATGAGCTTTATTTCAGCTCTTCTGCTGACCCTGTATGTTCTAGCAAGTTATTTCAACCATTCTGCTTCTCTGCTTGCCCACTTAAAATGTTAAGATGTTTATACTGAAGTACACATAAGTTTAATAATATTCACAGACTAGTACAAAAGCTGTGGGATGAAGTAATCTGAAACTACTAATAAATACTATGTTTGGGTTATTCCAACTTTTCTGTTCTGCTGCAGGTAAAATTTTAAGAAAGAAGCAGTTGTCTATAATGTATTAGCCATTTTACACGAAGTGGTTATACCAAGGAGACTTACATTAATTGTACAGATTCTAGGTTCTAGCAGACTTTAATCTATCAGACTTATATGCAAACAATAGCTAGAGTGATTCAATACTGAAAGATTTGTGGGGATAAGACTTCTGTCCCCAGGATTCTACTCTTTCTCAAAGAAAATAACTCAAGAAGCATGAGATTAATAGATGGTTGATCCTATAATTACATTAGAATTTGTTTCTTTTCATCCCTTCACTGACAGTACTGAGAGCTAGAGGAAATAAAAAAAAGATACTCTTGCACTATCAAGTTTTTCTTTCTGCTGTATGACAGCATAAAAGTCTGGAAATATTTGTATTTCCTCTGTATTTGATAAATCAGGACTGAAAGGATTTTTCCTTTATTTAATGGATTTTTACACGCAGAAACATTCTGCATAAAGGGGACTGCCAGATTTCTACTGGTGTGTTGAGTGAGTGCAAACTTGGGCTGCCAGGGCTAGGAAAGGGACCACTCCACCATCCTCACATTTCACATTCTCTGAAGAAATAAAACCACAAGAGGATAACAATTACTACCTGGCTGATGGGACACTTGATGTCAGTCAGTGGTACCACAGGGCACACAAGCATTTTGCCTACAACAGGCACCACATTCCTTTTTTCTCAGGACTCACTTTTATAAACTGACCCATGGCTTACAGCAGACAGCTGGGCAGGTAGCCCAGCACAACTGATTGCCCTCTGGCACTTCCATCAAACCTAAAGGTACGAACTTGAGGAAAAGTTCAAGCAACAGAAATTATCAGTGAGGCTACAAAGTGTACTGGTATCAACAATATCACTCCATAAAATGGTACAAAAATTATGGTCACTTATTCATTCTGACAACATAAAAGCAAGAAGTGTAAAAGCAATATATTTCAAACTGTTTCAAAGTATTAATACAGAATTCTTTTCCATTTTCTAACAGGTTCAAAAAGAAAATATGTAAAGTTCCACAGGCTGTAAAAAATATCATTCTCTTTAAGGCGAAAAATTTCTGACAAATGTTACTTTTGTGTTGCAACTTATTGAACTGATGTCCCCCTTAATTTTTTCTGCAAAAACAGCACTAACAGCATCATGTACTGCAAATGTACTATACTCAGTCAATTGGAGCAGATAATAATGAGAATCCATAACAAATGACAGAAGAACTGAATTTAGAGACACTTATGATTCCAAAAATAGAACTTTCATGTACCCTTCCCTCTCCCTCCCAAAAGGTACTGCTTACTAGTATTAATTCCAATTAATAATATTATAATAAAAAATATTTTTTTTCTAAATAATAATTAATTAAAGAATATTTACAGGAAACAGATAAAAGAAGCCGTGAATCAGTTGCTAGATGCCTACAGTTTAAAGAGGAGGGCATGGTTCCTGTGACAAAGAACTTTCACAGGCCAGTATTTCAAGCCACATGCAGAGAGGGGAACTGAATGAGAGGGTAGAAAGCATGTACATTGAAGAAAGGAGACTTAAACCATTAACACTTACAATGTGGATAAATAATTTCCAAAGCAATTTGCTTATTTCTTAAAGGTTGGCAACAAATTAAGAGAAACCTGAGTGAGAAGTGAAGAAACGTCAGAGAAGATTTTCAGAGAGAATTCAATGCACTAAGGAAATAACAGCAAATAAAACTCCCAAACAACCAGGAAAAGTTGTAAGAAAGAAATCCAGACAAATAGAGCAGCAATAAACACAAAAGAACAGAAAAAGTAGATAAGATAAGCAACATGGGCAGGTAAGTAAATAGAGTACTGTGCAGTCCTGTTTTGTTTTCATTACCACAGATGTTCAAAAACTTATAAATGACGATTAAAGAAATTAATTAAGATGCCAAGAGAAACACCATGTCACCTAACCTCCTTCAATTTCCTTCTGCATGGATCTCAGAAAGAAAAGCAAATGTGAAAGAAGCTGAAGACTCATCACAACTATGACAAAACAAGATTTTGGGTGACGAAAACATCAACTGTAACTGAATTGTAAAACTTTTCCACCTTGCACTGGTTTGACATGCCAACATAAATCCAGGAATTTGCTTAAAATTATGCACAATCCCCAATTCTCCTTCTCATGAACTATGAAGGAGGAAAGTTGACTCTGTTATACAAAATTTATTCTTCAAATTCCCGTTCTTCAGAAAGGTACTTTTAATGGCATTACCTATTTTGCTGATGTATTTATAACCACCTAAACTGTGAATATATTAAGGGCCTTCTAAGTAGCAAGTAAAATAATACTGGGTATTGGCTCTTCTACTTCAAGGCAAAAATGCAAATGACTTCTAAGAGTTGTCTCAAAGGAACTAAAAATGGTATAGCATGAAGTCAGGAGCTAGGAATTATAAACTTCTGCATAAAGAAGAAAAAGAAAGAGAATATTGGATTGCTGGTATGCTGTGAGCAGTATGCTCCTCTGAAACAATAGCACTCAATAAATTAAGAAAAGAATCCAGTGATGAAGATCTCCCAAACAATTCAATTGAACAGAATATTTATCACAAATCACGTACATCTTCTCTTATGATCTATCAATAAAGTAGGTAACATAAATTTATAATTGCTCTAAGATGGTATCAGTTACATGTGCAAACATATGCTGTATCTATCTGTAATTTCTGATCACTCTTTCAGCATGCATTCAGTAACATCCAGTTTACTATACTGTGACTATTCACATGGCAGGTAATTTGCTAGTACTTGTACTAAACCTGTGATAGCAGTGTCTATCGCAAAGCAGGAAAATGACTCTCAAAACCTGTAAGACTATATTGCCTTCCCTGCCTACTGTTCTTGCCTCTTCCTGAAGAACAACAATCATTTCCTATATCTTGCAGCCTTTTATGTTTTGTGATTGCACTTGCTCATATAGTTCCTTTTTTTTATGTTCCCTAATCTACTTGCCAAATTACAATAATTATCTCTTATTGTTAATACTTCCCTATATTGCTTAATGGTCACCATTTCCAGTGACATCCATTTTGTAGAGCATTTATTTCTTGCCTTTGTGTTAAAACACTGCTGTGTTGTAAACTTCTCTCATGTAATTTTTTTCCCATTCTTTCTAAGCCAGACAGTAATCCTCATTTGTGAGTCTCATCTATCTGAAAAAACATTTAGTATGAAACTTCCTGTCCATTGCTTCATCAGCATCACGTTTAATTAGTGTACATGAAGAACGAGAAATACCTACTGAGAGGGCAAAAAACTTGCAGAAAAATTTCAGAAATGAAATGACAGCAACATGATGGAAAACTTCTGGAAATGAAGTTGAGCATTTGGGTCATCAACAATAATGCCTGAGGGAGACAGAAAGGTAAAGGAGAAAAATGTTTTTCTTTCATACATCTGGCTTCTGACACTGATTTCCATGTGTATGCAGCATGATTAAAAGGCATTCTTGCTCAGATCTTGAAATTGGCTTTATCTTATATTCACAAATTATGTGGAATGCTACAAGTCTGGTCTGGTGCTCTGGCTAAATGCTCCAGTAGGCTGAGTGCACTCTGGTTTTATGTAAGACAAATACACATGTGGACACAAGGCAAGAGAACATCAGTTTTTCATGTAAACACAGCCACTGTGGCTTGACAAGCTAATATGAACCATGTTAAACCCTTACTCATTTAACAAGGTGATATCAATCTCAGACAGTTTTACAGTCCCTCTCAGAGTCTTTACCACAGGAATTTGTGTAAGTCTGTTTTGTTCCTATGAATACAAATAATTCAAAATTCATCCTAATACATTCAAAACAGAGGGAAGCAGAGCTATGGATCACATGGCACAAGAGCAGCCTTTGATAGGTGGGAAGACCGAGAAAAATTCTCAGAAGAAAACACTGGCACTTAGAAACTCCGGTCTCACACCAGAAGTAACAAAGGTTCCTTCTGTAAAAATGCAGATAC
This sequence comes from Cyanistes caeruleus, assembly GCF_971803275.1. Lineage (NCBI taxonomy): Eukaryota > Metazoa > Chordata > Aves > Passeriformes > Paridae > Cyanistes > Cyanistes caeruleus. Next base: position 91,552,628 of record NC_141702.1, read on the forward strand.
AGGTCTACTTTTAAAAAAGAAAAGAAACCCACAGGTCTTCACTGTGTCAAAACTGAAGCAGGGATCCCATATATACACAAGAAACTGGAAATCTCATAATTTGTAACTTAACAGCAGGGCTGTCATTCAGAAGGTGAATACAGGGATTTTCAGGATTTTGTTTACACTGGTGCCTGGGTTTTGGTCAGGGAGCACATTCATTATAGCATGTTCTACAAGGCAAAGACTGGAGAAAAAAATCCTTTTCACAAAGATTCCCCTAATCCCAGAAGAGATAATGAACATTCACAGTACACGTACAAATATCAGTCAGGTCACGAGTCAAACATAGACACTTCTACACCCTGAACTATCTTTAAAGCTGTCCCTCCTTACCTTAGAAGTTGCAAATACTTACATGGCCATGAAAGACAAGAATTTCACCTTTACATTAGTATATCTTGTCACCTTCTAAGGATTTTATTAATATTACTTAGCATTTAAGTTGAGTGGTAAGATAATGAGATGGCCTAAATGACATCTGCAAATAGATGTATTTGTGAATTAATACTGGATGCTTTGATAAACCAGCCTCTTCAGTCGAAGAATGACATTTTCAGAAAGATTGTCAGCTTTTAAATAATTTCTGTTCTGTCATTCAGTATGACTGAAGTATTAAGATTACATCTAGAACTGCTTCCTAAATAAAGTATTCTCTTTTTGGAAATTATATTAAGGCTCTTGAGTCATATAGATATGTAAAAAGATCAGATGATTACCAAAAATAAAAGGATTGAAACAGTACATGTCTTATTAAACTACCCTTTCCCCTAAAAATGCAAAGTGTTTTAAGAACACATAATACAATTTCTGTATAGTGCTTCTACAGATTTCTTCAAATACATTAATACACAATCCTTGATACAATTTATGTCAGGGAATGAATATTATTCTACACTAATAAAAGCTGAGCAGAACTCACAACTACCTCAGAAGTGGAGTACGACCAGAATTTCTCAAGTAGGTCCTCAGCATCTTTCAAAATGAAGTTTACTACTGAGCCATTTCAGTTTACCTGAAGTTCTGCATTCCATCAACTAATAACATTGCAGTGTCAACAAAATCCCATGGATACTACCTACTCAGGCAGGTTAACTGTTTTCCCATTTTACAACATTTAAAGAAGACACTGCACACTGTCTATGCTATCCATCTGCAACCACAGAAGAACATGATTTCAGACTGAGACAACTTCACAAGCTTTTTTTTATTGTGAAGATCTGTCACTGAAATGAAATGTTATTTCATGTTTCACTGAAATTAAAAGTTATTTTTGAATTGACTTAAGAATATAAAAATGAAACCTTCCATATTACTTAAACCTATAGATAGTGTTTTAGAATTTAGTTTACCTGTGACAGAAATACCTGATTTGGGGCTCCTGCATACTTAGGTTATTATTTTGTTGTGAAGACAGAAGTTCTCAGAAATCATATGCTCTTTGCGTTTTCTATTATTTCCTGTCTTCAACACACCGGCAAAAAAGTTTTAAAGTAAATTATAATGAATGTGCTAGTTTATGAAGATTTTAGGTATGCTGAAGTTGGAGTAAAAGAGAAAAAAAACCTGACCCTACAAAACCGAAAAGTACACTTGTAAATTTAAATATAAACTTCCCTTTTTGTATCCTGTGTTCACTGGGCTTTCTTCTTGAAAATGACTGAAGGCTTTTCCTTTAGTAATTACTTCTATAGTTACTGCTTCTTTGGATACTGAAAATTGTTAATTACTTTAAAAATCGCAGTGGTTACACTGACAGCAAAGAAATCATACTTATCTCATGTTTTCAGATTTTTTACCTTTCACTAAGAGCTCAGAGTAATGATGCAACACCAGGATACTAAACATGCCCAATTTCACTTCAGATTAAGAATTAGGCATAGAGTTTAAAAAAAACCCAAAAAAACAGCTGTTTCGTGATACAAATGAGGGAATGAGATTTGATCCTCTTTTACTTAGGTAATCCTTATCTACCTAAAATAAAAATGTACTTAGAACCATAAGATTTGGATCTACTGTACCTAATACATTGTTTTCAAGCAAAAAAGGAAGCAATAGTGACATGAGAGTCTTTAATATCATACATCAAATTCTGACTTCACAAACAACAGCCAATCCAATAATTTCTCTTATTTTATCCTTTCTCTTGTTTACTGGTTTAAACTTGGCAGTTGTCTAATGCAATACACTATTTATTTATGTATTTATTTATTTCAGTTACTAAAACCCTGGATACATAAATCCTTATCTGAATGTTTCCTTGAGAAAATGAGATACTGCCTTATTACCTCTACAACCACCTGCACCAAAATACATAAGCTCATAAGCAAAATGTGTAATATTAAGCATTTTTGATTAATATCAGCATTTTTGTCCCCCAAACCCCCCAAAAAAGTCATAATTTCAAAGTTTTCGTTTACACATCTGCAGTAATTTGATCCTCTTCTGCACATATGCTGTAACAACACAATATTACCAATGTTAATGTCATACCAATATATGGACATGACCTAATAAAAGTTGATGAATTACTTCTTTATGAGTTTTACGTATGTGAATGCCAGCTATAATATTCCACAGATGTAATCTCTGCATTTCTTTTATTCCTGACTACCTGCCAGTCAATCTTTACCCATCTTTATTTGCACGAAACAGGACTATTCACAGGACAAGTAAGAAGGAAGTTCATGAATAGCATAGTAACAAAGTCTGGTTTCCAGTAGACTTCTACAATGCTTCGGACTGACTTTTTACATGGGCTGCGTTAAAGCCACAGCACAGCATGAATTCAGTCCTGATCAATATCAGAGAAACCACACTGTAAAGATGTCCTAAATGCCTTTGCCAAATGAAAAGCTTCAAATGTTGTTTATGCCTTGCAAGATATCAGAGTATGCATTCAGGAGAGGTATCTTGACTGAAGAGAGGCATTTTTCACCTGATATTTAATACAGCATGAATTTTGATTGAAGTACTTCCTAAGATTAGAATATTTGTAACTTCTTTCTCCCATATTGGCTCTCTGCTCACTGAATTCAGTGAGCTTCAGCACTGTACTCAGCACAAAATACAGAGGGCCTTCAGCCTTTCCTTCAGGTGCCAGTAACAGTATTTGCCACTTCTTAGTGGTTATATTCATGAAACGATGGGAATTTCCTATTTTCAAGACTTCTACCTTTCTGCAATTTTTTTTTTCCAAATTAACCAGCAGGCTCAAAAACATTAGCAGGACAAAAATAACAGATACCTGTATGTACAGATAACATGATCATATTAATTTTACAGTTAGGAAGCCACATTAAAAAATAACCCAAATTTTCCACCACACAATGTGTCTAGGGAGGAACTAGAGTCCTTGGCAAAAGTAAACAGCAGGAAGACAGCCAAGACCTCAAGCTCTGTCTATGCAGAAAATTATAGCAATTCCAAGAAACTCACCCCCAAAACAACCCCACTGCTTAACCTGAAAGCTTAAATAAAAAGCTTAAAATCAACTGGTAAAACTCACATTGCACATGCAATTCAGAGACAGGACAGTGCTCCTAAGACACTTCCTGAATAAGAACAAGCATAGGAAACTTCATCCCATTAGGTAAATCATTTGTCAAAGCTACTGTTTCAAGAGCTTCTACAAATGCCTTAATCACAACCCCAGGAGTGTCAGTATAATACTAGCACTCCACTTTCTTTACCATTAGCGCACACAAGTGCATACTCAAAAGAAAAAGTTCATATTAAGTTCTGTAAACCTGACATGCTAAAGGAAGGTATAACTTGACACTGTCACAGAAAAGAATATTGATGCCTCTTGAGGGATGGAAACTGAATCAATAAGGCAAGTATGTTAGTCCTAAGGAAGCTTCAAAACAGGACTCATTTGAAACAGCTATCTCATATGGAAAACTTCACCCTGCAACTGAAATCTTTTTAAATAAAAGAAACAGAAGAAAAATATTTATAATGGAAAACATGAGGCAATTTTGAATTGCAGCAAATTTCAAAGGCTGTTCACCCTCCCAGCTCCCAGCTTTACTGGAAAGCAGGATTTGCTTAATACCACTGAAAACATCTGACAAAGGCTTTCTAATCTAAATTTAGAGATATGAGCTTTTCTTTCCTCAAAGGTCCAGAGCAGGGATCTATTAATCTTTATAGTTTTGGACATTTATATATTTATGACTCTTTTCTTGAGCAGTACCCAAAGGGTAAAATTTAAAAAATTCCACCAGCCACTTGGCTTATATTTTTTATTTTATATTTTTTTAAGCTGGGAATTTGTGTTAGAGAAAAGGTTCAAGAATTTCTGGTAGTTTCACAGTAAGTTTACTAATCTTCCTTAGTAGGTAGGAAAAGAAGGTAGATGAATCAAAACAAGGAAAATAACGGTCAGAATACCAGAAGGTGATGTTCACTGGGTACCAAGAATATATGGAAGCTTTACCACCATTTCTTAAGTTAGAAAATACTTTTGTACTCTGCCCATCTCCTCTGGTTTGAATTTTAAAATATAATGCAAAATGCATGCATCAGGAAAGGTCCTATAATTCCAGAAAACACCAATCTACTATCCCAATGCCATATAAAAAAGTGTACAAAGATCTACTGGTATATGTCCTTGTTGCTCTTGTTTTTTCCACCACTTGACTTTTCAGAAAACTCTGAGATTTTTCGTATATTTTGAAAAGAGGGGAAAAAAAATCAACCAGGAACCTGCTCTCAATGCATTCTGTTTATCAGAATTTTCTAGTGAAAGCTACTCACCATTTGATTTGCTACTGATTTACTGTAAAACAACTGCCTGTTATGCAAGGATATAGCTCTTGCAGGAAAAAGCCCTCCAGTACAAGTCACTGCAGCTCAAACCATCTTCATTTGGTGAGTGCAGAGGATACTCCTGAATGTAGTTCTACATACTCTTTTTTAAACTTTCCTTTAGTTTCTCATAAGGCTGCTCAAAGACTGATCATCCCTTGTTGGAGTCAATGAAGGTCATCTCAAGCCCTGTGCTTTCTGTTGTACTGATGATGGATATCACAAGCAAAAGTTCAATAACCATTTAACATCAGCAAACAGTAGCCCAAGAACCACGGGTACCTGCAGAATCACCACTGGTTTTAAGCAGAGCAAAACTGCGGTTTTTCACTCAGGTAAAAGTAAGTCAAAGGAGGTGGCTGTGGAAATTGCAATGACATGATGACAGCTGGGTTTTTTTCCTGCGAAGGATTCCCTAAGTTTTAGGCAAATAGGCTCAATTCAGATCCCCCTCCTCACACTTACGTGTGCACAAGCACAGTGCAAATGATGTAGTGATTCCTTTGCAATTAGGGGTAGTTCTGTCTCTCCCATCTATGGTAGCTCTTAGAAAGAGTCACTAAGAAGCCTAAGTAAATAATTACCTCTAACAGCGAGATTAGAGCAGGAGGAGGGTTCACTAGTGACTTGTGCTGTTTAAAATGCTTGTAAATGATCTGACAAACATGTGAGCTGTCAGGTGGCAGTTCAGGGATGACAGGTTATTGAGTGTAGCCAGAACAAGCTCCAACCATGAAGAATAATGAACAGGTTTTGAAGCAGAGGAACTGGATGACAGTAAGAAAGAGGAGATTTAACACAGATGAGAATGAAGTGATACATGCAGAAAAAAAAAAACCTAACCAAATGCCTAAAGAGGCTGCCTGGAACAGAGGCTGGGAAGAGTAGAAGGAATAAGGTAGGTATTTATTGAAAGAGTTTCAAAGGATACACTTTGGGCAGTACAGGAGCCTAGCTGTGGCTCTAGCCAAGATGGACGCAAGATGGTAGACCAGGCATGAGTTTTCACACTTTAACAAGTTTTGGTCCATTTACATTCTGTCCAATTACAACTTCAGGTTATGAAGTCCCATCCTCCCAGATTGGTCTCCTCAATTTGCTGTTGCTTATACTTATTTGGGCCCCAAGCTGCAACGGTATCCTTGGTTCTGAGGCTGGAAAAGGACAGTTTTGTCTAAGTACCCTGTGAAGAGATCTTGCTAACACTTCTTATGAAGTTGAGAGTCACACACTAAGACAGTACAGAATCTGGAAAATACGAAAGCTAAAACTTAAGGCATTATTACCAAAAATGTAAAATGGGCACCAAGCACCCAGCTGCTCTCGGGGTTATGATCAATGCTCAGTTAAAATGTCAACTCAGCACCAAATAAAAAGTCAAAACAAAAAGAAGTATGGGATTATGAGGAAAGAAGTAGAAATTTGTCTGCAGTAGAACTCAGTCTGGAAACCAGAAAATGAGGACAGAAGACTGATTACCATAACACGATGAGTGATGTTGAAAATGTGAATAAGCACTGACTAATTGCTGTCTCTTCCAATACTTCACAATACAAGTGTAGTGGCCAACTTTACACCAAGCTAACAGGAAGAGCTAGTTTCAAAACCAAAAGGGAATACATCTTAATGCAAGATGTACTGGAACTATGAAATTCCTTGTTTCAATGTATATGCAAAGGGTAGGCTGGACAAGTACACGAAAGAAAAATTAATTCAGGATTTCATATGAATCAAATTTCCTCAGCCACCAATGTCTTAGGGCTGGAGAATTCTTAGGGCAAAATATCGTATGTACTAGCCCTATTTCTATGGACTTTGTTATAATTTTGCACATGCGTGTGATTTTCTAGTGGGGTGGCATATTTAGATGATACTGCAAGGTAATTTACAGTGCAAAATTTTAATCACAAACATGTATATCTCTATTTACATAAAAAAAATAAAAGGATTGTCACAGTATTATGTGATTAAAATAGATACCAATCATTTAAATGATGGTGTTTGCTTAAAATTGCAGTAAAAGTAGTTGTTAGAGTAACCTGAACTAATGAGGACAAAAAAGCAGAACTTCAGAATGGTTATTTTCTTTTCTCTCAGAGTAAAGTAACTAATTTTGTGATCAGTAAAATGTGATATACCTTCAAAGCTTTTAGATTTAATGAAAAGAATGAAACATTCAAATGAAAAAAGATTCTCTTTTGAGAAATTCAGTAGCTCTGCAGCAATGACCTGACTTGTCTGACATGAACTCAGGTTGGGTGAAACATCTGGAAAAACACCCCACCTGAAGACGTAGGACCCTGCCCTCCTTTGCAAGTTAAAGTGATATGCCAGGGATGATGATGATTTTAAAAATGCACAGCTCTGCAAAACACACTGTGCTACCTTCCCCACCCCAGCTTAACATACAATCCTTCTGACAATATCAACAGCTGCCTAACATGACATTTCACATACCACCACAATTTGGATGGCATGCACTTGAAAGAGAACTTGAAACACTAACACTTAATGTGATGAGGTTTAGGAGAAGATTGAAGGAAATAAACTGAGAATTAAGATTACAAAATGTATCTTTCATTCCTGTGTGGGGATGAAACAGTATGAACAAAACAACCAAACCCCAAATGCTATTTACTTTGGGAAACAGGGTATGTCAAACTTCTCAGAGTAGGTGGAGTCAAGTAAGGACACAGTTAGCCTAAGGACACCACCAGCAAATTGTTGAACACTGTGACATCCCTGCATACAGGTATGGCTAGCTGCAAGATGCCAAGGGAAGAAGATAAGCTGTCCCTGGAAAGGAGTGTGGGGAGGATGCACACAATCAAGCAAACCCCATCCCCTAAATATGGCCATGATTTAGGGATGCACTAATGAAGACCCACTACAGGTTGTGCTGTGGTTTGATTAAAGGCCTCTTACCTTTGTTACTGAACAAATTTTGCAATTAGCTAATGCTGCTGCTTGATTCTATTTGTGTGCTCTTTGTTTTTGAGTATAGAGTGGAGATGTGGGTGACATAAAGCTACTTCTGTTTAATCTTTTTTTTTTACAGGCTTGGGCAGAGAAAGGGAAGGCAATGACAAACACTGCACTTGATACAATGTTCTTCTCCTTTGTTTGGTGTTTGGGAGAGTTATAATGCAAACTTGATACTTGAGGTCATTTTACTAAAGGGAAGTGAGGTAAACCTATTAGCAGGTATAACTAGATGCTCCAATTTACTTGATGTATTGCAAATTAGCACATCTTGGTACTGAAATCCACAGTCCATGAAACAGCATTCCACAGGACTGCAACAACAAAACAATATCATTTGAGCCCTCCAAATTTCACATAAAAGCCCATAGGAAGTCTGCCTAAGTATGGGATTCAGTAGCTACAATCAAATCAGTCCCTGGCTATTTCACTGGGAGTTCAAACAAGATTCAGAACTATAGCACTGAAGAAATTATCCATCCAAAACTGTGTTGATGAGGAATTAAAAGACAGCCAACCCACTTCCAAACTATCATTTAATTTCTCTGCTACATCCAAATCAGATAAAAATCAATCATTAACAGATTCCCCAGCCTTCTCTTTCTTACTAACTTGTCACCCCATATTACTGTAAAAGGTCATTGAACTGAAGCTACCTTGTTAAGATACTGTCAATGTCTCAGCAGTAAGTTACCTGAAATTTCATACTGTGAAAGAATATAGGTTGTATTTTTAAGCACAAACAAGTTTAGGAAAACAAGAATACCAAAGGGAAAAAAAGAAGACACTTAAAGTTTATACTAAAGAAAATCTGAAAGGTAGATACTAGTTGAGAATTGTGTAAGCTAGAGGCAAGGGGAGGGGGATGTCATCATCTGAGGCACTTCAGATTTGTAATTACATTGGAATCCTATGCTAAAAGGTGGAAGTGGTCAAGAAGAATGGAACTATCTCATCCCTTCATGAGAGGCAGATTTCTGAAAATCTGTGTTGCTTGTTTTTAGCACCTGAGCTACACAAAGACACACTTCTCAAACATTAAGGGAAGAGAAATGATTTGCATCTCTGCTCTGACTGACCTGACTACTCCTGAGAGTAGCTTTTTGATAGAAATTAACAATTGCAATAGTATTACTGAAGAGACTGGAGGTCATGGTTATATACATCACAAACTTTTCAAGTACTACATACTAATGTCTAGATTGTTCCTTGTAACTAAGTCACCACTTTCTATTCTTCAAGACTGCCAAACCTGTGACATGCTGCTGTTACCAACTGATTTAGCACATCCGTAAGTTTCTAATATGATTGGCATCGTACATAATTTCAGAGCATGAAAGACAAAATTGGTTGGGAAACATCTAATTTTCATCTTTCAGCATGACAATAGATGAAAAATAGCAACAGAAATGCACAAATTTATTGCCCAAATAAGTGACTTAAAAATCCATGTATTAGTTGGGAAAAAAGAAAGACACATGGGGGTCTTTACATGTCAAACTTACACTCCTGTGGATTGTGCAAGTAACACCTGCTCCAAATTGCTTTCTCTTTGCATACCTACTTTGGAAAATGACTTATTTAAAGCTGTTGTCAGTACTTGGAAAAGGCTATCTAGCCTTCAATGAACCATGTATCTATTGCCATGTAATTAGTTCAGAATGTGAAGAGTACTGATGCTAACCTGGCCAAGACTAAAAGTAATTAACTGTTGCTCTTCAAACCAAATGTGAGAAAGAATGGAACTTACTTCCATGGTCTGATTTTTCTAACTTTGCAAGAAGAAATAAAAATGCAGTACATGTAAAAGCAAGGGAAGCCTAGAAAACTGGTGACTATTTTTCATCTAGTCTCAGGGTATGTTTCATAATCCCACAGATACAAAGTGTCTTTTCATTTAAAAATTCATACTTTGCCTTGAAAATCCAGCCCTCTACTATCTGTCTACCAGAAGTCGCCAGAATTTTTCAGTTCTAATGAATGATCTGGACCTGGTATTTTCATCTCTCCATCAATGTAAATATACATTAAAGGGGAGATGAAACAGAGACAACTCCAAAGTAGTAAGACCTAGAGAATAAAAGAGCAAAAGCTCCTAGTTGGGGAAAAAAGAACTATGCTTCAAAAAAGTGTTTTCTATTAGTTAAAAAAACAAGGTACAGTTAATGGGTTTGGGTTATTTTAATTTGTAATTTTAGTTAATTTTGTTGTTGAAAAAAAGCCCCCAAACCCAAAACTTCACCTCCTTGTGTTAGTTTGTATATTGTTTTCCCTTTTTCATATGGTACTAAAGCTAGACAACTTAAAGAGGCATTTATTCTCCAACAGTTAATTCCAACAGATCAGTTGCATATTTTCTATGTAAAACAGTTTTAAACAGCCAGTTCTGACTTTGTGTCATCGAGACTGGTATCCTAATCAAGGTGCAAGCCTCCCCTGCAGGTACCGCATCAAGACCGTTCAGACACTGCAGTAACTTCAAAGGACCAAATTAATTCCCAAAAAGATACTTGTCTTTTTTCTTCATGTGCATGTACAAAATTCTAAGTTGAACTTATCAAGGCCTACTGTAGCATTCTGAGGAGAACTGAATTTATGCCATGTTACAAGTATAAGAAATGACAAATAAGGTATATCACAGGATCATAAAATGGGCTGGAAGGTACTTTAAACGTATTTCTAGCCCCCCTGCCATGGACAGCCAGGAACACCTTCTACTAGACCAGGTTGCTCAGAGCCCCATCCAACCTGGCCCAAAACACTTCGAGGGATGGGGTATCCACAACTTCCCTGGGCAATCTGTGCTACACCCTTACTGTAAAGTGAGTTCAAAACCTCTTGAACATCATCACCTGAATTTCAGAACTACTTTCTCAAAAGCTCCCTATGTGCTGTAACACAGCATTACCTTCCCACGTCTTAGCTATTTCTGTCACTTTAAGACAAATACAAATGTACAGAAAAGTAAAATTTAAGTCACAGATAGATTTTTTTCATGGTACAATACGAAATATAGATCCTACTACTCATTATATACTGTTTGAGCTTTTTAAAAAGCTATGATAAAGGAAAAATTTCAAGTCATTCCCCTAGCAACACTTAACAAACCTCATTAATTTCTCTGTAGAGCACTGATTTTATGATTAAATATATTAATCCAAAAACCTTTTTATTGTAATATCCAAGTGATAAGCAAACTATTTCTACTTCCATCTCCATTCCAGGTGTGAATGAACACAATGACTGGAAAATACACTTTCTCAAACTAATTATTTCTTATTTCCAAATAAAGGAACCTAGAGAGCCTGAAAATGCCACACAAGTAAAAATGATAGAGCATCTAAAAAGAAATCCCCCATAGTCAATATACTGGAAGTCATCTCTGAAGCCTCGCTGCCCTTCAGATTTCCATATACCCTCTTTGACTTCCTTTAGCCAAATTTGGATCTGCCAAACCTGAAACAATTCTCCTTTTGTCCTTTAGGATTGAAGAGTTATCCACCTATCTATTTGCTGGTATAATAAAATGAAAACACGGGTTGAGAAACTTAGCACAAGATCAACTGTAAAATATTACTGTGGCTAACAACAGTTTCTAAGTAGTTAATCCAATCAGACAGGTCTATGCCTGTCATCTTTGCCCAGATTTGAACTCGTGTTGCCCAAGAGAATAGAAATTGGTGATGCAGGAAGAAATGCTCAACTGTACAGTATTATTTGCTTGTGGCTCAGCAAGCACGTAACCACATATATGAAGCTCTGCCAAGATGTCTTCCTACAACAAAAGAATTTAAGAAAAAAGACAAAAACAACACAGACACAATCAGTAGCTGGCAGATTTTGGGTGGAACACTATTTACCTACTACTCATTCTTAAAATAGAACCCAGTATTTTTACAGGTTTTAAGGACTGAAATAAATTAAAAGGTCTTTTCTGCCTGCCTGAAGATATAATTTTAATCCGCTTGCCAACTGATTATCTATTTATCACTAGGTTACTGAGATATACTGGCAGAGCCAAAGCTCAAAAACATACCAAATTATTAAAAAGATCTTTTTCATGGTAGGAAAAAAAGTACTGCTACACATACTGAATTTTTAAATTTCCATTTCTTTAGAGGACACAGCAGAAATAATACTAGTGGAAATACTAGAGGAATTTATATATGTATATGTATATGTGTATGCATATATATACATATACAGTATCAGTATATGTAAGTCTGGGTAGCCTCAAGACAGCCTATACAGTTATGGCAGGGCAGTAATTGAGGAGGGTAACTGAGAAGACATTTTGCATTTAAAGAAATTACTATAAAAGAAAGAAGACATTTCTAAGTCTAGCAACACTTATCTGGTACAGACTGAGATTATCAGAGGGAGTCTCTATTTGTTTCTAGCTTCCCAATCATGAAGTCTTTCTGACACACATGGATACATTCACACATCCTGACAGCATTTGGTATTATTTTATCCCAGAAGGGCACCAAGAAGATAAACACATTAAAGTTTGCAAAAACAGATATTCAGATTAAAAGACAGTAAAACATTTTATCAGTAGAACAGCACTAAAGAAATTGTATACTGTATTCCCTGCATAATTTCAAATCAAGCCTGGATAAAACTCCTGAACATTTAACAAAAAGATCCTTTCTGGCGGGAATTGAGACATGTGAGGGATAACTTGTTGCCAAAAATACGAAAAATAAAATGCATTTTAGACATGAACAACTACTGTCAATTTGACCACCTCAGAAACGTGAGCTCTCCTTTAGCCCCCAAACGAATGGTGAGAGAATGGTGCAGAAGACTTTCCGACAGTTTCCTTCTGTGGATTAAGAAAATAACTTCATAAATACAATAACCATTTATTACAGGGGTATGTACATACAAACATAACATCTCCAAGAAAACTGCAGAAGAATAAAAGAATATGCACACATGAAAATGAAAAAAGCCACCCCAAACTATGTCCATTAACAGGTCACTTGTACAAAAGACACTTCTGCTAGCACAGTGTGCTTATAAACTCTCTACACCCCTACATTCTTGACTTTCAAGGAAGTCAGCTTTAGGACCTTGTTAGATATTAATTAACAAAAACAGGGAGTTGCCTTGGTGAAAAGTAAACAACATTCCAATTGCAGAGTCTGATGTAACATGGGTGGTTACATATAGACTCTACCATTAAACTATTAAACAAAATATGCTGAACAGATTGGTGGATGAACAAAAATAGAATGCTAGACTTTCACAGCATTAGTATAACAAACAAAATCAGGATAAATCTATCCTTTTTCTAACATTTTAAGTGTACTCAGTTGTATGTGGAAAGTATTCAGCAATGCCAGTTGCACTGCCAGGATCACTCACTGCTAGTGACTAGTGTTCTATTTCAGGGTATTCATCCACTTATTTAGAAATTCTGCTATAGTATGTGAAATTAAGAAAGGAAAATACAAATTAGCATCTGTGTATTGAGAAGGCAACTTGAAGCTTTCAGTACACAGAGCCAAAAAAATAAAGTAAAAGAGATTTCCCAGTATTATGTGCATTGGTGTTGCAAGATGTAACACCACCCAAATTCTTCAATATTTGGCTCCATGCACTGCTCTAATTTATGTCATGTACCAGTCCAAAAGGACTATGCATTAGTGATACTTGTCAGAACACAGAAAACTCATGCCCTTGTTCCTCATGCTACCCCTTCACAGTGACAGCAGTGAGATAAGAACTTAATTTAACTTTCTACAATCTCATCATGACCTCCAGCCAGAACAAATCCTAGATAGCAATATGTCCTCAAGACTCACCCATCCATGCTACTGGAGAAGTATGAGACTAACTAAAAAAAAAAGTCTTTCCTTCTGCACTGCAATACATGGCATACTGCTAATGACATTGTGTCATACTGCTACAAACTGCACAGCTTCAGTCTGAAGGGACATGTATGTTCCAATGACTGGGACAACTGAGGCCTTGGGATTCTCAGACTGGACATTCAGAAGAGGTCCTCCCCTAAGGAGCATGGCAGAGCAGCAGACTGGTTCCTCAGGGAACCTGCAGGATCTCCATTGAAAAGTGTTCAAGACATGGACAGACTCTGCAATGTAAAACCTGAGCTAGTCCTGCTGGCAGTCCCATGCCAAGCAGGAAGCTGGCCTAGATGATTCAGAGTTCCTTTGCAACAAAGAGTTCAGTGACTCTGATGTGAGAACTACCACATATTTGCTGAAAAAGAATTTTCTACAAAACCACTCCACCTATCCTGTGTTAAGGGACTTGATATATTTTATGAATTGACGTGACCTCCCAAATTTTAACACAATACTATGAAAAGTAAGTAAAGAAGTTCATAGTAGTGAGAAATATCATCTTCTTAATGCCGAAACATGGAGTCTAAATAGAATACTGTCACAGAGGAGAAAAAAGGTTTTATCAATTATATGTAATCCAAGCTTTGATAAATACAATATAATGCAATGTTTTTGCTTTCGCTGTTGTACTGTATGCACTGTTGCATAAACACCCTGAAGGTTTTATACTTCTTTTTATAAATAATGATACTTGTCAGAATTTTTATAAATGGAAACAATTAATTGCAAAGAGAAATAATGTTAAAAGAAATGTAAAATAAACAGTGTTTTTAAAACTAATGTTTAAATGCTTTAAAATAAAGAACAACAAAGGCACTGGAATCATAGACAACACTAAATGACTGTTCTGGCCATGCACTGATTCTCTGTATCACACAATTAAAAGGGCTGTTAGGTTTTTATAGATCAAACGTTACCTAAACTTTCAACAAGACTTGCTTTGTCAGGATGTACACTCTTCATTCAACTCTCCTTGTAGTTTTTATGTCAACTGCAGGAAAAACTGCTATCTGATATGCAAAAAACAGATCTTCATTTCTTGAAAATGAAACAAATTTTCAGAGATGTGTGCAGGCCTGAAAACAAACAGCCAAAAGAGAAATAGAAAATAGAAAATAGAAAACAGATAATAGAAAATAGAAAATAGAGATGAATGTAACAAAGTAAGAAACCAATGGAAGGCAGCATGAGAAATCTAAGTGATAGGTAAACGAACGAAAACAAGAGTACCAATTTAAAACAACAGGATTTGTGGAGGTAGAAAGCAAGTTACACATTCATTACAGGCACAAAAGAAACAAAGTGTTTGAGCCATGGAACAAATTAGGAGGATCACTACATAATTACACATTCATGTCATCTAACCATCTTCCCATTACAGAGCAAAAGAAAAATAATTATTTGGGAAGTCGATCCAAAACATGACCTGAAGGAACTACCTCCACAGAATGTCGCAGAAAGCCCTGCCCGCTTGGAGAAGTCTAGTGAAGAGCAGTGGACTGCTGCTGCTGTGGCACATGCAACCTCCCAGGACAGACAGAGGCTGCACAACACTTTGGGTTAATAACAGAGGCAGCCTCAAAGAAAGGAAAAGGAAAGGAAAGCAAGCATCAGCCTCACTAAAGAGCAGAACTGCTTCACATGCAATACTTAACATATGGAATAAACAGTACTGAGGCAACACAAGGGAACAATTAGTCTAAACGGTTTTGTCTTGGACAAATATCAGAAGAGAAGAATCCTGAGGAAGACACTAACTAATTCGGGGGGGGGAAGGGGCCTTGATAGCTTTTCTGGCCTCCCTCTGTCCTTACGTGCCCTGCATTTATATTTGAACATTTGCAATACCCAGAATATAGGCTATTTAAGGTCAGGAAAACATTGCAGTAGCACAGC
Organism: Cyanistes caeruleus; assembly: GCF_971803275.1. Taxonomy (NCBI): domain Eukaryota; kingdom Metazoa; phylum Chordata; class Aves; order Passeriformes; family Paridae; genus Cyanistes; species Cyanistes caeruleus. The sequence continues at coordinate 91,568,233 of NC_141702.1, forward strand.
TGCCTCAAGCAAGTAGTGCTTGACATCACTAAACCACACAGAAGAGCACAGCCCTTTCATTGGCTTCAACAGCAAATATCTGCAAGCAGAATTGTTTTGCTCTATTTGTACAGGTTTTTCCACTGCACTGTGGTGTCTGCAACTACAGTACTAACAGAGTTTTGTCCACTGAAATTGTTAAACAGCTGAAGTTTCCTCTCCATGTATTTTTAGTGGCCCCTGACCAGAAACCAGCTCAAAGAATTTAGTTTTAAAATCCAATAAAAAGAATCTATATTTTCATCATCTAAATTTTCAGTGCTTGCCAAATTTAATTTGTCTTCGTCCATGGATTGTTTGACACGTACTGCATGAACATACCAAATATCACACATGAGATCTCTCATTTAAATTCTGTAATATTCTTTGTTGACACACAAGTATGTTTTTCCAAACTACACATAAAAAGAGTCCCATTCATTAACACAATGGCCACATGATTTGTTGCCTATAGTCTGCACTTTGATTTAAACATAGCTGAAATTTAGTATAGTTAGAGGATGCCTATGGCAGGTTCAAAATTGAACAAATCCCGGTGATCTTTTAAGGGGATTTAAGTCCCTATGAAAGAAGTTCACAATATTCTTGAAGGGGAAACTGTTATCTAGGAAAAGACTATTCAACAAAAAAGTCTCACCCTTAATAATGTCTTTTATACATTTTTCTCTAGGTAGGTCCAGTGTGCAAGTGCTGAAAAGGAGCTGGGGATTCAGCTAACATTCACATCAGCCAAGCAGCTTGTAGTAGTTAAGTAGTGGGACGGACTGTGACTGTCTCATATGCCTTAAATAAAATAAGCAATACAATGAATCATTGTATTCATTCTTGACAATAATTAGGGAAAAGGAAACCCCCAGAAATTCTACAGTCACATTTCAAAAATCAGCCATGATTTATTTTGGGAAAATGGCATCTTCCTACACTTGATAATTAAGGAGGTATTAGTGTTCCTTTCAAGAAGACATCAAGTTTAAAATGCCACTGATTATTTGCAGGAAAGATGAGAGGCAGAAAGCAAAGAAAATTGAGAGTTGGTACCCAGTAGTAATGTGGGGTCAAGCAGTTTATGGGAAAAAGGCAAGTTGGCAAGGGAACCAGCCCTCCTGGTAATGCCAAAGAGTGCACTACAATCCTTTATCACCCATTGGGACCAAAACCCCTCTCCTTATATTCTCTCTCCTGCCCATCAGATTCTCCACAATCCACCATTTCTCTACCATATTCCTCAATTCATGCTCCCTGTACTGTCACATTCCCTCCTGGAACATCAGTAACAGGAATGGGGTTCCTAGGAGGTACTACCAGCTCTCCCCAATGGGGGGATGGGGGTCAGAGGGAGAAGACAGCAGAGACAATCAAAACTGAGGTCTCTCACATACAATTTAATTCTGTGTTTCACACTTGTCAGGGATTATATCTGAAAATCCTTAACTTTTCACTTTCCGTTGGTCAGAGATTTGTACCAATTGAATGCGGCCATCTGGAAGCAAGCATTAAACAGTCACTGAATTTTTGTTAATTGTTTCAAATAATAAAATACAAAAAGTCTGAAGACAGAACACTCATGTGCAGATCACAATCAGAATGAAGTTCTCTGATAACAAATTATTTAATCACCATATTCAAAAAGCAAACCACATATCCCAAATATGCAAAAATCAACTTCAAGAAAGCATACTTTGTTAAGATACCACGTTCTGTAGTGGTGGGTTTGCATTTACATCAAGAACTGGGAAAAATACCCACGCAACAACAAAAGTGGGTTCAAAGTGTACTCTAGGATATCTGAGTCTTCATAACTGTTGAATAAATGTGCCTTTCCATACCCACTGCATTTTCTGCCAAGATTCTAATTAACTCATTTAACTACTGTTTGACAGTTTTGGTAATTACCCAGTTAGAATGAAAACAGTAGAACAACTAAATCTCAGCTCTGATCTGAAAGAAAGACCTTCCATGACCTGCTCGTGCCACTTGCCATCCTTTGCCAGCAGTCCTGGCTAACCAAGGAGGTCCCAGTTGACTGGACATCAGCAAATGTATTGACCATCAATAAGAAGGATCAGAAAAAGGATCTGGGCAATTACAGGCCCATTAGGCGTTTTGCTGGGGAAGGTCACAGAGCAGATTATTTTGAGTTTCACCACATGGCACATGCAGGACAATCAGGGGATCAGGCATAACCAGCATGGGTTTATGAAACGTGGTCCTGCTTGACCAGCTTGGTCTCCATCTGTGACAAGGTGACCTACTTGTGGATGAAGAAAAGGCTGCAGATGTTGTCATTGACAAGCCTTTGACATAATTTCCTACCAAATTCTTCTGGAGGTGCTGGAAGCCCATGTCTTGGACAGGCGCACTCTTCACTAGGTAAAAATCTGTCTGGATGGCCAGGCCTAGAGAGTGGTGGTGAATGGAGTTAATCCAGCTGGTGGCTGGCCACTAGTGGCGTTCCCCAGGGCTCAGAACTGGGGCCAGTCCAGTATAAAATCTTTACTGTTGATCTGGACAAAGGGATCAAGTGCCCCCTGTTTCAGTTTTCAGATGACACCAAGTTGGGTGAGAGTGCTGATCTGCTGGAGGGCGGGAAGGGTCTGCAGGGGGATCTGGACAGACCAGATCAGTGGTCTGAGGCCAGTATGAGGTTCAATAAAGTGCTGGGTCCTCCACTTGGGTCACAACAACCTCTTGCAACACTAGAGACTTGGGGAACTGTATCTGAAAAGCTGTCCAGTGGAAAAGGACTTTGGTATGCTGGTCAACAGCAGCTGAACATGACCCAGTGTGTGTCCAGTGGCGAAAAAAGCCAATGACATCCTCATCTGTATCAGGAATAGTGTGGCCAGCAGGAGCACAGCAGTGATTGGCTCTCTGTACTCAGCATTGGTGAGGCCACACCATGAGTGCTGTGTCTAGTTTTGAGACACTTACTACAAGAACATTGAGGTGCTGGAGTGTGTCCAGAGAAGAGCAATGGAGCTGGTGAAGATTCTGGAGCACAAGTCCTATGAGGAGAAGCTGATAGAGCTGAAGTGCTTTAGTTTACAGAGGAGGAGGCTCAGAAGGGACCTTATTTTGTTCTCCAGCTACCTGAAAGCAGGATACAGCCAGGTGGGAGTTGGCCTCTTCTCACAAATAACAAGTGATAGGAGAAGAGGAAATGGACTCAAGTTCCACCAGGGTAAGTTTAGATTGGTTATTAGGGAAATTTTCTTCACCTAAAGGATTACCAAGCATTGGAACAGGCTGCCTAGACAAGTGGTGTAGTTGCCACCCCTGAAGATATTTAAAGGATGTGTAGATGTGGTGCTTAGGGACATGGTGAACTTGGCAGTGTTGAGTTTACATTTGAATGTGATGATCTCAAAGGTATTTTTCAACCTAAATGATTCTATGATTACATTTACTGATAAATTTCCAGAAGCCTCAAACTTGTCAGGTAATTTTAAAATTTGATGCTGTCAGTAACTTTGAAGCACTTTTTCTCTTCAAGAGCAATTTAATTCCAAAGAGGCAGTCTTTGGAATTAAGTCTGTTTAACAACAGAGAAACTACTGCTTCAACTGTGATTTTCCCAGCAACTTTGTATCTAACTGTTGCCTTTTTTTAAAGCAGAATTAACACTAGTATGTTGTCAATGAAAGGAAAAATAAATTGGCCCAGAAAAACTCCAAATTCCCCTACATATAAATTTCACCTAAACCTGATTTTTCCATTCCATTTTGAAGAAACATCTAGTCATGAATTGTTTAGGTGAAAATTTAACCCCAGTTAACAGATCCTCCTGCTTGCTCTATTACTGCCGTACAAAATGCCAGACAATAAAAAGATGACACCTGCTTTTAATTTCCTTCGTCAGTCTAATTAATATTACGGAAAACATTTCAAGAAGTTCAAACTGTCCCTGTCATCGGTCCAAAGTTCTTTAGAACAAAAGATCCTACATAAAACCCTCCAAAATATTCCTATTAATTCTTAGGTACAAAAAAAAAAAATCCAGTCACCTGTAACAGACACAGTTCAATACCAACATGGATTGCTTCTGTTCAGTAGGCTTCCTCTCCCCTACAAAAACATTACAGGAAATGAAGCTGAAACCTTCTTTGTGTGCTCTAATGTTTTAGGAAAATATCCAAGAAAGGTACTTCAGTACTGCACAAGGAATGTCTGAATGGCAATAAAAATACCCTTCAACCCTCTAAACTCTAAGAACAGAGGCAGTAGAAAAGACAAAAATGTCTGTATGTATCAAAAAAAAAAAAAAAAGTAAGACTTTTTTGTGAAACTGAAATGAATTTCAGTATCAAAATAAACACAGTCCAAGGAAGAAATTTGAAAAATAACCCCTATTGCAGATAGAGAGGAAGATTTCAAGAATACTATGTAGTGACATAGCTAGTAACAAAGATGACAGCAACTTTCAATGCTCTTGCCAGTATTAGTTTTACTAATTAAAAGTGCTTTTGACACTCTCACAGTACAAAAATACAAGTCCAAACATACGGGTAACAGTGAAGAATCAAGAACATCTTAATGAATAATAATGTCTGATGTCCCAAAAAAATTACTTTGTTCCCTTTTTCCTTCATTATCACTCTTTGTAGGTGGATAAACATGCCTAGAAGCAGTGATATCACAATAAAATCCTGAGGAAGATATTTCAGTCAAGTACAGCTTTGTAACGATACTTAGAAATACCTGTGTTAAAACACGGATTATTACAATGCAAGGTGGCATACTCATTGCACATGACAGCTAACATGATATTGAATTGGATGTTTAATTAGGGTAGCCCGAAGTATGTGCACAACTGAAAAAACGCAACAACTAAATGAAGAGATTAGATCTAAAGGAATCAGATGGGTTTAAAATTTGTGAAATTTCTGTAGACCATTCTACCCTCGTCAGAAGTATGCAAAGGGAGTTGAAGAAGGCTGTGTTGAAACACATTTTCATTTTCTTATGTGATCTTTTACTAATGAATTTTTCTATATGTGTATTTCAACCATACAAGAAAGTACCTTAAGTGATGAAGTGCTTGATATATCACGTAAAAATACTCTCCACCATCACATTACAGAACCTTAAACATACAGGCTGACACTCACAGACTGACAAAACCTCCAGAAAACCTTTCCCAATACTCAGCTCTAAGTTTTGCTCTGAGACTTGGGGGAACACTGAGCCCTGGATTGGCACAAAAGGCATGTCAGAGCAAAAACTGTCCTGTACATCCTTATATAGAGAAACCGGTATCTCATTACTAGCAACAAAATCGGTCCCACTGAACTGCCTCAAGAATTTAATTTCTCAACAAATAGGTCTAATTGCTTAGTCTCTTAACTGACTTAAAAATCTCACTAACTGAGCCATTTAAAGACAGCATTAACATATCCAGCATTAAAGCACCATTTAGATGATGGACACATAATCTTAGCTCTCCTACAACTATTTCCAGTAATTGCTCTGTAGCAGCTTCAGAGGGAAAAAAAAAAAAGAAAAAAAAAAAAAAGAACAATCAGTACAGTTGAACATCTGGAATAGAAGTACAAGTCAATCTGCTTTGACTACCAATCCCAGTCCGTCCTGATCTATTCTGAAGCTGTCAACATGCCATCAAAAGTTGTTAGCAGCAAAATGGATAATTTTCTGGACAAAAAAAAGAGTACAAAGCATAGCTAGATTGGTAATCAAGTTATGGTACTGGCTACAGTTTCTGAAGACTTGGCTGACAAGGGCATGGCACACACAGCAGGCAGTAAATATGTCTGATGCACTGGCCAGGCACTGACCAAACAAAGCTTAATGGAACAGGAAGCACTGCAAAGCAACAGTCCTGCTTCCTATGTCTGCAAAGACGTTCTGGGACTTGAAGCTATGGACTGCCATGGATGACTACTAACAATTCTACTGAAATAATCAACTCACAAGAATAATCACATTTTAGTATGCCAAATTGAAGATCTTCTGACTTCTACAAAGCAGGCATATAAAAAGGTCTAAGCACAACCATTCATTTAGGATTGTATATTCATAATCTGTCTGAAACAGCAGGTTTCTACTGGTGGCAGCATGGCATACCAACTTCAAAGGTGAAGCCCTTCACAGCTCCCCTCTGTGTCAAACATAGCAAGAGGCAGTACTCAGCAGCAAGTGGGTAATATTTTATGGTTTTCCTCTTCCAACTCCCAGCAGAAAGCACAGGTAACAGACAGGAAACACCTCAAAGCAAACACATTTCATTTTCTCTTCAGTTTTTTCTTTTATCAGTAAAAAACATACAGGAACATTCAAAGCCTAAGAGTTCAGATCAGGTTCTTGTTATTCTCCCCTGCTTGTATGAGAAGGTTAAATGCAGTCACCAAATTCTGCATACCACTCTCAGTCACGAAGAACCCTCTGGCACAGCTCCCAGACCAGTAAAAAACGACCATTTCAGTCCCTAAAGCATGGAGCCTGATCCATTTAAGCAAAACAAGTTCTACTGACAGCTGGTTTTCTTAGCATATTCATGTCTGTGTATTTATCAGAGAAAAGCCATCCAGGACAATATTGTTTATTTCAGGATTATTTCTGTGAACACAGGGAACACAGCATTCACTGAGCGACAGTGTTTCTACCCTAATATAGTTTTTTGTTAAAATGTGAACCAAGATGAACCCATTTTTATGTACTTTAGCATGGATGACTCATGAAGGAGAAAAAAAATTACAAACATTTAATTTTTTCTCTGATCAAAAAACTCCAAAATCTTCTGATCCACATTCATGTGTAGAATGCTGATACAAACTTTTAAGCATTAAAATAGAAATCAGCTGTTCAATCCTGGACTGATTCTTTGGATTTAGGGTCTAATGACTTTTAATAAATGGGAAACAAAGATATGATGGGCATTTTTATTACAAATGTCATCCCATACAAGTATCTAGTGTACTTTCACTAGAAAGGCAATTTTGAACAAGATGCCTTCTACCAAGAAGTTTAGAGCCACTACGAATAACTCATGGAAATGCATCAGAGACATAAAGGGTAAATATCCCAGCAGGTCCTTATCATGCCCTGGAGCATGGCTGAGCCTACCTAGCTCAGCTGTATAACCCTCTTCCCAAAGCAAAGCAGCTCAGAGCAGAGGATGGAGAGCATCCTGAGACAAGTCCCCCACCCTGAGGTGGGAGGAAGGGAAGGATGAGTTGGGGACACACTCATGGATGCTGACAAGCACCAGTCTCTCAAGTTGTGTGGTCTGTCTGTGTGGTTTCTCAGCTTACCACTTCCTACAGAAGTGTGCAGAAACTGTTTTCTATGATACTACAGTAAAGACGGTAGTTTTCAAAAACATCTCATAAATATCCCATGTTTCATTTTAAGTCAATCTAATTTTGAAATAATTGAAAATAACTGTTATTGGCATCTATTGATGTAATGCAACAAAAAGTCAGAGGAATTCTTAAAATTAAAGAATGTAAGATTTCAAATTAAGGACATACTAGAAGTTGCTTTAATGTGTTTTGAAAAAATAGTATCGAAATGAACTTTTCAAATTAGCATGTTTTAATGAAAGAATTAAACCAGGTATTGTTATAAATAGTTATTGATGAGATTTTTATAAATTAATATAAGAACTTCTCATCCCTAAATGCAGGGTTGGTTGGTTGATTGCAAGAAATGCACTTGACACTTACAGCCAGATGTCACACCATAAAAGTCAATAAAGCACCGGTGTTGACTTGAATGATCCACAACTCTTCTCTACTTCATTTCTACCTGCTGTTTCAGTATGTGAACCTTTTCAAGCCAACTAGTGTACTAACATCTTCACCCCAAACCATAAAAGCCAGACATTTCCCTGATTCTGGAAATCTCTCTTCCAGAGTATATGACAGAGCAGTCAAAGTCTTAGTAGTATTATGCCTACTGTCCATTAAAAAAAAATAAAGCAAATGTGTTTTTAAAAAACCCTTCAAAGCAAAAAACCTATATTCACATTTCTAGGAATCAAATTTGCTGACAGGATCTGTGGGTATATATCATTTTTAGGAAGGGCAATGTGGGAATGCATGCTTATATGACAGAGCACAAGAGCAATGAAACCTCTTAGGAAAGCAGGAGATAACTCACTTTAAACAAACAGACCCTCTTCCTCTTATTGCTCTACAAACCTGAAATGTTATTTCATATGTCAGGAAAATGCTATTCCTGTTTGCTCTATTCTTCCTAAAGTGAACATATTTCAGTATTAGCAAAATAATTGTGGGAATTTGGTATTTTTCACTTTCTGTTGAGTTCTTGGGAATTTTATGTTGGGAACTATCAACTACTATTTGGTACACCTCAAAATCTGCTGCATAGAAAAAATACACTGGTAGTTTGCTTACATGGCTTTTGCAGAGCCAATTACTGTGAGCAGCAGGAAAGACCTTTATAAGAAGAACACAATTCAAATGTAACATGCCATGGCCTCAAGTCACTAAACTAATCCTGAGGCTTTTTGTACTTTTGGCAAAAAGTATAAAGAAGTACACATTGTTGCTTCAATTCCCAAACACTGAGAAGTATTTAGTCTGTCAGTCCCTGCTAAACACAGCAGAGACTGGTTTTGCGAAAGAACAAGAGAGAACTGTATGTTTGCTATTAAAGCACAATTATACAAATGCTGGAAACATACCCATACATTTTTTCATGGCACATAAGAAGTAGCCAGCAGCATAAAGGGAGGTGCAACAGCTCACAAGCCAGTAATTATGCATTATCAGAACCTAGATACTGTGATGAAAATGTTACAAATTTTCATATACAGAAAGACATATTGAGTTAGATGAGTAAAGTATCTCAACTTCAACACACAGATAATGTGACAAGGTGCGGCACACAACTCCAGGGCTTACTGGCATGATTTTAACATGACTATCAGCTATAAATGACAAAACCATAAATACATCAGAATGTCAGACACATACCAATACCACTCAAGTATCTTTCTGCTGTATTGTTCTATATCACACATCTAAAATCGGATGCTCTTTAGGGCACTGCGAAAATGCAAGACTTTTAGGAAGACAAAGACTTCCTTTGTGTCACTATTCTGCTAGGCATCAAGAGGTTAATATATTTCTAAAGATACTGCTAAAAGTGGAAAAATATGCAATGTATTCATTAGCTCATGGATGATTTAGACAGATATACCTGGGTGGTCTGAAACATACTTAACCATCAACATGCAACTATGGCTGGAAATACAATGGAAACTAATAGTAGCCCATTTGCTTTTAAGAGTTCAGAAAAAGAATCCTTTGGAACATAGAAGGATAATTACATATTTGACTACAATTATTCCCTCAACTGATACTGACAAAAAGGAATTAATTAATGAAAAATATGAAAATGTGAAAGCTACAAAATACATTATCTGTGTATTTGCACATGCACATGTAATCTACATTTTCTTAAAGTTTCTCAGAAGTCTTATGTCTAAGTCAAATTCTGTTTTTTATTTTCTAAACTGCACCCAAGAGTTTATCCAGATCAATATTCTGCTGATCAAAATGTCAAGATACCATGTTTCTTCACTCACACAGACTTTATCTCCAAGTTATTATAAACCTGTGGTAGTCAGTATTTCCCATCTTTCCTCTACACAGAAGAGTCATCACCAGTTTAGAGGAAATCAACTACCCTGTTAGCAAAAATAACAACACATCACTGAAACCATGCTAGACCAGCTTGAATGTGGTATACCTGAGAGGTCTAACATAGTTATTTTTTTTTTTAAGCATTACAAGACAGATACTGAAGACAAGGAGAAGCATTAAAACATTTTAAGTTACAAAAAAGGAATAAATTCAATGAAAGAAGATTGATTTTTAGTCCTCAGTCTTCCACTTTAGTAAAAATCTGTTTCTCAGCAAATTTGCCAAATGGCAAACAGATCAGTAAGGTTCAATGCCCTTAAAATTAAATATTCAGATATTCTCCTGAAAAAAGCAATTTACTAAAGCAGCAAATTCCAAAAGCATCGCTAACCAAGCCTTTTAGCTTCTACAATAGTTTATTCAAATGTACTATGTTTATATAGAGAATTTACCTTCCCTCCCCCTCCCCCCCCAAAAAAAATTAGATTCCCCCTGACAAAAGCTATCATTATGCCGTACCATAGAAGGCTTTCAAAATGTACTGCCATGGCAAAGTACAAGCACGATTTTCAGAGACTGTGACACTACAAGACTATCACATACAAACAGAACTAGCTGAGAGAAGATCTGTCATTTCTCCAACACACATACACACATATCCTCGCAGCAACCACTACAGCTTTAAGCAATTTAAAGCAAGAGTATGTTATCATCTACTATGTTATCACATGTATCAGGAAAAAATTGAAAAGTTCCAAAATGAAGTAGAATAAACATTCCAGAAAAAAACTCTCACTCACTGTTCAATACGTGGGGAGAGATACAGCTTAGGAAAAACCTGAGTAGCTTCTGTGTCCTCAAAACTAACGGAGAGAAGTGCAACATCTTCTCCGGGGTCTTCATTCACATCCTGTGAATAAAAAGGCATAAAAATATAAAAATATATAAAACATATAAAAGCAAGATAAAATGGTAAATAACAAACTGAATATTTAAAATCTTACAGATAAGAGCTAATTAGTCAAATATTAATTTATTTAGGAGATGCTTAAGTGAAAAATCTAAATTGTAACCCTTGTAAAACAGGTTGCAAATTTATTCTTTCCTACTATATTGGCACTTTAAAAGTATTTCGGTCTGCTTAATTTCCTCTAGTGTATCAAAATAAAATTACTGAGTTATGAGTTATGAAGTATACAGTACTGTAGCTCTTCTTCAATTTGGTGAACTATAAATTTCAGTAAAGATACAGATTTCATTTTTAGGAATTCCTAGTTTGATACCAGATGGAAATGCCAAAGAATTTTTTTAGATGTTTTAATATTACTGAGTTACGACCACACATTCTGTATTTGTAATTTTTTGAAGTAGTTGATGGTTCAAACTTTCCAGTGTATTGTATTCAACTCCTGTTGTGGATGAAAAACATTTTTGCAATTAGAAACTGATATTTAGATGTCACTGCCCCCCAGTTTCCTGCAAATTAAACTGATGCATTACATTCAGCAAAGACTGCAGACTCCAGGAAAATACAGTAGGAAAAAAAAAAAAAGCAAGCATGCTAAATACAAGTTAATGTATTCACAGTTGAGGCTTTCTTTATATCAGAACAATCAGTTACAGCTTTGGGATCATCTAGAACAAACTGTTTCTGGTTAGGACCTCTAATTCATAAATCACATACAGTACAAACAAGTGTATTTCTGTCACGCACAACTTCTCTTGACCTCTAGTTAGAAAGACATGAGTTAGCAGTACAGCCACCTTCACTGACAGCAAACAATACAGTGCCACTTTCTGCTCACAAATAAATCTTTCAACATGTTTGTTCATATGTATGTAGAAACTTGTTTTGCCTTTGTTTTTATCCATTTTGGAAAAATAGGAGAGGAAATAAGATATGTGCTCAAAGAAGGACCAACATGGTATAGAGTGCTCTGGTATGCTCTGTCCTACAGGCAGCTGTGAGGAAGGAACAGGCAAACCACTTAAAATATTCTTAGGAGGCCCTGCCCTATGTGGGGAGAAAAAAAGTTAAGCGACCTTTGAGTGGTTTCAGGAAGGTGATCTTGTGCCATTGGAAGCCCTGGCTGGACGGGAGCTGTTAATGTCCAGAGAGATGAGCTGCATATCGGCTATTACGTGCAGAACACTACATGCCAAGAAACTCAGTGACAAGCTGCAGGGAAGAATGAGTCTTAAAAAAGCCTAATTGTCTCAGATGAAGAATAAGACAGAATTGACAGTGTTTTCTTAAATTCTGCCTTGGTGTGCAGCTCACTTCTGACAAATGAAAGAAAACCTTAGAACTGTCTATAAAAAGGTCATGAGCACACTGTGAGTGGAAATCAGAGCATGGTTTTAACCCTAAGTTGCAGTACAACATTCCATATGAGTGGTGAGCACAAACAATAGCTGTTGTCCTGTTGTGATATGATCAGTTTACAGATGGCATTATGTGATGTGGTTGCCTGTAACAGCAGTGGACAGGATCTCGTGACCCAAAATGTTCCCGTAAGTGTTATGTTTTTAAGTGGTATTACCATCTGGACTAAAGAAAACAGAACAGGTTACAAAACCTTTATTAACATGACAAATAACAACAAAATAAACCTAAGAGTACAATCCACCCTGACTTTTTCCTCAGTATTTCATGTATTTCCATCATTAAGGAAAAAAATTAAATAAGGAACAGCTTTCAATCCTGAAGCTGAGTATAGCATTAACTGGTTTTTTCCCATTAATTTGCTAATTGTCAATCAAACAAGAAGAACGATTAAGAGAGATTAAACAGCAATGCTTTTAATGCTAATAACAATTTAAAAGACTTTATTTTAATGGGCATTCTTCAAGAGATGACAGGTACATAAAATGGTTAGGTTGACGAGAAGCTCAACGTAATGTGATGTGCACTTGCAGCTCAGAAAGCCAACTTCATCCAGATCTGAAGCAGTGTTGCCAGCTAGATGGCAGAGGGAATACTGCCCTGCTCTGCTCTGCTGAGATCCTACCTGTAGTGTTCCATCCAGCTCTGCCATGGACAGTAAATCGTCTCTTTAGTCTTTCATTTATGTTTAGTGCTAAAAATAGATGTGCACACAGAGCTTGACACCATGTGTAAGACCAGTTTCTGGAATAATATCAGGTACTTACTGATTGAACAAAGTCAAAAGAAGGAAACAGAAAAAAACAACTTCAAAACAGACTAGGTGAATGCCACTACAGCATCCATTAACATATACAGTAATATTACATTATGTTTTCTGTGATCACTAGTGAACTTTATATGAAGACTCATGCCAGGGGAAAAAACCCACACAATCACATAAATAATCTCTGTATCTTTGCATGTTAAGCTGCAGGAAAATGAAATGTGTAGTAAGAGCAATAAATTGAGACATGATATTTTTCCATTTACAAAAATACACCCAAAAAATGACTGCAACTCCTGCTACCAGTAGAGCACCATGTCATGTTCATACAGCTACTGTCCAATGCAAATCCATGTAAAAAAATTGGCATTCTTCTATAACTACCACTTTTCAAATGGATGCATTCTCATAACCCTGAGAAATGAAAATTGTTACTTAAAAAAGACCCAAACGCCAAAACCAGCACTCCTGTAGGTTTTAAAAGATGCAGTGCAGTAACACCATGAAGCTGCTCAAGCTTATTTTTGAGGTGGCCACAGATTTACAACAAACTCCCTTCTATCTGACACCATACCATTTACTGCTTTCAGGCTTTGTTACTTTCATATATGGAAGAAGCTGCTTGCTAGAACTGCATTTGACATTAGTGTATCTGTTAGAACTGCCGTTTATAAAACAAAACCACATGTCTTACAGATAAACTGTGGAAAACTTTTCAACTAATAAACTTTTCTGATGTTGTCTGAACCAGTTACAACTTAACTCCTTCAGTGACCTCATCCCGGTCATCTATTGAAACCTGTAAGTGATTAGGTGAGAAGATGGAACTTTCTAATACCAGGCCACGACATTTGCCCAGAACAGGGGCTGAGATCTTTTCATTACACCACTGTGTCCAACAACAAATGTTGTTTTAATGCTTCCTATCAAACCCTGCACAGACAGCATCTTCCCTTTTCCCATTTCTGCACATGTATTTATATCAAAGAATAGACCAGATCTAAATAGAGCAGCAAAGTAAGTCACCTCTATTCCTGTTTTTCAGCTGGCTTCAAAAGAGAGAGTGACATACAACTGCTTTGGCAATATGATACCCTTTTAGGAAAGAGAAAAAAAAAAGAGGCTGCTGAACTTAAGTCACATTTCATTTTTTAGTATTTAAGCATCCATGCTTTTTCTTCTTATAATTTGTATGTAACTCACAACACAATAGATGCTTTTATTAAACGAATTAATTTTATATTCAAGAAAAACTGATTTTGTAAGAATGCAGAATGGCAGTTTTCTATAAATGTCAAATTTCAAGGTTAGAACTGCCAAAATAAAAGTGCCATTTTATACTCACAGAGTTTTTTCTACACAAGACTCTACAGAAGGTATTATTAAAATGAACTTCTAACTGAACAGAGAATCCATCTGGGCCACAGGAATTTTGAGGTTTAAAAACTGAATGTCAAAATGCTTGAGATCAAACATGTGACAATGCACACCTATTAATTTTTCCACAACAGTCTCATGCTTGATAGTAAAAAAAACCCAGCTTCTAGAACATCGCAATGTAAAAGATCCAATACAGATTTTCATGGTTCCTTTCTGCCACCTTGCTGCTACTTCTTTTTTTTTTTTTTGTATTTTTCTCATTTATGAAAATGTCCATTCAAATCAAACATGAAAAAAATGGATATACCCCTTAACATTGAAAATAAATATTTTTCTTTCTCAGGAACTGCAAGGGGTTTCCTATGCTTACAGAATACTTTGCACAATGGGACCTTATCCTTGTCTAAACTTCCAAAGCATTGAGGTGAGAAAAGAACATAAGGAAAAAAATCTAGACATTTTCAACCCATATGCTTTTTTCCTATTACATAAACCTAGCAACAATTTACAAAAGTAAATCCTGTGCATAACTTCATAAACAGAAAACCCATGGTATTTGATTCTAATTTACCCTTTTTCTACATAGCCAGTGCAGAGGAAAGTTTCATTAAGTATGCATTTTCAAAACTCAAGAACAAGAGACCATGTGAAAATATAAGTGAAGAACAGAAGAAATGAAAATGGAAGTCTGGAGGCATTTAGAAATGTTTCCCACATATACCTCATGAATGGACTTTGAGTATCACAAAACTCCAAAGAAAAACTTAAAATTCTACTTCCAATTGTATCAGCACTGTGTTAACAGCCATTTGTTAGTTTTCATTTCTATTCATCTCAATTTACATTTAAATGCATATTTCAATGTTTACAGCTGCTGCCTTTCCAAGATCCTTAATCTTTTTACAAAGTTCGTAGGAGTTGTTTATGAAAATTACTATCAAAACCACTTTAAATACACTATCTAAATGACATTGTTTTCTCATATCCTACCTACTGTAATTGAAAACTGGGAATTTACTGGAACTGACAATTTATTATGAGTCAGATGGTTGATAGCCAGGCCAACCAAAACATCTGCTCTGCAGAGTCACAACTGCTATAACCCATTTCCTCTTGTGCCTGGAGTCCTACCAAGTTGTACATTAAAGTTCCTTTTCCTTAAAGATGCAGAGTATGGAAAATCAGTTATTACCTTTTCTTCATTATAAAAAAAAAAGAATTGCCTTGCAGCCTCTGATTAAAGTATACTTTAGAGAAGAGGTATTTCTGTATTTGGCACACAAGTGCAATTCCCTGCTCCAAACAGTAATGTTTAAAGTGGTAAGAGACTTCAGTCTTGTCCTGGGCAGTAACAGGACTGTCTTTCCATGAAAGAGTCAAGATGAAGACAGCATGGGACTGGAAGGACAGCGTGCAATGGGGTGACGTACAGATAAAGGATGTGGCATTGAGAACCTGTTTAGTGTGATTAACAAAATTGAGAAGAAAATAAACTTCAAATTTGGTAGAAAGGATGGGACAGTATGTGCAGGAAGAGTATTGGCATGCTTTGGGGAGGACAAGCAGCTTCTGACCCTGGGGACAGCAGGAATTAAGACAAGGGAGCTGAACTTCTGCTAAGGCTGCTAAGTTTGTACTGTGAATATACACAGCAACTGGGGATAAAAGTGAGGGAATAAAAAGAACACAAACTGTTAAACCTATTGGATGTTCCTTTGAAAAATAAGATGCCTCACAGATGATTGATATTTTAGATGCCTCCCAACAATATGGTGAGTCCAAATCAGATTGAGGAGGGAGGTTCCCAGTCCCAGCTAATTGCTCCTTCTTGCTGGAGGTTTGTGAGATCTCAGTTCTCACAACTCTTCAATAATTGTTTTTCTGGTATGATTAATTGAAGGAATGGAAAACTTGAACAAATGGAGAAGGGATCGCTTAAAATAAACAAAGGATAAACTTACATGATGTGATAGAGGTTGCTGGGGAAGGTGGAATAGAAAGACAGAATACAGATGAGAACAGAATGGAGGGAGGAGACCTTGATCTTAGCGTCTGCAATCAGCTTATACTAAGCAGGTCGTTCAAAAGACACTTACCTGCCTGTGGTACATCTCAGCCCTACCAAGTCAGCCAGCTTCATTGAAGCCGAGTGTGAAATTTATATTTCAGGATCCTTTCTGAAAAAAGAAAGGTCTCTAGAAGAGAAACGCATGAGAATAATGTGCATTCAGAAATTTAATTTCTTAGGGTCAAGTTTAGTTAGTGTAATTCTGCATGATACATACCTGTAACATACTTATTAACAAATGATCAGAAAAAAATTCAGTTTTGAAGCTGAAATGTGAATTACACCAGAGAATACACAACACTGTTTGCTTCACAACAGTTCGCAATGTTTGGCTTTTTCCCATCAAATGGCAGTATGCAATAACATGAAAATAAAGCACAAGCAACTTGTACCCTTATTGTGTAGCAGTTTCACCAGCCAGCTTTGATACTAGCAGCTACAAGTTCTTCCTATCTTTTCCTTTATCTAGTGTTTTTTTTGGTCATTTTCTTTTTTTCTTTTTTGAAATAAAGAAACACACTAGTGGAAAGCAGGCTAAGGAATGTGGAGCGGCAAATGAGACTGAGAAATCTGCTTCACTCTAGGGAGAATATTTAATCTCTCCAGGAAATTCTTTCTCCTGTCTTCCAGGAAACCCACCAGGTCTGATCAAGGAGTGTTGATTCTTTAAACAGGATCTTTAATGAAAACAAAGCCAGTTACCTTGAGTGCACTGCTCATGGCATCAAAGCATTCCATACAGACTCCCTCTCCCAAGGTAACTCAGCAAAATATTAGCCTGGCAAACACTCTGCGCAAAGCATGTTAGAGCTCAGTGTCGTTCTGATTTTAAAATTTACATAGAAATTGTAGCCTGGGAACAGCCTACAAAAAAAAAAAAATCTAAAAAGCAAGCTTCTAGGACAACATACTGTGTTTTGTTCATTAAACAAAATAAAGCAAATATCTACTGAGCATTAAAACTATCAGCAAGACCTCCAAGTATACCACTGGGCATCAATAGCTGAACATGAAAATGACAGATGTTACACAAACAGTGTGACATCCCAGGGGTTCTTGTCATTGTCATTGTTCAGAGTTTTCTTGTTCAGCATTTACACATGAATCTGTTTTGTCTATACTCGTTTCTTTTGTTATGGTCACAGTTACAGCTACTTTCACAATATGATTGACTGCTGTTAGGAAAAGCGTAAGAAACTACAAACAGTTAAAAGAAAGAATAACATTCTTGTCCATGAAAATACATGCTAGATTCAAAACTTTCAGGATTAATGGAATTTCAGATGATAAAGATTAATTTTGTTTGACAGCAGAAAAAGTTGTGGTGACGCTTTCAGCACAACAATACTGTTTACTTAGGTCTGAAAAACAATCTCAGAAACAAGGCAGATTTCTTCAATGGTCAAAAACATGTTTTGGCAAATTCTACACTCAAATCTGAAATACATAATCTAGATGTGGCACAGTATAAAAGAATATTTGGGTGCAGCATAAAATTAGTATTTTTAACTGATGTGAAACTATTTTAAATGTTTTTACACATTCATTTTCACATACAAGAGATACAAAATGTATTTGCATACAAGGATCATTCTATCATATTGACTGAATACAAGTTTTCACTTGTTGAGTATGTTTTGATGACACTACAGCAGAGAGTATTTAACATTTTTAGAAGATACTGATATGTAAGATGATTAAATTTCAATTAACTCAATGAAACTTCAGTATGAGAACCCTAAGCCAGGACATTACTCCAATGTCAGGTATCACACTCAGATTAAAATTAAAACCCAGCATTTATAGAATTTGGAATACATCTGCAAGTGAATCAAATTTAAAAAAACAAAAAAACCCCACAAAATAGGAAGAAATATTAGAAATCTAGATTGCTGGGCAATAATCTCAAACCTGGCTTTTCTGTGCATTCATGAAAAAGCAGTTTGCCTTTCAAGAAAATTTAAGACATCAATTTATCAAACACTACACAGGAGTGCTGCTTTTTCATTCTAACCTAACTTCTAAACAGACCACATAAATCATTAATTTATTATAAAACACTACAGTTTTGCCATTAAGTACATTACCCTGAGAAACACCCCTGCCTGCCCCATTACTCTGATGAAGTTCTGCAGGAAAGAAAGATTCCAATAACACCATATCTTTCCTAGAACCTCAAGGAAAGCACCTTTAGGTTGACAGGAGCACCTGCCTCTGTCATCACCAGCTGATAATGGGGTGAACAAAGTGTTCAGAGACTGCAAAGCTTCATTTTAACTGTTCTTAAACAGCAAGCAGCAGTGGCATCTGCTCAATCCAAGCTAATACTGCCATGTCCTGACAAACAGGTACTTCCTCAACCTGTAGTTATGACACATTTTTTAATGTAAGTCCTGTTTTTAAACTTGTTTTCCTGATAAAGATTTGGGGACACATAAAACCTGGAATTCAAATCCTTCATTAGGATTTCACCAAGACTCAAAACTCTCCAACCATCTCTTCAGTCAGGACTGTAATTTATTTAGAAAGCAGCATTTGCATTCTTTTCCCCCATTTTACTGATTTCATGTCTCTTTAAAAATAGCAATGTCATTCCAGACATTGGAATTGTCATGCCAAAGAACAGTCATCTTGGGTCCAGCAGAAAACAAAGTCTCCTAATAAATACTCAAGTACTTAACTAGAGGACAAAGAAATCATTAATACAATTCTAAATAAAATAATTTTCTTGCTAAGCCAACCTTCTAATTGCCAAGTACAGCTCTTCTATCCATGCGTATTTATAGGTGTAGATTGACAAAACAAACATAACAGCATAGTACACAGGGCTCATGGCTGAAAGATTCAGAGTGACAATTATATTTGGGGAAGAACGTAATTTATTTGTGCAAACAAGTATTCTAGGTATAGAGCTGTATTGTTTTAAAGATAATGAAATAGTTCATTGATATAATTAATAGATCACACCAAAAAAAAGAGAGCAAAAGTTAAAATACTGTGAAAGAGACATCAGTTGTACTTCTAGAACCATGTTGCGTTTATAAGTGAGTATTTTTTTTAAATCAATCCAACTTCTTAATAAAAGCTTTTCCCCCTGCTCTTCACATATTCTTCCATATTCCTGGTTCAGTGAGTATCTCTGCAAAATCAGAAATACTATAGATTACATGGGTCACAATAAGAACACCAGAGTAAAGCCATATCCTGAGCTATGTCTTCAGTGAACCAGGAAGTACCAACATGATTTTACAGATGAAAAAGTGAATAATCAAAGTGTAAGGTAAAAACAAGCAAAGTGAACTTACTCAGTGGTCTTTCACCACTGCAGCTTAGCACTGCTGACCTGATTTAAAAATATGAGACATTTTATTTTAAAAGGAAGTGTCAATATTAAAACTTAACTGCTATGAGTTGTCTTGTCAATTGCTGTTTCCTGAGAATAACAGAATGTTAGTTATTAAAGTTCACAGGAGCTTTGATTCAGACTGCTGTTCTGCATTCCCATCTCAAGGATATATTTGTATTTCTTCTCCAGAGAATTCTATTATCCCCCCCGATTCACAAGCTGCTATTATGCATTCCCATTTCAAGGATATAATATTTTTCTTTTCCAAGGAATCCCCTTGTCTCGTTATTCCATTTATGTCTCATGGATCTTAAAAATAGGAGTGAGTGTCTGTGTGGGGCGTTCTCTGCTTTTGATAAAGAATATGGAAGTCAGAGCATCCTGCCCCCTTGACCCCTATATACAAACATTCAGCTTTCCAACAAACAACATACATGGTCTGCACACCAGTCTAAATGTATGCATTTAAAGAGTAATATGTAATTTTAAAGACAAATATGCAATTTAAAGACTAAATGTATGCATTAAAGAGTAATAACTGTAATAAAAATAAAATTCTTGCAGTAAGAAGAGGAACACAGCTTTTCTCCTGTACTTGTGTGAAGGTGGATCCTGATACAGGTGAGAAGAAGGACACTGGAATGAGGGATAAAAGCTGTATTCATAAAAAATGGTTGTGACATTGGTATTTCAGAGCTCACATCTGTACTGTTATGTAAATCAGGCACATGATGTAAGAAAAATTCACAGGGGTAGTCTCTATATATAATAAAGAAGCCACATTCGGTGACATGCTGTCAAGAGAGGTCTTTGGAACTTCCAGTGTGAGACAGTAATTCCTGTACTTTGGCAGACAGCTCAGGTAAAGGCTGAATCACCTGTTGTTGTTTACCTTACCTAAGACAGTGCCTGAAACAGAGGGTGTTCAGCTCTGATGTGATCCCACTGAATTAAAGCGGTAGTTGGTAGAACAATATATCATGTATTTCCAGATGGAAGACTGACTCCATCACTGACATTTCCCTGATTACTGACTCAGAAAAGATCACCAAATCTTTTCTCTTATCTTTTCCATCAGTGCATCCACCACCAACTTAGGATGAAGAATTTGGAGAAGTATAGTTAAACTCTTTTAATAGTGTCTAGAGCTGTATTTCAATGAAAAAGATTTGGGTTCAAAGGCTACTAATATTGATACTACCCTTGAATTTTCAAAGTCTTTCCTGACACTTTCTCTCATATCACCTGTTCCAAAGTTCGGGGATAATTTTCTCTATATGCAACTTTTAATGCTGTCATAAGGCTCAAAGTCACCTGCATAAGTTCAACTGTTTCAGCACAGCATCCCAGCATGCACAAATTAATAGAGAGGAATATCCTCTGTTTTAGGTCTGATATTCAGCTTTCTGAATAAAATTGAGTAATGCATTTTTTTGTCAGGGAGGGAGATCTGATTACATACAAGCAAAACTTGGATCACAACAAAAAGTTTGAACTGGAAGCTTCTTACCTTGTTATATAAGACAGAGCATTTGATTGTTTTACTTTTAAATTTTCTTTTTCTTTGAAGCAGTAAATTAAAGACTACATTATTTTCAGAAGTTTTCTGAAATAATGCAAATTTGATGTTCAAGCTTCACAACTGACGGGATTTGCTGGATGATTACTGACTTGGTACCACTTTGCAGTTATGAACAGTTAAAGAGTTCATAGGGACACACAGAAAATGGTAACTCCTCTATTTCCCCCTTCTTTATGAATCTCAGCTTTCCTACAGGGAACTATTTCAAAATAATATAGTCCTTTAGTTGTCTTGCATGTACACCTATAGTGGGCTCACTATGATACTTTTTTTGCAGACAATATTAAGCATTTCTTTAAAAGCTTGATAGAAGTGCAGAATTACGCTTTTTTTTTACTCTTTTTACTCTTCTAAAATAGCATGTGAAAATCAAAGTAAGTGCCAGATAAAAAACAGAGAAGCCAATACTTAAGATGTCATTATAAAAAAGAACAGATTAAACATACAATGTAAACAGTAATATTTAAATTCCTATGTATATTATTAAACTAAGTCTGAAATCATTGAGCCTTTTCTATTAAGAAGCCATTTAGAAAACAGTTGTGTTTTATCAGTAACAAAATTGCAGTCAACAGCATTTTAAGGATCAAGGAAGAACGAAGATTCAAGTCACATGCATTCTGGAAACTCTCTGAAATTGCCAAAATTAGCTCAATTTTTCTAATTAATCTTTCCACTCTCATCGACCTGATTTTTGCAAATCTATGTAAAATTCTACCATCTTG
Organism: Cyanistes caeruleus; assembly: GCF_971803275.1. Lineage (NCBI taxonomy): Eukaryota > Metazoa > Chordata > Aves > Passeriformes > Paridae > Cyanistes > Cyanistes caeruleus. The sequence continues at coordinate 91,590,154 of NC_141702.1, forward strand.
ATAGATCATTGCAAAATTCCTTCTTTTTACATTATGGCATTTATCTGGAAATGAAGTGTCTCATCTATTATTTCTAGGGTTCTGACGTAATTCTAGAAGCTTATCCTCTCTTGTTATTTATGAATATTAAGAATAGAGAAGCTGCCAGCCCACCATTTGCACTTTGTATACAGCACCTTCCAACAGTTACATGAGAAAACCATCTACATTCTGCCCCAACCCTCAAAACTACCCAATACATCAGTTTTCACATCCTTCGGAATAGGAAAATACACTACAGAACACAGGAAAGTACTTGAAGCCAGATATCACCTCTAGCTTCAAACAAACATGTTGAGAAACACTGCTTTAACTAAAAATATAGTTCAAATTTTTGCCATCAGAGAAAAGTCTGCAAGTCTGCTCTAATTAAGACTGAATACATTAAACAAAACCACTAACTGGTTGCAGCATGTTCCTTTTAAGATCTACAAGTCAGTCTCCTGTTAGAGTCACAAGTGAAATAGCATACAATCAAACATCACCTAGGGAATCCAGTTAGAATCATCTGCATAGAATCAGTTCAACATCACACAGAACCAGTTCTAATTGGAAATTTAGGGAACATCAAGACTTAGAACTGTGACTGTAGTAACAGAAATACACTGTGTATTTCAACAAACAAAAATAATTAGGAGCTATCCATGGAGCAAGTAAATATTTCTTTTGTCCTCACAATAAAAAGAATTGCTAGTCATCCATACTGGAATTCAACACCAACTCAGTTTTATTTTATAGCTATGCAAAGAATGGACCTTCCTTTATATTTAATTCCCACTTCTGCAACCTGTGTAGCCATGGGATGAATCTAAAAATTCTGCTAGCAAAGCTGTAGCCATATGTTTCTGTTATATGCAGATCATTAGCAATATAACAACTTGTTTAAGTGAAAATTTTAACAGACTTGACTTCTTCAAATAAATATATCTGCATTTTTATTTATATTTGTAAAAGCAAGGACAAGTAATTTCATTATTTACTTCAGAAACTGTTCTAAACTTATGGTCACATTCAATACTTACCTATGCTTTAAATCTAATAAATGCCACCGTAATCTTAGCATCACTGAAAACAGTAAAACTTGGAAAACAACCTATCAAGAGAAATACAACCTCAACTCACACCAGTTTCATTCTACAATCTAAATATAGATTCACAGGTTTACACTGGGAATAGACCCTCATTTTTAGTTCTGTTGGGTACTTCTTTCAAATGTGTATCTGTGTGCTGCAATAAAGTTTATAGTATTTTGCTTCTATTGATTTCAAACAATTCAAGAAATAACACTGACTGCAACCCATGGTAAAGTGTCCTACAGCCGAGTATGTTCAAAGACAGCATTTTGAGAGAAGATATAACCATTTATTTATGTTCACCTTCCTTTGCACAATGCTATCATTGCAATGATAAAAATGTTTAGACATAGCCATGGCATATGCAGGTGCACCACTAATATGTACGTACACAGGTTCTTTTCAAAGAAGTTACGCTCTAGTTATGGGCGTGTCATATGGGCACTACAGTAATATGCTCAAATGAAACAGAAGTGAAGATCCTTCCATTCTCTCACTCTTTTGCTGTTTCATTTGGGATTCAAACTACTGTCTTGAAAAGTTCTGTCCTTTCAGCCCAGAAAGTTATGTCATGAACACAAACTTCTCCTTAACTATGAAGCTCAAGACTTCCCCCTCTCCACGCAGCATTTTTAACCGTTTGGTCCACAACAGAACCTACTCCTTTGATTTATACAGGGCCCCACAGCAATCTCCAGAAAGCTCTGTCTAGACCAAGCCTTCATTTCTTTTGATCAGTCTCCAGACTACTTGAGTAGTATTAAATATAAATTGTTAATATTCTTTGGAAATAACCATTGCCTTGGCTCCTTGTGAACACAGGCTTTTTAGGCCCTACAGTCTGTGACAATCAATATGAAAAACAAAGTTTTCATAAACAATAAAAACAATTTTCAATATGAAAACTTTAGAGCCTTCACAGAGTCAGCAGGTCTTCTTCTGAAAGTGCTTTGCATCTGTGTTTAAACACTCTCCCAATGTTATCAATGGCAATATTTATAGATACATGAAAAGAAACTTGACATTTTCCTTCTCCTCCCTAAAAAATATGTCATTCTCTTTTGTCTTCCTTCACATTCAATTCCTCAATATTCTAAACTAACTCAAAGGCTTTTTAAAAGTTTTTGTTTGGTTTGGGTGTTGCTTTTTAAAACACATTCTTTTATTTCCAAGTATACAGAAATGGATGTTTCAATTTCTTGAGCTCCTTCAGCCTGAAATACAAACTGGCTACTTAAACACATCCCTCTTAGTTTTCACTTACCACAACTGCACTTACTTGACACTAGCTTGTCTTATGGCTGTGTCCATACAGATGTGCTTATGACAAGTGGTAATTTGTTTGCTTTTAATAAACACAGAAAAGATACCCTTTCCCACTAGGATTAACCAAGACCTACAGATCCTGTATCTCTTCTCTTCCCCAAAACTTTCATTTTCTTCATTTTGAGAGGAGCTTAAACCTCACTGCATTAATAAAGGATAGTGTTCCTACATTAAGAAATACTCTCTGCAGGTATTTTTGTATCTGTAAAATTGCAGATGCTTTACATTAAAACTTTAATCTTCACAAGATTACTGTAATTATTAGTTGCACTATAATAACTGGTTTTGTGGCAACCACGTGTTTGATGCTCTATTGCTAAAAGAAGAACAGTCCCTTTCATAAGACTTTACTATCTGGAAGGCATATGTACAAAGATACCAGGAAAGTCCAGAGACAAAATTAAACATCCCAGGTTTTCTCCTAATGTTTGCTTGCTTTTTATTCTAATTGATTCATTTTTTACAGCTCTCACAACAAATTACCTTAGAACAAGCAAAGGAACTAACTGAAGGGCATTCTTTGCTGTAGGCAGTTTCACAGTGGAACACATTGATACGTGAGGTACAGTTGTTTAAAAACCAGGGAGAATAGAACAGACGTACTCCAACACTGATGCCACATTTCCTTAGCTGAGCTAAAATTACAGCTAAATGAACAACTTGATTTTTTTGAAATATGGTTGGGGAAACCTTTGACATAAAAATGTCCAAAGAATAACTTCATGGAAATGTGTTCAAAGGATATCAGCTTTGAACAGATATATATATCAGTTCATATATATATATATATATATATATATATATATATATCAGAATATACCTTCATTTCTTCTGGAGGTTGTAATTTTCAATTGAAAAGCCATTATTGAGAAGGAAAAATGTAAGCTGATGCTGTACAGGTAGACAGATGTCCAAGATGACTGTGATGGATATCTCAGCAAGTCCATTATATGCTGTACTTAAGGTTCAATTAACCTGGAAAGTGGAGGCTCAAGATTTATGGTGAAATTACTATTGTTTGTATAGCTCCTCATAAAAAGTCATCCATTTATTTTCTGAGAAAACAGTTGAAGACAAAATGTTGCCTTGATTAATAGGGAGGTGACAAACAGAACAGGGGGTAAGTATGAGCTATAAAACTTCCTAAAAAAAGTTATATAAAAACTCCTCATGTGAGGACTATAATAATTTAGATTACTCTTGATTGAAATTAACTTAGAAAACAGCAAAACTGGACATCTATTAGGTGAAGGAAAAATGCAGGGTGGGCATAGACACTTCTAGCACTCATCAATCTACAATGTACTCCTTGAACAAAGCAGGTGAGGTCTTATCTTACTGCTTCTCAAAGAAAACAAAGATAACACAATTGTAAACTTTATTTCTTACCTGCTTACGCTGGTGAAGAGCCACTCACTACCATACTGTAGGAAAGGTGCTACACCTTATTTAATATCTCATAAAATCAACAACTGTCCCCTTGTTTCATTTCAAATAAAACACTTTAGTGCATTGTTCATTAACATGATTAACATAACTCAATGTGTTTGTAATCTGACAAAGACTTTGTTTCACTATGCTTACATGAAGAGATGTTTCCCTAAAGCCCCATACTTTGTGACCTGGTAACTTGATTATACACAAACTGCTGGTGGACTAATTGCCAAAAACAGAAACATGTGCTTCCTTTGAATATGAGAGGTTAGAGAGAATCAGATTAGATTTTGAAATAGGCAGAATAAGAGGAACTATTCTGCTGAGTCTTCATGGTACAGAAGTTCATTTCTAGTTATAGTCCACGATTTTTTCACCAATTTAATATGAAATATGAAGTGATGTCACTCTCCTTCTATCGCATTTTCGAAGGCAAAATGCATTATCCATAACAATGAATGGAACCATATGTTAAGTCATGACATTGTAGACAAGTCACATAATGCACTGACTCCCCAAAAAATTTTCAACATTTCAATGCATCAACTATTTTTCATATATTCTGTGATGCTTGTGTTCAACTATGTCAGTTAAAAAGAGGTTTATTCTTAGCAGAATATGTACATTTCCAGTGACTTAAACACTGTTCTTTAATCTAACAGAAAAATTATTGTTAATGCCAAGTCCAATAGGAGATCCTTTTTCTTGGCTGTAATTGTGCAGGGACTTAAGTGAGGGAATCAAAATCTTGAACTTTAAACAAGTGCTGGCACAAACCTAGCTGCACTAACCAGAGCAACCTTAAGCAATGTTGTAGTTACCTGGTGTCTGCTTACTAGACTACCTTTTTATGAGCCTCAGGCAGTTGGTGAATATGTATATACTTGCATTAATTCCCACTTAAATGAAATTGAATAAACTTAGAACATTCTAGTCTTCACCACAAATGAGGTGCAGTATTATTCTAACAAGGAAGTTTAGTAGGTATTTGCCAACTTTGAGAAAACCCTTGTAAGTGGATATCACAAATAAAGTAAATACTGATCTTCAATTTTACTTGTATTGTAAATGATGCCATTTCATGTATTTTGAATTGGTGTAAAACTTCTGTCTGTCTTCATTTTTTATCAAGGCCTAGCTTTTTCCTTTTTTTTTACATAAAGGAAGTTAAGTATCTCCCACATTTCAGCACCTGAAAAAGTAATGAAATGTGGTCTGAGGGTACCCAGCTCTGAGTTACTTTCATTAATTATTAAAGGAAACAAAACTCAAAAAGAAAGGTTAACAAACTTCTGACACTACTACCAACAATAAGTTAGGCAAGTGTAAGAGTGATCTGCTTTGGGACCTACAGTGTTGTTCTGTCTGAAAGACAGCACTGAGTCTATAACCAGAAATAAACAGGTCTTAGACAACATACATCTTCTCCAGGCATATAGAAATTCCAAGGACTTTGCAAAGAAATTAAGATACCTTCCTATACTGCATCTCGAAGTCAAGATGCCTTATTTATTATGCTTTTCACTTGATTAATTAAACACATTTATTAATTAAATAAATACCATATATGGGAGGGTTTGTTCCCATTGACATACTGGGGGTCTAGCAGGTTCCAGAACAGTTCAGAGCGGGTAAGAGAAGAGATGGAAGCCACCGTCTTCAGGAGAGCATGAAATACCGTGGCACTAGTCAATCAGTACTAGGGTTTGAGCTCTGTGTTGAGAAAACTTGGCTAATATAAAAATGACAATGCCAGGTTTTGCATTCTTGTCTGAACTGATGCTGAAGCCGTCAAGAATCCTGACACTGGTAAAGCCACCTCAGCACTGGGAATAGCAATGATTGTGTAATGAACAGTTGGTATCATAGTAAAATTTCATAAATTAGTTTCTTTCATAAAGTGTTGGATTATTCATGGTATAGCCATGAGACTACTCCTGAACTCAATTTTGATCAACCTGACACCACAACAGCTTGAGCTGTCACACCTAAAGACCTCAATGCTCACTTAATGACAATGTCAGCCAGAAGAGAATGACACCTAAGTCTCACCACTGAAATCTTACTGAATGCTAAATTAATTTCATGCCATTGCTCACATGGATAGACTACAACATAATTTCTACTGTCTTCAACTTCATTTTGACATATTAAACTGATATTAAATAATTTAAATAAAGCATCACAAAAGCATTTGAAAGGTCCTTATCATTCATAATATCTCTAGCCTTGAATTCATACATTTATGTACTTCAAGCTACTAGTAGAAACTGAAATGATTACTTAAAAAGGACTAAAACAGTATTTAAACTATAATATATGAATAAAGCAAAAAATGTTTAAAACAGTAATTAAAGACTTTTTCAGTTTGTTTGAAATTACGAAACTGCTCATTTCCTCCCTACCTCCAACACTGCTCTATCAAAGGACATTACTTGAAGACTTAAAAACATCTACTGAATGACAGCTCCTTAAATTGCATAAAGTTCAACCATGATAAACAAATACTCAAATGGACAAAGGTTAGCACATAGAACAGCTTGTACTCACCTATTAACAAATATCATACTAAATTTAGGTTGACAGTCACAGCTAAATTAGCAGCTGAAATAATTATTGTATTTGATACTCAATAGCTTAAAAATCACAACTACTAGAATTTATTTCTGGTCTGTCACTACATTACTCTAGCAAAACTTCATATACCAGTTTCCCAGGTTTAAAATGTGGAGATTAACACATCTTATCAATGATGTTATAGGGCTTAAGTCGGTATTTCAAAACCTTTAGATTCTGACGGCACAGTTCTTCATCAATCCTGCAGAAAGGAAACCTATTAATCTCAATTCCTTTAACTACCACCAACTGCGTTGTGAACAAGAAAAAAATTTCAAGTTGCAGAAGCATTTCCAGTATCAGACAACTATCACTGGCAACATAAAATTCTTCTAATAGAAAAGGAATGAAAGAGTAATTCGTTTGATGAGCTGAATTTTAGCCTGATGTTTTTATAGGAATAATAAATCTCTAAAAACAGGATTCATAATATTGATGCAGAAATACTGAGACAAAATAAAAACTACTAATGGTGCAAAAGATACCACTTCAAATGCTTTTACCTGTCTGAACCAGTTCTGCTGCTTTGACACACCTACAATTCTTGTATATATTTATCCCTCTGAAACACAGAACAAGCACATAACACAAAGAGGCCTTTATATATAATGCCATATAATTACCCTTCACATTTCAGATGGTTTGAAAATCTGTGTTTATACAGTTCTGTGATCATGATCCTGTTGACTTCAATGAAGGCAGAGTCCACTTCATGGAATAAAAAACACAGTTGTCTCTTGACTGGCCTCAACTACACCAATTGGGCCAATTAAACCAGCCTTTCTGGAAAGGTATCCGAAATATTTGTTTTTAAAAAATTGCATGCAACTAGTTTCATAACAGGAGACAATTTCTTGCCTTGATCACTTTCCAGCATCATAAACCTCTACTTTTTTTCTAACACAAACACAGGGAAGTGAAACTACCAGCTAGTCCTTTCCCATAACATGAAATATAATGAAAATTTCTTTGAAAAACGGGGAAGAAAACCCACCAACCATGAGGTAGACATCTGCTCTTCATTACAGCCAGAACTCTGGTTTGAAGCCAGAAATCAACTCTTTTTCATGACAGTTGGGTATACCAGTGATTTGTTTCCAAATGCAAGTGACCTCGTTCTCATTACTGAATAATCAGCTACTCTGTGTAACTACTATTATTTTCTGTATTTGTGTAAGAAAAACTGAGAATACAGATTTAGCAAGGCCATATCATGATTCCAAAAAGTTACATGGCAATTTGTACTCCATAATGTGTTATCTATAAATATATTGCTTTGTAGGCTTTATTGATTGAAATCTGTTTTACATCTTGTACTTGCACCATATCTAACTTTGTATAAAACACGCTCTAAGAATACAACAGAAAGAAGTAAACTTTAGTCTCATTGCTCTAGTCCTTCACAGAAAATAGAAAACAACCAAGGAAAATATGAATCCTTTCACTGCTCTGAAATTACAAGCACACTTTAAGCATAAGTTCACTTATTGAAAAGTTGTCTACCCGCTTTTCAGCATGTAAATGCTCCCAAACCACTGAATAGCTGTGCAACCAATAACTTGTAGAAAGAAATTTAAGACTGCAATAGGAATCAAAACATTGTATCAACTTGGAACTGTATGTCACTAATAAGTTTTAAATATTTGCCCCTTGTCTTATATATGAAAACCCAAGAAATTATGCTACTTGCTCTCTCAGCATCAAAAGGTATCTCTCTAAGAACCTCAGTGGAAACAAAAAATATTAAAATTGCTCTTCCTGACCCTTCACGTTAATTATCTCATAATGACAGAGGAAAGAGAAGACACTGATGCTCACTTTGGTGCTTTAAAATATTTGGTCACATACCAAAATATACATTTGTACAATCTGTGCACCACCCATGGACATACAGGGATGCAAGTGGCACATAATGTTCTCTTTTTGTGCTCAACTGTTTTGGACATTTAAAGGTGAGTTTGAGAATTCTGGTATTACTGCTAAACTTGAAAAGGAAATACACTGTTAAAACAGGAATGCAATTTCAAAAATAGTGCCTCCTCACTTCTGAACTTATTTTATGATTTCACAATCTTAAAATAAAATGTATCTTTTTCCCACCATAGATATCAATGCCCAGTAATTTGTCATTATTCTCAAAAGAAATATAAAACATACTGAAAAACAATAAATAAACATTTTGCTAACAATTATGTTTGTACACAACCAGGTTATAACTGCGCTGAAAAACTCTCTTCATATGCAATTTCCTGGAACACACACATCATCAAGTTCTTTTACTTCTTCATTTTACAGGCAACCTTCTAAACAAATGCAATTTATAACAATCTCTAACTATGGTGGGAAAAAAAGATCATAAAGGACATCAGGCCTTGTATCCAGAGAAAGATTTACACAAATAGAAGAAAAATAAGTAGTTGTCTAAAAGTTAACTTTTTATGCTACTGATGGTAGAAATACTTGAGTTTTAAATCCAATAGTCATTTAAAGCTAAAACATTTATCAGACTATTTCTTCCCCTGCCAACAAAATCTTTTTTTTCAGACATAGTATTCCTTCATGTGCTATTTGGAGGGAAGTACTTCTCTGCAATAAAAATTCCTTCTGTATTTTTTTTTTCATTCCCTTCCAACTTATACCAAACAAGAAAGCATAACAGACATCCTTTTATGGTTAAAAAGATCCTGACCAAGGTTCTTAATGTTCTTGGACAAGCAATGCCCACATTACCACATTTTCTTAACACAGTTTGAAGATGAGGATGATGCTTTACATGCTCCAGGATGAACAGATTTGTTAGGAAGACACGTCCTGACAGATACGCTTAAGAGAATAAGGTCATGGACTAATCAAGAAAGTCCATTAAAATAATGGAATTAATATATTTGTAGATGGTTACTTAACAGGACACTGTCAAGGTATTTTTGTCAACTTTTGAATATTCCCTTCTCAATCAGCATAATAAATGCTTGGCTCCACATTTGTCTAGCTTCCAGTGTGTTAGAAGCTGGATTGCAATTGATGGCTGCATTTAAAAAAAAAAAAAAAAAGAAATAGTCCTGAACTAATAATTCATGAAGCGCTAAATTGAGCTTTTCCAAATAGTTTGTTTTCTGTGTAATAGTTTTGCAAAGATCTGAACACTCTCATGCACAGGAGAAACAAATAAATATCTGGAGATAATAATATAAAAGTTCAAACCAGTGTTTCTAAAAGTTTACATGCAATAAGCTTCCAAAATATTAATCTCAATAAGAATCTTTTTCATTGCATTTATGAAAGAATACAAAATTAGAACACTTAGATGAAGAGACAGTCTTTCTCTGATTCAAAAACACTAATGTTTTGTACAGCTGTAAATATCTTAATTGAAAGTACATCCCAAAATTGCCTTAATATGGTAATACAGAGATTATTCATCTTTCTCTACAAATTCAGACTCTTGTTTTTTCTGTCCAAACTCAAAATAGTTTTTGAAATATTTACAATATTAAATGAGCAGGTAACAGTCTTCATATTGAAAATGTACTATTGATTCTTTTAGCTCACATTAAAGGAGAGATTTCCTTCACAGTAATAGTGATGATCAACTCAGTGGAGGAAAAAGAAAATCAGATGCACCATGATCTACTGCAAATGTTCCCAAATGGATCACTTGACTAAAGATTTATCCTGTGTAACCCCTTAGATGGGCATTTCTAAATTGATTTAAATTACACTGTATTTGATTAAGCTGCAGGAAGGAGTTTACAAACAAATTCAACTGGATGCCTTGGTGCTAAGCAAGATTAAATATTCTGTGTAAATAACTTGTGCATTCATCCCACCTGAGTCAACTTGTTCTAAAGCTTTTTGGATGATGAGAAACATTTTAATGTCATCAAGTTTTTCATTATAGTGTAGGCATAATGTAGTAATTTTTCTCTCTTTTAATTTAGTTTCAGATTCAGAGCGTATGTAACCACTCTTTTCAGATGCCTCCCCACTCTCTTTTCTCCTTTCCCTGACCTGTTTTTAGTCTCAAAAGATAATTAAGTTCATAGAAGCTCTATGAAGATGAGCAGTCAGGTAGAGGAGAGACACAACTGGTTATTCCACTAAATACTGTGACTGGTAAATTCAGTTTGCTATGAAAGACAGCAAAAGGGGCGCCAAATAGAGAAAACGTTTCTTATCTTTTGATAAATTGCTACACAGCACACAAGAGAACAATAACAGCATAGCGATTCAAGAAGATGAGGGATTAAGCCAGTACAAAATGAAGCTTCACTATTTCTACTGCTCATAAATGTGGTGATTTTACTTAAAACCCACCTCTGTATGTGTCAAAAAACTGCTCTAGAAGAGAAGTCCTGCTAAGTACAGTCACCTTCTGTCTTGATAAAGGGCATTGCAAAACTAATTAAATTTCTTTCTTCAAATCCCATTTCTGCATATATAGATATATAGATCTGTTAAAATTTCTCAAGTTTCCTGAGAATGCATCCTTCCAAACTTAGGAGACTGCAATTTTCTCAATCTTACATGAAGTCTGCTTCTAAAAAGGCTTCAAATGACTCTCAGTTCTTTTCTGTAAAATTATCTCTTTGTGTTGTATCTTCTTTTATGTTTAGTATTGAAGTACTACGTTAACATAATGCTTATTCATACACACTTGCCATCTTGCAACAGTGGTAACATTTTTATATAAGTGCCCTTTAACTTTCTACATCATTTTTCCAGGAGGCATAAGTTGATTCAGTTATAGTCACAAAATTCATAAATAAAGAAGCCAAGGAGAAGTAATTCTGCCTACTGCAATGCTGCCTCACATGAGTCAGAGAAATAATATATGCATCCAAGTTGCTTTAATAGATATAGTCTCCTAAATGTGATACTATCATTGCCAGAAGACCTGCAAACAAGTCTGAAGTTTGATCACACATCTTTTCAAGAAGAAATTGGTAATATGTGGTAAACAAAAACAACAAAAAAAGAAACAAAGAGAATACTTAAGCTATTAAGTTGCTGCCATACAGTAAAACTGATGCTGCAATAACACAATTGTAAGATGCCAGTTTTGTTTATTACAAATTCAGTTTCACAGCTTCTTATGAAACATTCACTATTGCATCAAAAGGATCTCTCTGTTAATTTCATTCCAACATTTCTTTTGTTTTAGGAGTACTCATAAAGCACTCAGTCCTAAAGCACTGTATTATTAATAACTTAGTCTTTTATTTCTACCAAACAAGTAATATCCACCTATAATTTACACATCTTGAAATAAAGTTTCAAAAATTTCTGATTTTATATTAAAAGAACCCAAAAAACTTGAAAAGGAAGTTTGAGTTCGCCATGTAAAAAAGAATATTAATACAAGAGAAACTGCTCTTCTGTTCAGTAGCTGTAGTGCAGTCAAGGTTAATTAGACAGAACAAAGCCCAGAAATTACTGCCATTTTAGCAGTCTTTTATTGACATTATCAAAATAAATGATATGTATAAAATGAAATGGATACACAAAGAACTACATTCTACCTAGAAAGGTAACTGTTCCATTTGTAGACAAATATGAAACACAGCCTTAAGAAGATAAAATTAAAACTGTATTTTAGTTTAAATATTTCTCGTTCAAACTGCAAGTCAGATTGCATGCACTCTGCTCTCTGCCATTTATTTGCCTTTCAATCTTTTTTTTCGTAGCTGAAACACACTTTTCTTTCATGCAGAACATAGCTCAATTCTGTGAACTTTAAAAAGAAGGTATAATCGAAGTTTTAAGTATCTTCAGAGATACCGTTATTGTCCAAATGTGAAGAGGCATCCAAAATCACCTTAAGACGCTTAAGAATAGTAAAGAACATTACAGCAGCACAACAGTAAGAACCCATAATAGTGGAAAAATGGCCTAGGAGAAAAATCTCCAGCAACGCTGAAGTCACACAACTCTTTCTGTTGACAGGTGTGGCTTGTCACGCCTTCAAGGAAAGTGTATCAAAATGAACTGCTAATTTTAACTGTGCTGAGTTGTGAAGGTTATAGACAGAGAGGGAAGAGGAAGAACGCTGCTCTGGTTAAAGCCTTGGACAAGGTCACTACCTGCAGCTCAGGATTCCACCCAGAATTTGCATGTACCTAGCTTCTGTGTCAAGTCCTGTCGGAAAATAGAGGGGTTTTCTATCATATGTCACAACTCCTCTGAACAATATATTAAATTAGAACTTGTGAGATGATCAATTACTAATTTCATCTAGTCTGTGTAGGGAGAAAAAGTGACAATACCTACATGTATGTCAAAAACGGGAACCTGGGTATAATTTGACCTACATTTCAAGAGCTTATCTTGTCACTTAACAATAGTAAAATGAAAATTAAATAAGATTTATTACTTAAAGTAATGAGTCTAAGTGAAATGAGATAGAATTAATGATTTTATCTAGGACATACATTATAAATGCTAAACAATGAGAATAATAATTTGGAATGAGCGTGTTTATTCTTTATTAACCAACACATTGTCCTCAGGGTTTTGCAAATGAATCACTGATTATTTACATACCATCAGTCAGTCATCTGTTTTAGTAAAGACATCAGTCATATTTGCCTAACATTTTTCTACACCAGAAACGATGTTACAGTATAACACAGAATATCTGATATGTCCAAATATATAAACACATTCCGATATATTAAAAGTATATATATTTCAGTAATTTATTACTTAAGATAACTACAAAAACAAATCATTAATATGAGAAAGTATGGCAAGGGATGGAACAGCATTATCAGTTTAACTCTATTTCCTGATTTTCCTTTAACAGAAGGATTTCCTAATGGTATTATATGGGTATACTTAAGTGCTATATGTGCACTCCAAACAGCTCATTACACAACTCAAAACCAACATTGAATTCATGGACATCTTTTTGCCCAAATTTTGATGTACTGGTAACCTGCTAAGGCCTAAGGAGTGCACCTAATTGCACCCAATAAAGCCAAATGAATGCTCCTCCCCACTGCCCCTTCTCTCCCATGGATGTGCTGTTTGCAATGATTACAGGTCCCAGCACATGAAAGACATGCAAGTTCTAGCATGAACACATGAGAGTCAAGAGGTCTAAGTTTTATTTGCTGTTCTTTCACTGTCTCACTGAGATGCTGCTGGACAAGGCAGACTTTCCTTTAGCCTGCTCCATCTAAAGTGTCCTTCTAAAACAGAAAATACCTACATACACCTTCTGTAAAGAAGCAATTACCTTCCTAAACTGAAGTTAGTATAGAAATTAAAAGCTTTATAGGAATATGGCACATTATTAGCTAGCAATTGGTGGACAAAATGCTGTGCATTTTTTTGGTAACATGGAAGAAACACAGCAGAACATCCAATGTTTCTGTGGTTTTATTTTATGTTTTATGGTATTATGATTAATGACACTGCCAGTATCAGTTAGACAAAAATAAAAGTGATGGATCAGTCAACCTCAGAGTAACAGTTTCAATGCTAAAGCTTTAATTTTTTTATTTTAATTTTTGGCTTAAACCTGTAAACCCATGAAAAAGTGAGTAGTGTTACACACGCCACTACATGGTTATTTTATAGACATATATTAAAAAAAAAACCCAAACAAACAAAACCTCCTTTTAAGACTGGCAGCCATTTTGTATTTTTAACAAAAAAAATACCAATGCAAATCACAGTATTCAAACCAAGCATGACCAAGAATCATAAGAAATCACCATACAGATGTACATTCATGTCAATACTATTCTTTCTTAAGAAGACATAATCTAGTAAACTGAAATCCAGAGCAAAAGAACCCAAGAACATTAAACCAACCTAGACCTTGTAACAGCAACTGGCACTTTCATAAACAACATTTACATTAAAACATCAATATTGAGCTGCTGTAGGATCTAAGCCCTGATCTGAAGCCTTAGAAAGAACCTCAGTAGTAGAAAGGGGCTGTGGGCTTAGCATGGAAACATCCTTCATAAAATCCTACCATCATGCTTTATGCACTTGTGTATAAAAAATACAGATTTGCTGGTTTATGAGTTTTACAGATTATTTGCTACCTTCAAATTCTATGCAAAATAAATTCTCAAATAATTTTTCCTTCAAAAAGAAACAGTAGTGGAGAACGAATGCAAGAGTTTTAAAAATACATATTTCCAAGATCCACTTCCCAGATTAAGACCACTGTACATTGCTTGTTCTACATACTATGGGCGGACCATGACAGATAAAATAAGCACCATCATTATGTAATAACCTGCAATTATTTTTATGGCTATTGAATTCCATTCTTCCTATGCAATACATAAAATGCAAATGTAAAGCAATAGTACAAATTACAAGCCCTAACAAGGCAGTAAATCTGAACCAAGTCACGCAACGTAACATTTCTATAAACTTTCCCACCAGATGCAAAAAAGGCTTTCAAAAGCAACTCTTTTTTTTTCTTAATTTTTAAAAGAAAATTAATGAAAATCCCCCTACCTCTAATCATATCTGAATAGAAAATTAATAGTTCTACCAAATTTTAGGAGAATTCACAGAAATTTAGATGAATATTGTAATATTTATCAGTAGATGTGGTGTTTTCCTTTACTATTGCATTATAAAAATAAAATGTTTAAAAATAAAAGAACTGTCATAAAAAATACAGTTGATTGGACACTGATTCATATTAAGATCATAACCTATAAAAATCATCAACTGTGCAGAATGAGCTGTTCCAGTTGACAGATCTTATTAACAAAATCTTCCAATAAATTACTGAAAAAGCTGATTTTTAAAAAATTGCTTTTGGCTTTCAGCATATGGAGCTTAAGATGCTCCTGACATTAACATGTTTTATGTAGTTTTAGTGACTAGATGCTACAAACAAGTAATCTTGTTCTGGAGAAGTTGTACTAATAAATTTAGTGGGAATGAAGAGAATTTTTTTCCCTCAGAATTCAAATGTAACACATTTTGATCTTAAAGTACACTTTTATACAGCTTTGCTTCTCATGGTTTGTGGGCAAAAGATATTAAGAACAAAATCATGAAAGGATGACTAATTAAATCATAGTGTCTGTAAGTATTTCTGCAGCTTCACTGAACTAAAGCAGTTATTTTACTCTCCCATACCAGAATTAGTAGATTCTGTAACAAAACAGACCTGACCTGTAACAAAAAGAGCTGACCTATTCTGAAAAACTTTGTGAGATCAGTAATACAACTACAATGGTAAGACCAGCTAAGAAGCACAATACAGTGGAATATGAAAGATCTTACACACTTTTGCCTATAGTGACAAGTGAAACATATTGGAAAATAAAAATCCAAAACAAAACCTGAAACATTTACAGCTGACAGATCTTATGTTTTTTAAGCTGTAATGAAAAACTAGACACTTGATATTTCAGCACCAAAGAAGTCTAGTTTTCTGATTCCACAACTTTTTAAACTACCAGAAATATTTCATGACACAAAGACATTTTTTTTCCCTCCCCATTTTATTTTTGGCCTCAGTCAACATGTAAGGTCCAGTGCTTGGAATTTTGCCTGCTTCTGGCACTGGACTCCTGTGCTTCTGGCACTGGCCTACTCTGACAATGGCCGGTGTATCAAGCTAAAGGAGCACTTCCTCACTGGTACTTCACTGTTATTTTCAATGAAAAACATGGACAGCAAAAATAAACTGCAGATTACTGGGCACAGACTAAAATGGAAGACTGTAAGAGACAAGCATAAATGACATAGATGTCTTCTGCACACACAGCTTACATTTATTTTCCCAGCCCCTAGATCACGCAATTTACAGCTGCTACAAATGCTACAATTTCAAATACTGCCAGTACTAACTTGCACAGACCTATTTCTAATCTAAAATCTCAATAGCTCATTATAATTGTGTGTTATACAGTTTGCTTTTATTAACAGAAGAAGCCCAGACAATCTTCAATGATCTAATATAGTGTTTAAGTTAATGCTCATATAGTAATCAATCCAGTGAATATCATATTGTCATCTACTTTTAAAATACAAACTATTTGCTTCAGATGCTTGCATATATCTCAAGATAAGGAATACTTCATGGAATGCAATTCAGCAAGTTAACTTTGTGTCTTTGTCACAAAGTCTGAAGTAATATAATATTATTAGCAATCTAAATTAGCCTAAACGATCTATATGTAAAGCATGGTCAGAGTATTGTGAATTATGAGGACTATGTATTATTTCAGGATGATCTATCAGCCTTATAAACTTCCAGTTCCGCTATTGGTAAAAGAGGTAAAATGACATCAGGCACTACAGACCTGACAAGTTTCACATGGTATGCAGGTCCATCATTCTATCCAATACAACAGAAATAGTACATGCTGCATAACATTCTACACTCCTTTGAGAGGTAGCTGCCTGGCACAGTCTAGTGCAAAAAGATAAATCCAGATCTGAACTACGCATCATTCTTGCCACTGTTGTGACCTCAATAAAGTACACATCAGGTTTTAGTTAGTCAGCTACAAACTAAATCAATGAAGTTTAAAAGCAAAAGAAAACATTATATTTTTTCAGAATATTTAGCTCAGTTTTTTAAAACAGCATTAGAATTTTTTATACAGGTGCATTTGTTTTTTTGTATTTGCAGTAATTTAACACAAAACTTAGATGCTGTCAAATAAACTGCTAAAGCACAACAGTAAATAAATTGGCCTGGAAAAAAAGTCTCATTTGACCCTGTGTACTACATTTTTGTTTGTTCTTGACTATAGTCAATTACCCAAACATAGACAAGTATTGCAGTCTTTTCACAGTACCTGGAACTTGATCTTCATTGTTAATAAAAGTTGCAGTGAAGTCTTTTAAGAGACTTCCAAATGATGAAATCAGACTAAGGAAAAAAACACAAATATGTTCTTATCTTTCAATTTGAACTTGAGGATAAACCTCTTCCATTGACAGTCTTACACACAACTGTTTGGCCTCCGGCAATGTGTCTAGACAATGTCTGTTATTTTCAGTTCTAAAATATATGCATTAACATACAATGGTCATCACAAAAAAGAAGCATCTGAAGAAACAGGTCTGCATTGCATATTTACTTTACATTTCAATACTGAGAAATTATTGGAAGGCTGCTGGTCATAGCATCATAGATAAATTAGTCCTGATATTAGCTATTCACCAGACAACAACAAGCAGGTACATACACATAAGAAATGAGTACTTTAAAGATAGATACAAGAAGGTGGTGTTAATCACAGAACATCTTACTTAGTCAAAACATTAAAAACCAGCATGGAAAAAAGAAGAAAAATACCTAAATGTCTTGTTTTTAACAGCATCACTGGCAACATACTCTGAAACCCACTAATACTGTGCAATCATATTACAGTCACATAAACAAATACAATTTGTAAATTACTTCGCTGGAGGTTTTTAATGATTTGTCATTATGATTACATATGTGCTCCTGACAAAAACTACCAAGAAAGAAACAACTACACAGAATGAATGCACCTAGGTAGCCAAGAAGGTCCATAGTGTCCTGATTTGTATCAGCAATACTGTGGCCAGCAGGAGCAGGGAGGGCAGTGACAATGCCCTTCTACTCAACACTGGTGAGGCCACACCTTGAGTACTGTGTCCATTTCTGGGCCTCTCACTACAAGAAAGACATTGAGGTGCTGGAATGCATCCAGAGAAGGGTAACGGAGCTGGGGAAGCATCTGAAGCACAAGTTATGTGATGAGTGGAAAAGGTATCTGGGGTTGTTTAATCTACAGAATTTGAGGCTCAAGGAGAACCCTTATCTCTCTCTACAAACACGTGAAAGAAGGTTGTAATGAGGTGGGGGTCGGCTTCTTTTTCCAGGTATCAAGTAACAGGAGAAAAGTAAATGGCTTCAAGTTGCACAGAGGAGGTTTAGAATGGATATGTGGAAACATTTCTTCACTGAAACAGAGATCATGCACTGGAACTGGCTGCCCAGAGAAGTGGTGGAGTCACCACCTCTGGAAGTGTTCGTTTGATGTGTAGATGGGGGACTTATGGACAGGCATTAGTGGACTTGGCAATGCTGGGTTAACAGTTCAACTTCATGATCGCAGAGGTCTTTTCTAAACTAAAAAATTCTGTGAAAATTTGAAGAAGGAATTTTAGATGTTGAGCCTACCACCTTTTTTATTACTGTGGCATTCACAGTATCTGTAAAGAGGCAGAAATGTGAACTAGAGACTGACTCTCAAAACAAGTATGTGCAGTGAATACTTGAATTTATAAAATACTGTGGAGAAAATTAAAAATGCCACAACCAACAGAAAAGAATCTAATTCAAAATGAACATGCTGATTAAAAGTCCAACTGCAAAAAAAGGCAAAGTACGCAAGGATTTTCCTGAGCAAAAGCCACATTCTTTTCAAGTAAGAGAACCTCAATGGAAGATTTATCATAATAAACTTTGCAGTAGTTTGAGCCATCAGCTTGATTCTGTGGCTGTTTCAACACACAGTTTTCACTTATATCAAATGGATTTGCATAAGAAAACCATTTGAAATTGGATACAAAGGTCCACATTCAATTAAAAACCTTTGCATTAAAGTACAACTTTCTAAAGTAAAAAATAATGCATTTAAGAGTAAGCCAACATTTCTTTTGGAACAGCTCTTTAGCACAGAAAATACACAATGATGCTTCTTCTTTCAAATGTAAAAGAATATGCCAAGAGAAGTTATGAAGAGAGACTTATCTTCTCTCTTATTTTTTCTCTGCAGACACTATAATGAGTATTATGTTTCCAACTAAATAAAATCTGAAGAAATTTTACAAGAATAACTGAAGAAATTTTGCTACGATTTTAGAATTCAAAGGAAGAAACAGTGTACTCCGCATTGCTCTTTTAACTATCCTCAGTCTTTTTAATATACTCGTCTATTTAAATGTACACACACTTGAACTCAATTTTAAATTTAGTATCATGAATACTTTTGAAATAACCTGGCAAATTCGCCACTTCAGTCCATACCAATCCAATTATGCTACGCCTTCAAACTTTTATTCTTTACAGGCAAGGTACTCTCACCACAATCAGTGTGAAGTTGACAGAACAACATCTTATGATTCCAGAGTGCATTCTCAACAACCCCAAAGATTTTGTAACACTGGATACAGATCTCACAGCTGACATTGTCAAACCTGAGTATTGGCTTATGATACAAAGCTTTACAGTCACGCTTATAGTGCAGTTACCTACTGACATCATTAAGAAATCAGAAGAGCATTAGAAATCACTGTGATACTAAGAGTGATAATATTTCAGCAGATTTTTACACAAGTAGTATTAACTAAACATTAAAAAGAAGATGTCAGAGAAAGCACAACAGGTTTTTACTTTGCAAATCATGACAGAGAAGGTACTGCCCACTATAAGGCTGGCTACAGACTAGAACATAATTCTAACACACTAAATTCTGCAGTAAATCATTAAGCTGTTAATACACTAACAGCCTTCAATTACTGATTGCTCTTCCATCTTTCAGGGTAATATATTAACCATTATTTCTACTTCATCAGTAGATGCTCTATCAATCATATACCATAATCCAGCAGGTAACATCAAAACCAACATGGCAGCCATGATGGAAAATAAACTGTTTTATTGCAATACATTAAAGGTCTATTTATGACAAAGGTCTGTCCAAAAATAAGAGACATGGACAGCCTTAAAAAAAATAATTTTTTTTTGTTTAATAGCTTTATAAATTTGGAGTAGTCAGAGCACAATTATTTAAACCACAACAGAGTAGTTATGATTCTACTTGCTTTTATGTTGTTTATGTTGTTGTCACAAGAGATGACATTCATCTAGCTCAGAGTACAGGAAGCTAAAGGCAGCAAGGGTATAAAATCCTGCCTGCTACAAAGCACACTCTATCATAACCCGTGTTGGAGCCTAAATCAAGACATTTTTCTACTGCCAACAAATACTTCTGGAATAAAACAGTATTTCTTCTCCTGTGGCTACTCAGACAGACCACATGTCACTTTCCTACTACAGATAATTTTCCAGCTTGCACTGTAGAAGCCTGATCAAAAAAAACTAAGGATTTCACTAGAACATTGCCCATCAAAAGGATGTGCTGTTGTAAAAATCCAGGCTGTAACATACATTAATTTTAAAACCCTAAAGCTAAGACATTAAGACATCTAAAATATCAGAATAAAGGCAGACTGGGAAACTTCGATTCTGCTACCTGCTCTGTGTGTCTTTTCACCTCACACAACATATGCACGCAAAATAAGTACATGTTTTCCTTCAGACTAATGATTCACTCAGTACTGAAGATGAACAAAGCTCCAGGAGAAGACTTGTGAAGCACTAATGATTTATCCACAGCATACAAACCTTGTTTAGAGAAGATGTTTAGTGAACATGATTGGGAATTACAGTAAGGAGTATGCTGTCATGCATTAAAATGTTATTCTTCAGAAACAACATTTCTATCACGTTGTGCCCACATGATAACAGGTACATAAGTCATACACCATCTTCCAATCTGCAAGTTTTCCCAGAAACTGAACAGCGTGGTACAAGACAACCTTGCAACTGAAGTTATTGAACATATTTCTTCTGCATTTGTCTTGAAAATCTTGACTCATTTAAAGTTGTTCCTGAAAAATATGGCACTTGGGAGTTCTGGCAGGAGGAGACAGCACAGTTCAATTATACATGCTCAGTCTTCTTACTTCCCAAGCGTCTTCCAGAAGCAAATAGGGCTATCCCTCAGTCTAGATGAACACTGCGTTCTGCTTAACACCAACCTTCCTGAAAAGGCCTTAGCCAATCCTCTTACTTCTGACCAGAAACATTCCTATCAAGTGATAAAACCCAATGAAAGACAGCAGCTGTCTGAATGTGTTTATGCTACTGGATGTATCTGCATGCTTTTGAGAAGCAGCTCATTACTCAAACAGAAAAAAATCTACAGAAGGTAGAAAGATCATAGGATTACAATCTCAAATTGTAACCAAAAATTTCAGTCAAGATTATAGTTGTGCCTGCCTTTGTTTTCATGGTGTGTAGCTTGAGACATCTTATTTGGTGAAACATTGAAGACTCACATTTGTAACTGTGATTTAATAACAGTTGAAGACAGTTCTAACAATAAGGTGAAGAGGAGGTAATGGATGCACAATGACAATTTAATCTCAACACATTAGTTTTTAAAGATTAAGTAGCTGTTCCTCTTTCCAAATATTTAAAAGTAAAAGAAGGCAGACACATGCTTTAAAGATGAGAGCTGGCAACACTGACTAACTCAAACCTTGTCTGCAGTGGAAGTTCTGGCACTTCATTCTGACAGTCATGATAGAAAAACCAGATCTGTCACTGCGTTCTCTAAACATAGTAACATTGACCTTACGATGGGCTTGCACAGTAGCTGCTTCAAAGAGAGACTGTCCCCATACTGTAAAAACCATTCATTTCAAATTCTTCCATGGTAGTAATTTGTCACAAATTACTTTTTCTGTTTTTATTTCTCCTCTTAGCAAAGCAATAAATGCTTTTTTATCCCAACTTGCAAAAATACTCTATAGTCTACTATCAAAAATATGTGGTCAAAATTCTGTTCCTTGTGAACAAAGAAGCAAACTAATCACTGAAGCTTTCAGCTCAAGTAACTAGAATTTGTTTTCATTCCCCATTAAGTACTGGTATATTTAGTTTACTTTTCTGCTTCTACTGTCAAGACTACTGGTACAATTGAGACAGTTCATTAAAAATCCCAACATTGACACGTCATGAAATTCCACAAACTCACATAAAAGATGTCACTAAAGTGGCAGACAGAACAACAGTATATCCAATACCAGCTTTCCAAAATATAATCCAATCAGACTTAGAAATGCTGAATTTTCAAACTCTTGGAGAGTAGGAAGGCAGGAAAGTCAAAATAATTACTAAGGAGATTGCAGTAATTCATACTCTCTCACAAATACTGTCAACTTAAGACAGTCATCTTTACCTTGAGAAGGTATGTAGGAATATTGCTGAAATCAACAGGCAACTTCAAGAGGAAGCGAGCTGAGAATTCTCCAGTCTGTGGAAAAAAGGTAACACTAATGAGACATGGTAGCTAAAAGAGAACTATTCTGAAGATTAAACACTATCCAGAAAAATGTGTAAAAGTGCATACCAAAGAGAAGGGTTGAAATTTAAAATAAAATTGCTAAATAGAACTACTGGAGAGAAAAAGAAATTACAGATTTCACAGGTGTCATATGAAAAAACACCTTAAAAAACATTAACCCTCATTGCCAGTAAGTCAACAACAAAAAGTATTTAGAATAAAACAATGTGCATGACAAAAAAATCAGACTATATTTTGTTACGCCCTAAATATAGATGTATCTTGGCTGTACTAATTTCCGGACAAAGGTCTGCCGAGACCTACAAAGAGTCAAAGCTAAAAGCAAAATCTAAAACCTGACAAACTGATAAGAGCATATAGACAAAACAGAGGCATCTTTACAAATACTGCAGATACGTGTCAGAAAATTTGTGTTTAGAAAAGTGAGCAAGTTATCAAAAGTGTCCTCTGAATAAACTTAGAGGAAAAGAGCTAAAGAATAAAGCATTAAATAATTTGTTTGCAGAATTATGTAGCTCTAAACACCTAGACAACCATTTACTGAAAATCTGCCAAGCGTCCCATACACATTGCTCTTTTTTATGTATAAAGGGTATGAGAAGGAAATGGAAAGGATTTCCTTTCTGTTTCATACACTTCCTTAAAGCCAGACTTTGTCCACCTGGTTATGAAGCAACAAAGTTAACTTTTTTTTTAAAAAAATGCCTGCTGAATTTCCTCCATATTAATTTTTTCTTATTTCTATTTTTTCTTAGTTCAATAAAGCAGCCACACAGCAGCTATATCTGTTAGGTAGGTTGAATTAGCAGTAAAGAAACTGTTAATCATGGATTTTATGCAATTAAGTACAAAGAACTGGGATAATCTGAGACAAGCTAACCAATTTGTCAGTGCAAATCTGTTTCTGGGTTAACCTACCAGGCATGAACTAGAGCTAACTCATTCTACCTTTCAGTCACTAAACAAGAAAAAACAAGATCTGGAATGCAACTGAAATCTTACCAATGGTACCTTTTAAGTTACATCATTTGCAAAAATGGTTTGAGTGATGTTGGACTGTAATCCACCCTTATGCAAGCTAGATAAGAATTGCCCTTAAATTTGTAACTGGAAATCACATAAGATAGGCAAAAAAATTGCTCATAGAAACACTATGCAACAAAAAATGAGTGTATGTAAAAGTCCAACTGTGAAACCTTTCCTGATTCCACCACATGTGAGGAGAGATGCCAACTTCCTGATGCTGTACTACTGATGTATGAAGAAGAATCACCAACTTATTGCATACATGTAACATGAAGACTGCTATGATGACAGTCAGGGTCCTCACTTCTTATCTGGAATGAAATGGATATTACAGATAGTGCTTCTCTTCTGGACTTTCAAAAAATGCCATACAACATTTGCCATAAAATCCAGAAAATTATTTTTGATATAATACCAAGCCTGATGAACTGGGATGTCCACTGAACATTGAGCAGAATGACCTCTGATTAATGCTGCTCCGTTCATCAGCTGTTCCAAAAAGTCCAGATCTTTCATATCATTCAATCAAGATTATTTTGCCAATTAATACTTCCAAAGGTGTTCTGGCTGGACAGGGAGCAGCCCCTGTCCATGGTGCTCACCTCTCCAGCCCAAAATAGCTGGATACAGGCATCAGGTTGAGATAGATGAATTTTTAGCCACAGCCCTGGGCAATTAATTATTTAATGGACTCCTACATCCACTGGTACTCCACCAACATGAAGCTACTAAACTAGATAATAGTTTGTCGATTTGTCATATATTTTGGAGACTTCCATTTTAGGAAACTGGAGATAGTGGAACAAAGGTGTAAGAGCAAATTTCTGTTCCATTTTGGGTCAGAGTGCTGAATTCAGATCTTCTCTTCAAAGTATTTTTAACTCATGCACCTAAGATGATTGTTTCCGTAACACTCTGCAAGGTTCATATTTGATTATTTCAGAAATCTGCTGAACTACTATTGATTCCTGTGAGACAGCAGCAACATGAATTTCAATGACTTCTAGGCAGAGAATATAAAAGGCCATTTACCTCCTGTTTTTTAGAAAACTAGTTCTATTCTGCTGATCCTTGAGGCTAACAAATCTGTTGTAAAGGACAGGAAAGAGAACTACACAAGGTGGTTTCACAGTTTTGTTTTAGGACACTAGTATGCAAGCCTCTGTCGCATATACCAAGTTCACAGAATCTTCAAGACTTGAAAGAGTCTTCTTGACAGAGAATGAAGACTTGGAAAAAAGCACACCCTATTGAAAAATCTAAAATAGATCTGCTATATGAAAAGGATTTGACTCAAAATGTATTTAAAATTTATTTTATTGGAATATTTTTAAATTAAAACAGCATTTAAAATTGTAGAAAAGGAAGTTCTTTATTCAGTCATGAAAGACTGAGAAGACTCGAAAGGCTTGAGTAGCTACGTCTTTCCTCTCAAAAACAAAGAAACCCCCTAGTTATCTACAATCTTGAGTAGAATTTTTGCAACTGGCAAAAAACCGTGATAAGATTTCAGTACCGTTCAGAAAGCCTTCTGCACTTCAATAAACCAGTCTGATGAAATCTAGAGATATAGCAAGTTGTTTGTGATGCCAGCTATGGACAATAAGGTGCTATATTACTCTCTGTGAATAAGTTAATTTCAATCAAATATTCTGATCTATAAACATTAAAGAGGTCTGAATTTCTTTGATGAAGAAAATTAAATCTGGGTTCAAAAAAAAAAGCCTAGATGACTTGTCTAAGAAAAGAAAACCAGATGAATGTGTGAGTTGTAAAGTAAATATCCTTGCATCACCTGTAACTTCAGGATGATTGAAGTGAGATAAAGTTGAATTCTTATCTAGACCTTGATAATAGGAGTGCTGAATTTTCATCAATTTTCAGACAGCACCTGTTTCAAAAGATATTGCTTCTGAAGGCCAGTTTATCTTAAGAGTATGCTATTTCTGAAAGCAAGAGGTAAACAAGTTCATTATAAACACCATTAGATGCTTCCTGACATATCTTACTCCAAACTTCCCAAGAAAAATATATTACCAGCAGAAAAAAAACTGATTATTGCAAAGCTTAGCATGTGGCAGAGAATGATTTTTAAAAAATCATCACTTCACACAGTAACCAAAATGTCTACATCGCCAATGGCCACATCTTACACTATAGTGTACTAAAGAGTATAGTATACACAGAATGTCTTTATATAGAATGGCACATTTTCCATGTGGGAACATGGGATATAACTTCAGGAAACAGATAAGTCAGTTTAATGTCTGACTGTCATATGAAAGCATGGCACTACAAAGTCACTGCGCCAGCCCATCTTGCCTCCTCTTGCAGAAAATTAGTTGGGTTAGTTTTTCCTCTCTGGTTTAGGTTCCCAGAACAACTCATCTCAGCTTAGACAAATGCAAGAGAGATACCAGCAGCTGCAGCTACCAATTAAATCAACTCAACGATAATGTGGAAACATACCCTAATACATCCCACTTCTAAGCAGGCTGGTAGACTGGCAGGGTGTCATACCAACACTGTTATTCTGCCTCTCAAATCTTCACAGCTAACTCAGACTTCCACATTAACATTATACTTTGTCCTCTAAACACAGCACAGGCTTTTCAACAGTTTCAATGTTTTCACCTATAAATCAGCTGAATGAACACCAGGTTCAAAACCAGTTTGCACTTGGAAATATGGTTCAACCAAGGTAATGAAATACAGCAACATACAAAACAGGGAGTACAGAAAATGAGCTGAAGTCAAATAGGAGTTTTCTCCACTGGAAACAGAAAGCATGGAGATCCACAGGAAGAACCTAGGCTTTCCAAAGCAAGAGTTATATTTATTAAAAACATTTTAGATTAAATAAGAGCTCACCCAGTTGTTTTTTTTGCCAGCATAGATTTCCATGTTTTCTCCATACTGGGGCTCTTCAAGTAAAGTCTGATACTCAAACATGAGACGAGAGCTCTCCCGTAATCGGCTGCACTGAAATTGGTGATACTGCTGCACAAGCTCTTTCACAACAAGCAGAAGGCATTCAGGGTTTGAAGGATTCCAGGAAGCTAAATTCTGTTGAGTAGGAAAAAACAAAGACCAAGACCAAAATTACTTACAGCGGTAAAAGACAAGCAATCCCCCTTTCATACTGATACCAGACGCACATACGTATTTGGAACCTTTGTGACAAGGCTAAACCATAATATTAAAATACAAAAGTTCTAACATGCTTTGGAAAAAAAACAGGTGAAACAGCAGAAGCTTAATGTCAAATAGGAAACCTACCATAAAACTGATAACAGGGCTACTACCAGGCTTATATAGGCTCAAATTAACATTCTATTATTTCCTAAAATTATACTGTTGCATCTGGGAACTGGCAAAGTTTGAATTAAATTAAAACTGATATGCAACACACAAGGATTAGGTAAGTACAACTTTGCAGAGTAACTGATTCAAAAAGCAGTCAATCCAATGACTATGGCAAATTAACACCAACTACACAAACTGCTCTGCTTCACTATCTCAAACGGTGGCTGCATTCCTAGTGGTACAGCAAATGGGTTCTCTTCTTTTGCCTCAAAGTTGTGATTTATTTCACCTTAACTGTCTCTTCACTTGAATTATCTTGACTCATCCTCTTAACACAAATGTCATCCATACACAGAAGTGTCTTTAACATGCCTGGCAGAAATTTTTATTACAGGTTCACTGTATTTCAAGAAATAGCTAATAGAAATAAAAATACAATCAAGATAACTGTGTCAGTACCACAGTAGTGATGTTATCACTCCTATAATTGGCTTAGATCAGTCTTCTGTGCACAGTAAGTTTTATTCAGGAAGTATTTGGTGTTATAAACCATACCTAATGTGACCAATGTTGCATGCCTACATCTAGCTGACCAAAAATCGACCTATGTGAAAGGCAGACTCGCCCTGTAGTCCATGCTTTAGGGTGAGACATAATTGATTGAAAGTACTTCGGTGCTCATATGCTCATATGCTTTGCACATGGGTCTTCAAGAGTTTTTCTTGAAACCCCAGAACATGTTAACACAGTCATGTGGCTTCTGGTGAGCTTTCAGTATAAGCAAAATTAATCCACATTTCAGAGAATCATGGAATGGTTTGGATTGGTAGCAACCTTGAAGATTATGTAGCTTAGGTGATGGACACCTTCCACTAGACCAGGGTGCTAAAAGTACCTTACAACCTGGCCTTCAACACTTCCAAGGATGGGGTATCCACAGCTTCTCTGTGCAACCTGTTCCAGTGCCTCACCACCTTCAAAGTAAATAATTTCTTCCTTATAATCTAATTTTAATTTACCTTATTTCAATTTAAAGACATTACCCTTTCTCCCACCACTCCATGCTCTTGAAACAACTCCCTTTTCAGCTCTCTTGAGGGCCCATTTAGGTACTAGAAGGCCATATGTCACACAGACATTTGACAATAAACTAGCTGCAACAGAACTATAAATTGCATGAATTGTACAGTTAACACTAAGAAACTCAGAACTAGCAAAGAAGTCTGCATTTTACAACTAAGTGAAGATATAATATAGTAGCTTCATAAAATTTGTTATCCATGTTTGTATTCAATGTAATTAGACGGCATGTTAATTTTTCCTGTATGTTGCAGGTGTTTCATAAACAGATTCATATTTTATGTAACACCAAAAGTAAAAAATACAAGTAATAAACACTAATGAATGGGTTGCACAGAGAAGTTGTCGAGTCTCTGTTTTTAGAGATACCCAAAACATGACCAAACAAGGACCTGGACAGCCTGATCTATCTGATCCTGCCCAGGCAGAGCAGCCAGACTAATGGCCTCTATCTAAAGGCTCCTTCCAACCTCAGTTATTTTCAGCTTTATGAAGAGGTTTACAATAAGCTCTAACTGAAAAAGGGTCATAAGCAAGGTGAGACTCCATAGCTCTGGCCTGAAAATAAACAAATGAGTTTGTATACAAATTTTATTTTCTGATACCCTGAAAAGGCAGAAAGCTTAATCAGTTACTCACCAGGCACCATGCTTCAGCTCTACAATGAAATTTACTCGTAGTGATCTTTAACTAAGATGGCTATTTCCATTAAAAAGGTTTATAACTTCTATTATTTCTGATGACTTTAGATATTTCCCTATGGAATAGTTTCATACAGACTTCAGTATATGTGTATGACAGCTTAATACTTCAAGTGTTTCTCTTTCCACAACTTTGTACTTTTTTCCCACTGCAGCAATATATATAAGATCTTAACAAAATTAATTTCTCGTTTTCAGCATCATCACTTGAAACATACCAGTCTAATTTGTCAGTGAAAGCAATGGGATGTATGTATTGCTGTGTTTTACATGCATGAACAGCTACAAGATTGGACCCTATTTTCCTGCTCACTCTGATTCTGGTCAAAAGAGCTGCTCAGCATGGCTGAAACACTGTCCTTGAACCTCTGCCTTTAAAAGTTACCCCAGTATCACAGACTTCACATTTGACCCTGGCTTGATGTAAAAGTACTTTGTTTTCTCCCCCTTCTAGACAGTAGGGATACTTACAAAATGGGAATATTATCATTGCCATATCTTAAGAGGTAAACCACATTCCAGAGGAATTGGTGACATACTAATGCAATTCATTTAAGTTCATCAAGTACTACAGAGTGACTGAAAGCCTTGTTCTACCTTGTCTGCCACCTAGAGCTGGTAAAAATTTATCTGCAACTTGAATCCATTTAAGCTTATCCAATTCTACAAAATACTAGAGAAAATCTGTCAGGTAGACAGCATTTTCTAGGAAACGCATTTTCTACCATGCAGTCTGAAACCAGACTGAATATAACCTTAAATTTCCTGTTCCCAAGCTGCTGCTCAAATAAAACATTTCCAGCAAGCCAGAGGATGTAATATGCCAGTATGTATTGATATCAGCCAGACAAGTGGGAATAACCTTTCCTCCTAATGACATTGGTATAACACAATAGAAATGTTCTGTCAAAGGAAATGACCAACAGTATTTTAATAACTGACCTAAATGCAACTGAACCTTTTGTTTTTTAAATAACATTACACTACAGAACAAAAAAAGAGCAAGAGGAAATCCATTGTCATTTGTGCAGCACAAAGCTAAAGGAGTGCTCTTTTCAAAGAATTCAAGAACATTTCATCAAAACAGTTTCTATTCTGTATTGCCTTAAAGCTACAGAAATTAGAATGAATGTTTTAACTGTAGGATCCTTACTAAACACCTCTCATTCAGCAACTTAAGTTTCAAAGTATAAACTGATTATAAAATCAAATCACTTGAAGAACAATCAAACTACCCACCCTGGACATACACGAATTATAATGGATTCTCACTGATGAAAGAAGAAACATACAAGGGCTACACAAATTTTCTGAAACACAATTTCTAATTTATATAAAATGTTTTTAGCTTTAAAATTATATTATTATAGGGCATGTTACTTGGCACT
This sequence comes from Cyanistes caeruleus, assembly GCF_971803275.1. NCBI lineage: Eukaryota > Metazoa > Chordata > Aves > Passeriformes > Paridae > Cyanistes > Cyanistes caeruleus. Next base: position 91,620,267 of record NC_141702.1, read on the forward strand.
TGGCCACTACATTTCCACTCATTTTGTTAACTTTGCAGAAGGGCTGTACTTTTCACAAAATCTAAACTCATATATTTTAACACAAACACTACCGAATACAATGCCATGTTTATGCATAAGATTTATTTTTACATATCTTAGTGTAAGTTATTTGTCCTAAGTACTAGGTTCTTTCACCTAAAAATACTTTTAAACAACTTTACTGTAATCAACTTCAACAGGATGTCAAAATCAGTGCTATATTACTCTCAGTTTCAACCAGTACCTTCTTTAATCTTCCTTCTGCTTTTGAAATCAAAGATAAAATAAGTGTCTACCTGTAAAATACATTGTTGAAATCTAAGGCAGAATTTGATTTGTCAAGTTTAATCCTTTTAGAGTGTCTACATTGCTACAATTTCAGAATCATAGAGATTCTTCTGAGGACGCACAATTGGTCACTCTAGTTAATGAGAATAGTGTCCCTCTAGCTGACCTTCTTCTCTAGAGGTAAAGGACCTTCTAAATAAGGTTTTATTTAGTGATGCAGTATTGTATTCACTATTAGACTTCAGAAATCAGCAAAATCTTAAACTCGGAGCAAAAAGAGTGGTAACCTGTATGCTTTATTTTCTGATTGTTTGCCTGAAGGCTGCATTTCAGCTCTAACCAATCCAGCTTTTTATGAGATTGTAGTTAAGAAGATTTAAAACATTAGAACAGAGCTTCTGCTGTTTGTGCTTCATGGCTTCAAGTTCTGCTACAAAACTTAGATCTTGTGTAAGTATTAAAATCTGATGTAATTTCAAGATTATGAGGTTTAGTTGTTACAACTCTAAAAAATATTGGGAATAAGAACACAGACAGATCACTGAAGCCAAGAAGGTATGAAAAACCCAAATACAGAAATAACAAGACATTTATGTATATACATGTTGCTATTGTTGCTTCCTGTGGCTTCTATCAAAATCTTCTGCCTTGCTCACAGATCATTATCATTTTACCAAAATCACAGGCATGCTGAAAAGAGGTGGTTTTTTTTTCCTGAATTAGCTATAAAATTGTGAATAAAATGCATTTTATAGAGAAAAAAATGATCACAGTGACTGGGGTATTGACAGACTACATTACATACTTCATTCAATAAATCCTGTCTAATTTGAAATGAGATTTCTGCAGGCTTTCCATAGAGTTAATAAGAACAATCATTAATGCATTTAAAATAAAGAAATCCAGACTTGGATACAATCCCTTACCCTGTTTGCTAATATATATCTTTAAATGAACTCTGCAGTGCAAATTTCCTAAGTTACTCAATAGTTAGCCAGTTAGACTCAAAGTGCCCCACTGTACAACAATATACCAGTGTGAATCAGCCCAAAATGCATCTGCAACTAGTTCTGCATTCATGCTGATCTCACATGATGGCCTACATGCACAACTCAAGATTGGTTAGGACATCATTAATGTCATCATTTTTTCAGCATATCATTGAAGAACTTGCCTGTCATTTCTGAGCACACAGATGAAGACACAAATAAAAAATCCTCTTCTGTCTAGTCACTGCTTGCATGTCTCTCCATGATCTCCACTAAAACTAGGAGCAACTTCATGCATCAGATCTTAATTTCAACCATTCAGTTTTTAATTTTAGCTTTATTTTTGGCTTTTCCATACTACAACTTGTGTAATTTTCATTTTCTAAAAAGATCAACTGTTGTCTCATCTTAAGAGGTACAAAAGTTTTAGTAGCAGGTTTAGTAGCATCCAAAGATGACTGTATATTCTTGTGGACACAAAAGTCTGGTAATGTCATCTGTGACAACTGTGTAAACCCCATTTTTCTAGTTAGGGAATGAATGAATGAATGAATGAATGAATGAATGAATGAATGAATGAATGATCCACAGGAATGAATTCAAAACAGCCTACAGAAAAAGTAAGGGAATGAGAACTTTCATATGATGAGAGACCAGACTCCAGAAGCATCATGCCCACACGGTTGTAGCTAGAGAACATGTCATATAGAAAATGGCCAATAACTGTTTACTTGTCCATAAGTAAGCAATTCAACGTAAGGAAGTAGAATGCTCCTTCATGGCAGAAGTCATACTGGCTGATTTTTTTCATTATAGAACAAAGTTTCAGGACAAGGTCTTCAAGAAAACAGTTACCTAGACCTTAAAATGATTAACCAATAGCATGTACATTCGCTAATTTTGCCCTCTAGTTCATGTTGTGTAGCAATAGGAACGGAAAAATAGTATTCAATTATTATGCAGAGATTAATAGACCATATGCGTCAAACAAACTGTATCTACATTGGAGAAATCCAAGTGATTCAGGAGATCTGATATTCTGCCAGTTATTAAGTTAAACAATCTCATCAAGGAGCACTGATTTTCACTAAGAAGTATAATCCCAGAGATTTTGTTGGGCTGCCAATTCAATTTCAGAATTCCCTGGCTCTTGATACTGTCTACTGACAGAAGTTGGCTGCGTAGTAAGTGAACAGTTTGACAGGGAGAGGTTTTTTGACATTCAGACATGACCAGAGTTGAGAAAATGAATTCACTTGAAGTTGGTATAAGAGGCGGAGTAGAGCTGCTAAAAGGCCACCCACAGCGTGCAATTTAAGTCATTTCAACTGTAACTCATTTAAATGAGTAGCAATGACACCAGCTGGATTTCCAAAAGAGACAAGGAAAATTTTCAGCCTGACACTATCAGTTCTAGTGGGATCTTACAGGTGAGGCAAGTGAAAAACCCCCACCAACAAAGTAACTTCTCAGCCCTATTAGAAAAGACACGCAGAATTTAGTTTTCCAAAGAGGCTGTACTATTCAACTTCTGGCAAAGAAACCACATTTAAATTTTGTTCTGGTACATTCTGTGCTTTGTATTCTTTCCTTTATCCTTCCAAAAAAGCTAATCAAGAACCTATGCAAACTACTCAGTGTCCATGATTAACTATTCTCCTTTTTTTTTTTTTACAATACAATGGACCTCATGTTCCATAAAGCTGCTAATTCATAGACTCCTTATTGCTTATTTCATAACTCAGAGCAATGTCTGCAGCAAACTATAATTCTACACTATCAGAAATGAAATACAGTAATAATTTCTAATTGATTTGAAGTTGTTTTTCTTTGAAATGTGTTTAAATATCCAGGTTGCCAGAATATTTTCCAGGAATGTGATTTTAAAGAAGACAGATTGCAACTGTTTTTCCTGGCTATACTACAGGAAATAACAGTAAGATCTTATTTTAAGTTAGTGTACTTCTATATTTCTAAGCAAGAAATTAACTTTCATGGAAAAATGTCAGTAAACAAAACCTCCCAAGCCCGTAACAGTGGTAATGCATTTCTATAGCATCTTCCATCCAGAATTATCATAAAGAATAATGTTAAGTACAGATTTGCATTTTGTTTATATCACTGCACACAACTTGCATCCTACAGGGGCTTAAAATTAGTACCAATACAAGTTTTTACCTGTAATGAGAAAGATCAGGGTAATATTAGCACTTATCCTCTGCATAAATACAGAGGGGATACTGGTCCAGTGGTTACAGCATTAGCCTAGAAACTGGCATATATTATTTCAGTCCCCACTTGGCTCTACTCATCATAGGCCACCACAGGGAAATTGCTCAAAAAAAAGGCACAGGATAATTATCTACCATATGCTCACATCTTTCTATCAACAGATATTTTTCACAGTATTTGCAGGGCTGGAGTGTTATAACAACTTCAAAGGCTTCAGTTTCTTAGCAGCCAGCACTTAAACATCCTACAGGCTGCAGCTTGAAATCAGTCACTGTAAACCTACATGCCATCTACTTGTCATCTTGTTTTCACAGGTTCTTCATATCCCTCTCCCCCAAGGCACCACTGGAACAACTTTCTGGAGTGATCTTCTTTGAAATGATCATTTTTGGGCCCAAGCAAACATCAAAATTTAACATTTCATAAAAACAGTTCAACTCTGGAGCGTTTCTGTCATTGCAAATACAACCAAAGAATTTACAAAGACCTTCTGTGCTCTGCTGCTGTGAATACCAGATAAAAACATTTGCATAAAGCAAAGCTTGGGGTTGTCAGTATTTATTTTAATTTTTTTTTCAGCAAGAGGTTGTGAAAACTGGATACAGAAATTAGAATATCTTATAAACACTTAGTTGAAATCACATATACCTGAGGGCCTTTACTTAGCAAGAAAATACAGAGCAGGAAAACAACATAATAAGAAATTAATTCTGCTATCAGAAAAGCATCTTACATCATGTATGAAATTATCTCCCTTTTTTTTCTTCCACTGGCTACACAGTGTGATTCTTGATAAATTATCCAATACCCAAAGCATCTCCGTAACAGATCCCAGCAAATCTGACACATGGAGAACACTTTTCTGCATTCACCTAGAACAAATGCAAAACTGCCCCTCATGCACCATTCACCCAAAAAAGGAGTAAACTCAGCTTCCAAAGGTTACTACAAATTTTTTCTATTTCCTGCTGAAGAAGCAGTGAAGAGACAGCGGATCTTGGTAAGGGTACTCAGGAAATCCAGAATCTGTGTAGCTGAGCCCATGAGAATATTTTTATGTTGCACATTCTTCCTGGAAGAGTCTGCCTGTTTCTCCCACAGAGCTCTCTTATAAGATAAACAGACCCTTAAAAGCTACAACTGCCTACTATCTAAAATAATCTCCTAAAGACTTGGCATGCATAGGCATTTCTTGTCCTACCTTGCTAAGGAATTAGAGCAAGTTTTGTTTCTTTCCAGACATCTCAGCACACCTCTCTCAGAAAGCACAAGATACTTTTACCTGATCCAAGAAGGAATTTCTTAATTCCCTCAGCACATATTAAATTCTGGGTTAGTGAATCCATTGCACTAATCATTAGTTCCTCCACATGAGTACACTGCACTTTTTTCCCCTAGGAGTTGGCTACCAGAGGTGTACATATTTAACTAGACATGGCAAGTAAAAGGAACAAAGCATGAAGAAAAACTCCCCCACAAGACATAGGCACATGCATCTTTTACCTAAAGACTCATTTACCATACCTTGGTGGCAGTGTGAACAAGCTTCCACTCCTCAGACCCTCTTTGCACCAGAGAACAGACCACTGTTAATGCTTCACCTCAAGAATCCCTTTCAAATAGCAAGTCTTTCACTCTTATCAGCTCTTGTGGTTTTTTTTTCCTTTCCCGTCAACACAAGTAATTTTAGCTACAGCAAAAAGGCAGAACCTTCACAGCTAATGCTTTGGATAGCATCCACTAACATCCCTTGAGCATTTATGGTTGAGTGGCACATGCAGAACTGTTTTCTTCTAACCATTTTTCCCCTTCCAAAATCCCATAAATTAAAATCAATGTATAACATGGTGGATCTTATTGTCATGAAAGCAGTATTGCCATCTTTATTTTCACAACTGTACTACTAGAGGGTTTATAAGACTTAGAAAATACAGTTCCTAAAGAAAACACCTACAAAATACCATTGTGTAAATCTTGTAAGATATTGGAAATCAAAATTATTTCTCTACAACACCAGAAAAGTTATTGTAAATTAGTTATCTCTTCTCAAAAAAACAGCATGAAAACATTCATTTGGTTCCTTTATGAAAGTAAAAGCTGCATATCTGGAAGATGGGCAGAGTTCATGTAAAACTGTGTGAACACTTATACTGCAAACAAAAGACTCAAGATGCTGACTAAATTTGAATTGTATTTCTGTAGTTATCTCTAAAAAGAAACAGATATGCCTGAGGAACTGAAATAGAAGATAGCAAGGAAACACAGACGTAAAAAAATGTCAAGAATGAGTAAAACAAAGACAGATTTTGAAACAAATGTAAGCTGAAACTTAGACTTATAAAAATGAAAGAAAACGTATCTTCAACCCTCCTCCACTTGGGGAAATGAATAGACCTTTTGAAAATCAGCCTGAGTGCAAAGACATCTATTTCTTTTCCCGAAACATATTTTCTGAAGGAAAGAACCTTCAGGGTATCCAACTTAAACTAATTTCATTGGGGAAAAGTGCAATTATAAACCATACCAGAATTCACAACCCAGAATTAAATCAAATACAAAACTGCATTATTAGACAGAATGACCATTTCTAACTGTCTTTCTGTAATCAGTTAATTCAAATTTTTTTTCTACTTGAATATTCATAAGCAATGACCAACTTCTTCTACAGAAAAATGAATTATAATAGCACATCAACATGAATTCAATGAGCACACAATACAGAATTTGAATGTATTCTCAATTCAGGAAGACTGTTCTAGAGTCAGTCTTTTCTCTCAAAAAAACCGCCACCCCTACCCAAGCCCCTTGTAAATGTGTTTCTAAAATTCTAACAAGCTGTTGCCTTCAAGACATGCTATTTCTTACTGTTTCTAGTTATTGTAAGAAAGCCGTAGTATATTGTCACAGTAACACCACACGTAAGGGCCAGAATCCTTCCATTTTCCACTAGTTTTTCTGGTAGTACCTTTTTCATAATTTTTAACAAAACACTGCTCAAGTAAAGTATGATTATATATTAATAAACTGAAGCAATAAATAGTCAGAAGTACATTACCAGTTTGTTGGTTTTCATTAAAGAATTACAAATGCCAACACATTATCATTGTACTAACATACTTCCACCTAAAAGATGTTCTGCTTTCATATGTCTGGCTTGGGATACCCAACTTTATATATTTGGTATGGACTATGGCTCAAAAATGAATGATTTTCTGGAATTCATTATACCACCCTTACCACAAGCAAAGGACTGTATTTCCTGCAAAGGAAACACAGGCAAGCCTAAACATCTTTTTCAGCATTTTACATTAAGATTTAAGCATCCTGTTATTATGGTCCAAATTTCTGGCCCATCTAAATCTATGACCATGAAAAATACGGTCAAACAAATGACAAATTAAAAATATCTTTTCCTACAGCAATGCTATGAATGGAAAACCATAAAATGTTTTCTCCCCTTATTTTACTAGTGCACAGACATTATGTCTTTCATCACATGCACTTCAGTTAGTGTGGCAGAAAAACATTTTCTCCCACTTTGCCATCCTTCAGTCCACGCACATTCCTAATGCTCTCCAAAAACTTTCCAGGACTAAAATGCTCTATTTTAAAAGCTAATAATCTGGATTTTTCATATTCTAGGGAGAGATTATCAGAGATGCTTGTGCCAAAATATTTTAGGAAATGTTCCCTCTGCATCCCTTTACAAAACTAACGAAATTAATTTTGCTTTCTAGACCAGCAAGACTTGATCAAGAAAGGCAAAAATTTGTAGCTTAACAGATATTTTGTTCCCTTGAAATTAAAGAAGTATTATCAAACTATAGATTTTCTTTTTTTCCATTTCTGGATTCACTAGTTGAAAAGTCCAGCCAAAATGCTGCAATTAAGTACAGCACAACTTTTAACCCCAGCATATTCTCTTCTGCTTACACTTGAGATAGAAAGCCATGTTTTATACACTGTGCTAGAAAACGCTGAAGTTTGGCAAAAAGAAAGTCAGGTAAATATATGCAATGATTTTATATGAAAAAAAAAGACAAAGTAATTTTACATATATACAATTTAATTAAATTGTACATTTTCTAATTGCCATTAGAAAATGACAATGTGGCTAACCATCTCTCAGCCCTATAAATATTAGCAACTCTAGACAAAAAGGACAAAAATGAAAGGCTGCAAGAGAAATGAAAAATACTAAAACAAGGAGAAAAAGGACTACTTTCCCAGTGTGGAAAAGTCTTGATGGACTCAAAGATTGGAAGACAACAGGAAAACCTTTCTTTCTGTCATCCTCTCAAATTCCTTCAGCTGGACTGTATAGCCATCATCACATCTACACAGATAATCCTGACACTTGCTCTCAGCACTGTGTTACTTCTCAGAAGGACCTCCTGAATGCTGGCCTCACACAGGCTGCAGTCAAGCTGGCCAGGCTATGCCAGGAGAGGATCCCCAGCCAGAATCCTCTTTTGGGGATTTCTCATTCTTAACCTAGTACTTACTCAACTTGGCACGAACTGAACCAGATTGTCTCCAAAAGACCCTTCCAACCCTAACTATTCTGTGGTTTTGTGATTCCCTGAGGAACAGTGTGGAGCTCAGAAACCAGATCAAAATATATTCAAAATTACATTTTTTCAGATATGGCTTTAAAAGGAATGCTGCACTGGCATATCTCTGTTGTTCAAAAATGTGGACAAAAATGTGTAAGTGCCAACAATACCAGTCAAAAAATTCTTGGGAAAGTTCCTGAATAACTTACTTCTCTGACGGTGTAAAATGTGGGTTTTTTTCCATTGCCTATTAATACCAGACAAACTTCAGCAAGGCTGCAGTGACTATATGCATATATACATACCTACATGCATATACACATATATACATACCTACATACATACATATGTATATATATATACACACACATGCACACATACCTGCATTCCCATATATACAAATAGGTAGGATCAATAGAGCGGGACAGAAACAAAAAAATTTCAGAATTAATGTTTATTTCAGAAAATTAAATGTTAAATAACATGGGATTATAAATAATCAAAACACATATTGACATATAAAGTCAAGACATGGCTGAAAAATGAACACAATAAATGGGAATATAAAGCAGTTCTAAACAAGGGAAAAAAACTTCTAATAAATTGAAGGATGGAATTCTGCATTGTGTTTCACTTAAATTCCCCAAGTTCAACTGAAGCCAAAGTAATTTAAGGCTTTCAATATAAGAGCAACAGGTTAGAGGGTCCAAGAATGAAATCTGCTGCTGCCATTTGAAATAGAGCGCACAGAAGAGCTAAATAGGCTAAACTTACCCATGCATTTCTCAAACAAGCAGAACCCACTTCTGTGGCTTTATATTTTAAAATCACACTCCAAAAACCATTAAGCTCATTGCCCTTATTGGGAGTGCTCACACTAGAACACATAACATCTGAATCCTTGCTAACAATACAACTGACAGACTTTTTAGAACAAAATAGTTCAAAAAGCATTAGTTAATATAAGGGGTGTTTGAGCTTTTTTGGAGTTACTGTGAGCAAGGGGACAACTGACCCTATTAAATACATATCTCATGCACCTGAGCAAATAAAGAACAATTAAGGAAAGAGGGGGTATATTTAAAGAGTTTCCTCGCTATCTATTAAAAGCTAACTCAGCAACCAACAGAAATAATGATTAAGACTTTGAACAGAGACACAGAAAAAAAATACAACCTTCACCATAGTCCTCATATAGTCCAGTGAGTCTAATAAGCACAAATACAAGAACTTAAAAACAAACATTGGTCTACACAAGATATAGAGTGTGGCAGCCAATACACTAGAGTAGCACAATGAACTGAATTAACTCCACAGTGACTGGAATCTATACTCAGTGTCAACAATTACATGAGGGAAAACAGTCCTCCCAGTGCTAGGTATGGGCATGATAACTGCAACGGCCTATTCTCTGAAGGTCTGTGATGACAGTATCTTCCTCCCGTGCAAATGCAGCACTAAGTATTGCCACATGGAATATGCTATACACTTAGCCCACACGGACATATTCAGCACTTAGTAGGCTTCAGGAAACGCTCATGCTTCCATTCTCACTAAGGCTACTGAAATCTTCTTGATAGCAGTGGGTAGGCAGAATAATTCTGGGGAGACTAGCTGAAGACCTGAAGTAGAATACTAAGACACCCGTTTCCTTGAACTGACAGTTACCTTGCTTATACTTCTATTGTATCCTCTTTGCCAAACAGAAGATAATTCAAAATCATTGAGAAAATGGGGTTAACATTTTGAATAAGCACTTCAGCTATTAACTGGCTCACATTAACAATCAACTAGGCTAACATAACAAACAATTCTTGTTACTCAAACTGGCGTCATTGTAATGAGCTTCAAATTAATCTCATCCATACACAATCACTAATCTGGTTGTGTGCCAACTGAATTTTTAATCAGAACGGAGTGAATCATAGGTTGTTTTTAAAATACATTTCTAATACTTGTCATCCAGAATGAATAAACACTAGAGCAGGAAAGAACTTTTCTATTTACATTCTGAGAAGCTGATTTTATTTATGTATACTATACATGCAAGTATCAAACGCATTTGAGAGGAAAACATTCTTAATGAAATAAAATGTAAAAATGTTTCCTTTTAATAACTCTATGAACATGAACAGCACCACTAACCTAAAGAATTTAGCCCCCTGACTGTAATTAAAACTGTATGACAAACCAAAAGGACCATTTACCCCACCACTGAAGTGCTCTACAATGCTGACATCATCAGCAAGATCAGCATGCACACAGTTAGACCCTGTGACCAGCGGAGTAACCACTACTGGTAAGACATGCAATGAAGCACATACTTTGCAGTGCTGAACTTGAGACTCAAGCTCAGGTTCAAATCCAATTGACGTTAATGTTTGTGCAAGACACAAAAGCAAAACTAAATTTAAATGAGCATTTTCAACTTGATTCTGCAATTGCAGTATCAATTCAAGAAAGCATTAGCCCTGCTTATAAAACAAGAGTGCTCAACACATTGCTCTACTGCTCAAATACTGGCCTAATCATTCAGGATTACTCCAGAGGAAAAAAAAACAAAATATTAACTATTCCTCTACAGAATTCACTTTTTAAAATGCAGTATTCCTGAAATCTTGCTTTAGCTGTTTGGCTAACAGCTGCTTAACTGAACACCTATTACCATGCTCAGATGAACATCTAACTGGAAGGTCTGCCCATGGCCATGGAAACTGAAGAATGACTAAAATGATCTGCAACACAGCCATTCAAATATCTTCAGGGAAGTTGCCTGACAACCTCTATTAGAGCCACACGAGCTTGTGGAATCTGGAGTACCTGGTTCTCCTTTCAAGCTAAGCATAATGCCTGACTCAAAGCCATCTAACAACATATGATGACTTCTTGGAAAACAAGATGCTCAGACAGATGAGAGCAGTGCATGCAGGCTCAATGTCAGAATTCCCACAGATCCAATGGCACATACTACTTACTTAGAGACTGTGCTCCTCACTGAATAACATCTACATGCTTTTGTGCATGGCAGATTCTGTTTTAAATGCCAGGAACTGTTTATCAGAAGTATTTGAAGACTGCTCAAGATTAAGAGCATCAAATTATGGTCAATGTGCTAATCTGTATTTTACTTCTAGTCAGTAGACAGCTATGTTAACATATTTAAGAATTCTGCTAATATCTTAGAATTCAATTAAAATTATCTTCATTAAACAGCTGTCACATTTGTGGAAAAAAGGGGAGCTATTCAAAGACTTAGCATAAAAAGCAAATTATTGCTAATGAAACATTCTGAAGAAAAAAATCTTATGTTACATTAAACAGTGAATGCAAAACTAAAGGTACACTATGTAGACCACAGCTGCAAGGTGGAAATAACATGCTGTGATACCATCAGGACAAACTGAGGGTTACATTTACATAGCGAACGCTTCAGTAAGGCATAATGACCAAAGGAACATTGCTGGCTTGCAGATTTCTTCTTCAGTTTGTTTTAATTACTTTCAAATAGACTGGTTAATATCTCATTATGCATCAAGAAGCAAATGGCTCTTCCAAGTTGCTTTCCAGCAAAAAAGGCAAGAAGTTTGTTCATAGGCAGGAGAAAAGCAACACTCCCAAAAGAAGCATCATTAATGAACAATGGAAGAACAAAAGAAAAATAAGGATGTTTTTATCTTCACACATTTTCCTGTAGATCACAACTGTTAGTGACTTCTTTTCAGATGAGAAATATGGCACTGTACCACTCTCAGCAAGCTTTTCCATCTGAACAGCATTTCTGCAAGATGTCCCAAATGATTTTATATCTCATTTGAAATTTGTTATTAATTTCTGTTTTCCAGTACATTAAAAGGTGCTTCTCTTCTTTTAATATCAACTATAAAAAGAAGTTGCTAATATGAACATTTCTCAGAAGGTTGTAAGATTGTGAAACAAATGAGAAAAAGAGGAAAATAGAATTAGTAAATAAAGGAATGTGAAAACAATTATAGAATTGCCATAGAAAGAAAAACCTTTTCTATAAATGAAAAGCATAATGAAATAGCTGTTCATCAGCACCATGCCTCCTACCCAAAGGAGTTTGTGAGCTTAACAGCAAAGTGACCAGGAGAAGAAAATAAATATGACATTCACCTTTTAAAAGTTCTATTAGGTATGCTAAAAATAATCAATAAAACAAATTCTTCTGATTTTTGTATATAACTTAGTATGAAGTGAAAAGTAAAACCAAAACCCAACACTAGTCATGCATCAAGGCATGTTCAACCTCCATCATGACACCCACATACCACAGCACAACAGACACCAACTTCTTTTGGGGAGCTCTGGAGATGTGCTCATAAAGCAGAAGAGGAACTGCAGGTGAGGGCTCTGCACAGTCATATTAGTAGCTACTATTAAGTTTTGAGAGGGAGAAGTATTGTAAAAGCATAAGCACTGATAGCTTCTCCAAACAAGGCTTTACTACTTGAGGTAGTGAACTGTGACTAGTGAACAAAATGGTTGGTTTCAGGTTGTGGTGTTCTTCTGTAGTAATAAGGCTGTATCGAAGTATTTTCTCTTTTTTTTTTGTTCCTCCTTTTAGAAGGTAATTTCTTTTTCTAGATAAACCTAACACATATGAGCAGATAGCTTTCTTTGATGCAGTGGTTCCCACAACATTAATTAGATATACCTTTCCTCAACAGAAAACAAAAACCAACAATGTGACACCAAATTACAGTACTTCATTTTAGAGATAAATGCTTTTAAAGACACAATTTATCAACTTTTTTTCTGAGACAAATCCTTTAAGATGGTCAGATTTTAAATAAATTTAAATAATAAATATTTATTTAAATAAATAAATATGTTTAAAAATAAACATATTTTTACAGATATTTGAAGTAACTATTATAAAAGTAATATTGTCTTGATTAAAATGTTTTAAACTTTGTCTCTCTCCTCATTTATAGTTTCAAATTTAAATCACCTTAGAAAGCAACGTGTTTACACTCAAAATACTGGTGAGATAAAAGGGGTGTTTCTTTTTTATTTCACATTGTTATAAAATTCCTGTTGCTGAAGCTATTCTAAAAAACCCAAGTATCTCTACAAGGTGTAATGTTCTCAGACAGTAAAGTACTTACATGCAAGGCAGAAGGATCTGGCAAAAACTCAGCATCCTCTCCAAAGATAAAATCTGGTGGCAGGTCAGGATAGTGAGCATTAAAAATAATATCCCCTGAAAAGCAGTAAATGAAACCATTGTTTGCACTTTTATATATGTGCTTAAAAACAAAAAAATAAAATAATCACATAAAACACACATTTTTTAACATAGAATTTGACAGCTACATATATTACATATATATTACATATATTTCACGTATATATCCGTATAATTTTTACAAAAATTCACATGCAAGATAAGCATCAGATATTTTAGGGGATGAAGACAAATTCCTGAGGCACAGCTTCTTCCTCTGCAAGCAATGAAACATGAAATACACTATTGCTTTGTATCTCAAATGGCAATTCAAACACTATTGAGGGTTGCCTCAAAAAAACCCTGAGTTAGAAAAGTGATCTTGTTTTAATAAAAAGTACCCTATTTAGGTGGCTGTGTTTTGTCTATTAAAAGTCAATTGCAAACTACTAAGATCATGACTTTCAAAATACCAGAGCTTTTAAAAATTAGTAGCACTTACTCCCTCTTCTCCTTATCACCGCCAACTCTTAGAAGAAAGAATACACAGTTCAATAGGAACCATTCCAACAACCCAAATTCTGGCCAAGAGAAATGCAGTATTGCACATTTAAATGGAGAGACGAAAATTAACTGAAAATGTAAGACTTCATCACAGCTTGGCACTGAGTTCTCTCATCTTGCCAGTGTCACAAGATAGGCAATTAAAAGCAATTTGGGTTCTAGTATTTCACTAGTACACATACTTCAGAGTTCATACAGATCAAGAGGTAATCATATGCATCTGAGCTTTCAAAAAAACCCACCCACTAATCAAGAAAAAAAATTTAAAAATAAAAATAAGTGTTTCTAGCCTTACTTGTCTACCTCCCCATCATTCTTTATGATAATACGAAAAAATAACTGAGCTTTTGCATAAAACAGATTTATGATGTAGGAGACATTATTAAAAAAGACTGTTCACTACATATTACAACTAATTTAAAATCCGTACAACAAAGTAAAACCAGCATGGTAATCCTTACAAACAATTCTGTTCAGAGAAAGTTATACCACTTTTTGTATCTTAAGAAACTGTGAATGCAGAACTGGAAAAAAGCATTAGATGAACAAATCCTGCAAAGCCACATTGCTGGCTCAGTGATGACACCATCTCAAGGCATTTAGCATGACAGTTTTAATTGAGAATATTCTGTAAACTTATCTTGGCCTTGCCTGGAAGCAAGGATGCCATGAAGATTAATTGCAGAGGATGAAGGCTCATGGCCAAGAAGTCACTGACCAGTGTGGGTTAGGTATTCTCTACAGTATGGCTCCAAATAACAAACTCACTGATCATGTGATGAGCAGAGCACAGTGTGGGTTTCTCCTGTGTGCACTCCTACCTTCTTTTCAGAGCTGTCAGGAGCACATGTAAGTATAGGGCGCAGAAAATAGCAGAGGTCTGCCAATTAAAATTCCCAACACACTCAAAATAGAAATAAAACCTTTAATTCCATTTAAATTTCATTTACAAGAACAAACCGGGCAGTCCTGGAGGAAAAGGCATAAAATTGCAACAGGAAATGCATCTATATTAAGTAAGGAAAAATAATTACTAGATTGCCTAAACTGTAATACAGCACTGAAGAATTAAAAAAAGTTGATGTTTACTAGATTGGGCAGTTCCTACACTACCACAACACTTTCCTTGATATTTATTACAATTAAAATGTCATGCATGGCTCCTTTCAACAACCTCATCAAATTCTGCATAAAGAGCAGTGAACTTCAGGTTATAGACTGAAGGAGATTAACCTTAATACATTCTTTGACTGAGTTTTGAAAGAGGCTTGTTATGAATAAATCAGAACACAACACAATGATAAAGCTAGGCCCATGACTTAGGCAGTCCAATACTACTCCGAAAGAAAGGACTGTACCTGTGCTTCTGCCATGCTCCTGTGTGATACTAAGTAACTCATTTAGCAAACACTTCATACTTCAGGTGCTAGCTATATGCTTCTCATTCTCTATTCTAGGTTTAACAGAGTTGGTGAAACAGAGTACATAGATAGATAGATAGATAGAGCTCAGCTCATTTAGGAGCTGCACTCCAACTACACACATACTAAAAAAAGCTGCTTAGAATAAAAGAAGGATCAAAATAACAGCATATTTTTGATGTTACACCTCCACATTTGATAAGTGAAAAACTATTACAGAACCCTACATCACGAGGCAGCTACAAGACTCTGCCTGAGTAGTGAGATTGGCAATAATCCATATCCACTTCTACGACCTGCACAGTAAGGTGTGAACCTCAGGAATGCTGTGGCAGTAGGTGCAACATGATGTTCAAGTAGGTAAAAACCCTTTCCTTTCACAGTGTGAACTCACAGCAGCTCCCAGAACACCATTATATACAGTGCTCAGTGTAAGAGTAAATTAAAGTTGGCATTATTAACACTTAGTATGTTTAACAAGTGATAAAGTGATAAACAAGTGCAAAGTGATAAACTTTAACAATTTGGGGTTCAGGTCAGCTGCATATGCCACACAGTGGTTCATGCTGGGGGATCAGGGACTTGTGGAGATGGTACCCTCTTCTGACCACTCAGCTGTGATGTGTAGTCAAACCAATGTCAGGTACATTATATCACAGCTGGACAAACCAACCCATTACCAATCTCACATGGTCATATTTGTTCTTTACCACCTTCTGTCAGACTCCTTTCACTAAATATCAGTGGCATTATGAGTCCTTATCCACAGTGAATGACCAACTATGCAGATATTTGGATTTTAAAAGTGTTTATGACCTACTGATACCAAGGAACTATTCGGGTACAATGGACAGAATCCAGCGTAAAAATTAACACTGTGATACTTGATTTTCTGTAACTCATAATTATTTATAATTGCTAAAATTGCTTCTACTTGTCCAGGGTAAACATGCCTCAAATCAAAATTCCCAAGTCTTTTCAATAAAAGTCACTTTGAGACCAAACATATCAATATTAATGCCAATGTGTATATCAAGATTATTTTTCCTAGAGTGAATTCAATTTCTAAAAGAACACATGTTATATAGGTTCTCTAGGCTTCAGAATATATAAAACTAGTACTTCAGTGCCTGTTAATTACACATTCACAAAACACTATTGCTAAGACCATACTCAAACTATTTTACAACCCTATGAAAACTAAAAATGATGCTGTTGTTCTCATGCTCTAATTAAACAGAAATGTATAATTTATGCCCTCCTTCCTATAGTACCATTGGGGATTGGGTGTCCCTCCTTTTGGTCCTTCTCACCTGTGGAATCTTTGCCCATTAGTTGAGGGGAAACCTGATTGCTGGTATTGGTTGGGTGCTTGAGGAACACAGGGACTTTGGCTGGGCCCAGGGAGGAAGGAGGGGCAGGGGAGGGCAGGGGCAGCTGAGGGCTAGCTAGTTTCTTGGGTTTCAGAGCAGGACACACTCTTGGAGTGTTGTGGCTTAGAGAAGGAAATTCGCCATAACCCAGAAGGAGCTGTTTCTTTTGTATCTTCTTCTTCTTCTTCTGTGGGCCCCTCACACCCCCTGTCCTGCTGGGACATGTGACAGTGCCAGGCACCTCTGCGGAGCTGCTGATCCACCTCATCCATTGGCCCGGGATCTCAGCTCATCCCTGCTGTTCCAGCTGAGTGTTCCTCAGAGCCCTGCAGGAGCACTGGGACTGCCCACCCGAGGGGGTTTGTGAAGCAAAACCTCTCCTCCATCCCTTCCTGTCTTGACCAAGAAGGCTCTCACGGGGTCCCTGGTTCTGTTTTATTTGCTAATGCTGTAATTATTGTTGTTTGTTTGTCTTGTTGTACATACTGGTAAAGAACCGTTATTCCTATCCCCAGATCTCTGCCTGAGAGCCCCTTGATTTCAAAATTATAATAATTCGAAGAGAAGAATTTTACATTTTTTCATTCCAAGGGAGGCTCCTGCCCTCCCTACCAGACACCTGTCTTCCAAACCAGGACAGCCCTCCTTCCTAAAGTACCGTAGGTTTTTAGCTAAATGTATACCCTAGTTTATTCTGCTATCTGCTATTCTACAATCAAACCTCACACAGGGTGGCTGGCAATTTAATAGAGACAAAGTACAGAACAAAATGTTATTTCCACTTCATTGTTAAAAGTTAGAAAAGAGCAGTGATTTTCTATCATCAGTGGCTTTCATTCTGAAAGTTAAAGACAACATCTTACTATTAAATATTTGACCTTAGAACAACTTTTTTATGTTTTTAAAAATGAAAAGAATATTCCCTCAGTAAAATCTAATTCTATTAAGTCTCACTTCTGCCATTAATCCATATGTTCAGCTAGTTCCTCAAACAAAAGAAAAAAACACTTCTTTTTGACCGTATCAGCTATCTATACACGTCATCCCCAGTCTCTCCAACGTTCCTGCTCTGTGCTCCCCTCTTCCATACAGTTTCACTTATGTGTTGCTTAATTTACATACTAGAACAGAAAAGGTAACAACTTTGACTCTATAAGGATTAGGCACCATTGAAAGCATTTACTCTATTTGCAGCTATAAGCATGAGCTATTTTCCTAAGTTACAGCAGCAAAAACACACAGTAACAAATCAGACTACATATTAAGAGAATCCATCCTAAAGCTGAGTTTTATTCTTGTTAAATATCAAAGCCCAGAAAATTTAAAACTACAGTTAACAGTTTGCTTGGCAGAACTTTTTTTACATTTATGTGTAAATAAAAAATGTTTCATTACATTCAAATAAAAGGTATTTAAACAATCACAACAGCCAATGCAAATCTGGTTTTATACATAAAACCATACATAAAATATTAACACTAGCCTCTGCAATAAGTTTACATAATATAAGGTGTTAAATGTTTTGAATCAGAAGTTAACGGTTTACTTTGACCTACAAGAAATAGCCACTTTTATAACATAACATTATATATTTAATGTTTACATGATATTATCTGTGGCTCACCCTCTTCAAATATAATGGTGCTATTATATCAAAGTAAATCAAGTACATCAAAGTAAAACTAAGTTAGACTTTTAACCAATAAAGTCATACGCAAAATTAGTGTGCTTAAGTTACCATTTTAAACTTGGAGGAAAAAAAACAATGAAAAAAATCAATATAGTCCTGCATTCTCTGCTCTTCTCACTCAAATGACACAAATGCCCTTTTCCTTGTGTCTCCAGCACAAGTTTCTAGTTTTGCAAATGTTTCAACTCTGTTTGTCCTTATTCCCTTGATGGAAGGCCAACTATGTGGCGCTCCACAGTACTACTGACTATTCAAGCATAAGAGCAAGGCAAGCAAAACCTTCACACTCAGACCATACTTACCTCATTGCTGTAGATACATCAGCCAGTAATTAGTCTGATGGAATTATATTTCCAATTATCAAAAAATATTTCTTTCTCTTCCTTTCTTTCTCCTCAGGCAAACAGTATTAAATGTTGAAACATTTTACTTCACAGAACTTCAAAAGAAAAGTTAATTTGCTCCTCACAGGCAAAAAGATAGAAATATGAACACTTAAATTTATAATTTTTTTTAAAACCCACATGGGCTGCTCTTTTCTCTTCTATCAAAATGCATAAGCAAATATAACAGAGGAATAACAATTGACTACAAGCAACACAGGTGTTTCCCAACAAGAAACTGAGAAATTTCTAAAATGTCTACAATCACTTTCCCCTGGCCTATCCAATTTTTCTTCTCCTAGTAACTTCATTTTTGGGGTATTTTTCTTCTTTTTTAAACCATACTATAAATTTGTAGTACTGAAAAATGTTATACTAGGGAGTACCACTGCATTAACATCCCTGTTTAATCAACAGCAGCAAAATTAGGAAGCAGCCCACCAGTTAACTTCCCAAACTCTACTTTTGAAAGGATATCTATATGCTTCAGTTTCTTCTGACACCAAGAATTTTTAAGTCAGCACTAAGTATGTAGAATAAATGTGTGGCCACTGCAACCAAGAATAAGATCAATTTGAATGCAATTTGCTATGCAGTAGATCAACCCATTTGGTTTTCAAGAAATCCAAATGCAACTTGATCATGAAATGCATCCATAGATAATAAGGCAATTGCTGAAGCAAGAGACCAAACTATGTGCAGAGTCAGTTTTGGGAAAATAAAGTAAGTGCTCTTGTTGAGTATTAAAAAGGAAAATCCAGAATTATATTATTCATCAATTCAAAATTCTAACCTGTCTCTTCTAGTAGCCATGTGTCTTGGTTTGAAAGACAGGTGTCTGCTAGAGAAAACAGTGAATGGAAATGAAAAATGTAGTGAATTAAAATGAATAATGTAGACCCCCCCTCCCTCTGAATTATTATAATTTTGAAATCAAGGGGCTCTCAGGCAGAGATCTGGGGATAGGAATAACAGCTCTTTACTAGTATGTACAAGGCAAACAAACAACAATAACTACAGCGTTAATAACAGAACAGAACCAGGGACCCCGTGACAGCTTTCTCAGCTGAGACGGGAAGGGATGGAGGAGAGGTTTTGCTTCACAAACCCCCTCGGGCAGGCAGTCCCGGTGCTCCTGCCAAGACTCTGAGGAACACTCAGCTGGAACAGCAGGGATGAGCTGAGATCCTGGGCCGGTGGCTGAGGTGTATCAGCAGCTCCACAGAGGTGGTTGGCACCGTCACACGTCCCGGCAGGACAGGGGGTGCAGGGTCCACAGATGAAGAAGACAAAGAAGACAATGAAGATGATGATGATGAAGACAATGAAGAAGAAGAAGATGAAGAAGATGAAGACAAAGATGAAGAAGAAGACAAAGACGAAGAAGATGCAGAAGAAGACAAAGAAGATGAAGACAAAGACAAAAAAGATGAAGATGACAAAGAAGATGACAACAAAGAAGAGGAAGAAGATGAAGAAGACAAAGGAGATGAAGAAGAAGAAGCAGCAACAGCTCCATCTGGGTTATGGCAAATTCCTTTCCCCAAGCAACAACAGCTCTGAGTGTGTCCTGCTCTGAAGCTGAAGAATCAAGCCAGCCAGCAGCTACCCCCACCCTCATTTTACCTGCCCCCATTCTTCCTGGCCCAGCCAAACTCTTTGTCTTCTCAAGCACCCAGTAAGTACCAGCAGACAGGTTCCCCCAAGCTAATGGGGAAAATTTTATAGGACAGAAGGAAAGAAAGGAAGGACACCTAACCCCCAACACCACAAAAACTGCAGACAAGAACCACTGAACAGTCTTTTCTGTTAACAAATACTTACTTAAACCAACCAGTTTTAATTGTCTTTACAGATACAAAAATAATCAGTTACTCACTACAACCTGCAACCAAGATACTAAGTCAGTGCAGTCAGCAGTATGAAAGGATTTAAATTAACTAAATGCAGAGCTGCCTGGAATCCTTGTCACTGGATTCCACACTAAAGAATTTGCTCTGCAGGCATTAAATCAAAAACAGTAATATAATACCTATAGAATCCTTTTCTAATAGGTTGACAAGAAAGATTAGTTCCTGAAATAACAGTAAAACTTGTTAAATATGAAACTACTACTACTGAAAAAGATACATGAGTAATTCTGTTTTGCTGTGGAACTACTGCTGACAGGCTATTCTTCGCACAAGTAAAGGATGTCTTTGATCTTAATTTCTGACTTGATGTGTGAATCAATATATCAGAAAAGGAAAGGCAGAAAAGTCAGCTTAAAGACTCAAAACCATCTCATAATGGAGGGATGGTTTGAAAAAAAATTATTGGATTACATTAGAAAAAGACAAACCAACTTCTGAGCACCTCTATGACACTCCAGAAGAATTTCTAGCTGCTCCATTGCATTCAAAGCTGTGAAAGACCAATTTTCCATAAATTTGGTGCAGCTGATTAAACCAAATTGTTTAGTCTCATTTTAAATGCCTCAGGGCACATTTATGGCAACTATGGTTTTCAGAGACATCAGTGCCCTGTGGATCAGAAGCTGAAATGGCCAAGCAAGGTATTCCTTGGGTACCTCAGAGTTCAGACACCTATGATTAGGTTAGCGAATGAAGTCCCACTTTTCCAACAGAAGACAGAAATAGAAAGAATTTGCAGGATGTTAATTTCATTCTTGGACAAAGGGTTGCAGGTGTGGGTCCTTTTTTTTTCCTTTAACTTCAACTGACAAATGAAGCTGTAGGAGGGAAAAAAAGAGCTGTAAGACTACAGAAAGTATGTTATTTTGTAAAGTGGGAAAACCTGCAAAAATGGAGTAGCATTAAGTAAAGTGGATTCCAAGCTAAGCAAGAAGGCATCAAGATAAGCTCAGTAACTTGCAATTACGTAGCTGGGCAACTGCCTTCTCAGAAATCTTAGTTCTAGGAGAACAACAGATAATTCAAGATGGGATAAGATATTGGTATAAATTAAAGCCAGGCAACTCTGGAGAAATTAAAACAGAGACACTGGGTAGTTGAGAAAAGGAAAGGTGAAGGCAAAGGATAAATAGATTCAAGCAAATGGATGTGAGACCATCACCAGTATGTGCAGCCCAAACAGGAGAAAAAAGGAGGAAAGAGCAAGGTAACAAGGCACTATGGCAATACCACTGTGAAGACCTAATGTAACATTTTTTAAGCCTCTGTAAGTCCACACTTGTTCATAGATACTTCTATGGTCATTTCCCTTGATCAAGAAATACACTGACTTAAAACTGCAAAATCTTCTGTAAATTACTTGCTCAAGAGAAGTCCAGAACATAAGAAAAAGTGAACAAAGAACCCAAATAAGAGGAAAGTGATTATTTAAAAGGGGAAGAAATTGCTGTAAATTTTGTATTCAAAGAAGAAATAAGATTAGACTCTCTCTTTACACTCCCATTAGGTACATTCATTAATAGGTTACTGAGGAAAAAGATTAATTACTCCTGCCACGTAAAGCAAGACTCAGACAAACTTTGGACAACATACTGCCTGGAAAAATCTTTGGTAAGTTGCATGACCCAGCAAAAAAACATTTATCACACAGGTAAGAGTAACTAAGTATAATCTGAATTACAGCAACCAGAAAGTCCTTCCCATAAGAGCCTCAACCAAAATACAGCCTGTGTAAAATAACCTAA
Source organism: Cyanistes caeruleus (assembly GCF_971803275.1). Taxonomy (NCBI): domain Eukaryota; kingdom Metazoa; phylum Chordata; class Aves; order Passeriformes; family Paridae; genus Cyanistes; species Cyanistes caeruleus. Next base: position 91,642,630 of record NC_141702.1, read on the forward strand.
TGGTGCAAAAAACATTAACACATGCATCGCAGCAACATATTTATGAGAATCTTAAAACTTACAGTAACTTGAAAAATAATTCTTACAATTGTTTATTGGCACAATAAACAAGTGTTTAGCAAATAATTTGGCAAAGCAGCTTTTAAAGGGGCAATAAGGAGATCGTGTTCTCTATATTTATCTTTTTGTTTGTTCTTAGTTACTTTCTTAAAATAGAAATCCACAGGAAGACTAGAATGAAATTACTGTAAGAGTTCCATCACAGGAATAAAACCAAGAGATTTTGTACCATGTATTATGGGCAATATTCTTAGACTGGTTAGGCAGCAAGACTGATTTCCTCCTTTAAGGCCCATAACTAAAAAGAGTAAGCCTCTGACAAACAAAAATCAGAAGCAAAAAATTAAAAACTGAGTTTCAAATGAGACGAAGGAAATGTTTGTCAAGGAAACCAAAGTGGTGGCAGTAGAACCCAGAGATATAATCCACTGACATAAAAACAGTGAAAATCAGACAGAAGACGAAAATACTAGAATTCAAGAGGCCACAGAGAACAGTAGCACTGCAAGGGCAACACATTGTTTAATCACTGTGAAATTCCAGATGACAGCACTCAAGGTCAGAGAAGGAAGGAGTCATCAGTGCCTGAAAAAGAAAATGTGAAGAGCAAAAGCAAAAAGAAAAAAGTCAGATTCCTCAGCAAGTAGCAACAAAAGCTTGAGTGAAAAAGGAAAGCCAAACCCAAGATATTCCAAGGTTTTCTGGAAAAAAATTGTAATTTGATTCTAAATGGCATATTTTAATTATAAAGGCAATTGCAGCTTATATCTCTGCTTATTCTGACAATTTCTGCTGATATCTGCATTGATGTTTTATCAACTAAGACTGATATATCTGCAAGAGTTACAGAACACTTCACCTCAAAATACATAAATATTTCCTCAGAAAGAATACTGAAGTTTTCTAAGCAGATACTATGGTCCAGTTAGCAATAAAGGATGCCTCTGCATATCACACAAAGCAAGTTTTGTCCTGGAAACACAGATTGAACCTCTTACAGGGTATTACAGACAGCCTTCCTGTAACTAAAACTCCAATTAAGAATTCTGAAAAACTCAAATACAGAGAAAAGCATGGAGTTTAATGCAACAACATTGAGTACTGGATGAACTAATAAAAACAATATGGCCATCTAAGGTTTCAACTGACAGTCTAGCAAGACTAGGTTCAAGTTTTCTAAATACTCCCACCATGAAAACAAACCAAAAAAATTGTTTCCCTTACAGAGGAAAATACAGTAAAAGTGCCTCTCTGAAAGCATCGCTTGAAGTGTGATGGAAGACAACTACTATGACAAACTAATTTATCTTGAACACTGGCATAGTATTTTCTGCAGTATAAAATTGTGGGTATCTCCAAGTTCCCTGGCTGGAGTTGAGTAACTGTTCAGTGTAACATTCCAGCAGCTCTGCATACATGCAAAAGTAACATGAACATGACATCTTAAAAAAAAACAATTAAACAGCCAACAAGCCATTCTGAAGTCACATGTTTGCTCCTACCCAAGTTTACAAAGCAATTATTTTACACTACAGGTAGTTAGCCTTGCCTGCAAGTACGTTTTCTCCTTTTTCAAGAAACTGTGAATTCTCATCTTTTGGAAAACAGGATTGCATTGTGCAGTTACACTTTCCTAAAGCTGCACACCAACAGTTTCCAACACACTGGGATTGCTACAAGGGTGCCTGTGCAATGGCAGCAGTTATGATTGATGGTACATGAAGACCTAATCTGTTGCAAAGAGGATGTAACACAAACCACAAAGGAACTATAAACTTCAGCCTGTATTTGGTACCACATCTGAAGCCCGTTCACCGGAGACTGAACATTTTCAGCCAATCTTTTTATTCTGGCAGATTGCGCAACTTTCCTTTGCAGAAATATTCTGCCCTTGAAAGATAACATATCTAGCAACAGCCTACAACAAAGTATCTAAAGATCTCCATTTAGACACCATGGCTGTCTTCCCCTGCCATCATTACAGATCTAAACATAAAATTATTAAAACTTTCTTGAATCTGCTCACATCACTATTCCACATGCTGTGAGACTTAATGATTCACAGCATTTTCAAACATGTATTACTGAAATGTGGAGGATTATTATTACTTGAATTCACAGCTATTGTTAGAAATCTCTGAAAAAGATACACTTGTTTACAGCGTTTTCGATTTTCTTCGTTAAAATATATAACACGCCCTGTAGTTTTGGGGTTTTTTTTTGTTTAATTGTGCATGTGATATAAAAAATATAAGAACACTGGAGAAAAACCCCCAAGGTTTCTTGATACTGAAATATAATGCATATTTCTAGGTACTTTAACTGGACTACAGTCATTCACTATATGAATATAGGCCTTATATAAAGGCATAGCCTTTATGCCTGTGCACTTGCATATGGACATTTTAGCCTATCCATTTTCCTTTATAAATTAGGAACAGCTTCAGCCTCTACTTGAAATAACACATCTCTCAGAATATACAAACATTGCCCTGTATAAGATAAAATGGTCACACAGAAAATTATACCACTCTGTAAAGCATGTCATCCTGTGAAACTTGATCATAGTCACCAAACAAGATTCAAGTGGAATCTACTACACATTGCAGAACACATCAAGACTCAACAGGCTCAGTTTATTACACATTTTAACAATTTTTAACATAAAAGTTCTACCTTGGAGGGCAGTTGGCTTAATACAATACAGCCATTACTTAGAAGACTTCTGAAGAAATGCAGAACCACTTCTTTTGTCTTAAAATAATCACTAGCTAGGACTTAAATCTTCTGATTTTATTTTGTGAGAAAGAATAATTAGTAAGCGTCTTGAGCCATAATTTCGTATGCTTAGAAAAGTCAAAATAGCTATTGTAGACTGATACATGAGCCTGGCTCTTCTCTTGAACACATGAGTAAGCTTCCTGATTAACTTCTGGGAAAGACAACTTTCCTCAGACGTTCCATATGAAGCTTTAACGTACTTCTAGAATATAAGGAGCTTAATCGTGTCGATTTCCATTCATATAGGATAAGGACTTCCAGTGCATGACATAATGTATAAAAATCAACCAAACAAAAACAACAACAAAAAAACACCACCACCCCCCCCCAAAAAAACCCCCCAAAAAACGCAGAAAGAATAGAATAAAATTCTTAGTACTTAAAATGTCTTGGAAAGCTACAGCATGTGTATGATGCAGCCTAAAGGGACACTATCTAAGCATAGTGCTAATGTTTAAATGCTTACCATTTCTGTTAACACCATGTACCTGCTCCTCCAGACAGCACAGCTTCACAAACTCACAGCATAGCTAAGGCTGGTCAGCACCACTGGAGACTTACGACAGCTATAGCTCGTCTATAGGCTGCACAGATAATTCAGCTTAACAGGAATCATCTAAACTAGCCTAGCTCCATGGACACCTCAGCCAATCCCTTTGAAGCATGGATGCACCCATATCATTGGCCAGTGAGTTGGGCGGACTTGAAACCGTTGTCCAATCATGTCTGTAAGCATGGGAAATTCGAAAGCCCTATAAAAGGGAGCTGCCTGACAATACATGAAAACTGTTACTGCATGCACCTCAGCATCTTCTTGTCACATTCCTGTCTCCACACTCAACATAACAGACTGCCTGGTCTAATCCCTCAGCTCAGAGTAGGGCAAACATAGGAGATTGCTAAAGGGTCACGTCCAGCTGGGTTCTGAATAGCCCCAAGGATGGAGATACACAAACTACACTAGCTTTGAGCACAATCTGTTCCACTTTTTGACCACCCTTGCAAAATAATTGTTACTGTGTTCGAATGGAATTTTCTACATTTCAATTTGTGACTGTTTCCCTTTGGTGACTGCCACTGAGAAGAGCCAGGCTTCCTCATTTATCCCCATCAGGTATTCATAAACATTGGTAAGATTTGCCCTGAGACTTCTTTTCTTAAGAAGCCCCAGCTATTTTGGCCTTTCCCCATACAACAAATCCTCCAGTAATTGGTCGTCTTTGTAGTCTTTTGCTGTACTCCTGGCAATATCTCCATGTTGCTCTGGTAACAGACAGACCAGAACTGGATATAGTACTTTAGGCATGGCTTTAGACTTGCCCTAAAACTATAAATTCCTTTGAATTTTACTTTATTTGAAATTCTTCAACCTCTCTCATTTTTCAGTTGTTAGAGATAAAAACAACACAACTATTTTTCAGCAGTTCAAGTGTTTAGAAAATGTTACCTTCTAAAAATATACAAAAGCAAATTTTATTTTAAAACTTTGAAACAACACACAAACTAAGACAAACAGAACACACACTAAGAGTGGGCAATGAACTATCTGACTACAGGTTCTCTAAGTATAAAGATGATACAGCAATACCACTAAATCAGAAAAATTAAACTCACATTTCTCTATTATGGTCAATTGTTTAAAGATACCTAATAAAATAGCAGAAGAACATCTTATTGGAGCTTACAGCATCTTATATTGGAGCTTAATAAAGAATTACTCCTAAAAGAGACAGAAACACAAAACATATATATCTTATAAGTGAATCTAAAAACAGTCATGAGATTGTCTTAGACATAACATTTTATTAGAAATACCAGGGGGGTAAGTTGTATAGGTTGTGACTTTCGGCTTTTAGTACTCATTCTTCAAAACTGTAGTCTCACAGAAGCCTTTAAACCTATCTTAAATATTACATATTCTTGACAGTTGTGTGTTCTTGGAACTGAAGCTTAAGAGAAAACAACAAACACATGTATCTCAAAACTCATGAAGTTAGACACACTGGAAAATTAGCAAGACACAAAACACTGAAAGAAAAGCAAAGATGCAGCTGCAAGATTTGTGAACTTACATTTGAGTGTTTCTCCCGCATAAGGGATATGTAGCTTAAAACGATCACAGCTGGGTCCTGGGGTCAATGATGTGCAGCTAAAAATGAAGACAAGAATAGAAAGAACATGCTAAGCAGTTACAGATGGTAGCAAACAGTAACATTATTCTACAGGATACAAATGACTAATAGTAAAGATATTGTGACTACTAGAAATACTCATCCATATGATTCTGACAAAGAAGAAAAAGTGGGAAAGATGCAGGAGGTCCATTCTCTTGAGCAGCAGTTCTCACAATAGCATAAATGTTAGGGTTTCTGCCAACTCTCTCCTATTTTATAAAGAAAACATACATGCAAAATGCCCTGGTTTGAATGTGTTATCAGAATGCGATCAGTCAGTGAAAGACATCAAGTTCTCTGCTTTGTATACAATTTTGCAAGTCACAACTCTGTATGTCACAGTAGCATGGTTACCTGCTCTCTTATCACTGCCACCATATAACTGGAATCAATCTTCATTTTAAGCCACCAACAGTTACTAATTTTTTACCTATTGTAACATTAATGTTTTCCCTTGTGGAAAGTCTCTCAGTAGGGTTCAAGAGGGCAAGTTTCAGAATTGGCTATCACAGGATATAACAACTAAGCATGTATGTTTTTGGTATGTGACTCTCCTGTTTATCTGGAGCACAAGAACAGCAGCTAGGACTCATGGTTGCAAGTGACCATTTCATGAACAGAAAAGTCACTGGAAAACTGTTTAATGCCTAGGCCAGACATGATCAACTTCTTCGTAGCTTTTAAGACATAAACAAAATTTCACAAATAAAAAATCTCAAGATCTCAGCTGCAAAAGGAGAAACAGGGACACATATTATTTCACTGGCAGGAATGGTCTCTGCTTTGGGCTGCTGGGTATATGACGAGTCCCAGGAGCAAAAATACTGGAAGTCCTTAGAATTTCATTGCTTTATGTTTCTAGGGATCCTGATAGCCCTGAATCTTCTCACCAGTCTAATATTATTGAGAATTGTTCATAGGCCCAGCACAATTGCTGCAAGCCAAAAATAAAAATCATACTGCTCAACTCCAGGAAAAATACTGAATGGTAAGGCAGACAAAGGTAAAATAACTTGCCTAAACTTAAATATCATATCACTGGTAGAGCTCCAACACATGACACTGACAAAATATTGAAACAAAACCCACATTTATTGGGCTATAACACAGCCAAAAGCAGCAAGATAGGTAGGCCAGAAAACTGTCAGAAATTCTGATCCTACCTTGTCAATAGCAACATCATAACTCCCGCAGCTCTGTCACACTGCAGGAGAGGCATCAGGGCAAATGGAACATTCTTAATTCTCACTCACATATTCAAAACAGTTCAGAGAGCCATTTCTCCCTGGTGCTGGCTCTACAGTATCTTTTCCTCTTTCCACTTGCAAGTTATGAAAACTATATACACTAACTTCAGACTATTTATATTCTGTGAACTACATTTACTACAGTCAAATTTGTACCTGCATGTATCTTCCTCAAAAAGAATCAACCATAAAACTACAGATTAATTAGCTAAAATTTTCCACAAAAATACTAGAAAACATAAGCAAACTACTTGTGTGCAGATAGAATCTAAGACAGATACAATTAAGATCCACATGCAGTTAACAGCCTACACTGATTGATCAAGAATACACCATATTTTTTCAATCACTACAGAAATTAGAAATTTCAAAAGGAAGAAATACATGTCCTATCTTTGCCTTAGAAAGCTTTTTGCAACATCTGGTCAGAGCACCATGAGAAGAAATCCAGAAAGACAAAATTTAGCTATAAATTACCTACTATCATGTAGGTGCAGACTTGAATGGAAAGCAAGTTTCAAAAAAGATTAGTTCACATCTTGCTTCATCCAGGATGAATGCCCTGACTTGGTTTTCTTCTGCTGGAATAATATTTCATGGTTTATTGAAAGATTGATGATGGAAAAAAAATAATGCTTTGTGAAACCTGCTGATGATGCAAATGTGAAAGGGAATAAAGCATGTCAGAGAATAGGAGCAAAGTTGAAAATGTTTTGATTTAATGGTTGTACTACTTATTTTTAAATTTCATCTAGGTAGGGCTTATTTAAGAAAATCTTATATTAAGAGCTTAAGAAAGGTTATGGTTAACCTTTCTTAAGGTTAAGAAAATGTAACTGAAGAATAGGGAGCATCACCAGTCTCACCGGGAGTAAAATCACTTTAAGAATACAAAAGATTGGATCCCTAGAGCAACAGAAACAAGAGAATATAATTATTTTCCAAACTGCACTTTTTTCCATAGGTAAGAACAGCACAATGGGAGTGCCCACTGTTAGGGTGTTTTAATGGCTGTGGATGAATTTAACAGTTAAATGGATATTACTAGCTACTTCCAAATAATTTCTCTGGCTTACAACAAGTAGAAGGCAAATTATTGGAAGCATACAAAAAAAAAAAAAAAGGCAATGTAAAACCCCTGCAACATCACTTAATGAAAATTTCTTTCAAAGTAACACAGGTCACAGTCTGAGATATTTCTGAAATACCATCAAAATTACACTGCAGTTAGCTTTTCAATAGACACAAAAATTTCTGATCTTGCAAACACCCTACAATCTTTTCTTTTAGCACAACAGGCCATTTGGAAATACTTAGGGAAAGTATAATATTCTTTAACATTAAAATAAAAGCCTTATTTAATGGTGAATGTCCCTAAAGCAATACTCAGCACTTTTCCTATATTATTATACTGCACTAGAGATATTTTTTATTTTATTGGTCTAGAAATTACAGAAAGTGACAGTATTACCCTTTTTTCCCCCAAATTGCTCTCTGGCTGGGCTGCACAAGAGACTTCAATAACTGCAATAGGCTGAGCAACCAAGCAGAAATATATGCATACATTTGAAAGGAGGCAGTTTCTCTTTAGAATAAAAAAGATGCTCTTTTGCTCTTTAGCAAAAGAACAAAACTCCTAAGGCAAACCAAAACTTTGGTACATGTAGGAGTCTATGCGTGACCTTATTTCAAAAGAAGGTCCCCAGTAATGGCCTGGCTATCAACATTATCTCCTGCTTGAATTTCCTTCACACAGAACCTCTTAAAACTGTATATATATAATTGACTCTGAAACATGACCTCTGTCTTCTCCAAAATGTAAGGCTTTTGTTTTTTGGAAATGTGATCCTTTTCCTTATTGTGGTCCACACAATTGTAACACTTCAAGAGGAATTACTTGTAACAAAGTTTTTTAAAGATTACTTGTTGTCCCTTCTTTACAGGGAATTAGCACATAGAATAATACCTGGTGTTGAAAATTAGTATCATAAACTGACTCTATCTCATGATATATGGGTGTGCTATCTCCTTCTTTATTAATGGAAAAATATTACACTGGTTTGCATTTATTAATCTAAGTAATCAGTATTTTACATAAGAAAGCCACTGAAGCAGGAATTAATGCTCTGATGCTCAGACCAGTGATATGTCTTAGTCTTCAAAAGATGATTAATGCTAATACCACAAGATTTCCCATACTGCTTTACTTACCAAAATATCAAAGAATCACCATCTTGAAAAGTTTCCAGGACCAAGGATATCATTAAGTGTTTTGCTTAAAATCATATTGCCCTATCCAAAGAGGCTGTGCTGAGACTTATGGTTGGAAATTAGTAGGTGGAACTGAGTATACAGCAACCACAGCTGAATACAGCATGTTCCCTTTTACAGCAGATTTTTAGCTAAGTACCTTGAGCAGATACAGCAGATTAAACACAAACTGAGATACATTACATCCTTACGAAGTAATTATTCCAAGTAGGCGACAAGTAAAACTTTCCTTTGTTGAGTGTTTGATGCACCTTACAGATTGTGTGTGACTATTGGGAAAAGGTTTCTTTCACAGTTAATACAACACACATAAACTAAGCCCATTCTTATTCAAAGTCACTTTTAGCACCTGATGCTTAGTTATAAGTGTTCAGAATTCTTTATCAGTCATAAAAGGAAACAGAAAATATTATCCAAATAAAACAATAACAATTACAGTAACAATACAAACCAGGAAAGTCACTCAGTTCTGCTGCTTGGAATAAGGCCTAGAACAATAGGTATAGTACAATGTATTTTTCTGCAAAATTGATCCTTTTTCCAAGAGTATCCTAAAAGCCTTTAAGAATGCAGTTCTACTTGAGTTTAACAGCAAGGTTTCCTCTTATACCAGTGTATTTGTGATTATTTTGTTGACTTGACACTTCTGTTTTGTTTAAGCTAAAAAAAAAAAATCCCTATTTTGATATTTTACAGGATTGAAGCCACAATGATATGGAAGATTCTGATAACCCAAGATTTCAACACCATCTTCCCATCAACTAGTTTTCTAAAACTATCACTTGAAAGCATTCCTAAGAGAAGCAGCTTTAAATTATTTGGGCTCTGGTAAGATCTTATCCAAAATTATGTTCTGTGACAACTGAAGGGATCACAGTGGAAGAAAAGCACAAGTGTTTATCACCTTAATCAAGAAAGTTAGGAGATGGATGGTTATTCTATCCAAAGACTTTTTAAAAAACCTACAAAAACCTAAACCCACCACTTTATATCCCAAAATTCCAGTCAGAGACTTGTTTTTCATGCCACTCCTAAAACCTCCTGCTTAGAACCATAAAAAAACCATAGCAAACATTCAGAATTGCCAACAGAGGTCCAACAGCTCTACAGGAAAATGAGTAATCTCCTTTTCATAACTTTTTTTTTTTTTTTAATTTGTGGTATAGGTGTAAGCCTAAATAGTCACATCATTATCTGACGACTATCATATTTACTGATTAAAACGTATGCAATGCATTTAGTCATTCTTCCTTCATGGATCACAGAGAAGCTTTGCTGCCTTCACTTGGAGCAGACAAATTGTCAGTGAATTTTACTGTACAATAGCAAAGTCAAATTAGACAAAGAATTTTAGCCTCTATAATCTCAGGAACTTAATACTGCTACTGCCTAACCTGAATAGTCAGAGATGCAAAAGCTTCTTTAATCTCATGATGCTTAGGGTGCTACACTCACTGTTATTGAGGATAAGTACTTCCTTGGAAAACAGACTTTTGCGGCTCGGTCTGGGGGTCTCTCTGACCCCCCAGCTCTTCCAGCAACAATCCTGGATAGACATCTTGAGAAGGAGCTGCTGTCCGGGGAGTTCCAGGCAGCTTCCAGCCAGGGATAACCCTTAGGACCATGGCCTGAGGCTTCAAGTGATCAGCTCTTTTAGAAGTGATTTCTGCTCTTGTGATCTGCCCAGCCAGCTCCATTCAGAAGTTCCATTCAGGGGTTACCCTAGCCACACGGAAGACCATGTGGTGTTCCATGGGAGTTCTTTAATGCAGGCTTCAGCGAAGGGGGGCAGTGATTATCTACCACTGAACTGGGCAAAAGTTGGGGTTTTTATAGGGAAAGGGAGAATTGGGAAAAGGACCAATGATCTGAGACTGGGATAAGATGACCAATAGTTTACAAGGAGATAACATGGGGTCCTGAAGCAGGAAGGGGTCCACAGCTTAGTCACCATGACTAGGCAGTTTTGTCTTAGGGAGTAGATCCCCAGGGAGGAGACCTGTCAGAGGACTGGGCTTCCTCTACAACAGACAGCTGTTTTTTGTTCTTGCGTAAAAGCCAAGAAAGCTTCACACTGCGTTAGAGACCTCAATGGAGAACACAGCTAAAAACCAACACATACACAGAAATAATAAGCAACACGACAAAGTCAGTCCTGACCACTGGCTATATTCCCAACCCCTCCCACAATATCTAGGTCATGCTTCCAACTGTTACAATATATGTCTTATAAAGATACTGTTACAGGACAAGGAGATCAAGTGACTTTCATAATACAAGAGGCTAAGAATGAATACTATTTTAGGAGTGACAAGACAAAGTTCAATCAGAGTTCCAGAAGCTGAAGGTTTTGCCAGCAAGAGCCAAATACTTCAGAGGCAAAGACAGGTTGATTGTTTGTTACCTTTAAGAGGCAACAAACTCAAAATTCCACCCAAAACTCTTATGTGGCATTTGCTACGAAAAGCACTTCAGTGTTCAAATCCAGTAGAACAGCCTTTGTCAATGCCTTCAGATTTTCATTTCCTCCAGTTTTTGTAGATGTAAATCTGCTCCAGTGTACCTTGATGACACAGTATTTAATCCCATTTAATTAAGAATATTGCAGAACTCACAACAGATGGGTATGCCATGTACAGAGGCATTAAGAATAATTAAAGTGTGTGGAAGGTGGAGGTGAATAAAAGGAAGACCAGCAGGTTTTTTGCAAGATCAGGAAACAGAAAAATGGTGAAAATCACATTTTAGAGCATTGACACTAATGATAAAACCCTGGATCAGGTGGTGGCTCCCTGCAGCATTGCACAAAGCTTTACAAGCTCCTACATGGTATTTAGAGTATTGAGCAGCTGCTCCTGAAAACAAACTGATCCATCCAAAATTTTGTCAGTCAGGCAAAATTTGAAATTGGAGAGATGGTCTAGTCAACAAACTTCCACCTTCAGTTTCCCTTCTTTATATAGACATACGTATTACACGTAATAGAGAGAGAGAGAGAGAGGGACTTGCTCTTAAAAGACACACACCATTGCTTTTGGGAAATTCAAACACATTTACATTTAATCACTACTTAAATGCATCTCTTAATTAAAATACTAAAATCCAAAAGTCAACTGAAAATTATTCAAGAAACATCCCAGTAGTTAAACTCACTGTTTTCAGAAAACTCATTTGTACCCCAACTGGTTTCTTCAAACTTAGTATAAAACTAAACTATAGACAAAGACTACTTCTGGCATTGCAATAAAGTTGTTTTTGAATCCTGATAGTATAGGTGATATTCCATAACTGCAACAGCCATTTCAAGCCACAGTTATCATCTGGGAAATTCTAAAGTGTTTCCAGATATGTCAACTATATCCTCAATATAACCTTCGTCTACCGTAAATGCTGATCTTCCTATACATATGTTTATGTTTTTTTGTAAGAAGTTCATCACACTAACTGGAATTTTTAGAAAGCCATGAGATGTGAGGCAGAACATATATACTAGAAAAACAACCCCTCAGTTCCCTTCTGCACTGGTAGGCAGATTTGCATTTTTTAAACGTAAAGTTCAAATAACTATTTAAAATCAATTCAGCTGCAAGCAACCTGCTTTCACTAGAAACACTATACAAAAGTATCTTATGCCTGTCTTAGTAAAACTAATACAGCATTTGAATATTAACAGAAAATGTAGTTTTTATTTTTTTTTTTAAATGAGTGAGGGTTTGCCAAAGCAGATGTTGCAGGTGGTGACAGCTCCGGGATTCTAGAACTACAAATCTAATTCAGAGCTGCCTGCGTCTTGTGGCAGGAGTTCTGCAGTCACCAAAACACAGTTGACTCTGCTGGAGGGAGATGTCCAGCCCAACCTCTCTGAGGGAAACAGAGGAAGCACACCTATATATAAATATTGAAATCATCTCAGAGAACTTCTACATAAAATTGAAACTTCACATGACTGGGTTTTTTTTAGCACCAAACTCCCTGTTTACTTAGCCTAGTAAAGCTAAGTTTAGAACTGCTCTTTTCCAGTCACTGCAGCAGGACAGGTTGGAAGGTGCTACCACAAAAAAGAAACTTCAAGTACCACATCTACTGTACTCGTAGGTGAACGTGAAAGAAAAGCTCTGAAACAATCTCAAAACTTTCCATTCATAAAATCTCTGTAGTTTAGGGTGCAAAATCATTATTACTGGGTCTCAGGGAGCTAACGATGATACTAATTAAGAAAAATAATTAAGCATTGACAAAGTTTCCAACTAAACATATTTTACAAACATGCTTTAGAAATGTTGATAATCAAACTGATTTCCTTTGTAAGCAAGATCTTTTATACTCTGGTAATTGCATGTAATTCTTTTTAAAGACTACACATTGCACACACATGCCTCAGAAGAATGAAATAGAAGCAGTAAATGGGAATTTTAATGAGGGAATGATCAAAAATTGAACAGAAATAAAGACAATCATGATGGGACAACACTAATAATGTATACTCTAGTATAGTATGTTTAGGTAAATAAACTAGTGAATTCACAGTATCATAAACTGTCACATGTTCATAGAAGGAAAAGGCATTCCTTCATTATACTGTAAGACCAGCTGTACTCCAAATTCTTGGAACTCATAAGCAAATTTTTAGCGAAGAGTATGAGGGAGTGCAGATGCATCCTTTGGATTTACTTCATCTCCCTCCCCTCCTGACAGATTCAAACCATGTTTCAGATTTTCACAGCTGCCATTCAATTATCTATTACTTTGCAATGAATTACAATCTAATAATGTGTCACATGTTTTATTTCTACTGTTCATTAAAGTGAACTCCGTTTCTGGAGAAAGAAAAATAGAATCAGACAGGGAGTATTTTTACTTTAGATTACTCTAAAAGAGAATCATTCATCATCAAGAATGAAATTACAGTCAACCACCTGGAGTTTCATATCTTTTCAGTGTTCACAGAGAAAGCATACTCATACAGGAAACCACAAAAGCTGAGCTATCATAAACATCAGCTTTAATAAGCCATGTAGCATTGCTCACAATATTGGCCGTAGTAGCCATAAAGACTCTCAATTCATTTTTTTAAGTAATTTATTTCATTTTATTGGAAAATGCAGTGACCTGGTAGCAGGGAAATAGCTCAAGGACTAAAATCATAGTCCACGTTTATATATTTTCCCCCTTTAACAAACTAAATAAACAATAAATGGGTCCCACCCCTGCCCAGGATGTGGGGGATGGAACTACATGATCTTTAAGGTCACTTCCAACCCAAACCATTCTATGACTCTATGGATATTAGGAGTGATCGCATGTCTTTTGCATTTCCCCTTCAAAGTTTTCTTCTATTTGCAGAGTTTTAGATCTTCTTGGTCACAGCTGTCTATATTCATTGTTTTCCTAATTTATAGATTCTCAGAAGAAATTTATATTAATACAGCAATGAATTCAGTTCTTTGGATATGAAAGTTAGGTCAAGCAAGGATCACCACATTTAGAACATAAAGCCATAGTTTGCAGTCACACACTTATTCAAAAGGGCAACTTCAGATTAAGTATATTTATATAAAATATTACAAGACTGAAGACACAGCAGTCTTGTAATATTAACAATGATATTGTTTTTATATTTATATAATCTATTGAATACTATATATATAACACAGTAATATTAACAATAATAACACAGCAGACACAAAGCCTATGGAAAGATAACACCTAAATAAAAATATCAGTAGTTCTCCTATTTCTAGCATTATTTTAGATTAATTATAACAATAAAGATATGCAGTAGTCTAAAAAGATCGAAAGGAAAAGGAAATTCATAGGTAGAAGTACAACAGACCACTCCATGGAACTGCACTTGCAGAAAGCAAGCCCCACATTGCTGCATGTTACATTTTATCCAGAAGTCTTGCTCAATAACCCTTCAGCTCACCTTTTCTTTCTCTAGCTTCTCATTCTCACATTAATTCTCACAGTTCACAGCCACCTCAGCAGTTCTAATACTATTTTCAAGATTACACCATAAAGCATAAAGCATTATTCGCCCCATGGTCCCACCAAACTATTCCTGAAGAAAGGAGTTCCATGTACATTTTTCTTGATGACAGTCACAAAAATCCTCTTCTTCCCAGCAGATGCTTGTCCTTGCCCTTACCATCCAGCTCCCTGTTTTCTCCCACCATCATACTAGGAGCTAGGCTCATTTCTTATTAGCCTCACAGGCACAGAAACCATGTAGGACCTCCTGCAATGCCAAGACTATTTATAAGCCACCTTTAGATCCCAGTGAAAAGAGGGTCCACTCTACCATAAGTTTTTTTTAAGCCTGAGTCCTCAGCCCACCACAGATACCATGACCTGTCTTCATGCCACTTCCAGCACCTCCCCTACACCTCTAAGTTCTCCCCCTTTCTGCCTAATACAATTCTACCTTCTAATACTTTCTACCTAATACAATTGAATTTTGCCTATACGCAACAGGTTAAAACTAAAACAATGAAAGTCATGTTCATGGAAGACACTACACCACTAGAAATCTCTTAAGAAATTATTCCTTCTAACTGTCTTCATTGTCTGTTTGCAGTTGGCCTGAAACTGTATCATTTTCATAGGGTTTAAGTTAAGGCTTATGATCAACACTTATGGCAGCCTGGAAAACAGGATAGATAATTGTCATCTGTTAGTTTGAAAATTCTCATTTTTGACTGAAACCAACATTCTAGAGGAAGGAGTAGAAAGAAAGAAAGAAAATAAATTGGGAGACATTTTGAAAGGTCAGCAGTAGCCCTAACTATAAACAAGACCAATCTAATTAGGTTTTTCTAGTGAACAAAAAACTGACCATCCAAAACAGAGCAACTATTACTAGGTCATATTTTTGGTTTAAAGATATTAGTTCAGTGATGCACACATTTCAGTCATGCACAGGAATCTGCTGTTGGGTTTTTAGGCAATAAAAGTTTAGAAGATTTTATATTCGGCTTTTCTTTTGTTTCTTTCCCATAATGAAATTCTGCAATTTCCCCTAATTAACTCAGTTTTATCACTGGGATTCTTTAACTGTACAATAATAAAAATTTTCAGTGCTACTGGTCTAATTTTATTCTTTCAGTCATATACCACAGATTACAGAGAAAAGAACCTGTGGCCAACACTGGAGTGGTTTGCCTCAGACACAAATTCCCTTCTCTCAGGAAAGACAAACAAACATGTTCCCTTTTACTGACTTTTACTTTTCTATGGATTAATTAGAAGGTTTACTTTTACCTCATGGACTGACCTTAGCATCTTCAATAAAAACATCAAGAGCAAACCGAACTATGTTAGTTTATACATACAGCTCTAAGTATTCTTTTGACATGCTCACTTTCAGTTAGAGAATAGCTGCTTCAAAGAATGTCTACACTGGGCAGTGCAATGCCAGGTAAATGCCTAAGATTGAATATAAAGAAACAGACTAAAAATAATTATATATTATTATTATATATAATTATATATTAATTAATTATTACATTTCATTATTAATTCTTACTTTGCACTAGATCACTTCTAGAGAATGATCTTTAACACTGTTGCATACTGGTCTGTCAGGACAAAACATCTGATTATCTCCTATGCTTTTAAAGCTCCTAATCTCATCAGACAATGTCTGCAACAAAAAGGCTAAAACAAAAATTCAAAATATTTTGCTTAAGCTTCATCTCAACTGTACAACACCTTTTTAATGTTATGCCATGTATACATGCACGCATATGAGAGAATCAGGCATACAAGAAATAACTACATGTGAAAGACTGGAAGAATTTACTGACCACCTATCCAGGAAAATATTCTTCTCTACTAAGGAGAAGCAAAAAAAAAAAAAGTGAGCTGTTCTCATCTTCTGGTGAAATGCAACATGCATCCAAGACACATAGGATGCTAGAGATCTGTTCAGTTCATATTAAAACAAATGAAAGGATTTGGAAGTGAATAAATTGGACTGGATACCAATTATTACATTTTAGCTGTCTTTATAGCAAAAAAAAGTCTTAGGAACTTTATTTCCTATAGTGATGCAGAATACAAAGAAATGAGAGACATCTGTTACAACAGTAAGACCTGGGCACAGACCTGCACTAACACAAGCCTCATTTTCAAGAAGCATTCAATGAATTCCCAAGATATGGATAGCAAAACCACATTTAAATACCTTGTTAAGGTACGCCTTTCCAACAGCATTTGGCACACTATCCGTACTACATCATGTGATGCTTTCTTTACGCAGAAAAGAAACAGTTGTATCAAACAGTTCCTTCTCATTTTTTTTAAATTATAAAGGGATAGACATTGCATTTACCTTCTTCAAGATCAAACAAGAGGAAGCTACTTACTGTCAAAAACACCATCAAAGACATATTGTGCAGTATTTAAACTGAAAAAATCTCAGGAAAATGTATATAGTCTTTTAAATGAGAGCCCAGGTTACTGCAATTATTTAGTGCTACCTTTACTTTTTAAAATAATTTATTTCCTCATAGCACTTGAAACTGACAAACACATGCTCTTTTATTCTGAACAACTTCAAGCACGTTGTTTAAAACTGGTGTAAAAAGAATGCCAAACATTATGGAGAATATTTACAAAATTATTGCCAAATGTATACTCTGCACTTTGACTTTTTACCAGACAGACATTTTGCCTTTCTTCATCATTCAGAAACAAATGTAGGAGAGTGCTACCTTGGAGACAGTCAAGTCTTTTTTAACCATCAAGAAAAACTGCTGTTCCAAGTTCCAAGTGCTGCTCCACAGCAACATCTCTATCAAACTGTCCCATAAGACCTTCAGCCTTTTACATTTTACTTGAAAGATAACAAACTTCTAGTAGTAAGATTCTTTGCACTGGAGAACTAGATTTGTCATCAGGAACTGGAATGAAACAAATTACTTTGTGAAAAGGTAAGAGTTTATGACTTATCCAATATAGGATTATGAGTAAAGGACCCATAAGACCACACTTCTAGAAACTGACACATCCCTTCTAGTACACATTTTACACAAAACACAGCTATTTTCAAAATCAGCTTTTCATAGTACTTTTGTTCAGAAATCAGATTCATTAAAATTTATACATAAACAAGACAAACACATGTTAAGAAAATTACCGACAGACACCAATGTGAATGATGGACATCAACCTTCCTCAAGTAACTAAAGTAAAATCTTTCATTTTAAATTAATCAAAAGCAAAAGATCAAGCAAAAGTTTTAAATAACTGCTACAGTATTGTAATAGCATTTCACAGCTAAAATCAACATTATTTCACAAATTATGCACATAAAAATGAGTATTTACTTTAAAAAGGGATATGCCCAGAAAAAAGGGAAATACTGAAGCATATTACAGTCTACTTGGTAACAGAAAAAAAGTAAATCATCATTGCTTCCTAGGAAGCATGGCAATAAAGTTATAAATATCGTAGTACAGCTTGATAACAAACTTTTATGTTAAAATTTACTCCAGAAATAGATACATTCTTTTGACCACTTCAGAGGTTTCTTTCAGGAACATAACTACGTGCAACATAGCTCAATAACAAGCAGAGAGGCAGAAATCAATAGTGAATAAGACAAGTGAAAAGAACAAAATACTAACATGTTTTACTACTAACCACTTACATAAAAATTCCACAATTAATCTTCTCATAAATATGGAATAAATATAACCATGAAAGTATGAAATTTTAAAATTTTTTATGAGTGGATATCTAAAAAAAGAGAACCTTAATATATGCAGCTTTATATCACTGTATTCATTTTGAAATTTTGCCTGGTGGAACAGATCAAAGTAATTTAAAAAACAAAATCAAGTTTGTTGAGTAAAGAAGAATGGGCTTGCAGCATAATTTGGAGCTCAAGCATGGGCCCTGATGAACAGCTGTAGGGGAAAAAAAGATTTCTCAAAGGCAATGACCAGCACAACTGTGTCTTTCACTCCTGTAATGCACCATAGGAAAAGCAGCAGTCTCTTAAATAACTACATTATACTACAATTAAACACCCTTCATATAGGAAAATATCTTCTATTTCTAAATCTACATAATCACTTTTCCCTATTCCACAGCTTTCCCATGATTATATGTGTAAATGCTAAGAAAAATGCCTCAGCCACAATTCAGTTGGTTATGAGTAGATTTTAATATCAACTTAAGATGGGTCAGTATTTCAAAGAGACTCTAGTAGAGATTAACCGCATGACACAATAAATGGCATTGACTCAAGTGGCAGAAGTATTTTCTTTGGGTCTAGAACAAAGTAATACACTATGCAAGAGTTAAAAATGCTTTCATCCACTCTGTCATCTTGAAGAATGTCTTTTATTAATGCAACACAGACGCCTGCCAGGTTTTTCTTATCACCAGAATCAATGCTGTTTAAGGTCCTATATTTCAGACGTGAACTTACACTCCAGTTCTACTTTTGTTCACTGTGGGGGCCTATTTACAAGAAAACTTACCACCTAACCTGTTGTTAGTATTTCTGTTGAAGAGTTTCTTTTCTGTTATACCATATTACTGAGCTCCATTTGGGGCTCTGCATCAGCAGAAGCCATATAAATTCTATAAATAGTACTTGGTCCTGAATATCCTAATCATAGATGTAAATATATGTGTCTTATGAGACTGGTACTGTCTAATAAGTCTGTAAAACACAAAGACATTATGAAACTGTAACATATTATTATAAAACATTTACATATTCAAAGACTGTAAAACAATAGGATTTCCTTATTATGACATATTTCCCTCCCACACTTGAAAGCAAAGCAAATTAACATATCATCATACTTCATACATCTAACATCAGCTCTTTAATACCATTTATAAAACACAACAAAAGTTGTCAATCTCAGCAGTAAGTCAGAATAAGTGCAAAATAAGTTCCTTACTAAAACTATCTGACATATGGATTGACTTTTCAAATAATTAAAGGCTTAATATGCTTGCCATTTACAAATCAAGATCAACTAATGTGATAGGCTAAAATCTGGTAGTTAATCTTCTACTGGAGAAACAGAAAGGTAATACTTTCCACTTCTGAGAATGTCAAAACCAAGGCTCTGAGTGGGCAAGGCTCTATAAGTACTACTTTATTGAGTATGTTACCATCATTCCTTGTCAACCACAGCTCCTGTTTCTAAAACCTAAGAAATGAGAATGGATAGATCTTCACTTTGAACATTTTATTTTGCTATACACTGTAAAGCACTGGGTCATTAGGGAAGGGGTGTAACAACGGTAATTCCTAATCTTTTTAACAGTAGCAGTGTGGTATGTGACAGTGGAGCAACCATAGTTCCTCCCCAGAAGCTTACAGATGCTTCTGTTTTCAAAATTAATAGCTACTGAAGTGATTCCGTTAAATATTATAAGATTTTAAAGGCTTCAGTAAAATTGTATTTATTATTAAAAATCTTCCACATAACACACTAATAAAAGCAGAGAATATTTGCATGTTCTGTAATAACCTCAAGCTAGGCTAGAGTTTTAACAGCCTAGACTAGCATGTGTACAACCCTCGTCATGTGTCAATAAATGTACAATCACTATTCAAAAGCCAAGTTTCTGAACTGATAGTACTCCCAAGTGGTCATATTCATTTGCAAACAAGAACTGCTCTTTATCTAATTTCAAACATTTAATCTAGCACATTTAATCTAAACCTGCTTGGTTCCACTTTCTTAGTTTAAAGCCTGATTTCAACCCATTGAAACTGAAGGGAGTTTTGCAATAGATATCCTGAACTTCATCCCCATTTCTCTAAAAACAGTTCTCATTTTCTTCCCATTTATGACCGACTTCAGCGTCCACACTGTTCTGTTTCTTCATGTTGATATCAGCTACATTTGCCTCTTCTTATTATTTTGTCTGCATTATTTTGTTTCCTTTTAAAAAAGTGTAATGAAATTATACAGGGGTTTGGGTCATCTCGTGATGCAAGGATAGTAGAGGAGAGTAGGCCAATTACCTTCATTCTTGAACTCTCAAAGCCCTATAAAGTTTTCCTCAACAAGTCAGTATGCAGCAACAAATTTATATCTATTGACAAGGCTGTGGGTTGGGGAATTTGTTATTTATCAGCTGACATGAGACTCTGCGAAACAGTCAGTGGAGTGTCAAAGAACTCTTGTATCAAAGGTTAAGGACCACTGAACTAGATCCTAAGTTATGGAAGGAACATCTCTGTAATACTGATTCATCCATCATATGGTAAGTAATTTTGCACTATTTGCCAGTTCAGCAACAGCATAAAACACTAAATCATTTACAAAGATTTACATCTTTTTTTGTATCATTTACAATGTGGAAATATAAGGAATTTTGTATTTCCATATTGACACATGAATTCAAAATTTCCTGCTATAAATAGCCAAAAATTTATTTGTAGCAAACAAAAATCTTTCCTAAAAACACATGCATTAAATTTACATTTCAAAGAAATTTCAAGCAATTGTTAATTATTCTGTTTACAGCAATGGTTTTAAGAAACTAGTTGTACCAAAAAAAAAGAAAACCTTCAAAATAATTCTGAAATAAATGAAGAATCTTGATTATCCTGACTGCATCTCCTAAAAACCTCAAAGTAAAACAAAGACTCAACATAAAGAATGAGGTTTATGCTTATGTTCCAGAACAGGGAAGAAAGTATTTCTAACACATGCATTCAGGTGGGCCAGAGTCTTTAAACAAGCTATGAGACAACCTCTGTCAGATGTTGTACTTGTCTGTTAACACCACGTTAACAGAGATACTATAAAATTTGAATCACTGGGTTTGAGTGACAGGTGCAGCTGCTGGTAGCTTTTAGATTTTTAAAGAATAAACTCCTACAAAACATTCAGGTTTTAACAAAGGAAATATAAGATCTTCTTGGCAAAATCAGTGGCCAAAAACTTGAGACACGTAATAGAAATACCCATGAAGAGTCAGCTAGAAAACACCACTTTTTATTATTTTAATCTTTTACTTTAAAGGCAGGCAGCATAAGCATTCAGTGGGTAAAGAGCAAACTCCTTACCTACCTCCCAACAAACAGTTGTGTTTTCTCTCTACTTTTCTTTGTATTCCTTTCTTAGATTTCAATTGGAAAAATGTAAGAGCTCCCATCACAGCTTTTCTAGAAGACTAGTTCAAGGGAAAGCAAGATCTAGCATGAAATGACAGCAGCAGATGCAGAACTGCTCAACCTGTCTTAGGTAATTTGCAAGCCTAAATGTCAAGCCAGTCAACACTAATAACAAAGTCATGGCTTCTTACACCTCCATGTAAATCTGTACTCTATCCCAGAACCTCACAGGGAGGGAATGGTTCCTTTCAAACTAAGCCTAGGATAAGAACCTACTTCCTGAAAAGGCATTGTTACAACCAGAAAAGCACCTCTGAAGCTTTTCATGAAACCATAATAAAACAGCCTTCAGAAGCACATTTAAACAAAGTTTTCAGCAGAATTGTATTTTAAACAACAGTGATTTGTGGAGGTTCTGGACATCTTTTGTTATTTTTATTAAGCTATCGTTCAAAATGATACACAAAGCAGTAGTCTGTACCAACAATATATCTAAAGCAAAAGTAATTTCAGTCTCTGAGCTCCTGTAGCAAAAAAAAATACCTGAATCAAAAAGATGTTGTTAGATCCCCAACTCTATAAGAATAAAGCAATTTCTGACATGTGTTATCTAAATATTTCACTCTCCTCATGTATTATTCACAGAGGTTATACACCAAAGTCTGTTTGCATATGCAAATCCCAAAATTCTATTACTACCTGAAAACTAAACTGAATGCTTCTAGAATTAAAAATAAAAGGAACAGCTTGGCTTATTTCAAACAACTGGCCCTACAGCCACTTGATGTACTGAACTTGAGGGAGGACAGGTAAAGGAAAAATTACTTTTTTCTTCTGGTTTGGCATATTCATGACTACAGGTAAGGTCACATAACTTTGTCTTTCAATTTTTGGTTTACAGAGATTGAGTTAGCAGGTGATAAACAACAGAAAAAAGTGTTTGTAATTTATCTCACTGCTGAAAACAGCACTATCAAGTGAGAGCGATGGGAGTGTCTTAAGAAGATTATAATTGCCAAAAAATTTCATCTCTCAAACTACAAAATGGTAGCAAGACAAAAAATAATGTAGCTAGTATGTCAGCTAGTATGTCAACTCCAGCTGTGTTCAATGTGCTTAAACACACAAACCTAATAAAACTCAGTCCTGAGAAGACATCTTAACTGTGAGGGGTTGGGCGTTCTTTTTTGGATGAGGAACTCACCCAGACTTCAAGTCTGTAATCCGTAAACAATTAGTAGCATCTAGTCCTACTTTTCCATTTCTGACCACACTGGAAATGAAGGGCGAAAGTGCTGGAGAAATTCTGTTCAAGGCCACTTCAGGTGACATTTTAGTATGTTTCTCCTTCCTTTTGGCTTGAGCTGCAAAGGGAGAAAATACAATTTAAAAATATCCCACTTATTTGATGTAGATTCACATGTACTCTGCAAATATGAACAGAAAAAAAGCTAAGCACGCAAAAGATCAGGAGTGTAGAGTAACTGAAGTGTTAACCTAAGTGCAGGTTTACAGAGAAAAAATAAACACAGGCAGTTTTTTTTTTCCTCCCGCCTCTGCAACATTCAATGAAGCCTGGTTTTCAGTATCAACATAAAGCCGGAATTATGTCCTAGGCACCTTTAATTAAGACCCTATCCCTCTGAGAAAGAGACATAAAATTGACACTTCACAGCCTAGCCCTTCTTGTGGGCATTCCCAGTCAGTCTGTTATTGACAAGTCACACTTGTTCCACTTCCCCTGACATCGGTGGAACTTACATTAACTGCCATGGGCCCAGGGGTTTGATACCTCTCTGTATTCTCACCTGCAATTTCTAAGAGCACTAGTGTGCCTATAATCTGTATTACTTTTATACTACTTCATTAGGTAGCAATTTATAGGACTTCATGATGCCTTTTAAAAGCTACCACTGCTTCTATTTCAGTGGTATCACCACACTCTTTGAAAGGCATCTTAATCTTCCTTCACGTAACAGATCGGGAAGCTGATGTATACACATTTTAAGCACAGCTTGTTGGGAAGTGCTTGCAATTGCATGACTTTATGCTAAATCAATAAGGTCATTAATTCAGCATACTTTAAGAACCTGTTGCTTTATAGGTGAAATGCAGAAACTAAGCATACACACATTTTAAGTCATTGTACCATGAAAAGACTAGAGTACGTGGACAACAACAGACTGGCAAAAGAAGTGGGAGAAAAGAAGGGTAACTAACCTATTAAAATGTTAATGTATTTTATCACATTCTAAGGCATAGAGCTTCATATGAAAATTAACTGAACTTGGCAGTTTTGGAAAACAAGGCTGTAAATGAAGACAACATAAACTTGCCACTGATAAGTGGCACAGAAGTGCTCATACATAAACCCTCAGCATTAAAAATATTTTAAAAAATAATCATTTAATTGGAAAACATTAATACACACTGCATTCACTTTCTTAAAAATGCTGCATATGTACTGCTGTATTAGTATTCTATAACAAGAGTGTGAACAACTCATGGCAATATTTGCAATTTTCTGTTGTTTCTCACACCCAGTTTACAAATATTAATTAGTAACTAACGGATATTCTACAGAATCTACTAAATCTCTGTAACTGGGAGCAATATTAAATTTCACATTCTGTTCTCATGAAAGCTATTCACACTGGAGTTGCAGGAAGCAATGTTCAAGACTGTTTGTCCTAGATATTCAGAATGTGTCTTAATAAAGCAAAGGCCAGACACCTTAAGGCAAACAGAAAGATTAATAAAGTAAGACTTCCTAAAAACAGTAATTATCTTTAATATACTGGCTCCTACATTTTATGGCAGTGAAGAAGCTGAAAACTAAGTATCCATGCCCTGACACATAATGTGTTCTCATATATGATTTGTTTAATTGACAATAGAACAACTTAAGTTTGTTTAGCAAACACCTACAGCAATTTAAGATACTACCTCTGGTTTGCTACTTTTCTACTAAAAGTTTCTGCCTACTCACCTTTATTCTTCCCCAGAGGGACTGAGAGAACACAAGCCCATACTTGACTTATTTCAATGCAAAGTCCAATGGCTTAGACTGAACCACTAATAAAAATTAGTTTAAGCTAAAATACTTTGCACAAGAGTGGTTACAACTGGGCACATACTTCAGTCTGCTAGCCATGCTGTAGGGAAGAGTAATTTCAAGCAGGGGGCAGCTGGACTGATGAAGTTATGAACTCCTTAAACCATAAGAACATGCTGAAAAACAAGCTATCTAGCTTGCTTGCTTGTCTAGCAATCCTGAAGTTATACATGAAGATTGCAGAATTGTTTCTGAGTTTGACAGAGTTTGACACATTTTATGGGGACTGTGTTATGAGGGTGAAATTGTGAGACAAGATACACCTGGTGATGAACACACTGGCTGAACAGATGCACCTTCCAAAGTGAACTTTAAAATGAGATTCCTTATCTTTATGTTAATAAAATTTGCAGGTATTGTCAACACAAAATTTAAATGACTATTAGGCATTTTTCCATACTTTATTGCATAATTTTTTAAAGTCACAATACCTTCTATTTAACAAGCCAGATACACAATACTTAAAGATTGCTATCAAGTAAACTCACTGACTTACTTTGTAAACAAAGGACTTTACAAACTAGAATACAATTTGTACCAGTTTCCTAAATTTCAGCTGTCATATAAGTTTTTTCCCCTCAGTTTAAGTTTCCCATAGTACTGGAAACTGAACACAAACAAACTCAGGGAAATTAAGGAAAACAAAATTCATTGGACTGTTTCCGTCCCAAAACAAAACCTTTGAAAGAAACAAACTAATAGTTTAATCCTTTTTGATTCAGCTGGCGATCACTGTGACTTCGGGCTAATGTTACACAGGTTTCACAGTAACCGTGAAGTTAGAAGAACCCGGGCACTGCTTTGGGCACATCAGGATACAAGGTACTCTGTCCTTCCATCACCTTCCTCATATCATAATGAAGATTACGAGTAGATTTAAAAAGGAAAAGGTGAATATTGTAATGGAGACCTGGAAGCGTGACAGGACCTGTCCTGTCTAACTCTCTTGGCATTGCCGTCGGCAAGCTGGTTGTGTGGTTTTCACTTTGGGGGCGGGTGGCACGAACTTGCGTCTGGGTGAGAGTGGGAAAAGGAGGGGACTCACGACCGCCGCCTCCTGCAGCCGTGCCCGAACACATCAATGGAATGCTATCAGCAATGTGGATGTGCGGAGCCTCGGGTAAACGCCAAAGTTACCTCAGCCCTGGCACGGAAGACCGCTCAGAATCCCAGAATAGGTAAGGCTGGAAAGGACCACAACGGGTCATCTGGACCAACCTCCTTGCTCAGTCAGGGTCATCCTAAAGCACGTGGCACAGAATTGTGTCCAGGCAGCTCTTGAGTATCTCCAGTGATGGAGACTCCACACCCTCTCTGGACAACCTGCTCTAGTGCTCGCTCACCCACAAAGTAAAGAAGCTCTTCCCCACGTTCAGGGGGAACTTTCGGTCCATCCACTCCCGTTCCGGGCTGACCCCAGCCAAGCCCCGCTCCCGCCCCAGTTGGTGCCGCCACCCGCGGCGCTGCGCCCGCCCCGCCTCAGCAGCGGTGCTAACACCGGCCTCCGCCGGCTCCGGGCCAGAGCCTACCGGCGCCGGGTCCCCTTCCGCCCGCCGCTGTCCCGGGAAGGGCCGTGGCGTTACTCGCTCCCTCCCGCTTTCCCTTCCCCGCTCATTCACCCCATTCCACCCGTCCCGGCCCCGCCATTACCTACGGCGGCCGGAATTCGCCGCTTGGCAACGGCGTGCGCGCCCCCGCCCCGCCGCGCGCCGTGCGCGCCTCCGCTCCCACCGCGCCGCCGCCGCCGCTCCCACCCGGGCCAGAGGGGTCTTCACTGGCCCAACATTGGCGTCCGCCGCAAGTGCCTGTGCAGGCCGTGCCGCCGTGCGGGGTGTGGGACGGCGGTTCGATCGCGGCCGGAGCTGCGCGGGGCAGAGGGGAAAGGGGAGAGGGCGGTCGTGGCAGCAGGCGTTCGGCAGGGACAGCCCTGCCGAGCGAAGGCCCCCGCGGGCAGCCCGTCGCCCCTGGCAACCCGAGAAGCCGCGGCGGGGCCCGGGGTAGGTCAGGGTCCAAGGGCCGCTCCGGCGCCATGGCCGCGGAGGTGGTGGTGGTGGGATCCTGTATGACCGACCTGGTCAGGTTAGTACTGGATGGGGGTTTTCTGCCCGCAATAGGCGGAGCGACCCTGAGGTCACGGGAGCGCAGGGCGTCACGGTGCCTGGGGAGCAGCGCAGGCACGCCGGGCCTCCCCGGGGTAGGCCGGGTCGGGATGCACCCCGGGCCGAGCCAAGCAGGTGTCACTTTTCTCCCCAGGCCGGGATGGCAGAAGCGGGGTCGGCGCCAGGAGCGGCGGGCGGAGCGCTTGGCCCCTGGCAGAGGGAACCACGGCTGAGGCAAAGGAAAGGACTGAGCACAGGCACAAGTTGCTCAGAGGGGTTGTGGAGTCACCATCACTGGAGGCGTTCAGGAACGGTCTGGATGCAATCCAGTACGATGTGCCCTGGGGTGACCCTGCTTGAGCAGGAATGTTGGACCAAGTGACCCGCTGTGGTCGCTTCCAACCTTATCCATTCTGGGATTCTGAGACTCTGAAGGGGGGCGGCTGCGCCCGGGTGATGTCGACTGCAAACAGTACTTTGAAAGAGAAGTGTGGGAACGGGGAGAGGTTTGAATGTGTTGCGTGCCGGAGCTTTGATCATCTGTCTGTGACTCTGGGGAGAGGAGAGGCTTGGGTTTGTGTTTTCAGCTGTGCCGGATGGGTCGGTATTGGCCTTGGCCAGGGAAGCAGCGTTTCGTAGACACCTTCATGGGAAATCTGGAGCATTATCAGCAAAGGATTCTGAAAGCTGGTCAACCGTAACACATTTTCAGTTCAAAGCACACTTGTCTCCACTGGAAATGCGAAAAAATAAGGTTAATATTGCAAAGAAACTGAAGTTAGCTCCATGAATCAGTAGGTTTTAAGTCGATTACTTGCATAAAACATTTTGTGCAACACTTTGAAATGAGATGGAGGGAAACGGGGAGAGAGGGAGGGCTTCCCAAGGTATTCATATCCAAACATATCAAGAAGTGCATATAGGAAGCCCTCGAAAATTTAGCAGCTCTGCATCCCAAAGCTATGGTTTTTATTGTTGTAAAAGTTTTTAAAATTAATATCTTAATTTATCTTTATTCATTATCTTAGCATTTTGTTTTTCAAATTAAATACTTGAATCTCATTGTCTTTTCTTCTTCTTTTTTCTATGTAAGGTTTGAAAATTGAATTTGAAAAATTCAGGTACAGAAGTTCATGAGAGTCCTTGGTTCCAGTAGCCCAGGCTTTGTAGTCAATACTAAATAAGAGGAGAATTCAATCAAAATTGCAAGAATTCACAATGCAAATTCTAACCTGAACTGGCTGGCCTTGTCAGTCCCAGTAAACTTGCAAATTGTGATAAACTTTGATTTGCACTATTTTAAACACATCTTGATACCCTATATGCAGATTTGGTTAAAATAGGATTTAAAGTGTATGTATCTGGACTCCATCAGTTTGTCCTGCTAGGAATTCTGCAATAAAAAAATGTCCTTTATCAACAGACAATTATACCAAAGCCTGTGGGTCAAGAAAGTGCAGAATACATGATTAGAGGAACATGCTGAGGAGTGAGTACTGCTTACGTGTAGACATGTGTTGCAGAAGTGATGAAGCCCCTTAAATAATCATAGAACCTGTGTCAGAAAGTTTTAATGCTCTGTGTAATTTGCAGAACACAGTGGCAACTTTCCAAGAGGAATAGCTGTCTTGTAAGTCAGAGTAAGAACTATGGAACTGATCTTGATGTTATGTGTGAATGAGCTCTCAGATGCCAATGACGTTGCACTGAAATGTAAAATATGGTGCTTTAACCTCAAGACATTCCTTTTCCTGTCTATCTAAAATGTGGGGGAAAAAGTAGTCAAAAAACAGTATGCCAGTTTAAGCACTGCTGACACCTGCAACTTTGGGCTTTTCTTGACACTTTAACAAACAAACAAGAAAACTCCTTACTCCTTTTTTGGTTTGTTTGTTTGTTTGTTTTTTGTCCACTACTGTGGTATGATAGAAATGCAGTCATTTATTTGAAGTCATATTAACTGGCCATACAGTAACCAGAAATTACACCATGGACTGGAGTGACAGATCCTGTTACACTGAGATGAAGTGGCTGAAGAAAAGCCATCTCACATTTCAATCAGTTGAGAGAGTTTCCTAAGTGTACAAATGCTATCACAAGTACATATCTGACTCACGATTATTAGCCCCTGCTTTAAGTTGTGAAGGGCTTTTTATACATGATAAGCCGGTCAGCTTCAGTTGAGAAAGAAGGGATGGCTTCATTCTTTCTGTTACTAGCACAGAACCTCAGGCACTTAAGAAGAACAGTGTGTTTAAATTTAGCTGGCAAGAGTTTAACCTGACCAAACTTTCCATGTAGTACCTATGCAGACATTGTTTAAATGTATCCTGGGTTAGGAAAATCTGGGTAAAATTATTGAAAATTACTAAGCAGTAGGCATGATTCTGCCTAGGTGGAATAGGAAACTATAAACCAGCTTTATGAAATACAGAAACTGTCAGGTTAGGATTGGGATTAGATTCTAGGAGCACAACTCTTGACTGTCTTTGTATATGGGATTTAGAGGGGGCTGCATATTCTAGATTTAAAGCTAGGGTTCATTTTAGCTGGAAGGAGCATTGGGATTTTTTGAGTTTGTCATTTGTGCTGATGTTTCAGTTTATAAAAGACATGGACAAGAGTGATCATGTTAAATGCCTATCACCCATTTGGAAGAGCCTGAATAAATTTTGTGAGAGTTACACAGAGGAAGTCAGACACATTTTTGTATATATTGTGTTTAATAGGCATATTCACTACTCAACACTAAAGCCTATCTTTCTTAGAAGGTAGTAATATCGACCGAGACTCTACCAGAGCTAGACAATGCTGTGTTATAACTCAGACTGGTAAAATATGTTGTTGGCCCTTTAGGACACAACCTAAACAGTCAGCCCTCTGACTGGAGAGCTAGGACCTCAGGGTCAGACTTGAAATGGTAGTGGCAGTCTTGAAATGTTAAACAATCCCAGGTCTGTAGAGGCGGGGTACCAAAAAATCACCATTTGGATATATGGTAGCCAGATTCACCATGAAAAAAAAATAGCATATAATGCTTTTAGTCAGTACAGTAATCTAATGATTTAAAGGAGTGTAACCTCTGTGTGAAATGGAAATGTACAGTTTGAAATGTGCTGAATCTTATATAATGACCAAGACAGAAAAGGACAGGGACCTTTGGTTGAAGACAGATACTCAGATGTAGTTCTGAGAAATAATCAAATTGAGGAGAAAGGGTAGCGTGTCTTAAAAACCTTCTAAAAAGAAGGCCCCCAGTGGTTTGCTTTTAAAACACTGTTCTCACTGGAAATTCTTTTCTCATTGTCCTGCAGCACTGCAGTGGCAGAATGTGGGTTTTCTAAAGTGAACTTCTTATGATCAAAACAACCTCACATACATACATGCAGTAAACCACACTCTTTTGGCTTAATAGAACCAGGAGCAAAACATATTTGTGGTCACAATCACAATCAACACTTCATTGGCAATAGCAGACAATAGTAGTAAAAAACAAAACCGGCATTATTCTATATGATCTAGATATCAAACCAGATTGGTACCATCCATGGTATTATTTAAATAGATTGATTCTCTTCTGACTCATATTTGCAGACTGGTCATGGCATTGGCATTTTAATTCATATTAAATCAGGACAAGACTAAACATATAAACCAATGAGAGTCAGACACACTAAAACAATTAGAATAAGCAGGAGAAGCTTTGGCATGGCAATTTAAAACAGCAGAAGCATAGAACAAAATGTAAGATGGAAAAACAGTCTTTGGATAGTCACAACAACAGTCTTTCAGTTTAACTCAAGAGAATGACACCACAGTCCAAATAGTGGAAAACTGCATTTTTTAGAATGTTCAGAATTTCAGATCTTAGTTTTCTGTGGACTTCTTTCCTCTGATCACATTTCTTCACTCCCTTTAGGGTGCAGAACTAAAAGTTCTGCTTCCAGCCCCCATTTTAGCAACCACCGTTAATAATTACTGCAAGTACTAAACTGACTGTAAGCATTCAGCAAGACAGAAGGGCAAGGCAGAGAAAGCACAGAGAGCTCCATACAGAGTAGTGTGTTGCTGATCTGCAATGGACAGTGGTGACAAATGGACATTAGTATGAACATCCCAAACACATCAAATCCTCTTTGCTAACAGAGCACAACCTCTGCTTGGGCCAAATGGCAAAAGTATCTTGTTAGTGACATTCTGTGTCTTCCTTTTAAGTGTCTAGTGATGATTATTGTCTGCTGAAGTGCTAAAGTAAATGGCTCATTGGCTCATTGGCACACTGGAAATGTCCATGATCCAAAACTATGTACTTTCTTTTTCACAAGTGCAGTATTTGGAACAAGAATCACAGACTTCTTTTGGTGGGAACGTGAAAAAGGAATTTTCTTACGTTTCTTTTGAGTGGTCAGAGGAAGTCTTGCATATGACTTCCTTTTCTTTTTTTCTTTTTTCCCAGATCTCACACATATTCTCATTTCCACCATTTCTCATGCATGTTACCAACTTTTGATGTTTTTGCCTTGTTTTGGTATTTTTTTTTTCCTTTTTAGCTTCTAGCAGCAAAGTGTTCTAGAATCCTTTAAGTCCATTTCATTTGTGTTTTTGTTTTTATCTGTAATGCTTCCCCTGCAGCAGCCACTCCTCATTCTAGTCAATCTGCCATTGCCAGCAGCATGGGAAAGCACAGCCGTGAAGGAATACAAGCTTAGTCCAGTTGAGGAAATTAATCTTTGTATCCATTGAAAGACATCAAGGCATGAGAGAATGTGTCATCTGTGAGTTGTTTCATTTATGTAATAGTGAAAAATCTGGGCTTTATTTCAGACCCAATGCTGTCTTGCTCCTTGTCTTCTTCTCCAAACTAGCAAAGTTTGGGTGCATTTTAAATGCAGGATGTACAGGCTCAGCATTTTGTTGTTCTGCTCTGATTTTAGGGAACCTAAATGTTTAGAAAAACTCCTGTTTGTTAACTTCTCTTGTGTGTCAGGAAGAAAGTTGTGTCTTGGGCCCAAAAAGAAAAATGGGATAAAAATCAAATTGATGAAATCTTCATTAATGGCATTCAGTAAGGAAATTGTCTTCTGTGCTTATACAGCTTTTGAGTATCTCTACTGGCCCAAACACTGGTGACATGGGGCCTGATCCAAGCTCATTCATGTCAAAAGAAGCTTTTCTCTGCTGCAGACTGAAATTAAATTGTCATTCACCAGCAAAATCTGAGTGATAGTTTATTTTAGAGTGAGGCGTAGTTTAATATTCTAGCATGTTAAAGGTATTTGGTGTTATACTCCAGACTTGAAAAGCTTCCAACAAAGTTCCACTAACAAAAAAAAAGACAATATATTGAAGAGGGAAAAAGGAGGGAAAATGTCTGCTTGGGTGCTTCTTAAATTAACATAAAATAAGTAGGGCAAGACCACCAGGGACTTCTTTTAACTCATTATAAGGGCTACATTTGAAATTAAGGTTATGAACCCCAAGCAAGAGACAGTCCACCCTTGATCCCAGCTGGCACCTTCTGAAAGAAACTGGCGTTTGTGCCACAGAGGATGCTGTGCGCCCTCTGAGAAGGACTGGTGGTGCTAGAACACCTGCTCGGCCCTTGTCTTTGGCTTTTATTCATGAAAATGTTGGGGTTTTTTTTCCCTCCACTTACTAAATGGAAATGTGGAAGTTTCAAAAGTTTCTGGAAATATAAATGTGGAAACTGGTCACACAATGTCTCTTAAATTAAGCACAGCAAAGTATTGCTTTCTGGATTCTATTTAATTGAAATGTCCCTGCCCTTTCATTGGGCATCTTCATTTTGTGTCCTACACTACTGTGTACTGTAATTAGGTGCTGTTTTTACTTCCAGAGGCAATTCCATTTCAGCAATAACTGATATGCCTCTTGTTTTTTAGACTCATTTATCTAGTTAAGTTTTAATAGTGTTTATTTAGTAGTGCTATTTAAAAATAGCCCCTATGGTACTACAGTCAAGCCTGTGGTACATGAATTCCAGTTGCCAAGAACAGTGCTATTTGCCCTACTGTGCATTGGGAAAACATTTTTCAGTTTGAGGACTGGAAGAAGTGCAGTTTGCTTTGTAAAAAGATAGGAATAAGTTAAGAGAATTGGAGTAGGGTATTAAAAGAGGCAAAAACAATAGGAATGAGCAAAAGTTTCACTGCAGAAAGTGTGAAGAGGTTACCTGAAGAGTTGAAGTTGAGACAAAAAGTAGGGAAACTACTGTCTTAACAGTGACAGGTCCCCAGTTGTTCAAAGGCCCCTTGCTTTTCTGCATTTCTTTCTGTCTATCTGCCTATCTGCTCGCTTTCTGCAATTTTCTCACAAAGCTGCATGGCAAAATTCAGAGAGAAGCTCTGTTCTAGTACTGCTGTCTTCTCCCAGCAGCAGTATTTTGGAAGGTATGACACTGAGTGAGTGAGTCCTCTGTTATCTCCTCCTTACCATGAGCGAGTTCCCAGCTGTCTCCTTCTGTTTCTACCAGTTGCAGTGTCTGATCTGCTTAAGTTTGTAAGTTGCTTTGATATTCTTCAAGATAAAAAGTTTTTCTTAAGTGAGATCATTATTGCCTTGTACATTTCTCCACTCCCTTTACTCAGTACAAGCTTATCTCGATTTGGGGTCCAGCACAGAACTCAACACTCCCAACTCATGGCAACACAAAGCTTACACACAAGTTTCAGCTTCCAATCCTTGAGTTGTTTGACACCTCTTAGAGTACTTCAGTACTTCAGAGCTGAAGGTTTAATATATATTTTCCTGAGCTAATGCCAAAATGCTTAGCACTTGCCACACTGAGATCGTACTTCTGCATTTGCATCTGACTTCATGTTATTTTGAGTGCTTCAGGAGACTGTGGAGTTCTTTTCCTCCCACTTCTGAAGTACTTACTCATTCTAGGAAGCATTCCAGCTACAACGTTGTTCTGAGATTCTACACTGGGTTCTCATAGCCATACTTTTGTTCATGTTCTTGTGGTTAAACTGTACGTCTGTCAGGGAAGGGCTTTGACTCCTCTGTGGTTTGGTGAACTTACAAAAGGGAACCCTGACAAGAGTTCAGAGGGTTCTCTGTTCAAAGGTTCATAGGCAGTAACACAGTGTTTGGGCAGGAGAAATTTATTTCCGTTCAGCTGCAAGTCTGGTTGTTGTCTCCATATTCTGTAGTTCAACTGGCTAGTAGGAGAGTTTTTCACTGTATGTTATCTATGTGTTTATTCCCAATGTCATTTACATTCCAGTGAAATTTCCCTCTTTCCTATGAAAGTGACATCATCTTAAACCTGTGTTTATGGTATTGCAGTAATTTCCATGGCAGTAGACTATGATATCATCAGTGAAGGATTATGCCTTTCCTATGTGTGTTAGCAATTAAAAATTATGGTTTGTGAGATAAAGCTAGCAAGCTTTTCACTTTAGTGCATGTGAGGCTGGGAAACAACTGCTTAATCCTGTAGAGTTCACTTGGGTAATGGAGTAAATGAATCTAGAAACATTTTGATCCTTGCAGGTGATACATTTTTGGGGTATATTTTACTAATGAGAGAAGAAATCAGCTACTCCATCTTGTGTTCTCTCACCTGGCCAAGAACACTTGTCTGAAACCCAGTGACACTCCTTACAGTTTTGTTATTAAGAGATAGTTAAATGTTTGCCTTAAAGATGCAAAATTTTCTGCTCTCACTAGAATGTAGTTTTTCACCTTTGGAGGTCAGTAAGCTATTAGACACTACCCAGAAAAGTAAAATAATGTGATCATCAGCCTTTTTATGTTTTTAGTGGGTGCCCTATTTGCCAGTGGCTGAATCTGTGTTGAACCTCTCTGAGGGTGTGCATACTTTCTCATGGGCTGGTGACAGCATAGGCCAGTTTCAACACCATAACGGCAAAAGAAAATTCATCCATTTAAGATACAAAGTCCAGTGTAAAACAGTTGCTAATGGTGCAAGATGAGAGTGGTGGATTCAAAACATAATTTATTTCATGCCTTCAAATACTTAAGAATTTTTAAGCCAAGGAAGTAGACTTTTCTCAAGAAGAGTGTGAAAAGAAAGGGAAAAGACATTAGATGAATGTTTATAGCAAAAGGACATCATCAACCTGGGTATTGCAACATGAGACAAAATTAATAGTAATTTTTTTGGTAATGTAGTTTAATTTCAGAAACACACAACATCTCTGCACATTTCAGCCTGTTTTCCCACCTAACACAACTGAACTCTAATAAAATATCTCTTTCAACTATGACCATTTGGAAAAAAATGTCAAAATGGTATGCTCTAAGTACACACAAACTTGCATGTGTCCAGTTACACAGGAAGTTTAGGATGTGAAAGGGTTCTTCCTGAAATTCTTACCTTTTGAGTGACTACCACAGAAAGAAATTCCTTTTCCCATTGTCATTCACTGAAATGGAACCAGGCTGAAATAAAAGGATATACAAAATCATTGTATGCATTTTTGGGAGACTAAAATTACTAATGCTATCCCAGACCTGATTCTTATTTGCTGATGATACAGTCAGGTGATGTTGCAGCAACCTCCTGAGCATCATTCCCATCATTCTACATTCCTTCTGAGGCTTCATCTGTCTGTGGAAAACCCAGAGTTGATACCTCTGTTGGAAGAAAATGGAAAGTCAGGAAGTAAAATAATTGTGATCAGGGAAGAGAATGTTGGGATGAAAGCTTATTTACTAATTGTCCAATATCACGGTAAAAAGGGGTTTGTGTTAATTTGTGCTACAAAAAG
Organism: Cyanistes caeruleus; assembly: GCF_971803275.1. Taxonomy (NCBI): domain Eukaryota; kingdom Metazoa; phylum Chordata; class Aves; order Passeriformes; family Paridae; genus Cyanistes; species Cyanistes caeruleus. The sequence continues at coordinate 91,678,235 of NC_141702.1, forward strand.
ATGTCATTTTATCTCAGTAATGCTCTGTAACATATGGCCATTGTTTCACATTATAGCATCCCCCTTCACAGAGTGAACTATTGCCTTTTGATCTCTGTAGGATTGTTACCAGCTGAGCAGTTCCAAGTAGATAGCATGTAAAGCAGTGATACAGTGGTCACTAGCAGTGCCAGTACTTCAGGGTATTCCTTGGGCATCTGCTGTATTCCATGATACACATTGAATATTACGTTGTGTTATGAAAGTATCTATAATTTCTGGCCCAAATAAATACTTTTTCTGTATAACTTCCACACATTTTTAATGGTTTGGTTATTGTCGTACTATTACTGGAAACTGTTTTTGACCCTTTAAAATAAAACGTCGCTTGCCTTTTCAGTCTGGAGGTGTCTGATGTGCAAGATTCACAACAATCAAATGAGAAGTTGTCTAAAGAAACTCTTGAAAATATTTGTCACAATAGGCAGGTGCTAGGCACTAGATTTTAACATCCAACTCCAAGAATATTGTATTTTCTCCCCCTTTATCATACACAGAATGTTATGATTAATATTCCATTCTGTCTTTTTAATGAATTACTTGCAGGCTGTACTGTTAATGGAAATAACAATTTTCCTCGATGCATTTCTAGACATAAATATCTTTGGGTGAATTTTAGTACTCTTGACAGTAAAGAGCTGCTGGCATAAATCAAAAGCTTCAGTAAAAGTCATACAGAGTCAATAGTAACAAATTTGTGTAAAAACATTCTGGGCAGCCATATATATTATTTTGCCTCTAGGAGCTGTCTGAGTTGTTTTTTCCATAGGAGCTTACCAGTAAGGTCTTTTTTGCTTGTTTTATATGGCTCCAGTTGTTAACTCCTATATCAAGCTACAGTAATTTATTTGATGCTGACATCCAGGTTCTCTTGAATCATATACTCCAAGGCTGAAGAAAATATAAAATTATTTTTTAGTAGTATGTTGCCAAAGTAGGTGCAGCTTTTTAGAACACATTGATCTTTGTGACTACTAATTATAAAATAAGAAGGTGGTAATGTTCCCAAATATATCAATGTGCTCTCTTCTGTATTTTACTCTTTATTCTTTCCATTTCTGAATTTAGTCCTTTGTTCCTCCTTTCTCTCCTGTGTGACATTAATATCATGTCATTGTTGAGCCATGAAATTTCCCCTAATTTGCTTTCACCTCTTCTTGTTATCCTTACATATCATGTTCTTAGTGTACTTCTCTTCTGTACTGCTCTTTCCCTGTCTATCATCTTTCAAAAATAACTTCTACATCCAAAGAATAATTACTTTTTGTTCATTTATTCCATCCATCAATTGCTATGTTTCCTCTGTTCTTTCAGATCCCTGTTTATACAAAATGCATAAACCTTCATAGTATAAACAGCAGAAAGCAAAAAAAAAAACATTGGTCAGAGCTGAAAATAAAGCATAAGCAGATCAAGTTCAGTACTCATGTGGAAAGACTGGCATTTTTTATGTTCTCAGTAGCAATGAGATTGAATTTTTATTCCTTTTTCTAATAGTCTGATCCTGTTAGTATAATTAATTTGGAATATCCTGTTAGTATTGTTCAATCATTTTAAAAATTAGTTTTCGTTTTTCCCATAAAGGACCAAATGAAAAATGACCTGTTGCAAAAAGTAATTGTTTTGCTGGAATTCGTATTATTCCATGTACAGGCAGCAAAATTGTGCAGAGTTTTCTTCAGATTTTATTCTTTGTTGCTCGTTAAATTCTGCTTAAATGGAGACACAGGAGTTGTCTATTGGTAATCATCAGAAGCTAGGGTTGTAAAGGATTGCACTTTTCCTGTCTGATATTTAAGGATCTACCTCTCCCAAGAGAGCTTAAATTGTGAAAAAGGTAAAGGGACTTACCTAGAGGGGATTCCTGCCTGCCACAGCAGAGTTAATCTTGGCCATTGAAGGTTACCCATGCACGCTCCCCCCACATCCTGCTCATTCTCATCTTTGCCCCACAAGCTTTAATGTTACTGTAATCCCAGATTTTAGTTAATGCCTTTATAATTAGATGGAACTTCAGAGAACACTTTTTTTTTTAAATCAGTGAATCAACAGTAAGATAGTTGCAAAGTAAAAACTTGAGAAAAAAATTATCCTGAAGTGGCTGGGCAGTTGAACTTGATAATGGTTGTAGGTCCCTTCCAACTGAACTATTCTATTCTAATCTATTCCCATATAATAAATATACATATATTTAAATATAATTATTGCTTTCATTATCTATGATGCATTGAATAAATGTATGTAAATGATATCTCACTTTGGTTATACTTTCCATTTGTGACCTGTATAGATTCAGCAGGAAGTGCTGCACTGACAAACTTGATAAAAAATACCATATTTTTCAAAATTGCTGTCCTGGCTATAAGCTTTTAGAACAATATCTTATTGAAGAAAATTATAAGTACTTGGACCACACTGTACTTTGGCTTGATGACTCTGTAGTGAAAACACATCTATGATGTTACTCCTAATATTATTATTTATAAAACACAATATGCTCGTGTGCAAAATGCCAATACTTAATGATGTGTGGGGGTTATTTTTATTTTTTACCTGAAAAAAACTGACAGCAAGATTTTGTATGGTAGGTGTCCTGTTTTCTGTATGATACTAAACCAGAAGTACAGTTTACTTTGTTGATTTACCAGTATATAGAAAATAATGATGACAAGAACAAGGACCCTGTGGGCTGTCAAAACAACCATATTATTTCCACTTTGTTCACTGTTGTCTGATAAATCCTTTTTTAAGAGGTATAGAAAAGATTAATGTTCACATGTCTTATTTGTCTTATTCTGTCCTTTGGAATGTAAAGATCACCCTTTGCTTGGGTTGCAAAGGTTGTTTTGTTTTGTGTTGTTCTTTTCTGCTTTAGCGCTGGTATTTCATCATGATATAATGTTCAGCACAGGAACTGTAGGCAGCCTGCTTCAGTTCTGGGTGAGCACAGCCTGTTTCAGAGACAGTCTATTCTAACATTACTGTCAGATTGCATTGAAAATAATTATGTAACTGCCATTCCAAAAATAATGTAATCAAGAGGCATCAATGAAGAACAATGTGGGAGGCAAATAAAGCTAGAGTAGCAATTCTGAAAATTTCCACGATCTTTCTTAAATACAAAACAGATGTTTGCTAAGAATTATGAAATGTTTGCTGAGACTTAAATATCTAAAGATAGATTTATTTGAGTTTTTAAATCTCTTTAGAGCTTTAGCTTCAGAATTAAACATTCCACAGATTATGAATTCATCAATGTTGTCCCACCTTTTACCCAGATTTAACTGCTAGTGAGTTGAGGAAATGTTACGGGTGTGTTGTTCCATAAGAAAGCTTTTTGGTAATTAGTCAAAAAAATAATTTCTTTGTGTTCAAGTTTTCATATTTGTAACATAATTTAGGAATTCTTTGTATTTGTAATACCATAATTTCACTGAAATGCAGTACAGTGTACTACCATAAATGCTTCAGGGCATTCATCTGGATGCCTTTCTATTTGTTTCATCTTTTAATATCTAGGAAGGTAAAATCTGATTCTGCATAAAGGGTCAACAAAATTCTTCATTGAAGTTCTTGAAGAGCTGTGGACAACTAATTCTATGTGTTACAAATTTGGGGGTTTTTTCAGTTGAAGCGTGATTGTACATATAAGAAGATATAACCCTTGTGTCCCTCCTACATGTAGTCACAGCCATTCATTTAATTTTCTCCCTTGCTAGAGATTTTTCTACAGTTGTTCCATTTCAGCTGTTTACTCACTCAATAATGAGATCTACAAACCAGTTTGTCTTTTTATATATATATTAATGTTATATATAAACATTATATAAACAGTTTGTATATTTATATGTTTATATATATATATCTGTTTCATAAAACACATGTTTTCCCTGATGGCAAAACTCATTGAAAAGATTCCTGCTGCTTTGTACCAATCTACCATTCACTTGTTTGTGTTGTGGTGACAAATGTTTTCTGATGTAAAATCAAACGGACTTCAAAAAAGCCCTCTGATGGTGTAAAGTTTTTGCATCTCACTGTACTGGAGAGGGACTCCTCTGTAAGTATCTATTATTGTGCTGACACCACCTTGGGTAGTGCTTCTACAGTGTTCATCACTGTGGGCTACAGAGAGAACCCAGACCATAAAACATCCAAGCAATAGGCAAGTGTTTGAATTGTCTGAAAAGTTTTGAGTTTTTTTTTAAAGAAAACCTTGTCATGTTCAGGAACATTGAAGAAAAAAAGAAATAGAGATTTTCTCTGATTTTTAAGTTTCTCTCAGTCATTACAGGTCCTAAGGAAGTCTACAAACCTAGAACCAGGTTGTCCCATGTTTAAACCATGGTATAGTTAAGTAAATTCCTGAGGTAATCATTTTAGAAATCTTGAAAGTTTTCTACCACCCAATAAGATATTTCAGTGGATGATTAAAAGAAGTGAAAGCATAAATGAGTCAAGAAAATCAGAGTTTGAAAAGAGTGTGGTCTTTTTGTCTCTGTGCTATGGATATTTTCCCACAGCACATGTTCAAATCTTCAAAATAAAACTAGACAAAATAGACCAAGGCTAAACCAAAATGTTAAGCTAGATCCAAAAGAGGTCTGAGACTTTTTCACCACAAAGTTGTGTTATATTAGAGGCAAGAAATATTCTCTCCCTTGTATTTGTTCAGTTGTGAGAATCAAGAAAGGCCAGTAAATTGTATGTACTACACAGTGGCTAGTTACACCTACTCTAGTCTCACTGGGATTTTCCCCATTCTAGGGAATTCCCAGAAGGGGAGAAAGCAAGTTTGTTCAGTAATTCAAAGAGAACATAATCAAAGCTAAATTTTAGAGCTTTACATTATATTACTTTTTATTAAGTCAGTTTTAAATTCAGTATTTCTGTTGCTATTTTTGTACCCATGATCATTTTCACCTTCCTTCAGGAATTTGAAAAATCTGAATGTTTCTTTTGATACTATTTAAATGACAGTCATTTTAGGCATTTTTGGTGATATTTAATCTAATGTAGAAAATCTCTTCCCCTCTGAGTTGTCTGATGAGAATATTGTTGGGGCTTTTTTAGAGAAAAATGTTCATGTGCTTTTCTGTTTTCCTTTCTCATTCTCTGAAGTGTACTGATATTCTCTCCTTTTCAATGTATCTAATATCCAATATCTATATCTAATGAGCTAAATATACTGTACTACTTAAGCAAACCTTAGCAACAGAGCATTAAGGGTTTTCAACACAAAGTAGTATCAAGTCCAAGTTCCAGCTTTGGCTCAGGGCAGTCTGGCTGTACTGCTGCCAGCAGAGGCTCTCATGCTCCCCCCTTCACAGGACCACCTTGGCTGCTGGATAGTGAGTTGGAGCAATTCATTGATCCAAATGAAAATGACCCTTTGAATAAAAATGTTTTGAATTAGGAACCTCTGTAAGCAATAAAAACAATGCTAGAGAAATAGTGAGGAAATGCTGCTGAGAAGAGGGCATGGCTTCACATCAGTTTAAGCCGACAGTAATAATACCTCTTTTTAGTTTTCATGCATTGAAAACAATGAACAAACAGTGGTTAGGTGTGAAGAATCAGAAGTAAACCTCAGAAGTAATCAGAAGTAAACTTCAGGATTAATTTATGCAAATTCTGCTTAATATACATCTCTCCCTTTCCTGTTCTTCATAATTTCTATCTCTATATATGATCCAGTCACTGCTTAGAGGGGAACTTTTGAGAAAACCCAGAATATTGGGAAAGCTACATTAATGACGGTACCTTTTGCTTTCACCTCTGATTCAGTGCTTCAACAATGTGATAAAGGGTTCTGTTCTGGCTTTAATGCCATCTCTCCAGAGGGATGTCTGTCCTTAAATACAAATGCTAATCAGCTCTAGCCTCTAAGGGAACTTATGGCACACACTGGAAGAGAGCGTTGAAGTTAGTGCAGTGGTAGCATTCTTATGTATATGCTTTTTTTCATCCCAAACCTCTGAAACATAAGTGTATGTAAAGTTCTTCATTTGTCACAAACAAATGTGGGCAGCATTCCAGTGTGCTTTACATTTAAGTATTGTTTTGTAAAAACTCAGTGGAAATTATGAGTGATTATATTCCTTGCTTGTAATGTCCAAAGTAATTCAAAATGTTTCAGCCTGAACTTTCCTCATAAATATGATTCAGTTGTACCATGCACAATTTGTGAAACATACAGTAATTTTATTTTACTTAGAATCTATTTGGAGATTTCAAGTTCAGTTTCTGATTATTCGTAAGACATAAGAGCATCCTTTGCACCATTTATCCTCTCAAAGGTGAGCAGAATTTTTCATGTAAGCAAGGAGGAGTCTGTTAATTAGTAACTTATATTGGGTTTTTCAGGTCAATGTTTTCAAATTACATCAAAAGTTGTAAATGGCTTTGCAAAACATTTTATGTAACAATTCTGAAAAGCTCATGTGACATTTTTTCTAATTAACTTATTTAGCCTAGTTTTGGAGTAACATTAGCTATTTCATCACTTTTAGGCTATTTTGGGTATTCTTTGTGACACCATGAATAAGCCAAGAATTTTTAGGGTTTCTTAATCATACAGATTAGTCATCACTGCTTGCTCATAACAGAAGCCTGAAATGCTCATTAAAATTGTCTGATGTGAATCAAAATTTAGTATAGTTGCAGAATTAAATTATGAGAGAATACCATTATATTAGCAAAAAAATCAGGATACTGGTTTCAGTGAAAGTTAAAACTTCATATGTAGATTAGTATTCCAATTTTGTTTTGTATGGAAAATAAGAATGGGCTTCTGGAGTGAAGAACTGGTCTGAAATAGTTGGCAATCATGCCTAAAATGAAATATAGTGAAGGGTTTATTTGTAGAGAGCTATAGGAAGTTGCTGCATAGTCTTTCTTGGTCTTTCTTTTAGCTTACTTTAAAAACTGACTGCTTGTAAATCACTCTTGCACTTGATCCTTTGCCCTTTGCCTTGTACCTTTCCATCAAAACAATAAAAAAGGTCATTTCCCTGTCTTCCACAAGCTGTTTGATTCTCAGAGGCAGCTGTTGTGCCATGCTACTTGAAGCACTTGGACCAAAATTCTCATCTCACCAAGCCTGTTTTTTCACCAGTGAAATTACGATGCTTCCACTGGAGTTGCATGTTGATGCCAACATAAAAGAGAGAAGAATTAAGTCATAGTCTGGCCACTGTTAAAACAACAATATTTATGGTTGAACATACTTTAATATGAACTCTGAGCAGTGCTATTAGGATATGTGTTCTGGAATCATGAAAATTGGTAATCTTTTTTTTAAAATACATTGACTTTTTGTGGAAACAAATTCTATTTAGAATAAGATATAATCTTAAAAAAACCCAACAAACAAATGAGCCTGAGGAAGAAAAATTGAGAATTGATGCCATTTTTATACTGCAGAATTTAAATGAGAAGACAGTGGATTAAGCTGATCTCTATTTTTTGTTTTACCCCTGGCTTCTTGACTGACCCAAGGCATGAAAAGTGAAAATGCCTTGACTAAGTTCCATACCCACAAAACAGGAATAATGATGTTGTTCTGCTTTGTAAGGTGTAGGGAGATGTGTGGATGAAAGGAACTATACAAGAGCTGCTATTTGTTCTTATTACCCAGGCTGGGTGAAACATCCGTCCTTACTGAATGGCACCTGATTGTAGATGTGTAGGTGCAGTACCCTGGCAGTAGCTGAAGAGGAGCTTCCTCAGCTGAGTTTTGTGGCCTTCATTCTCTGGTCCACAACCATCTCTGCTTTGGTTTCCAGTGGTGAAAATGGTGATAAATTACAGCTGTTACCATTAAGGAATATTGTTTACATATTACTATTTATCTATATTCTTTATTGTTCCTTGAGAGCATACAGTTGGAATGTAGTTCATTTTTGGAAACAATTTTCTGCATGCTGCTGTGGGCAAATAGTTTTAACTCAGCTGTGTTAGGAGCTAAGCAATCCTTTCCATTTATATTTATATTTATATTTATATTTATATTTATATTTATATTTATATTTATATTTATATTTATATTTATATTTATATTTATATTTATATTTATATTTATATTTATATTTATATTTATATTTATATTTATAAAAAAACCAAAACTCTTGTATTTTTGTTGAAAATGCTTCAAACATTTTGCGACAAAATGTTCCTGGCTCTGAATCTCTGGAAATACGTGCTATGAGCTGTGACTTTTCTGGGGTTTATGTGTGGCCACCCACACAAAAGAAACCTGGTGAATGTGTATGCTATCCTCACACTAAAATTGGGCATGCTGTGGTAGTCTCTGTATGTGAGTCTGCATCCCTACCTGCATCTCTCTGGAAACTATAAGTCCTGATGAAGCACAGACCTGTAATAACTCCTTCAAAGCCAAAATCTTACTTTCTGGGAGTTTGGAACTTGTTTGACTTTGCTAGTTTCATTTTAGGTTTTCTTGACTTTCTAATGATTGGAAACCTTTGGACTGAAGAAAGTGAAAATTGGAGAGAAAAATGTTTGCTTTTCCCTGAGAATTTTCAGTAAATTAGATTGTACTCTGTCATTAGTTCTGTATGATTCTGCAAACACCCATATGCCCCAGAAGGTGCAGCATAAGCTCAAATATTAATATACACATATTCTTCATATTCTTTCAAAAAACAATCTGTAGTGATTGCCTAGTGCAGAAGCATAGAATCATAGAATGTCCAGGTTTGAAAGGAACTTTAAAGATCATCCATTCACAACCTCTTCTGCCATGAGTAAGGACACTTCCCATTAGACACAGGCCTTATCCAACCTGGCCTTGAACATTGCCAGGGCTGAGGCATCCACAACCTCCCTGGGCAACTTGTTCCAGTCTCTCATCACCCCAGCGATGAATAATTTCTCCTAATGTCTAATCTTTTATTCTGAATTAGAAGGCTGAAAATTTTCAAAGAGTCACAGAATGGTTGAAGTTAGAGGGGACCACAGTGGATCATCTGTTCCATGTGCCTTGCTCAAGCAGGGTCATCCTAGAGCACATGGCACATTTCATCCAAGGAGTTCTTGAATATCTCCAGTAAGGAAGATTTTTTGGGCTCAGTCACCCACTCAATGAAGAAGTTCTTCCACATCTTCAAGTGGAACTTTGTGTGCATATTGCCCCTTGTCCTACTGCTCAGCACCACTGAGCAGAGCGTGGCTCCTTCCTCTTGGCACTCTCCCTTCAGATACTGACAGACATGGGTGAGGTTCCCTCTCTGTCATCTTCTCTCAAGGCTGAACAGACACAGCTCCCTCAGACTGTCATCATACATGAGATGTTTCAGTCCCTTAATCATCTTTCTTACCCTCAGCTGGACCTCCTCCAGGGCCTCCATGGCTCTCTTGTACTGAGGAGCCCAGAACTCAGTTTTTGAATTTTGAAGCTGCTGTGAGATTTATTGGTAAAATGATGCTATAAATTGACAAACATAGCTAAAGTTAGTTTCTTCATCATTAGGATACATTCTTCTGCATTCTTTCAGACTCCCATTCCCCATGCTCCCTTTCTGTCCTGCAGACTTCTGGAAACTGCCTGAAGTAACTGTTGTTAACTGAGCAGATTGTTAATGCATCATAGAATGCCTTCTCTTTCCATGTGTTGTGAACTTGTTTGTAGTGTATGCGGTTTTAAAATTACATTTTTAGGCCTTGTACCTGGAATTCATGGCTTGAGAAGGCAGAAATTTTGATTGTCTGAGTGTTGGAAATCAATCTTTGGATTATTTATTTTAATAGAAATGACAAATGTCAGGTCAGGTATCCTTTGCATTCTGAGAAATTCTACCCTACAGTCTTGGTGGTGTCTTTTATTCCTTTCAACTTTTATTTGAGACAGCAAAGCATCTGGTAGGCTTAACAAAACTGCGGTTTTGTTTTGTTTTTTTCCTATATAGAAATTAAACCAGAATACACTCCTGATGGCTTTCAGCTTGTATTAGTGCATCTGGTTCTGGGCATGCAGAAGGATGTAAATGTAATTGGACTGCATTCAAGGAAAAAACAAAATGCTGAGAAGTTGTAAAGCTTGATTTGTGAGAGAAAAACTTAGAAAAATGTTAAATAAAAACAATGTGCCTGCATGACAGCAGAAGAGAAGCAGGTTTTGGTAACGATTACAATTGTTAGGCATGTGAACAGTGACAGAGTGAAAAATTACTTAAGGGTAGTTTAAGGAGGTATAATTCGATATAATGGAATTAAATGAACTATATGTAAACTTGAGCCTAATGTTACAGTAAAAAAACCTCTGTGAACAGTGAGACCTATAGATTTATAGTTTCTCTGTATTGACTTAACACTGGGGAATCCCAGTCAGGGATCAGGTACAACTTCTGTAAAAACATGAACAAAAGAAATGCAGTCCCTCTCTTGAGGGGACAAGAAACTTGTCTGGGTGGCATATAAGGAATTAACTTAAACTAATGGGATGTGAAGTAGAACCCTAAAAGGTTTTTTGAGTGTTTTTCAGTTTTGTTGGCTGACTGTTGAGCCATTTAGGATTATAACAATGTACCTCTTATTTTGAAGATGCTTGTTACTTTCAGTCACTAATGTGTGTATATATTGCTTTAAATTGGAATAGCCTTACTACGCGATTGCCAAAAGCTGGAGAAACTATCCTTGGACATAAGTTTTTTGTTGGTTTTGGTGGGAAAGGAGCCAACCAGTGTGTCCAGTCTGCTCGACTTGGGGCCAAGACCTCGCTGATCTGCAAGGTAAGCACTGACTTGCTCTTCAGTGACATCTGAATTGAATGTTCATGCAAATTCCAGTAAACCTTTTGGTCACTTAACAAAATATTTTGGTATGTTTTTAGCTTTTTAAAATCTCTCTCTAATTTTCCTTTCTTTTTCTTATTTCAGCTATAAATTTAAGCGTGGAGGAAGCTGTTTAAGAACACTGCCAGAACCAAAGACTAGTTGGCTACAGATCTGACAGAAATTGCATGTAGAGAAGGATTGCAAAACTTAGGTTGACATACCATGGAAAAGACAATTGGGTAGAGTTAGACATGTTCAAATTTTAAGAAACCTTGATTAAGCCCTCCTCTTTATGTTTCCCCTGTTACAGCAATCAGCACTTCATTGATAGCATTCAGGTGCTAGGAGTTATGGTTGCTCTGAAATTAACTTTGTAGATGGTTAAAAATCAGACACTAACAAGCCAGTGACAAATTTGAGAAGGAATTTAAAAGTGCTTTGAGGGTTGAGGTTAAGATAAGGTTATCATATCCAAATTCTAGCACCTTTGTGTGCTATGTCATATTTTTGCCTACTTTTTTGAGACATCTGGTATACTACAACTCTAAAGACTTGCTTACAGACCATTGGGCTGATTCAATTTGGCAGATGCTATATTCTTACAATGCTTTTCTTTGATTTTTGTCATTAAACATTATATGTTTTGAGTGTTCATTACTACGGTTAAGATCAAATGTTTTCTCTCTGTAGTCTTTATTGTCTGTTTTGTGCTAACTGTAGATGAAACTTCAAATTGACTGGACATACTTTGTTTTTTGCCATATCTGGGGAGGATGCTAAATTTGTAGGATCATTTTCTGTCAAGGATTTTTTGAGAAGTATTGTAAATGTCTCAAAGAAGCCTTCCTCACTGTTCTTTCAATTCAATCTAATACTTAGATGAAACAACGTTAGCTATAAATTTAAATTAAACCTGAAAGCATTTCTGTGAATTATTATCACTAGTTGTTCTACAGTGTGGAGTTGGTTAATTTTTTACAATGTTTGTACTTCTCTCATATTGTGTATATTTGATCATCTTTGCATTCAAGAACAATCAGATTCAAGTAAAAAAATGAACTGGCAGTGAATGCCTTTCTAATATTTCCTGCTAAATGTTGAAGGATTTTTGTCCATTACAAGTGCAAATTTTGGTTTATTTTTTCTAATGGTCTACCCTTTGCTCAGTGCAATGGAAACATACACATTCATAATAAAATGTAGTAGCTACTACATTTTCTAAGTACTTTGCAAAAACATATTTCTGTTCTTTCAGTAAAACCCAGCCTCTCCTCTCCTCTCCTCTCCTTGAGTCGAGTCGAGTCGAGTCTCCTCCTTTCCTTCTTTCTTTCCATCTGTTTCTCTCAGTCTGTTTTTCTCTTTCTTTCTGGTGTGTTCGAGAAAATGTTAGTATTTTATATTTTTTTTAATTTTGAAAGTTACTATTTAGTTTTTTTAAATTGCACTTTGTAGCCTCACAAAATACTATCTCATCTCATGGAAGTCTCATATGCAGTCTTATATCTGCATAGGTTAATGAGATATAAAATTTCTTGCTGAATAAACTAAGAAGAATCTGGCAATAATGAGCATCTACAATTAAGTTATTTTTACTGCAACAAGTAATCTGAACTATTCGGTGGTTCTTTGTTGTTAAGAATTCAAGAAAGAAGAAATGCTATTTCAGGACTTAACAGTTTTCTGTAGTCAGCAGACTAAGACATTTATTTTTCAGTTTATCCAGTAGTCCATCTAGCAGAGTCTGTGCAAGAGCAGAAGATATTTAAAACAGTGTTATATAATTAGACTTGGTCAGTAAATATGCCTTTAATCTAAACTGAGTCTGAGTCTCAGTCTAATACTTTTGTCTTCCTTGGGGGTAAAGCCTGAATGGAAAAATGAAGTCCTTCAAATGCACTAGGATTAACTGGGTTGGGTATCCAACTTGGTTGGCTGAACTACTGATGGAAAAACGTTTCCAGAGGAAAGCAACCTCCATGGATATCCCTTGGAGGGCTTCCCTCTAGCCCTGAGATGTCTTACTGCGAGCAAAAGTACTATGGCTGCTCTCAGCTGTTTTGACATTTGAAGAGTAAAGGATACCTGTCTGTCAGTCATGCAGAATCCAGAGCTGAAAGATGGAAGTTTCAGCTGAGCTTTTGGCAGAGTTATGAAATATTTTGTTGCTGAATTAACTGAGCAGACTGTGAGAATTGTTGAAGAATTATAGTAGCAAGGGAGGGAGAAGGTGATACCATCAGACAGAACGTATTCCAGAGCACAGCTGTTAGGCTGCAGAAGTGAGCACAACTCAGGTTTAAATTGCAGATGGCTGCAGTCATCCAGCATAAAGCAATCAGAAGAGGTGGCTTCTGACAATGTGCTGTGTCTGGCAAACTGGGAGTAGTCAGAAGTACAGAAATACTCTAATATGCAAACAACGAACAACATAGTGACCCAAGAAAATGTTGGGTTGTTTGGGGCTTTTTCCCATGTACTAGAGGAAAGTTCCTCTGGTTAGACTATTCTGAACTTAATTGCTGTCTCCTTTGCTGAAAGACTGTGACTATCCTTAATAATGCTTTAGAAAAAGCCCTTATAGATTTTGTAGGAAATTGAAGTTTCAAATCATGGTTATGCAATCACATATGTGAGGGGAAGAATCATCCATCTGTGACACTTTAAATTTTAGAATTCTGAATCAAAGTGTTCAATTCTTATGATCATTAGCTGGTACTCAGGCCGTTTACTAAGCATTCTGAAGGACTGAACTCATAAATAGACAAATTTCTAACAAAAGCCAGTAGAGACAGGTGTTTCTGTGCTTCTAGTAACTGAAGCACACCATTAGCTATGTAGTGCTTTTTTATGAGAAGATGGATAATAGGTTAGGGCTCCTCTAGACCCATAACCAGGATCTCGATTTGGCTTCTAATCTGAAAGATGTTTCTTTCTTCCTCTTGCAAAAATGTTTTGTGTAGCATTGGTTGGTCTTTGACACTGCTTGGATACACAACTCACTCTTGGAACTGGGAACACATGCTGTGTATGCTGAAGACAGGCTGAGGGGTGACTCAAAAGCTTTTTTAGCTTTATAAATATATTTTAAATGTTCACATGATATTGAGTGAATTAAACTGTTTTTTCCTCCATGTACCTCATCTGCTTTGTTCAGCTTATGTAATGTAACAAAAAGAAATTTATATTAGTTTGAATAAATAGCAAGCAGAATTGTTTTCAGCTAGAAAGATTAATGGAACTGAAATGACAAGCTTTTTAACTTGTTAAAAAAAAAATAAATTACCATAGCTTAACTCCCTAACTTAACTTGATCTGCTGTTGCTGGATAATGCAAACAAAAAATGTTGAATTTCTAAACAGTACATTTAGTACTGAGAATTGCAGAAATTAGCAATGATGTATTTATCATCACTTTCTATCCCATAGACACAGTTTGATATTTTTCCACCAAGGAAACTTGAGGTAGAAAATTCAAAATATAAACTGCAGTTAAGAAGGACACCAGAATTGATGCCAATGCTTTCAATTCAAAGCTGAAAAATTCAGTACATGTCCAGATTTTAAAATCTCCTGAAGTTTCAGTGTCAAAGGAGCGCAAGGTTTGTACAAGGATGAAGCTTGAATATGGCAACATGGGTGTTTGTAATAGAGCAGGAGAAAACTGCAGAACACTGTTCTTATTGTTTGCTAATACTATTAATACATTTTTGCCATTATTTCTTAATTTTTTATTTGCTGATGAATAAGGCAAGGGGCTTCCAGACTAAAAGTATTGTATTTAAATTGCAGTAGAGCATTTGGTTGTCTAAAGATGGTCCATTTATCCTCTCACCTTTCTGTAAAGAAAACCCATTCTTTTGTCTTTTGTATAGGTTGGGAATGATTCATTTGGCAATGATTATGTTGATAATTTGAAGAAGAATGGCATTTCTACAGGTAAAATTTTGCTTTAAATATTTTTTTTTTTAACTTCAAAAATTGGTGGTGGAGGATTTATTATTTTTTTAACTTATTGGATATGTTTTGCCATTCAGAGCTATGAATAACTGTTTTGATGCAGCTGGCAGGAATGAATGAATATGAGAGATAATATGGGGACTTCTGAAATCAGCTGTACCACTAAAATAGTGTTATTGCCTCTGAACCTCAGATGATTGCATCAGTGCAAGTCACCTGAAGATTACTTGCTGTTAAGCAATTGTTTAGTCTGCATCATTAGATAATAATGCCTGATGAGAAATTGAAAAACTCATTACTCATTCTCAACCTCACATTGTCAGAGGAGGGACGGAGTGGAAATTCAGTGGTAAGTGCAGTACATTTCACCTTTGCTTTGTGAACTGACCTGTGAAGTCATCTTAGAGACTGCAGCTGATGTTAGCACACATAAACACAAAAATCAATGTTAAAAGACTTCCAGAAAAAGGGAAAATTAGGCATCCACGATTTTCAATTATCTTTTCACCTTAGTAAAACCAATTCCCTCTCTACTGTGCACTGCTTAACTATACATTCACATTTTTGTCTGCACAACCCATGTCTCCTTTGGGGTAGAAAAGGATGGACAGATGTAATCACTAAGTGGCAATTCAATATTCTGTTTATCTCTTCTGTTTAATGTGTAGCCACAAGCCTTATCTACTGCATTATTCAAATCCTGCCTTAAGGACAAAACTATCAGTATTTTGTGGGCTTTTTTATTATGCTTATCAGTGTAGCATCTAAATACTTCACAAATGTATATATAGGTTTATTCATTGTGTATCTTTCAACTTAGGCAAGAGACCAAGCAAGGATGCCATGAAAACAGTGTCGGTTAGTGTAAAGTTCTGAATGTCTCCAAAGCATGCTTACCTCATGTCTTTGATCTTGTAAATGAAGCAATTATAATGCATAGCACTTAATGAAAATGCATATGCCACAAAGAACCTTAATGTTTTCTGATTTAAATGATTGATCTTGCAATCTTAACATGAATTTTTAAATAATCTTTATAGCAACAAAAGATAAGTGTAGGGGAAAAAATTCAGAAATTCCATCATATTGCAGTTCATGGATACTTAGATAGATCAGTTGAAGGGCTGGAATGTTTAGGTCCAAGGTCCCAATCTGCTGATTGAGTTAGAAATATCTCTGAATTGTGTTTGATTGTCACCTCCACCGTTGATCAACCCTGGAGAAAAATAAGATATAGTGCTGGTGAGGTTGATCCAGGATCCTAACTTGTGTTTCAAGATCTGGAGGCAAGGGTGATTCAGTGTGCTCAGAGCTTTTTGCTCAAGATGGTCTTATTTCAGTCATGGGCTTTTTTTCTGGTTTAATCCTTTTCTAGCCTTTCCCTGTTCATGTACATAAGGATACTGGGTACTGGATGAAAATCCTAGGGGTAATGCCAGTTCTGCCAGCTCTCATATCTTGGGTCCTTCTTGTATGTCTTCTTTATGTTGCTCTTCTGTTTCCTAGCATATCAGCACACCCCTTTTCTTTCCAAATCCGTTCTGTTTCGTAATTTTCTTCTTTCCCTGTCTTCTTGTCTTCCACAACTAACCAGCTGCCAGTGCTGCTCAGACCATTTAGATCTTTATTGATTTGTTGTTCCTTTTCCCACATTTAAACTGGGCAACTCAGCTGCTCATGCTGCAAGAACATTGAGAGTACATAAGACACACATTCTCTGCTTTCAGTTACAGTGTGCAAAGAATTCATGGTGCAAAGAAGCTGTAATTGCAAGGGAAGTCCTGCTCTGACCCTGGTAATAGCTAGACAAGGACACCTCCAGGGCGAGTACCTGCAAGACTTTAGCAAAACCAGATGAGCATGATGTAAGGTGTTTCTTCAGCCTTCTTCAATTTGGAGCAGATTGTTAAACTAGCCACAAAAACACATCTTGAGAAAGAAACCCACTTTTGCCCAGCATTAAATCCATGTTCTAAAATGTTAGAACACCAGAGCTCCTTAAACAAAAGCCAGAATTTGTCTCAAATGGAACAGTAGATTTTTCTCAAATACAGTTTTTGGGAAAGAAAAAAGAAACGCTCAACTTTTTGGTCAGTTTTCTGCAACAGTGCTACTGGTTTCTACTATCAATTTCCTGTCATTGGTTGGTATTTGACATATTTGCTGTCAGGTGAAAACAGGTTCTTATAGTAGTAAACATGGACCAGTCTTTCTAACAGACAGTGCTGCCAGCATGATGTCAATTTCTCTGAATAAAAATCCAAAGGGGAAACAAATAACCCCACCACTGCCTTCATAGCATTACTTAATATTTCTGCTGAAATGCAAAGTCTACACAGAATGAGATGCTGGGTTGTTTTAGTATTTTTGTTTTTCTTTAGTCTTGACTCTGTTGTTTCATTGGATAAAAGAAACATTTCCAAGGAGGAGTAGAGTGTCTGAGAAGGCTGTATAAATAACATGCTTTCTCTAATGCGGAAATGTAGCCAAATTAAAGAATGTTGGACTCATATTTTTGTTTTGTGAGTGTAAATTAGCACTTTTTGTTGTTGTTAGCTTCTCTGGCATTGTTGAACATGAAAGAGTAATTAGCATTTTTAAATTGCTGGAGGTTATGGGTTCATTTTAGATTCAATTCAATTAAACTGTGTCACATGCTATTGGTTAAAAGTAATGTATTGAACTAACATGCTCTAACTTTTCTCTTTCTTAGCATTTGTAGGTCAAACTACAGATGCTGCTACTGGAACTGCTTCAGTAATTGTCAACAGTGAAGGTACATATTTCTGCTCTGAATTGTCCTCTTTGTTCTGCCTTTACAGCCATAAAAGAAACCTTTGTCTTGTCACTGCTAATTGTGCATTTTTTTCCTACATTTTTTTATTTTTTTCAATATTTTAGTCACACGTCATTGCAGGCAATGTAGAATTAGGTGCCTAAAAGCAGAAGAATCAGATGCTTAAGTCAGCAGTGTGTTAGCCGTATTTCCATCATCCAGCAGAACTATCTAGTTTTACATTCTTGAACATGCAGTATATTAGAAGGTTAAAGCTCTCCTTTTCCATTACAACTTACCCAGCACTTTTCATATAGAATCATTTAAGTTGAAAAAGACCTTTTAAGGTTATGGAGTCCAGCCATTAACCCAGCACTGCCAAGTCTGCCACTAAACCATCTACCCAAGTGCCACATCTACATGTCTTTTCAATACCTCTAGGGTTGGTAACTCAACCACTTCTCTGTGCTTCCTATACCAGTGCTTGACAACCCTTTTAGTGAAGAAATTTTTCCAAATATCCAATCTAAGTCTCCCATGGTATAACTGGAGGCCATTTCGTCTGGTCCTATGAGGGAAAGGTTTGCCTGCTCAGGACACCAAGTGAGTCATTATGCCCTCAATCAGGAAAAGGAATTGTCCTCAGTGTAAGTAGAAATACTTTTGTTGATCCTGTAATTTTACTGCAAATCTTGGTTTCAAGTTGCATCTTCAGTGGTAAGTACACAGTGAAATGGCATTTTTTTTTTCTGTTGTTTTCATATTATTTGTCAAGACTGCTGAACTGTCCTCAGAAAACTTCATCTTTTCCTCAAGCATAATTTAATCAGCCAGCAGATCTACCTAGTTTTATTTTGTCCTGAGCACACAGTATATTAGAAGGTTAAAGCTCTCCTTCCCTACTATGACTTACCCATCACTATTTACTATAGAATAATTTAGGTAGAAAAAGATCTTTAGGATCACCAAATCAAATCATGAACCCAGCACTGCCAAATCTACCACTAAACCATCTACCTAAATGCCACATCTACATGTCTTTTCAAGCTATTTCCTCAAACTATTGAGAAGCCTTAAAAGAAGTGTGTCTGAATCAAAATATAGAGGTCAGGACTTAATAATGTTTATGCAAACATAACAAATTAAGAGTGATTGGATTAGTTCACTTTTGGAATTGCTAAGAGGCTTCATTTGAACAGTTACCACAGCTTAGCTGACACATCAACTTACCAAGCTTCTGTGTAACCTGATGGTTGCATACTGGGCTGCAACTCAAAATGGGAAAGGAAACATAACTCTTTACTCACAGAGCAAAACTGGGAAGGAACTGTGACTAAAGGCAAGCCTACACAGGAATATTCAGGAAAATTAAGCAAATTAGTTGGAGATGTGGGTTTAATTTTCCCTAAGTAAAATTAATCCAAGCCTTGCATGGCATCTCTAATTCAGAAATAAGATAATGCTTTTATATTGGATAACCTGGATACCTGCCTGTTAACCTCCATCTCCTTTTCTTGGTTTGGATCACCAGGTAGATTACACAGAAACTCTTGACACTTTTTATGCTGCCTACAGTCACTATGGCCATGGTAAATATGAGGAACAGTGGGAATTCAGTAGCACTCCTGGGCCTCACTGTTTTGTATATGTCTTGCACTAGGTTTGCTGTCCAGAGTAGTTGAATAAGAACCAGTCTTATAATTTCCCAATTCATATGCATGGCCAGCTAAGATAAAAACTGTCTAAACTTGAATGGACCTGTTAAAATTTTACCACCAAGAATTTTTCTGAAGGATAAGGAAAGAAACAATTTTGTGGATGTAAAACCTTTGTAAGTACCAGAAAGGGAAATGGATATCTGTGGCCATGAGGTTCACAGTGGGCTATCTTACGTGTTAGTGTGAAGGGTGAATGACAGTCTTGAGATTCACACAGTGATGTGAATAATGCATAATGTCATGTAGTTTGTGTCTCTGAGTAACTGAAAATTGTATGCTAAGTTAGCACTGGCCTCAAATTTAATTTAAAATCTGGTAGAAGAGCAAACCTGGTCAGAGCTATGCTCTAAAGCAAACAGATGCACAGAATTGGTAATGGTTCTCGTTGTTACTTCTCTCAAAAACCATCTGGCGCCTGAATTGAGTAAATTGCAGTACTTATGTGCTTTGCTGTTGCAAGAGACATTTTCTCTTGTTTTTCTGTAGAAACCTGGCTGATTTGACCTAAACAGGCTTTGCAGCAGGTTTCAAAGGGCTTGTCTACACATGCATGTTTTACTGCAGTGTCTGTCCTGGCATAGCTGAAACACCACAGCACTCAATGGACTGATTTTAGTTTCTGCTAGTTCAAGTTATACCTAAAAGGGAAGCATTTGAAGTTGGGGTTGGTGATGTTATGTTGTGTTAGGATGAGGGAGAACTAAAAACCATAGTTATCATCTCTTTAAATTTAAAAATTTCCATTGCTGTATTGTTACACACCTAGCCTCCCCTTCTTACGAGTTCTTTTCAAGTACTGATACTTGGGAAAAATACCAACTCAAACCAACTGAGAAAAATTACAGGAATAAATAGGAGATATGCAAGTAAAGGGTGTATGATGCTCTGATGTATGAGTAAAGGCAGAGCAAAAAAAAGCTGTAGAGATCAGAGTCAGATGCGACTCTGAAGTAAATCTTCCCTGATATTACCTCTGCCTGTCTAACTGGTACTGCAGAATTTCTTGGAAATTTTTGACTGGTTACTGAATTGCACAGGTATAACTCAGCCACTATTATAATTGGCAAAGTGCTAAAAAATGGAAAATATCAGGCACATTTGATAGTCTTGAAGTTGATTATATTCTGGGACAATACAGAATAGTTTCAATAAAAGATAGGTTCAATCTCTGCTTTAATGCAGAATGGTAGAGAGATGTTTAACGAGTTTATAGAGCTACACTGAAGAATGTGCAGCCCAGAGATGCTGCAAAGGTTCCCTCTGGGCTGGTTTCAGAAATCTGTGCAAAAATATTTCTGGGACCTGGTGTTCCTTTCAGTTGCTCTCTTTTATGCTGCTGCCTTTTCAGAAAGTTTTGATTTGACTAAACACAAGCTTTACTGTACCAGGATCCTATACTCTTCAAATCTGTACTTTCTCTGTTAAAGATAAAAGCTAATACATCCAGCTGCTTTTCTTAACACATTTTCAAAGAGGTGCATCACAACACTTTGAACCCAATGTTTTGTTTCCCCTTTCAGTCTGCCTTCTTGCCACTAGCTCTGTCACTTAGCACACCTTCTGCTAGCAATGTGATATTGATTGGTAGAAGTTCCATAAAGTGATGATGTGTGTTGTACTTATACACACACATGTAGGGAGGGGAAAAACACTCTTCATGGATAATTTTTTACATGATTACCTCTGAAGGTTATTACAGCTTTGTCCATATCTGGTACTGACTGTTGATGGTGCCGTTATGTTGGCCCAATTGGACTAGAGGTTTGAACAAGTCCAACATACATATTCATATCCCTAGCAAAAATTCAGAGGAGGCACAATAGAGTTTGGCAAGTCATGATTAAAATTCTCTTGATTATTACAAGTTAGGACTTGGAGCTCACCTACACAGAACACACTGCATGATAACCCTCACTGGAGACAGGCATTGTGCTGACATTATGATAAAACTATTAATCATTCATGAATGGTGAATAGACATTATTTTGTAAGTTGAGTGTACCTTCAATACCAAAGCACTTTTGTGTTTTTTTAGTAAAAAAAACATTCAAAATATATATTTAGGTAAGGCTAAGTAAAAAAAGCAAACTTAGAATACATATGCCAGCTTGTTTGTATTGTACTTTCCGTAGAGGAAAATCTTTGGTTTGAACCTTCAGGTTTATGAAGAAATAACACCTGAATTTTAGAGACTTTCTACATATTGATTTTCTTCGTGGACTTAAATGTTTTGTATGCAAGACACTTCAATATTTCTGTCAAGTGGTTGCCTAGAAATTATGATACCATAACACACCCCAAACCCTCATATTCATGAACTGTGTGATTTGGCAGCACATATTTTTCTTTTAACATTCTTTTCTGGTCACATATATACTTTTCTTCTGTGTAAATTATTATGCACAAGCTCTGCAGCTATTGTTACAATTGCTTGGTTTGATCTGTTTGATATTTTGATTAATTCTAAGCACTACCAATGGTTTTTAGGCTTGCCATCCAGTTTTAAAGATATTTATTGCACTGTGGTGTTTACTGGTTTGACATTTGATTTTTCCTCTGACACTTCTCATCTGGTGTCATCTCTAAGATGACCCTTGTAAAAAAAGCCTGGTTTTAGTTACCCATCTGTCTAAGAACTGGCAGTAGCAGTTTTAGAAGCCCAACTTAGGACAGTTTTTATGTATGCAGCATTCATCCAGACTGGATCCAGTCCCCATCTGGTGTAAGCCTGTGCAAGCTTACCAGTTTCATTTAGCTGTTACAGCTTATAGCAAGTGTGAATGTGGCCCTTAATATTCTAGCTGATGTCTGCAAAGTTATATAGATGTTCCCATCAAAACTGATATTTTTAGTCTAAGAAAAGAGATTTTAGAATTAACAGTAATGCACTAAATATATTATTCACAATCTTGGTGAATGAGATTTATCTTGTTTTACCTCACTGGAGTAGTTTTAGAAGTTAGGTCCACAGTTTAAGGCTTCACCTAGGGTAAACAGAGGTACATAGACTTTTCTGAACAATAGTTTATCTCCTCCTCAAACAGATATCTAAGATATGTAAGACTAAAAAAAAACCTCTGAAAATATTTATCTCTTCTCCTTGTTGAAGGAACATAGAAAAACAATTTTTAGAAATTAGTTTCCTTTGACTTTTCTAGTGTGTAGGATTTTTTTTAAACTTACAAAATTATTTCATGTTGGACAAGATGAACCCCTCTTTGCCATCTGTCTTTAACTGTTGTCCCTGATGCTGAATTCCCATCTGATTTCCCTGGCAAGAAATAATTGCTTCCAACAAAATGCTTGCTGTTAATACAAAATTTTGTATTAATTGTGAGTGCATGGCTCCAAATTCTGCCTTCATGCACCCTGGTGCAAGTTTGTGGTGACTGCTATCATTCATTAAGTATGGTATATAGCTAAGAACAGAACTGGGGGAGTTTTCCTCCAACTTGTGTTTAGTCCATATGGACTGTTGCACCACAGTAGGTATTTAATTTCTCTGAAGGTTTGAAAGCAGATAAGTGTATGACCTTTTGTGTTTATGAAGAAAATCTTCAGACTGTGATCCAGTGTAGCATGGACTACCTTGGATTTGTACATATGGGTTTAAGCAAACAGCCCTCCTTACTGCCTTGGGCCATTAGCTCCAAAGTCTGATAATGATATACATGTCAGTACAGGTAAATAGTTCACCAAGATAATGAAGCAAGACATGTGAATAGACTCTGAGATTCTAGGAAGAACAAAGGCCAGGCAAAATTGAAAGAGATTCTTGTTCCACTGTCTTCTACTGCTTGCTCTGCTGCACCCTAAAGCTATTAAAATACATGCTTGGCAAAATTGGTGCAATTTGCCTTTGAATATTTCATCAACAGGACACAGATATCTTTGGTAACATTTATATGTTGCAGAAGGTTTTTTGTTTTGTTTCCTTTTGTTTTTTATCCAAGATGCCCATCACTGTCTGTTGAAAAGCAGGGCGTTGGTTTTTAAGTGCTGGGGTTTTGCTTTTCATATGCAGCTGTTCTGTACCAAACCATTGACAACAGAATTGCTTTGGAAAGTTTGGGTCCCTCCCTCTGAGATCACTGTATTATTCTTTCCATTGTCCTGCTTTCCTTTTGGAATGTATTTAGGGAGAGAAGCTTTGCACGTTCTTAGTCAAAGGACTTTGAAGTCACATTCAACAAAAATAATGTATTTAAAAACATAAATATTTATTTGCAGAGTAATTCGGTTCATTACAGAATTGGTAGAATTTAATGATTGGCAGTCCTTAAAGAAATGTTCAGCGGGGGCGGGCTGAGCCTGTAAATCAAGGAACAACTGACTTATTGAAGTTAATACCTGAGTGATTAATAATAAATTTTAATTTGAAGGCACCCATGCCTGAAGGTCTCTAAGTGTTGTAACAGAGATTAAAAAAAGAAAGAAGCTTCAATAAAAGAAGGTGGTTTGTTTGTCTGAAAAAAAACAAAAGACTATTTGGAACCTACGTAAATGAGCCTCACCTAACTGTAAAACAAACTACAAGAATAAAAAGGATCTTAGATGTGCTTTGAGAGACTGCCATGCTTCCACATGCACAGTTTTGCTTAGACCATTCTCCTGGCCACCTCTAAGAGCAGAAGCAGCTGTTGCCCCCCTTTACTCAGTTCTGATAAAACTTTCCTTAGACACAGGCACCACCTTTCTGGGCTTTGGTGACAAGCTGGTTCTGGTTTTCATGATGGTTAGAAGCCCTAACTTGAAATGTCTCAGGTGCAAGCCTACTTCTCTGAAATCTAAAGAACATGCCTAATTTTCTTAGCTGTGTGAAATACTTTTTGTTCCCAACTGATGGGAAAATTAAAATTTTTATGACATTTTTGGCATAGGAATTCAGTAATCACGTTGATGCTTTTCTCTTGCAAATGCTACTGGAATATTTTAGGAAGATGCAAATATCACCCTCAGTGTGTATCCACCATCTCCACTGTGACGAGTGCAGTGCTTCTTTAGAGATCACAGAAGACACCAAAATGAGACTGGAGAATGCCCATACATGATTTTTCCTAAAGGAATTTATATTGTGTTTATTGTGCACTTAGTTCATTAGTAGATTGATCTTTTTAATTATCCTCTGAAATATTTGTGTATTTGAAAATGTCAGCAGTGCATACAATTTTAGTGGGTTTTTTGGAAAGTAAATTGAAATACTCATCTGAAACGTATTGTAAAAAGTGCAAGGAATTGTTTTACATGCTTTATTGCCAAAGTTAAAGAGAAAAACACAGTATCTTCTCTTTAGGACAGAATGTTATTGTCATAGTCCCAGGAGCCAATCTGCTTTTAAATTTTGAAGACCTGAAGAGGGCTTCCGATGTCATCTGTAAAGCCAAAGTGGTTGTTTGCCAGCTAGAAGTAACCCCTGCTGTTTCTCTTGAAGCTCTGAAAATGGCACGTGCCAGTGGAGGTAATTTAATAGAAGCCATTCTCTCTCTTTCATTTGTGCTACATAAAAAATACTCTTTATCATGCTTTCTAAATAAAGATCCTGTAATCTGTTCTGATTTCTGTCATATTAGAATATGTTTTTATTTAGAATTGAAACAATAGCCAAAAAATTCATGCTATGCTAATGAGAACTGAACGAGCTTAAAAATTTTTGCAGTGTTAACCTTCATCAGCAAATCAACTCATACCCTTATAATCTCCCTGTATATTTCTGGTGCTGCCTTTCCTCCTGTTTTTGTGTTGTGACTAAATGCATTATAATGTTGGTAGGTCAGGAGCTATGGGCCTGACTGCTATGATTCCAGAGCAGAACAGGGATAATGAATGCAAGTCAGTAAAGTTACACACAGAGGAAAGTGAATGTAATTACCTCAAAACCAGACTTATGCCCTTGTTCTCTGAGAATAGCATTAGGTATGGCTGTGGGTTTTTGTATAGTAGTTGACATCTTTAAAAAAAAAAAAATAGTGCTTTTTCTTCCTAACCAAAATTATTAGAGTGTGACTGGGCTAGATGCCATTGCATAGACACAGTAATGGTCTGTGAAATTATTAGCAAATTGTTACTGTACTTTACTTTTAAATGTAGGGCATTGTTCCTTCAGTTTAGCATATGGGTAGATGAAAGCTGATATTTTGCTTGAACAGGATGGGTTTTCATTAACAACATAATGTTTTTGTTGTTTAAGTTCCTGTAATGCTTTCAGTTACTCAAGCACAATTACCCCAGCATTTGAACACTAAGTAAATAATTATGCAGGAGAGGCATCTATATGAGATTAAAAAAGTGGTTTTCCCTTCTATCCAGAAGATCAGACTGGGAGAGGACAGCTCGTAGCATAATCAGTTATGCAGCAGATCAGGGATGGAACTGGGATCAGAACTTACTGTTTTCTTGAAGCTGGACTCAGGCTAGATCCAGTAGATCACAGCATGCTGGAATTGTGGGCACTCCAGTTTACCTTTTGCACCATGACCTGTTGTGCACCTGTTGCACTATATTTTCGTCATTACATTTTATGAAAATGGATAACAATATTCTTAATCTAATGGTTAATGGACTCTAGTTGAATCATGAACCAATATTCATAACTTATTTTGTCTATTTCTAATTCTATGAGCAGTCTTGGCAAGGTGCTTCACACTTTTGTCACCCTCCTATGGCAAGATGCCCGCCTGTGACAGAAGAAGAGATTTTTTAAAAAGCAATTGAAAAAAATCAAATTTTATACACAGAAGAGACATGCAAGCATTTAGCAACTGCAGATAGTACAGTATATCAAGAAAAGATAGTAGTTAGCTGTGTGCCAGATGTAGTTCTTTGCTGTCAGTATCATCATTGTGCAGCTCTTCTGTCAGGGAAGTTTGGTTGCTTCTGCTTTAAAACAACAGGCTACACGTGTTCAAATGTCATGTGCCATCAAATCCAAGTGAAGAGCTGAGTTTGTAGCACTGTAAAAACCTATGTGTAGCTAACAGTAAATTGTTAATGCAATTTCCCGTCTTTTAGCTTGCAACACCCTCATGTATTATGTAGCACTTCATGTTAGAATGTTCACTTGACTAATCTTGTGTAAAACAGATGCATACTCAGATGCCTCAAACCTCTGTTTCCATGAGGGGTTTTTGCTTGTTTTTCTTCATTCTTACTGAAAGAAATAAACAAAACACAGAATATGGAGACACAGGCAAGAACTCTTTGCTCCTCTTCAGTTAAGGTCATCTGGATCTGTAAGCTAGAGAGGGACATCTCATCATGTCGTACATGTCATGACATCCTCTCATTGTGGCACTGATTATTCATTATTCTTGTGGGAAGGAAGGGGGGAAGGAAGGGCGGAAGGAAGGAAGGGCGGAAGGGCGGGCGGAAGGGCGGGCGGGCGGAAGGAGGGAAGGAAGGAAGGAGGGAAGGAAGGAAGGAAGGAAGGAAGGAAGGAAGGAAGGAAGGAAGGAAGGAAGGAAGGAAGGAAGGAAGGAAGGAAGGAAGGAAGGAAGGAAGGAAGGAAGGAAGGAAGGAAGGAAGGAAGGAAGGAAGGAAGGAAGGAAGGAAGGAAGGAAGGAAGGAAGGAAGGAAGGAAGGAAGGAAGGAAGGAAGGAAGGAAGGAAGGAAGGAAGGAAGGAAGGAAGGAAGGAAGGAAGGAAGGAAGGAAGGAAGGAAGGAAGGAAGGAAGGAAGGAAGGAAGGAAGGAAGGAAGGAAGGAAGGAAGGAAGGAAGGAAGGAAGGAAGGAAGGAAGGAAGGAAGGAAGGAGGGAAGGCAGGCAGGGAGGGAGGGAGGGAGGGAGGGAGGGAGGGAGGGAGGGAGGGGAGGACTATATGAAGTAGGTGTAAATTGTAGTAGAAATCTGACTGGATAATTAAAGGGTTTTTTTGGTGGTCAAGGGTGAGAAGCTGCTGCTGCTTCCAAAAGTCTGGTTTGGGACTTCTCTGATAACAAACTCCACAAAAGATGGCTGATAATTCCCAGCATATTCATACTGTCATGAAGAATGAGCTGGAAGCACCCTCAGTTAAAGGCTCCATGTCACTTTCAAGAAACAGATCTATTTTTTGCATGCTTCATGCTTTTAATCTTAGGCTACAATTTTTTCATAACAGCTGTTTGTCCGTGGTTAAACTCTTTGTGATTCCTGCCAAAGCACTATGGTTGCAGAAACCAGGCAATGAAAAATGCCTCCTACCCTACCCTAACTTTTGAATTATGAATACCAGCTACCCTAAAATTTACTTAAGACTTAATAGCAAGGAAGCTTTCTTTTAAAGATAAGCCTTCACAACGGTATGGAAACCTGCCTGATTTTAATTGTGTTATCAGCCTCTGGAAAATAAGTACCTTTCACACAGACATCAGAAAATTGTTAAGAATTTCACAGCTAGCTTCCCCTGAGCATCTGTCCATACAGGCACTTGTCCATTTGGGCACCATGACTTCAAGTGTAATTACTGAATCTGGTTTTAGGTAACTTCTTTTCTTTTATACTTTTATGGATCGGTTATAGGTTCAGGAAGCACAGAGCAGGAGTTTGCTCAATTTCAACACAGAAGAGACAAAGCTACTTGGGAATGGGGATGGAGAGTTGATTTCAGGCAAAGGAAATGTAGGAGAGATTTTCTTGATTTTTGGGGTGGCAGAAGAAGAAGGAAGGGAGAAGCTGAAAGAGGAACAAAATTGGAACAGATATTAGGAATTGTTGAATAGAGATTGGAATATGGAGTGGAATATGGAGTAGAATATGGAGTAGATTAGAATATGGTAGAGTCAGGGAGCAGGCTGTGGGCATTGGAAGTGGGAAAAGGAATTGTAAGCCATAAAGAGATACGATGTGGTGAAAGCTGAGTGAAAAAGGTTACAATTGCATAGTTCCTATGCAAGGAGGCATAAAGAATAAAAACTCATTGAGGAGAATGGATCTTGGCAAAGGAAAAGAAGTGCCCAGCTCGAGGAGTAGTCCTATGGGAATCTCATGAGGTTTAACAAAACCAAGTATAAGGTGTTGTACTTAGATGGAGCAATCCTGTAAGCCTCCACCACAGGCTGGAGGATGAACGGGTCAAGAGCAGCACTGGGGAGAAGGACTTGGTGGCACTGGTGCACAAGAGGCTGGACATGAGCCAGCCATGTGCACCCACAGCTCAGAAAGCCAAACTTGTCCTGGGCTGCATCCAAAGCAGCGTCGGCAGCAGGGCCCGGGAGGAGGTTGTGCCCCTCTGCTCTGCTGAAACCCTACCTAGAATCGTGCATCCAGCTCTGGGGACCCAGCACAGGAGAGATACAGACCTATTAGAGAGAATCCAGAGGAGGCCACCTCCTGAATATGATCAGAAGGATGGAGCACTTCTCCTTTGACCAAAGGGTGTTTGTTCAGCCTGGAAAAGTCTTAGGGGTGACTTAATTGCAGCCTTCCAATAGCTGAAGGGAGCCTATAAGAAAGATGGAGACAAACTTTATACAAAGCGTTTAGTGACAGGACAAGGGAAAATGGCCTTCCAGCCCAGGCCATTCTATGATTCTGTGAAAGAATTTTGGCAGAAAATAAGTTCCTCAGGAGAGCCAAACAGATTATTCTGCTCAAAAGCCATGCTCTTCTTCAAAACCTGAAAGAGTTTCTTAGGGTTCCTCTAGCTCCTCCCATGCTCAGCAGATAGTAAATATGGAAGAAAACTAACAGTAGTGTATTACATTATGTTCATGACGAGTCTGTGTTACTTAAAACCCAAGTTGGAACACTTTCAATGCTGCTCCTGACCCATGCATATGCCAGTGTTCTACTCAACTGTTTTCCAGTATGTGCTGCTTTTTGGTTTTACCTTAGAAAGTATACCTTGAAGTTTTATGTTTAAGAAAACTTCATTAGTGTTGCTGTTAAGAAAATAGGAAATGCAAGAGTTAAGGTTGCCTGTGAAACCTTAATTTGTCTCCTTTCTGCATATGTATTATGTTGCAGTCTTTAATTATGTGATCACATGCTGTTTTTCAGTGGTATGTGATCATATAATTAACAAGTTTATTATAATGCATACTGTATTGTAATTATATAAGGGAGCCAAATTAAGATTTCATTGGAATTCCTAATCCTGGTGTTTTCTGACTTTGCAGTAGAAGTCTTTGTCACTTTAATGCTGTTTTTAATGAGGCAGGTAGAGAGACATGATAAAGTTGTACAGTCAAAGGTTATAACTTTCAAAGTGTTAGTGTTAATCACCTAAACTTCTTGGTACTCAGACTTTAGAACTCTCTGTGCATCTTTGTCTGTTTAGTCTGTCTGAACTGGGATTCAGAGATGTTCAAGGGGTCTGACTATTACATGCTATAGCTTACAGTCTAAATATGTGTTTAGGACCGAAAATTTAGGCATCCAAATTGGAAGATTTGATTACTGACTACAAGGAATATTTCTGAAGACTGTGTGCTTTATTTAAAAATGATGGCCCTGTGGTTAAGACACAAGTATTAATCATAGAATTGGCAAAGTAAAAAACCAAGGCTGCAGACTTCCTGTGTTAATAGGGAATAAGTCACACTGTCCTCATGACAAACCTTTGCTGCTGCTGCAAGCCTTAGGCTACTACAGTTTAAAGTTGGGTTAACTAACATGTTCTACCACATGTTAGGTTTACGTCTATCTCTGCCAGATAGCGTATTAAAAATATACAGTGCCTTGTCTACACTACAGTTTTATAATGTAGCATTTTGAACAAGTTAGGTAACACATTCAGAAGCATATTTAACTTCTTGTCTGGACATGCCCTTCGTTACTCCATAACTAGTGATTCTTCATGCACAGAACTCAGGTAATGACACTGAAAAATTCTAGAACTGAATCAGTTCTTGTGAAACTTATTAATATCATGGAAGAAGCATCATCAATTAAACATATTTCATTAATGTCTAAGTATTTTCTCTTTTTAATTTAATAATTTCTTAGGGTTTTTTTCTGTTACTCTTCTATCATGTTCCCATCATGGCAGGTGCCTGCACATTAATTAATGTAACTTTAATATAATAAATAAAGCTTTTAGCATTTGTATAAGACAAGGATGCAGAAGCTGAGAGTAATTTGTGTGTTAATAATAAATATTGGGGTCTGTGATTGAAACACAATGGTCTTTCAAATGATGGTTTATGAATCTAAAACACTCCAGATTTAGATTATCTTTTTCTTTTTTCTTTTTTCTTTTTTTTTTTTTTTTTTCCAGTAAAGACTTTGTTTAATCCAGCTCCAGCCCTGGCTGACCTAGATCCACAGTTTTATACCTATTCTGATATCTTCTGCTGCAATGAAACTGAGGTAATGGTCATATGTCATGTTAAAGAAGGAGTCTTAAGCAGGGAAATTTCAGAATTATACTCTTCTCAGAAATGCAACATAGGGAGCAGGAAGATTGAGCCATGCTCCTCTTACACAGGACATTTGGAGGGACAGGTTTGATTCCTAACCAGCAAAAAAGAGTATTCTAAAACAACTTTAGCTTGCACTTGAAATTAAATTAGCTGTTTGCAGCAGGAAAGTTGGGTCCAGTCTTCCTTACAAGTAGATCAGCAAAACATATCCATAAAAGGACACTTGTTAAATGTTATCACTGAGTGGTAAATATTAAAATAGAGTCTTGTCCTTGTTCTGTGGTCTCGTGATATGATTAGCAGGAATGCATTAGCCATAGTGTTCTGACAGTTTTAAACTCTCTTGCCAGGAGGTGATGCACGCTTGCTGCCCTTGATGGTAAATAGAAGCTTCATATGCCTCTTCTGTCAGATCTGTTTTCAGTGAATCTTCTCTGGCCTTCAACTGTATCTTTTCCTTTTTTCTTTTTTTCCCCCCTGCTTTTTCTCTCTTTTCTAATTCAAGTGTTATTTCTCCTAAAGGAAATTTATTTTGTCATGAGACAAATTAACCTCATCTCACAAGACCTTTTTTTAAATTTGTTACTTATTAGGACTAGGCATGCTTTGTTCCTTCCCCTCACCCTCTCTTTATATAAACAGGAAGGTGGGAGAAGTAACCTAGTGGATAGGAACCATGCCTTGATCAGAGTTAAAGTTATCCCTAAGAAACATGATTTCTGCAATGAACATGATCCCTTTGGGTGGAGCAGAGGGGGAAGAGCTAAGAGAAGAGCATGGCCCTGCTTACTTGTAGCCTTTTTTGTATGATGACAGTGTCTGTCAGTGTAAATTTTTGAAGACTCAATTACCCTCTTTTGAAATTTCTATTAAACCCCATCACAGACTATACCAGAAGTTCACAATCCGTGAGTCTTCTAGCATTTAAGGGTCAACCTAAGTAACCCAAAAGGACATCTAAATTTTATTCTGGCATGTTTCATTATGTATCTGCCAAGTTCGCATTCTCCAGAGAATTCAAGAATTAGCAAAATAGCAAGGTGGGAGATGACATGATTCTTCAGGTCTCTGGAAGCCAGAATTTCCAGGATAACTGTCAGTGATACAATTTGTGTCTCAGACATTGCCCAACAGCTATCAGAATTCAATTCTATGTGATGAAAAGAATGCTAAGGCAAAGTATTTATTCTTGTTCAGGGGCCTTGCAGAACACTAGTATCATGTTTTCTTAAATGCTATCAGAAAGCTCTTATGCCTGGACTGTGCCTCTGGATTGGCTAAATGGTGCAGTGGCTCACATTTTGGGCTAAGAACATCCATACTCTCTCACTATTTAGTAAACGTCATTTTTGTTCGCTTTTTTCATAATGCCACTTGTTAATCCTTTTCCCCCCTGCAAAAACTTATCCCCCATATGTTAGAAACAAAACTTTGTTTTTCATTACTCCTCTATTTCTGACTTTTCCCTCTTTGCATCACACAAGTTTTCCTTTCGTTGTATTTTATTGCTAGGGGACAGTCTTGAAAGAGGCGTTCTTTGAAAGGTGCAGCTTGCTGGATCTAGGGGTAGTATTATTACCACCACACAGAGAAAAGAAAATTACTTCTATTTAAAGAAAAATAAATAAATATACATTATAGGTGTATAATTATTATAGATCTCTGTTTACTCATCTAACTTTCCCTGCAGAGCTGGGGGTAGTTTGCATTCTTTTGTGATATTTTCTTTTAAAAAGTAATTACTATGTGAAGATAGCTAGGATCACTGGATGCAAGGTCAGGCACAGAAATATGCTCTCTGTTGTTGAGGAGGCTCATCTCTTCTGAATTTATGGAAATGTTAGACATATGGGAGTTCCTTCCAGCCATATAATGGGAGCATAAATCCAAGTGTAGGACTCCTACAGCATATTCTGAGAACAACAATGGCTCATAAATATCTTTGTTTTTAAAAACAACCTTTTGAAACTTTGCAGTGAAATTGATTGTTTTAGTACAAGTGTAATATTCAATTTTGTTTGATTTCATTCTCTCTGTGTGTCTGATTTGTATTGAATTGATTTTCAGGGATGAACTATTGCCATTGTTCCTTTCTTTTTGCTGAGAAAAAAGGGAAAAATCAAGCATTTGTTTTTCTTATGTCACAAGTTTGATAGTAGTTTTTTTAGTAGTTGTTGTATGTTCAAATACCATCTGTTTTCGGTTTTCTTTCATGATTTTCTTTAAATTCAGATTTCTGTAATGAATACACTTTAGAAGTTTGATATACAGATAAATGTTTACATACCCAAATAAAGGTTAGCAGTCACATCTCTGCATGGCACTTATAAACAACAAGTTAATTCTACAAATCTTAAAGATAACTGCCTCTAAAACATTCTTTTTAACACGGATGTGTGTTCCAAGACAAGATAAAATTTACACAGCTTTTTTTTTTTCTTTCTTGCCTTTCTTAGTAATTTACATTTACAAGTATTCATCACAATTTTATCATAATGTAGCTCTCTTTCTTGTTCACCAAGAAATACTTTTTTATTATAAAGTCCTGTGGTTTGAGGATAATAGATGAACAGTATGTTTGTAACAGAAAATTATGTTGGCTGTCAAACAGAACACCAGCCGTATAGTTTAAGACATCTCATAGTCTGTGTGTTTATATTATTAAAGATGAGAAAAAGGGGATGGTCCTTGTGTTTAGCTGCATTATTACTGAGTCAGAAGTTTCTGTTGTTTGCAGCTCTAAAGGTTGGGGTCTTGATCTGCAATGCCTTGTCACAGAATAGAAGTTTAAAGATGTCAGCTATAATGTCAGCCATGGAATGTTGGCTCTCAAACATTCAAATATCAAATACAATATCAACACTTTATATTCCATTTTTTATTAAATGTTTTAGGGCTTAATGAAATCCTGTGCAGTATCTGGTATAACAGCATGGCTTGTTCTTATGGATTTATGTGCTAGAGAGAAGCAAAGAAAATTACACTATCAGTGAATTATATACCATTAGTTTGTCTAGAAGCCTCTGCACAAGCTGTTTTTTTCACTCTTGCTTGTTGCAAGAACAGGGTTTTTTTTGTCTGACATGACTTTCTTTTTATGTGGTTCATGAACAAAAAAGTCAGAACAAATCTTCAAGGTTATCAATTCTTTCTTACTTAGCCTGTAGTTCAGTTTTATCTTTTCCCAGAAAGATCAAACTTGTTGAGACTAGTTTGTTAATTCCCAGATGTAGCATAGCCTAATCCCTGAGGTTTGTGCAGGAATGTGCTAGTTCTCCATTCCCTTAATTCTTCTAACGAAAAATAAATGTATCCAATGTCATCCTGGTGAAAACTAATGGTTGTTCTTTTAAGTCATCTATAAATGTTGAAAAAGAGACAACCCTATACAAGACAAGCTCTTTGGAATACTTACCATTTTTTCCCCACATATTTGTGTGGTTCCTTGCTGCAGATGGCTCTAGGCGTAACCACAATGTCAATACAGTTCATGTGTCGTTTTTCTTTCTTAACGTGTGCATGCAGTTACATAGCCCTGCAGGTTAGGAACCAAAATATACTGCACATCAGCAATTTCAGTTTGATCCTAAATGTTTTGAAGAACAGCTGCTTCTCTGTTGAAAGAATACTGAGGAGCCCTTCAGGACAAAAAAACCTCCTGAATGGTTACAGCAAATGATTGAGTTTGACAAGCTATTTTTAATGCAAAATTGGAAACTACTTTCTCCCTAATGTAAGATGGGTATCAGACTTCTGATCTAAAGAAGGCCTTGCAAAGATTTAATTAAATGCTAGCAGAATACTTTGGAGCTTCAATAGTAGAAAGCAGTACAAGTTAATTGCCAATTTTGTTAAAGCTATAAGATGTATAAAAATAACACAGACAAACAGATATATTCCTACTGTTTCCTTTTAAGTATTACTGTCTGTTAACAGGGGATAGATAATTTCTTGGAATAAATATTTGTCAGTATGTTCGGAATCGAGGGACATTATTGCCTTTTGCAAGATTCAAAGAATATGAAGTTTATAAAACTTTGTAGTCTGGGATAAGGACATTTAAGGTAATTCTTATTAATATAGACAGATTAATACTAAAAAAAATCTTCCTTAAGAAAATATAATTGATATCTCTAGGAGTCAAAACAAAAGCAGGTCCTTTAGAAATAAAATATTTCAGAACATCTCTTGAGCTTGCCTTTTGTGTTTTAAGTAATGGAAAGCTACTGTTCTGCCATTATGTAGAAGTTGCCAGCAATTCACAGTATATTCTATTTCCATCTTTGTCCTAAAACTCACTGCTAGAAACTATGGATTTTCCCATATTTAGTCTAAAATGAA
This sequence comes from Cyanistes caeruleus, assembly GCF_971803275.1. Classification (NCBI taxonomy): domain Eukaryota; kingdom Metazoa; phylum Chordata; class Aves; order Passeriformes; family Paridae; genus Cyanistes; species Cyanistes caeruleus. The sequence continues at coordinate 91,713,200 of NC_141702.1, forward strand.
AGCTGTTACTTTTGGGAGTGAAATTAATACCTTCAGGTCATTTAATTTCCATCAGTTTTTAATTAGTCTAGCACAATAAGTATTTCTGCCTGTATGTCTGTAAAAATTTTATAATTTGAAACAACTGCAACTAGCTTGGTTTGTGGCATGACCTTGCAATTTCTATACATTAAATCTGTTGTACTACTTCTTGGGGACTGTTCACATGTGTTAGAATTAATGAGACTGAGTTCTTGTTTTGTCATTTGCAAAAGAAATCTCCTAAGGTATTGGCCAGGTTTGTAGCTGACTTACTGTGTTTAAATATTTGAAATTAAAAGTATTTGAAATTATCATATGTAGTGTTACATGCATTAGCCTTAAAACTGGGACAGTTTCCGTGCTATTATTTATTATTTCTCTTCCAGTAGTACCTGGCAACGTTTGCAAAGTTGTTACTGTTCTAGGTGCACAAAACCCAGTCCAAATGATAGACTGCTCCCCAAAGAATTAATACTTCTTTTTATTTCACCAGTTTATATTTGCTGAGGATTGCAGGATTGTGGAAGTTAGGAACAGACCTATGCATGTTCAAGTGGTCCAAAACCCTGGTGAAGCCTGTCCAGTTTAGGATGGATTGCTCAGGGCTTTGTCCAGTCAAGTTCTGAATCTCCCAAGGTTGGAGACTCTGACCTCTGGGCATGTGTTCCAGTGGTTCATCACCCTTATGGTGAAAAAGCTTGTCCTAATATTGGAATTTCCCACGTTCTAGTTTGTGCTTGTTGTCTCTAGCCCTATCCCTATGCACCTTCAAGAAGACTCTGGCTTCATCTTCTCTATACCCACTGACTAAATTGCCCTAGACAGCAATTAGATTTTCCACTTATCCAGGAGTTCTTCAGGTTGAACAAGCTTGCTTCTCCCAGTCTCCTCTTGTATGGCCTGGTCTCTGGTCCTCTGACTGTCTTGAAGGTCTTCCACTGTAGTGTGCAAGGGAAGTATGGCAGTGTCTTACTTGTACCAGCATTCCCAAAACTAGGATACAGTGCTGCAGATTTGGTTTTGCAAATGCCAAGCAGAGGATCCAGAATATCTGGAAGTGGCTGCCCCAAATGCACCACAGCTAGGAACAACTGGCAAATGTTTGTATGCTAGGATCATTCTCAGTTTCAGCCAGTGTAAATTACTATTTCTATTGAAAGAAATTAATTGTTTTGGATCAGCTTTTGGGGGTAATGTGGGACTCGGGGTGGTGTTAATTTTAACACAGATGTGCCTTGCAATCCAGTTTCCAGGACACACAAGTGGCTGTTCTGGCACAAGAGAATTGGCCATGTGGACAAGAGTGGTAGGGGAAAAGTAGGGCCATTTTCTTTTATGTAGCACTTCTGGTTTGTGTCAGCTTCCATGATTAGACCCACAGTCTAAAGAGAGATGGAGACTTAACTAAAATTAGTAACAACTGTGGCCAAGAACCTTCATAGCCATGAAATTAAAAGCTTTAGTTAAATTTCTTTACCAGTCTTGCAAACGAAATTATGAAAATAGTATGTAGATTAATTATATAATATCCATCATAGCTTTATTCTGACAGCAGTTGTGTGGAATGTTGTCTTACTTTAATAAGTCCATTTAACTGAGTAGTTTTATGAGACTAGCTGCAGAAAAATAAAATTCATTTGCTGCTCTTTTGTACAGTATGGTGGCAAATGTCCACATTGGGCTTTTAGTACTGTTATTTATTTTTTTCTTTACATAACCCTTAGTTATTTCCCTCAATTGTACTGCAGGGTTTTTTTAAAATAAGATTCTACTGAAGGGAGGAACTTAAAAACTCACCACAGTATTTAACATCAGTTGACATTTACCACAATCTCTAATCATTGGCACAGAATCTGTCTGGTTGCTGCTGCTTTTATGGTTCTTCCAGCTTGTTCCAGTGCTTTTAGTTGTACCATCCTACTGTAGATCAGTTAGATGATAGTGGTTTGAAGCAGCCAAAGGTCTACTTTTATACAGACTCTGTTCAAAATAATTTTGTTTATTGATATAAGTAGTGTAAAGATGAAAAGAAAGATTTCTACAAATTCCGTCCCAAAACAGTTCTTTCACTACTCAAGCAAAAAATCCTGTTGATCTGGGGCATGGGAAGCACAAAGAGGAGTACTGTCTTAATGCTAAGCATACAAAGATTGTGCATGTCATTAGGAATAATACTATATTTAAATATTTCATTTACCTTGCTTATGACCTCACGCAAGTATTAATACCAGGTAAATATACCAATATTAGATTTACTGTTACTCTACCAGAACCAAATCCACTTTCCTTCTGGAGACTTTGCAACAGAGGCATAATGTTTGGGATTATTTCCCCTTTTAAAGTACCCTGAAAATTCAGTTTGCCTCTTTCATTCAAGGATTTGTGTTAAATTATTTTTATTTTTTTAACACAGTGCACCAGGTGTCCTGAATACAGGAATACATAGTTCTTGCTCCAGAGATACTAAAATTCATGAAGAGATTTGGACTCTTTAGACACTTGAACAGAGTGTACATACTTATTTTAATATTGTATGTCATCTATCTGTAGTGACTCTAAGACCATTGTTTGTGCATTGGTTTTGTGGAAACCTTGCAAGAAGATACATTCAAAAGGTTTTGTGAGATACTTTTTGAAACAAAGTTTTTTAGTTGAAAATACTTTTGTAACTTTTTAAAAACTTTAATATGCTGAAACAGTTTATAGTGCAAGAGAAGTTTGAGCAGCCAAAAAGAAAACTGGACAGGTTCACTTGCCTTCTTATATCTTAATATATTCTTTTCTAGGATCAGTGTGGTTAAAAAAAGTAATTTTAAATTGTGTGTATGTGTTGACCATGCCTTGCCCCTGCAGTGCACAAGTTAAAGAACCAAGCCCTGCCACACCAGGCTCTGCCTCACAACGATCAGATCAACATTGCTTGAAATAATTTGTGCATTTGTCTAAGTAGGGACTGCAGAACTTGGTCATGTGTGTTTCAAAATTAAAATTATTAAGTGCTCTGCAAGTGATACTATAAACTCTAGGAAGTGTGTTGGCATAATGTGGCCCTTCAGAGCCCAAGGGTGGCTGCTGTCGTCTGGATCAGGCTTAAACTCAGGAAATGACAGTGGCAAGCAGCGGGCGCTGACTCACAGCTGGAGGCGGTTTGCTTGTAGATGGCTGTAGTAGTTCCTGTCCCCAGCTGCCTGCCTGCCCTCTCTTTACTACAGGCATGGTCTGCGCTCCATCAAGCACTAGTTTAATCACTATAGTTTAGTTTGTTACATCAAGAATTGCGAGTATTGAATTCAAGCTTCAGTTATGCAGAGGAAGGTAGTTTGAAATATTTCAGCAACAGTTTCCCAAGAGGCTGAGATGCCCTTGCAGCAAAGGTCAGGAGAGTAGCTGCTGAATAGATTCCAGAGTAAGTTTTCCACGGAAAATAAGCCCTAGGAGTGTGGAAGTTATGCTTGGCTACGAAGCAGGTATCTGAAAATGCTTCAGACTGCATTCATCAAGATCCAGCAGCAACCTTGTAATACAACCTACAGTAAGGCTTCCCTTTTCTCAGGCAAGCAGGACAAAATTTAGTAAAGACAGCAAAATGTAATATGTTTGTTTACTTACAGTTGAAGGCATACAGTATTATACAGGAGAATTATCTGATAGACTGTTTGAGAGAAGAGGCAATTTCTCTTCCTTTTCTTCCTGTTTCATTCTTGCTCTTTTCCCTTCCAAAAAGAAGCAAAAAAGCACATTACACTTGACAATACAAGTCAAGTTCTTGCCATCAAGAAAGTGTATGAAGTGGTAAAAACGTTGATTCTGAAGTCTTCATTGCAGATTTTGGGAAAGTTTTGCTCTTAGTTGGGTGGAACTAGAAGAGAATAATTTTAAGACACAGCTGGGAGAAATTTATAAGCTCACCATCAGTTAGAAGAAGAGTTTAACTGTTTTTGTACAGAATCAGCACGGTTGACAGAGGCATATGGCTGTAACACAAATATATAATAATTTTTAATGGCCCTTTGTCCAAAGAGGGCTTCAGGTAAATTTTACGTATTCTTATCTGAAAATATATATTAAACTGAACAGAGTGGTGAAAACTGAGATTTTTTTTTTTCCTGAAGAGATTTTCCCTTGTGATGGGCTTCTAGCTTAACACTAGAATTTAAAAGTGTTTAAAATGTTTCTCACTTAATGATAAATATCCGTCAAGGATAGTGACCAAGTTGACTTGTAGCATTTTTTCACATTAAACCACAAAATGCTTTTGCCAAGACTGTGTCACTGTGTCCATTTCACAGATGAAAAAACAGAAGCATGTGGGAAAAATGTGATTTTACTAAGGGTTGTATGCCAGGTAAGTTGTAGAAGCTGGAACAGAACCCATACCTCCTATATCTCTTTGCATAGGCTGCTATATATTAGAGAGAGAGCTGTGCCTGAAGTACACACTGATTTCAAGCAAAGAGCAAGACACAGCTGAATATCAGCACTGGAAGTGGTTTCACGATCATCCTACAATACACATTTTAAAAGATACTAAATACTGTCCTCAAATGCAACTGTTGTCCAAAAATGAATGCTTTAAGATTATGATTTTCGTTTGTGTGGGTTGTTTTCCAGGCAGAAATTTTAACGGGCATCCCAGTTGGCAACCTTGAAGATGCTAAAAAGGTGGGATGCCTGCTGTTAGAAAGAGGGTGTAAGCTTGTAATTGTGACTCTTGGAGCAGAAGGCTGCATGATGATATCAGAAGACGAACCCATTGCAAAGCACGTTCCTGCTGGGAAGGTCAGAGCTGTGGACACTACGGTACGTTTTTGTGGTTTAACTGTCTAACTTTAGAAAAGACTGCTTAAGCACTAGAGGAAAGCAGTGAGTAATCAGACAAATCTTTTGGCACTAGCACAAAGGCTAATTTGTTATATGAATATAGTTATATGAAATTGATATCTTGTTTCCAGGGTCTCATATATTAAATGTCAATTCACCTGAGTTTTATAGTCTGTATTGTAGATGAGCTAGAACTATTACACATACTAAAGGTGTAATACTGAAACCTCCTTTACTGAAGTACTTGTCTCTGACTGGCTTGAGCTGCAGTGTTGTTTTTCTACCTTTGCCCTTTCATTTAATTCATCTCGTCTAGAAATCAAGCTATGTGAGAACAGAGATACTAGTCATGGTCTGAAACTGAATGTTTGGTTCTTCTGACAAAGTGTGAATTACTTACCAAGTCTAGCATAAGGTGATTAAAGACATAATTTTTACAGAATATACTGGAAAAAACCCAAAGTTCTTGCTGCTTCATGATGACTGTTTTATGATGCTAGGTAAGGGATACTTGGTCAGGCGCATTTTAATCTTAGACATTAACAGACTTCTTTGCTTCCTGCTCAGAGCTAAGTGCAGAAAACATGTTCTGTGAAACCACAAAATACAATGCCCCCAGGAAAAGAGAAAAACAGGACAGGCAATAGTTAAGATAGCACTGCTATGAAAACCTTACCACACTGCACATATGGGGCTATTTTGTGTTCCTAGTATTATCTGACATAAATCCAAAATAACTCCAGTGGAGTTACTGAGAGCAGAGTAGGTCGCATTATATGTACTAACTATACATTTAAATGCCTGTTATAATAACGTCATATTACATATGTTCTGTTACAATAGTTCATTAAAATCCTGGAGATTTTACCATCTGGTACATTCCATATCTGAATTGCATTAATAACAACTAGTTCTTGTAGCATGTTTTTTTATCCATGGACCTCATACTGTTTCACAAAGAGGAAAGGCAACTGCTTAAAGGATGAGGAAACAGAAGCACAGGGAGCTGGAATTACCTAGGTCAGTAACATGTAGTGGCAGAGCTAAGAATAAAGTCACCTCATCTCAATCACAAGATTGCTTATAGGTTTGGACTGTGATATTCTGATACTGTGGAAAGTGTTGTTTCATTCTTCATATAATCTTTTTCTATATAACTCTGAAATAGAGATACTTCGGTTTTATTTTCCTCTTTTACCCCTTTGTCATTTAGAAGTTTGACCTTGGGTTAGTACTGGTTTTTGGAATGTCTTAAATTTCTACTTAGGGGAAGGAGACATCACTGTCTCAGGTCACAGGTTCTTGGTAGGGGACTACAGACACCAAATTGCCTTTGCTTGCTTTTAGCCCTGAATTAGAAATGCCAAGGAAGTGAAAGGCAGAGATCCCAAAGCTGTCCCAAAGCAGGATTTATTAGCTTGGGAGCAACACCTTATGAACTTGGCAGTATGGCTTCTTGGTCTGAGCTGGTAAATCCACTGGTGCTATCAAAGCTTACTGTTAGAGTTTTTTCTCTATCACAGAGAAGTGATGTTGAAGAAATATGTGTGATCTGCTTTTTCAAAAGGAGAAAATTTCTTCCAGATCAGCTATTGTTTGATATCTTAAAGATTTGCTGCTCATGGAATAAAGCAGCAATACTGAAACTGTGGATGAAAAATGCCTTTTATCTTGCCTAGTAGTTTGGAGTTTCATGTCTGAATGAATGTAATGCTCCTTTCTTTTTTTAAGATTCTTTTTATTTTAAATAAAAACAGTTTCTTTTAATTTACTTAATCCTTGCCCTGCCTCCTTGTGGCCAACAGGTTATTGGCGTCCACATAGCAGAGGATTTTCACAGTTAATTTTGTTAATCTATTTAAATACCAGTGGGTTGTTTTCAGTAAAACAGCTGTGCTTAATTTATTCTTGTAGCCTGAATGAAAAAAATATGTGTTTGCCTTTCATTATAAAAGTCTTACAGTGCTTAGCCTGATTATCACTTTGCCTGAAAGCAAGTGGTTTTAAAGCAATCCTTACAAACACTAAGCAAAATAATGTCATCCTTAACTAACCTGGATTGCTCTATTATTAAAATAAGCATTAAACATTCTAGTAGGACATGTTACTTTCCTCAAAGCATGTCTACAGTAGATCCTTCCCCAGGCGAAGGATCAGACTTGTATGGTGGCTTACTAAGTAGCCACCTACCCACAGGGTATGCTTTTAGCCTGCTGTTTGATACTAAAAAAAAAAAAATTGCTATCTTAAACTGCCCTGACTTCAGCATCATGAAGGACTAGGCATGATCACATCGGGCTATGTGCCTGTATCTGTGTTGATACTGTTTAGATCTGTAGAAGGTAAAATTACCACCAGAGAGAGAATTAAATGACGTATGTACTCTATCACAGAATTTGCAAAAGGCTACAGAGTCCTTATTAAAAAACAGAGTTTGCCATTTAGAAGATACACATGCAAGGTACAAAATAAGCTTCAAAGTTCCCTTTCACTGTTGAAATTTTCCATGGCTGTTACCACTGCCCAAAGTCCTCTCTACAGAACTGCTACTTCTGTTAGAAATTACCCTGGCAATTTCTTCTGTCCACAGCAACTTTAAGAATTTTTGAACAACAAAATACTTGGGTAGGTACAGCCACAAAGATTAAGAATTGGAGTTCCTTGTCCCAGTTTGTGTACTCCCCATTCTCCATGTTCACAGGTTCACCAGAGACACTAAGGGTTGATATGCTGTAGTGCCTGGCTCTTTATCCCTGCCCTTGAGGTGGTTAATCTAAGTGTTTATTGGCAGAACACTAGGAAAAGCTGGATCCATCTCCCACTCTGTGGTGGAACATGAATCTTCAAGATTGAAAATCTGGTGTTTTTTACCCACACTAAATAAATACTATAAAGAGGGAAAAAAGGCCTGTTGATTCTTTTTTTTTTTTAGCACTAATTATCTTAGTGTGGGCTTTAGTAATGTATGCAATGCTTCTCATGACTGTTAGCAGAGCTCTCCATACACAGTCCAAAACATGTAGAGCACGAATAGTCGTTCAGAGGGAAGTTTTGCAAGACATGGTATTGTAAAGCTGAAACATCTGTTTCTCCTATTATAGCTAAATAGTGCAATAAGCTTTTGTTAAGAAAATTAACTTTCCCTTCATTATACTAGTTCCTTCTATCTACATTCTGTATGCAAATTTTGAATAAACAGAAAAATAAGTGAATTATTGAAAAGTCATCCTTGAATTTTCTATATGGCAGAAAGATCTGATTAAGCCAAACAGCTATATCAATTTGTATTTGAAATAGTTGATGTACACAAGACATTTGACACATAATAAAGTTCTAATATAGGTATATATTATATTCTATTTTCATTACTTTAAGTAGTTGCTTTTAAATTTATTTCACTATATTAAGTTAAATATATGCATTTACTTTATTTTTGGAAGAAGCTATTTCTACTCTAGGTGAAACTAGTACATGAAACTCAATTAAAATAGCTGTGAAGGATAATTATATAATTCCATTTATATGACACTTCTGTTGGTAGCAGAAGGTTTCACAAATCATTCACAAATCTGATAAGCATTTCACAGAAAACAATAATATACACATATTTTGCAGTTGCGCGTGTGTGAAGCAGTTTGTCTGCTGCTGAAGCAGAAGCACAGCTGAGGTGGTGCATGGCAGCTGCTCACAAACAGCAATGGGACATGACTGAACACCATGTCAGAATTGTACTTGAGGTGAAGGGGATGATCTGTGTGATGAACCACACGATGATCCTGGATTTTGACATCTGTTGCTGCAGTAGCCCTGAACAAGCCTTCTTGACAGAGACATATGTGGTCTGATGAGATAGAACTCCACAACATCATCCATATTGGAGAATGAAGCTCTGTTCTTTTTGCCCCTTCACTCTCACTCTTTCCCTCTGCTTCTGACAATCACAGAAAGTGTAATTTACAGCACTATTTACATCTATTTACATTAACTAATTATAGTCCATTGAAACTGCCAAAGAAAATTTGTCAGAAGAATGTAATTACTCAAAGCTGGAATTTCGCCAGCAGTGAGATTAGTTCCCTTCCATTTTGAAAAAAAGCACTACGGGATAGTGTGGAGCTGAGTACTTCAAATGACAGCTAGGAACCAAGTCAAGTCCTTGAGGTGCTGCCAGAGGCCTGCCTGGGGCTCAGTATGTGCAGGTGGACTTCACAGAGACATTCAGGCTGTCTGGAGCTCCAGGTTACTCAGGATCTGGGCTTCAGAACCATGCCAGGTCTCTGGAGGTGGGGCAGTCTGGTGGTCAGTGGCTATGGCAGGCTGGAACGTGTCTGCTGTTTCTGGGATTTGGTCTGTGGTTGCTCCTTGCAGTTGAAGGTGGGGTGTCCTGTCCAGGATCCATGATTCGAATTGGAGAGCTGGCACTGGCAGAATCTCTCCCATGCAGCGGCCTTAGTGGAAAATGAGGGTCTCTCTAAGTAAGCTGAGGCTGCCCCTCTGTTAACCCCCCATTTCTGGGTTACAGCACTTGCTCCCACTTTGGGGAGGAGGTCATCTAGAGTTAATTTTTAGAACCTCCAGTTTGCTCCATAGCCCAGCTTAGATCAAGATGATGAACACATATTTCCACCACTTAGGGTGACTTTCCAATTTTTGTCTCATCTGGTCTTCTAAATGCATAGTATAGTTGCTCTATTTAAGATCTCTTCATCAGTTGACCTCTAGGTTTACACATACCACTGTTGTGTGCAAAAGGTCCTGCATTAGCACACTCACAGCCAGGAGATCAGGCATCTGCATGTCTGGTTTAAGCATATATGTATTTTCTTGAAAGGCAAATGGAAGCACTTGGGCACATAATATTTAAATGAAAATTTGGAATAATTTTTCACAATGGTACCCCTAGTAATCGCAGCAAGTCAATGGTCCCTCTTTTAAATATAATGGAGAATCTAGAATATTTAACTTTGCAGTATTTCTAAGCAAAACAATTACATTTACTATGTAATTTCTTGTATTACCAGCATTTTCACTGTCTGGTATCATTTTGGATACAGAGATTGCACAACCTGCTCAGAGAAGCTCACAGGTTGAAGTGCCATTCTTGTAAACATGAAAGTCATTTAGGAGAAAGGATAAAATTCAACATTTAATATACTCTGCCTGAAGTTTTACATGAGCATATGATTTATTCTATATAGTCCTTTTCTGTGCAATATTCTCAGAGGTATGATACATACTATTTGTCATAATCAAAAATGTTACCATTATTTTTTCATGTCAGTTCTGCAAAAGAAGGGCTCATTGCTAAAATGTGAATACTCATCAGATGTTTAGTGTTCAAATCCTGTTGTTTCCCTCAGATTTCTTATAACAATTTTTTAGATCTGTATCTTCTACTGGAGGAGAGAATTATGAAGGCTGTCTTTAAACAGTAGATTGCTCACTGAGCAGCTTTGTATTGAACTCTGAAGATGTTATACAACCTTTATTTTAATAAAGCCTCATATAAGTGTATAGCTATATAATTTTAGATATGTAACAGTATCCAGGCCTGTGCAGCAATTGTGGTCTAAAGAAGGCAGTGTGGTTTAGCAGTTTGAGCAAAGGACTGATAAAGAGTTCCAGGGCTCTGCAAAAGACTTGGTGCAATTCCCTGGAAGAGTTACGTGTCTTCTTTGTATTTAAATTTATCTGTCCATAAATTGGAGCTGCTATTAATGTGTTGCATATAAGCCTTGAGAAGTCTGTTAGAGATCAGAACAGAACCTGGGAGGCCTTTTTCCCAGGCTTTTCATATAACCTCAGGCCAGTTGTGCTTCTTTGGGGGCTTTGCAAACTCACTGAAGTGCTTGAAGTGCTTGAAGTTGAGAGGTCTTGTCTGTAAAAATATGGTTTACACTAAAATTCTCTGACTTAGCTGTATCTTCTGCTTTGGAGGAAGCCTGAGACAGAGGAGTGAAGTGGACACTGAAATAAAGACTCAGAATATAAATAAATCTGAAACAGTCCTCCTAATAACAGCAATTCTTTGTCTCCTGACTTTGTGGCCTAACGTCTGAGGCTCAAGAGGATATAAATACAACACTCTGTGCAATGACTAATTACTCAAAATTCTGTGCATCAGCAGAAGTGGGACTTGTGGTTGACTCTAATATTATCAAATGCCTTTGCTATTTAATAATCTTGTAGACCTACATTATTTAGCATGCCATTTGCACAAAGAACAGTAATTTTATTTCAGCTATCTCTCAACAAAGTAAAAATGCAGCTGGTAGTAAATGAAACATTTGGCAGACAATGTGACTGATGTACAGTTCTCTAACTTGCTAAGAAAAGAAAAATGTTGGCTGTTTAACTTTTTCCTACCCAAGGATGTAGCAAGGAGTAAACCTTTGCAGTTTTCCTTTTTCTTTTTTTCCTTAACCCAAAAATGTATAGTTTTTCTTTCTTTCTTCTTTTTCTTTTTCTTTTTCTTTTTCTTTTTCTTTTTCTTTTTCTTTTTTTCTTTTTCTTTTTCTTTTTCTTTTTCTTTCTTTTTCTTTTTCTTTTTCTTTTTCTTTTTCTTTTTCTTTTTCTTTTTCTTTTTCTTTTTCTTTTTCTTTTTCTTTTTCTTTTTCTTTTTCTTTTTCTTTTTCTTTTTCTTTTTCTTTTTCTTTTTCTTTTTCTTTTTTTCTTTTCCTTTACCTTTACCTTTTCCTTTTCCTTTTTCCTTCTTCTTTTTCTTTTTCTTTTCCTTTTTCTTTTTTTTTCTATTCTCTTTTTTCTCTTTTTTCTTTTTTTTTCTTTTTTGGTTCTTTTTTTTTTTCCCTCATCTTCCCTTTCATTTTGAAGCAAAGAGAAGTTACTACTGGGCAAACATCTTATTTATCAGTGGAGTTTATTCAGACACACCAACACAGAGTAATTATGCCCAGAGCTCCCATTAACATCCCACAAAATTACAGCGTAATAGCTTCCTTTCTTTAACATGCAACCCAAATAGTTAATAAATAAGTTCAGTTCCATAGCCCATTTTCTGATTTAGCCTTCTGCATTCCCTCTTTTACAAATATGGAATCCATTGAATTTTGGAACAGAAAAACCATGAGGAATAAGTTAATCTCCCAGGCACTCCAATCAGTGATCAGCACTGTAAGTCTAAATAAAACGTCATATATTATGTTCTGAAGTTCAGCTGAACTGTGAAAGGGCACATGACTGAAATCACTGCATGTGAGTTGACTCACAGTTAAGTCTAGATGGGACTTGCTTAGTTCTTCATGAGTTTCTGCTTCTGATTCAGGCCTTCTAAAGACACTTCAGTTTGTTAAGGCTTGGTCAGTGACCTAAGGCTATACAGGTATCCAGTGACAAGAGGGATTGCAAGAGTGGCATCCCTCTACATTGGCAGTCAACTGAGAAAATGTGGAGTGAGCTGGATGCACCCTCTTTCCTCTTTCCCTTTGGAAAGCAGAAAGCTGTATTATCTCCCTTGTACAAACTGGAAAATTGGAACCAAAATGTTAGCAACTGGGTGCACTGAAGCACAGGCTAAAAATGTTTGCTCCAAGTTGTATAGGAAGTCAGAGTGATGCAGTCAAAAATGAAGCACCCGGCATATATTGTCCCATTCTGCTTCTTAACTTCTAGACAACATTGTCATGGAAGGAAACACTGTTTATCTGCTTAGTGACTGTCTATTTTAATCTGTAAGAACAAACAATGTAAACAAAATGAGCAAACAGAAGCAGGCTTGTACAGAACAATTTGCAGGTTTTTTCCAGTGGAAGATTCCATGGACCACCCAGGCTTTGCTCTAGTCCTTTTCTCAACCACAGAGCATCTAATTAAATCCCTTTCCATTCCAGACTCTAAAAGAGAGCCTACAGTCCTCTACAGTTTCTTTCCAGATGGAAATGCATAATTTAACAGAGATACAGCTGACAGGGAAAAGTGGGCCCAAAGCAGTATTAGCATTTGCCACAAATTGCATTAAATTACAAGGGGTACTTAATGAAGACATATTATAAAAAGAAGATTAAAGCAAATATTTAGTTTTTAGGCCCCTTCTAAGATTGTAGTGTGCCAGGCATCAAAAAACTCATAGCAAAACTACTTTAGTGATACCAAGAGTTGTTTGGTTTTGCTACACATGATCAGTAACAAGTCATGGCATTGTGTCCCATTGTGTCCTACAGCTTTATTCCATATACATGTACACTTATACAAAAAGTTGCTAAGCACCTTACATTATTTACAACATGGGGAAAGCGCTATTCAGACTGCCATTTTGTAGATAGGGAACAAAACATGCAGACACTGGCTTGTCAGTGGCAAGTGAACCTTTTTTTACTTTGGTTAACCATTACTTGTTCTCTATGCTTACCTTAAAAAAAAAATAGGACGTGAGGAAAATTTTTGTCAGGATATCAGCTGTCTCATTTTTAGAACTGGACGTCATTGTAAATATCCACATAAAGGAGAAAGTACATAGCAATACAGAGCTGCTTTGCATTAGATGCTCCTTGAAGAAGCTGTACGGAGTTTATGGAAATATGCTATGAGAGTAAGTACTTTGGCTCCACTACTGGCATACTGAGAGATATTACAGTTTGGAAATTAACTCAGTTGATTGTTATTCTGGACATAGAAAAGTAGGGATGCTAGCAGCATATGTGTAGCAATTTGAGTGTTTTGTCTGTGAGCCAGAACACGGGAATGATACCACATCTAACATCTGCACCTGAGAATACATTCTCATGAGGTCTAGAGAGGCTGAGTTCAGAAATATCTTTGTGCCATCCCACTTCTGGGATGCTATAGTAAATGAAACAATGGTATAATTTATGCAGGTTGAGAGCAGAGCAGGAAATTACTTTTATTGCTTCTCTTGGGCTAACCATGGAATGCAACACAAGTCAGAATCATTACTTCAAAACATGCTGCATCTCTTTTCTGATTTGCTCTCCTATTGACTTTATGATGAGTCCAGATCAGGGTCTCCTCCAAGAGGATGCTCAGTCCTGGTATGTAGCTCACCCTGCGTTGGGTGCAAATCCTGGGCTGTTAGTTCATGCACATGAGGAATGCCAGTTGTAATGGTAGAGAGCATCTGGGATATCTGAGTTGCAGAAAGGATGAAGAGGAAGGAAGACCAACTGTGTGCAGCCATCCTTTCTAATAAAATTCCTGTAGTTAAAAATAGATAGTGGAAGCTGGCACTTCTGGCACATCCAGAGCATCACCTTCCTAAGTATCTTTTTCTGGCCAGAGCTGTAGGAAGTTGCAAATGCAATCTGCTGTGTAATAGTGCAGCATATTCTTGGCCAAATTCCACATCATTTTTTTCCTCTTCATGGTTAGCTAACAAATGTTAGATGCCTCCCTTTCTTCTTTAAAACTATTCTCTGCAGAACCAAGTATCTTCCTGGCTGTTGTGGAATAGAACTTACTCTTCTCAGTTTCTTCACATCAGTTCTGGCTGTGGTGGGAGGGAAGGTAGACCTGGCTCTGGAGTCCCTTGCCTGCCTAGTTGCCCAGAAATGTCAATTGCAGTAATGATAATATTGAACAATATCAGATTTCATTATTTCCCCCAACAGAGTTTTCAATGCCAAGTAATTTTGGTCACTACAGAACCCAGAAAGGTTTGGGTTGGACTGGTGATACTGCATGATTAGGTTTTCAAAAGAGCAAGAACAGAGAAATGAGAATAATGGGGAAATCAGGCTTCTTGCTTTTGCAAATTATAACCACAGAAAATGCCAGAAGTTGTATTTCTTATCACGAATAAAGGAGTTAATCTTTAGTAGCCTGTCCCACAGAAAGAAAATATTTTACAACTTTCATTAGGGAAATGGAAGGAAACTAAAACTGTAAGTTTTGGTGATTTATAGCAGTAGCCTATAGGAATGTCTTTAATAGCAAGTTTACATTTAAGTGCACTGATTTTGCCAATTCTCTCAGGGTTTTCTTTTGTGTCTGTGTGTTTAAAGGTAGATGTACAGACATAAACCCAGCAATTGTAGAGAAAGTCATCTGTAGAAAATCAGATTCCCACATTCTGGTCACAGTGTTTGTCAGCTGCCCAGAGGAGTCTATGTCTCCTGTCTATAAGGTGTATTTGTTTTATTCGTTTCAAAGCACAAAGGGATACAGAAATACAGGGAAGAGGTGAGGAAATTCTGTAGAAGCTTGGACCTTATTGTTGGTGTCTGTGATTTTGTTACTGAAATTATTAAGCAGGCAGTGTGTTTCTTGGAAAGATGTATTTTACAGGGAATCTCACAGAGAATGCCTTTCTGTCAGAAACAGTGCCTTGGTGGTCACCTATTGCTGAAGACCATGAGTGAGGTGTGGGAACCCTGTTTTCTGCATTCCTCCCCCACAGGTTAAGGACTAGAGAATGAGTGGGTAGCAGAGAACAATACTGTTAAGCTTCTGGCTTGTAAGTCACATCTAACTGAAATTCAAGAGAGGAGATACAGCTTGAGTAGTCATCAAAACGATTACACAAACTCAGTTGGAAAAAGAATGCAGGGAGCTGGCAAGGGGACAAAGCTGGGGAGAGCTCAGACAAAAAAAACCTCCTGAAGTTTTATGGTTTTTTTTCCCTTCCAGGATGTGTAGCTCAGAGGTAGGCAGAAGCAGTGGCCAGCCAACAAAGGCTGGATGCTGTGGTTTTGAAAGAGGCACTCGAGCATATGGAGCTTTCGTGCAAAAAAAAAAATGGTTTTTTGATCAATTCCAGGCGAGATGGCAGTTGTGTCATTCCAAATGCTTCTCATCAGATTAGATGGGATCAGTAAGAGTGCTTTGGCATTTTCAGTCTGAGAGAAAAAAAAACGCATGTGGCTAGTAAAATTGTCCAGTACAGATATTCCCTTCTTCTTACTTAACTGTTAGATTATGGGGTCCTGAACCCTTGTCAGCCTCATATGTGATACTGGGTGACTACAGTTAGTGACAATTTGGCGAGTTGTCTCCCAGCTGGAAGGGAAACCCACTGCCAGAATTTTCAGTGTGCTGTTAAAATACCATGATGTATTTTGGGCAGAGCTTTGGCTATAGTTTCATTTTATTGTTAAATTATATTTGTGAATTAACACATAAGCATGAGCTTTGTTGGGACGAGTGTGACATGAATAGTGAAAGGAGTGAAGTACTGCTCAAGGAAATTAGATAAGTGAAGCTTTTAATTAGAGTAGGAGAGTAGCTGCATGTTGTTGAGGCTTGAAAAACCCGTTTGAGAAGTACAAATCAACCTTCTGAGGAGCTTCTATATTTAGCAGTAGGCTTCCACTACAACTCTTGATTCTGTGCAAGTTCAAATTTTGGGGAAGGAGGGTACAGTGCTTTCAACTGAAAGGAGGATACAGCACATTCAACTGTAAGTCCATCTTCTGTGTATTAATGGTGATGTCTGCATGCTTCCCTGTTATTGACACATTGTGGTTTGTAACTTTGCAAGAGTGCCACTGGAGAGTTTTGTGTTCAGATGAAGTGTAATGAGAATTTTCCAGTACTGCATTTTGTATGTCATACATTTTTTATGTGCACTGCAGAGGAAAAAAAAAAAAAATGTGTGGAGGGTTTCTTCTGCTGTTTCTGAGTTTCTGTGTGGGGTATGAACTTCCAGATCAAATGAAAGGAGGTCACAGATCTAAGCTCAAGTGTGGAACCAGGGAAGAAGCAGGCAATGAAGGCAAAAGTGAACTCAATCTTATAGAGAAAATTTACACAGAAGTATATCCCAAATTGAAAAATTCCATGCCAAAATATCTATTGCTCTGGTAGCATAGGAATCAGAGTAGTGGTGCATTGTTTGGTTGACAGGATTCTCACAGGTTCAGCAACATGGATCCATTGTTTTCATAATGGTATATGGAGCTCCTAGTTCAGTGCTTGTACTCCATTGTGTAAGAAAGGAATAAATTTGTTACTTCTCATTAATGCTATCTGGAATTGAAAGGAGTTTATATGAGCATCATCACATTGAATTGTTTCAATGATTCAGAAAATGGAGTGCTCCCTGTGGGTGAATACTTTGTTTGCTTTCTGGGGTTAGACTAATAGTCTACTGCACAGAATAACTTTGTTCCCCAGTGCCGAGCAGCATACTGGAATATTAGTATCCAGGAGAATGTAGTTCTTCTGTGATCTTTCCCAGACTTCAGTGTGCACTGAGAGAAAGCCATCACCTCACTGACACCATGCAGTATTTTTCTTGTAAACAGTGAGGTGGGAGATCCTCTGTTCTGATCCTGATTGAGAGTCCAGCAGAGCTGTGGCAGCCCGCTTTATTATTTTGCATATCTCAGTTTTAGGGTTCCCAAGCTGTGCCTCGTTTTGAAAGAGATGAATTCTTGAGAAAGAATGGGTAACTCATGTGACTCCTGTTAGCCCATGAAAGATCTGGAGCTTTGGATTCAGCCCACAGATGTCTCAAAGTGGGTGTTCTTAACATCCTTGACCTTAAGTTGGGTTAATTTCACATCATGTGAAATGAGAGCACTATTACCTGCCTTTAAAGTAGATGCTGTATTGAAATGTAAAGCTGATACTTTCATCTGTGCCTTTTAGATGACACACAAATTCAAAATTGCAGAGTTGTGAATGTTTTATGTTTTATTTCCAACATTCACCACAAACCAAACATTTCAGGGGAATTCATGCATCTGTAATGCTTGTCACTGATCTTTTTAGAAACAGTGTATATCTTAATGTAGTAGAATGTTTCAGAAAGGAAAGAAATTGCTTGCAGGAGGCCTTGTATTGAGATTAATCTCTCAGGAATGCAGGGGGTTAACGGTCAGGCTGATTAATCACTGCTAATGACCCATCAGGAAATCTGTCAGGAAGTGGGTAGAAATTCCTGATGGCTGATGTGAAGCATTGTGTGGTATGCTTTGGTTTTGTTTTCCCAACTGATAGTCTACACTGGGTGTAGTTTAGTTACCTTTTAAGTTCTCAGGACATGTGAAAGATCAGATGATATGATGGCCTTGTTCAACTTGACTAAGTGAGCAAGAAACTCCCCGTTCATGGCTGTCCAAGTACATCGCAACATAAGTCAGGGATTGCTCCTTTCCACAGCTTCCCAGAACAGAGTCTGGTAAAGATACAGAAAGGAAGCATGACCATTCCCTCATTCCTCCAGTCCAAGCCCACAGGTATGGGGGGGAAGAGTGGAACAGGCAGTTTTCCCTGTGTGAACAAGGAGCCAGAGTATTAAGACTTGGATACACAATTGAGTTAATGAATTGCCTGGTGTTGACTGAGGGTGAGGTTTCACAGTTGGCTCAAGCTGACCCAGGATCATGCTGAAAGGAGTGTTTCTCCTCTTTCTCCTAGTCCTGTGGACTAGCTATCATGTGGTAATACAGCAACTTGCTGATCTGGGCAGAAACTATTGTTTCTTGCTCAGTGTTGGCTGGCCCAGACATCAGAAGGATCAGATAACTGATCTGCCTCACTGCTTGGCCATGAAAGTGCTAAATCTCGTGTAGGGGAGGGTGTGGGAACATGAGACAAGGATAAAAACATGAGTGGGGACGGAGCCTTTCAGCAGTAGCATAACCAAGGATTGGCTTAAGCCTATTATGAAACTGCAGTCTGAATCACTGGAATTAAGAGTGCACTGTCAACCTACAGGGAATGCAAATTAAAATGTGTTAGCTTACACCTCATGCCATTGTTAAACACTGGCTGAGCTCAGCCATTCTGCATATGGCTGGGAGGAAGGAGCTACAGTGGGGCAGCATCTTAAGTTCCCCATGATTTTGCCTGGTATGTGCAAACCACATCAGACAGCACTGGGGAGCGGGAGGAGGGGGAGGTTGTGGGGAAGGCAGAGGGGAAGAAGAAAGGAAGAGACAAGCATCACTACCATGATTCTCTCTATATATTTTCCTTTGGCTTAAGGTAACATCTACTATTTCTTTGTGACAAGACTGCAGAAACACTCAGTTACCAGAGGACAGATTAAGTACAGTAATAGAGTTGGGGGATCCAGACCCTAAAGCTCTGGGGTACAGTGTGCTTTTCCTAGTTCTTCTTGTTTATTTTCAACCCAAGTAGCTTTGCAGTGCTATCTTGCCAGTACCAAAAGCCTAACAGACCCAGCAATGCAAGCCTAACAGACCCAGCAATGCAAGCCCTGCTATTCAAGTTAATTTGGTTTTTGTTGCTTAATTTGGTAGTTTCCAGTAAAGGACTTCCTACCACTTTGTTGTGGCTCAAATTTTCATGCAAAGATACAGGAATAACTGTGTTAGTGGGAAATCTCTTTTTAATTTTCAAATATTAAATGTTTTAAGGGTTTATAGCAATAGGTCTCCTATAAGCATAGCTGTGCAGAGCCACACCAGTATCTTCAGGATGTCCTACAAAGACAGCAATGCTTCCACACAGGATTAGCAACCCCAGACACTGTGGGAGTAATCACCCTTGTTAAGCCTTGATTTTAGGAAACAGTTTGAAGATAGTCAAATTAGTTTAATTTCAGGAGAGTTTCAAGACAGTGGAATTAGTTTAATGTAAAGATTGTCTTGATTTAAACCACCAAAATATCTTTCCAGTGAAACATGAGGAAATATGTGGGGAGCAAAATATTAACATCCCAGAAAATAATTTTTAAAAGTATTCCACAGACAAATAAATGCAGAAGAAAAAAAACAAAACAAAAAAGACCGAACAGCCAGGAACATTTTCAGAAATAAATCATTATCCATCACATAGAGGATAAACATGGGTTCTTTTAGGAAGAAGGAAATCATAAAAAACCAAAAGCTGCCACTGTGAATGCGTTTTTCATGGCAAGGTTTTTGTAGTGGGGTACTACAAGAATGGCTTCTCTGAAAAGCTGCTGGAAGTTTCCCCCATGTCCAATAGATCCATGCTTCAAGAGGGTCCCACCACTGGCCAAGGCTGAGCCCTTCAGTGATGGTGGTAGCACCTCTGGGATAATGTAGTTTTACCCCTTAAGAAGGGGAAAAAACAGTACTGTGTTTTAGGGTACAACAGCTGGAGAGTGGGAGAGAATATGTGACAGAAGCAATTGTGCAGGTACCAAGGTCAGTGCGGAAGGAGGGGAAAGAGGTGCTTCAGGCTCTAGAGCTGAGATACCCCTGCAGCCTGTGGTGCAGACCGTGGTGAGGCAGCTGTGCCCCTACAGCCCATGGAGGTCCATGGGGATGCAGAGATCCACCTGTAGCCCCAGAGGAGACCCATGCTGAAGCAGATGAATACCCAAAGGAGGCTGTGACCCATGGGAAGCCCATGCTGGGGCAGGGTCCTGGCAGGACCTGTGGAGAGAGTAGTCCATGCTGTAACAGATTTGCTGACAGAACTTGTGACCCCATGAGGGACCCACACTGGAGCAGCCTGTTCCCAAAGGACTAAACAATGAGGAAAGGACCCATTCTGGAGCAGTTTGTGAAGAACTCTAGTCTGTGGAAAGGACTCATGTTGGAGGATTTCATGGAGGATTGTCTTCTGTGGCAGGGACCCTATGCAGGAGCAGGGGAAGAGTGGGAAGAATCTTTCTCCCGAGGTGGAAGGAGCAGCAGAGAGAACATGGGGTGAAGTGACCACAATCCCCGTCCTCTGTCATCCTGCACTGCTATGTGAGAAGGAGGTAGAGAAATTGGAAGTGAAATTAAGCTTGGGAAGAATAGAGGATGCAGGAAGGTGTTTTAAGATTTGTTTTTATTTCTCATTATTTTACTCTGATCTGATTGGTGTTATTTCCCTAAGTCAGGTCTGTTTTGCCTGTAATGGTGATTGCTCCCTGCCCTTATTCCAATCCACAAGCCTTTGGTTCTATTTTCTCTTCCTTGTACAACTGAACAGGGGAGTGGCAGAGTAGCTTTGGTGGACACCTGGTATCCATCTAGGGTCACCCCACCACACACTGTCATCAAAGGATATTTTATTCTCTGGGCATATCAGCCGAAATTTTCCCTTAGATAAGACATAGACCATGATGGCACAAGATTATCTGAATATATCGGAAGGTTGTAAATGTTTCTTCAGTTTCACTAGTAACCTTTCATCAAAGTGCAGCCCAGAGATTCTTTTAGGGAGACATAGGCTGTTCCCACTTGTGAGCAATAGATAGTGAGTGCCTTTGCTGACCCCTATTTTTGTGCTACATAGGGCTAATTTGCAGTTCGGGTACAGTAGGCAGAGGTACAGCAAGGAATGTTGAGCAGATGTGACAATGAGATAAAATCCTTAGCATAATCCAGTATCACAGAGTTGTGGAGTGCTATAAATACAACAGGAATTCTCCAAGGTCAAATTCCTTCGACAGAGTTGGGCATCTCTGCATTGCCATGGATGTAGACTGCAATAAATCAGTGTAATCCTCAGGCTTTGTTCATTTGTGCACTTCTGAAAGCTCCTTGGCAGCTGTAAGCATCATTGTGAGCAATGTTATTGGTTCTACATCATGAGGCAGTTTTTGACAGCTTTTGGATGGATGTTTTGATTTATTCACTATATGAAGAATTCATCATTACAGGCAAAACATTTCTCTTGTACTGCTGTACAGCATCCTCTTCTTTGTGTTTCTTTGGGCCTTGGTAACATGCTCTTACAATATATTTAATGGAATAAATCCATGTTAATACCCAGACTGGACAAGGACTGTAACTTCTTAAAAATCACCTGAGAAAAGTTTTCTGAGGTTCACTAAGAACGTCAGGTTTCAGGAGCCAGAGCCATCTCATGTTCTTCTATGGTTGCTGTTGCTGTTGCTGTTGCTGTTGCTGTTGCTCTTGCTCTTGCTCTTGCTCTTGCTCTTGCTCTTGCTCTTGCTCTTGCTCTTGCTCTTGCTCTTGCTCTTGCTCTTGCTCTTGCTCTTGCTCTTGCTTGGGAGGACAGGCTAGGAGGGAAAAGGCTGAGCAGAAGATTGCCCTGTAACAAGGTGGTGCAACTGCTGCCACTTTGTGAACTGTAGCTTTTGGCCTCTTGGCCTCCAAATTGTTTTGGTGAGCAAATTATCTTACTGTATAAATGAAATATCCTAGCAGTCTGTGCATGATGGATTGAAAAAGGCTTTACATGCTGGAAAGGCTGTTGAACAATATCGTTTCCACTTACAAAGCACTTTCCTTAAAAAGCTTCTCAGGGCAGCATCATATAAAAATAGTTATACTAAAGTTGTGAAGCAGCTTCTGAAAAATCAGGACTAACAAAAACTAAGGTATAAATAGAAGTGTTTTCATGGGTTTTCTCTTCTCTAGGGCACAGAATCTCAATCAGTGCTGGATTGTAAGAAACAAAAATGCCCTTTTCCAGACACACAGGAAAACAAGGACCTTACAGACTAGTGGCACAGAATATAAATAGGTCTTCAAAACCATAAAAATTAGTCAAAACCATGACATTTGTGTTTAAGAATGAGCCACACCATATCAGACAATTTTTAAACCAAATTCTTTATTTTATTTCAAACAAACTAGCATCTCCTGCTTTACAGAAAGGTTAAATATGTTTTACTTTCATAATTATGGAATGAATTGTCTCCAGGCACTCAAGGATATGAGGATTATCTCAAAGTCTGCAGTGTATTAGAATTCCCAGAAAACGAATGTTGAGGAAAGAAAAATATTACATACTCTGTCATTTATATTTCGTCAGCAGACACTCTCAATGCAACTTACCGGTTATTTTCAAATTAATTTCTTTTGTGAAGTAGATTAGAATTATTTTTCTTACAGCAGGTTTTGAAGCAGCTAAATGTAAATCTACTATTTGCTATTCCAGTGTTTGTGTAATCTTGATTTTACTCTGAGCCTGTTCTTTCTAGTGTTCTGTGCCAACCTTTTCTGAATGTACCAAACCCAATGTAGTTTAATCCACAATACTGAAGAAGAAAGGTCTGTTTCTGTAAGCCAAAAATAGTTCTTACTGCAGTTAACCTTGCAGCTGAACCAGTTCTACTATTGCTCTTTTAGTCACATTTGACCAGTCATGTCTGCACAGACAAGAAGCAAGGCTGAGCAGGGTATCTACATAATCAGTGATGCATGACGCTGTTCTCAATGCAGCAGCTCCTCTGTTGAAAACATCCCCCTCACAAAACATTCACTTACCATCAACTGAATTTATGATACCCTTTGGGTCTGTAATAGCTGGGCTTTGCAGATACTAACTGCTTCAGTCTATGCATGGGAAGTGAGGATTTCAGCAAAAGTTGACTGGCATCAAATCCTTCTGTATATTCTCCAATCACCCTGTAATCTTTTCTCTTGCAAAAAACTGCTAGGGGGCCTTTTCCATTCTGGATGGGAGTCTGCTGTTCTCTCCCTTTTCTGCTTTCAGAGCCATTTGTCATTGTTCAGCCATGCTAAAAGGGGATCCCCAGCCATCTCACAACCTCAGAGCATCATCCATGAGCAGAGAGCCACAATAACATTGCAGGGAGAACTTACACTCCATCTCACTGGCACACAGACTAAGACCTGGGTGACAGGTGGTTAGTCTTTTTTTGTTCCTATAACCAACAGTGCAGCAATTATCAAACAGAAAAACAGAAAGACAGTATTCTGCTCCATGCTGCTGCCAGGTAACAGTTTATGTCATTTTACACCAGATATTATGAGTATTACTCATTAAAATATTTGGCTACTTCCATTTCCCAGTTATCACTGTAAAAGATGTTCTTCCTGCTAAAGCTACAGCAGAACAGATCTGCATGCTGAAATCCTACTCCCGTCTGTAACAACAGCACCAAAATAGCTTTAATAATTAATCATACAGTGATTAGATTACGAACTCTGAGATGGGATGGAGACTTTGGTATTATGCATCAGACAAAAGACACTGGAAATGCTTAACTAGCAGTCACCTGCTCCTGCTCCTCCTGCCATTGTGGGAGCACTCTGGAAACCAGAAGGGAGACAAAGGCACAACAGAAATTGATAAAAACCTTCACCTGCCCCTGGTATGTTCAGGAATACAGAACTGTTGAAACAGGTGCTGCTACAGCTGCATGCAGGCGTAACACTTTGCTTATTAACTTGTCATTTGCCAGGCCATGCTCTCCATTGTATCCAGATGGAAAACAGCATTCAAACTCCAGCCCAAACAAGAGTTAAACAGGGAGTTTTCTGACTGGAAACACCAATACAAACAGCTACTGTGGCAGGGCTGGGCAAGGAGAGGCCAGGCCTGGGGTAGGGCCCTTATCCTGTACTCACCCCTGTTACCGTCCCTTGCAGTGCCCATGCTGCTCTTCCCTCTCAGCTGCTTTCAATATTAGAAACAAATTTCTGTGGAAGTGGCATTGTTTTGCCAGAATGATATTACATGCAGCTGATTTCAGGGCAAGTAAGAGTTTAAGACTGAGAAACACTAGTATTCAAAATTGGAATATTACTTCCTAGTCTTAACTTCCGTTAGAAATTTTGCTGAACTGTTTTGACAAAGTTTTTCCAGGCTCTTTGCTCTTGTCACATAACTCTTGGGGCCTATTTATTACAACAACAGAGGCAAAATCCCTCAGGGGAGGTAGTCCATATGCCGGGTCTGGAATCAAATAAGATAATACTAGTGTGTCTAGTTTAATGCCTTAACTGGTATAAATTATGATTAAAAAAAGGGACCTTAGGACCAGTTTTATGGTACCAACAAGAACTGGTATCAGTCTGGCCTTAGAAATCAAGCCACTTTTAGGGGAGGAGGGGGAAAGAACATAATGGACTGAAACAAGCAAATCAAGTTAAACACAACCATCAATCAAGTTAAATTTTGCCAGTTGCTGGGGATACTTCATAGCATTGAACATTGCTAAACAGCAGTTATTGTTAAAAAGCACCTGGGAGGCAAACAGCTGTTACTCCCTGCTGACCAGAGCACAACCAGCAGTATCTGGGCAAAGGGGTCAGAGCGAGCTGGGGTATTGCTGATGCCCCTGTGGGACAGATGTATCCATGCCTCCCATAGGGCAGGCAGAGTATGGCTTGGGAGCAATGTCACTGTCCTCATACTCCATGGTCAAACTTAGCACAGGTGGCAAAGCTTGCCTCAGGAATGAGAGTGATTTATGTGATAGCCATGATAGGTTTTAATGACAATTGGACCTTTTTAATAAACTACAGCTAAGTTCTGGAAGTGTCAAAACATATCCCTCTGCAACTAGGGATTTACAGACACCACAAGCCACATGGCCTGTTTTTTTCCCCTTTTATCTGCCCCTTCTACCAGTGACCTTTATAAAAAACAGAAGTTAAATAAGAGAAAAATAGCTTTAATGAAACATCCAGGTTGAGAAATCAAAATCAGGCACTCCAACAACAGGAAGTTTCAAAAGCACTATTTAAAACAGCATGTTGCTGAACTGTGGCATGCTTGCTTTGCTTTTTCTTTAAGCCATATTATAGTGTGCACCTTGACTCAGCAGCTGGACACAAAACATTTCCTAGGCATAGAAAAGTGTATTGAACTCAACCCTGAACGATTTCCTGACCACTGCAATTAGTGCTACAATTTGTGTAATTCTGGTAAAGGCATCTGAATTGTTTCCCCGTGCAAATACACTTAAGCTTGTTTGTTATTTTATTCCAGGGCGCTGGAGACAGTTTTGTTGGAGCACTGGCCTTCTACCTGGCCTACTATCCCAAGTTATCCATGGAGGAAATGATCAGGAAGTCTAACTGTGTCGCATCAGTGAGCATCCAGGCCCTGGGGACACAATCTTCATATCCTTACAGGAAGGACTTGCCTCAGGACCTTTTCTAATTGATTATCTAGCTTGCTGTACTGATTTTATCTCATACCAGACAGCATTATTCTCCTGACTGCACTGAGGTTCTCCTCTGTTGACTTAGAAAGGCCAGGAGTCTCTTTGCTTCTTATTTCAGGAATCCTGTGTGTTGCTGTTCTACAGCAGATGGGATGGGGGTGGTGGGTCTCTTTCAAACACAGCACAGCAGGTCTCTCTGGCCCCACACAATTCTGTGCCTGTCCCACAGTGTGCTCTACTGAATTACATTAAGTTTACAGTAAAACACCTGGAGGATATTTGGCTCCAGACAGTATTTTTACTTGATAGTATCGGAACTTCTGATGTGAAGTGGCAGCACATGAAGCACAGCATTAGCTTTGAGACTGCAACTGCAGTGCTCAAACACCAGGGCTAGTGTTTGGCTCACAACAAAGTCCCCTGTATCGAGCCTGGGCCTGCAGGTGCCCATGTGCCACAGGAGTGCTCTGCACTTAGTGCTTCCCTACACTCAGGAAGGTCCCTCCAACTCCAAATAGGACAGGACTGCTACTGAGGTAGACTTTGAAAAAATGCTTCTAGCCACATTGCTATAAACACAGGCAGGCTAATTAAGGGAAAAAATCTTACAAGAACACGAGAGAACTACATTGTCTGTTTTCTTCATGTTTGACAAAAACCCAAGAATGAAAAAACCATCCTACTAACCTGCCTGAAAATAATACAGGCCTTTAACCATAGTAATAGCTTATCAAAAACTCATCTAGGTTCCCCATTCCTTCTTTTCCTCAGCTGGTGCAACATTACCCCTCCCAAGTAATGACACCAACTGGTGGTCACTACTGTCGCATCTGTGGCTGGTAGGTTAGAAAAACTTGCAATCCTGCTATTGAATTCCTGCTGTGGAAAATGTTAATTTTTATTGCTTTATAAAACAATAGTTCCTTTGAAGATTACAGCCTCATTCACAATAGAAAACATAGACAATGGGATTTGTTATTTAATTTTTTTTTAATTGAGCACTGTAAAAATAACTCAAAAGATAAATAAATGTTACTGTGATGATCTATGTCCAGACATTAAGAATTTTTTTCTCTCTACATTGTTTTATTCACAATGGCCTTCAAGTCACAGGAGACGGTGATCCCAGTTCATTTCCTCTCTTTTCAGCCTGTGTTCTGGATTTCTGAATCAGTATTCACCCCATCATCCCACCAGACCATCCTCTTCTCATGTATAAATCAAGTTTAGACATTGCTCACACAGAACGGATTTTTCTCTTCTCTGTGAAGAGGACACGCTGTTTTGCTACAGTGAAAAAAAAAGAGAAAAAAGAATCCGTTAAGAAGACTGAAGTGTTAAAATTCAATTCAACCAGCCCACGTTCCTTTCTCCCGGCTGCCTTCACTGCTTAAATGAATGTGGAGCAACTGAGTGGCAGAGCACTGTTGTTAACCAACTCTTGAAGGAGTTCAGTGGTGCTTTCACTTTACCACATGTAATTTTTAGTTCCTAAGATGTCCACTTTACCTCTGTGAGAATAAGTATCAGGATGCAAGTGACTGAAAACACTTAACAGCTGTTCTGTGTGACTATTCTGAGTCACAGTTTTTCAATGTAGGGACAAAAATAGGTTCTTTCAGCTTTCTACTACTCTTCAACTCCAGAGCCCAAGCAACTATGGATGATGCGTTGGATCCAGTTGGCCTCACACACTGACCGAGAAGTTAACCAGTTGTCCCGTGGAACTCTCAATGAGGCACAAACTGGTTGTGACCACAATGCCTGATGCAGGTGGTTCCAAAAAAAACCCTGCAGGGGCAGGTTAAGCATAGTCAATACATTAATAAAAACAAGAAATTACAAAATAAATCTAAGCAAAGCTTTACAATGCCATCTGAAAATCAACACTGTTTGGTTAGTCTCATACGAATTCCTTTGAAAGCTAGGCAAGAGCAATCCACACAACAAAATCTCTTCTTCCACAAAAAAGTTTTGTTTTAAAAGATACTTCAGATAGTACAGATTCTGTTGCTGCAGCTAGGAGGTAGTGAAACTTGGGCAATCCTGCCACTACTTCATTAAAAAGCTTCATTCTGTGGACATCCTAGCTTTCTGAGAAGTACAAAACATAAGGTGAAAACACATGCCAAGTGAAAATGCTTCCTAACATATTCCTGATGTGATTTATCTAGACTCAGATTTACTTCCCTTCACACATGCAACACTTTCTCACATCAATTTCTCACTTGTGTTCTACTACAGGCTACAAAGATCAAAGCTTTCTTCAGCAACCTACTACATGTTCTATCTGAGTTCTCTTTCTTCACTTCCCCTAAAAGTTGCAAAGCTTCTGGAGGATCACTCTGCACAATGTTTCAATGCAATGATTTATTTTTCTTATTCAAGAATATAATCCCAGAGATCTACGATTCCCCTTCTGTGTGGAATTCAAAAGAAAAGCCACAACCTCTGTCACCTTTGATAACAGCATATTGCTTCCCTGGTGGTTTCTCTCACCTCTCAAAGCTCCTGTACTGTTAGCTCTGAGAATGAAAAGGTAGTCCTCTAAGAAGAACATAATATTTTAAGAAAAATTAAGCTTAAATCATGTAACTACTGACCATGCATTACCTACTTAGAGCTGCTTAATAAATTTCTTGTATTTTATAACTTTAAATAAGCCTTTTTTGCATTAGCTACACTGTGTTATTTCTAATATCGTTTGGCTTAAATTCCAAGTTTACCCAGATTAAACTTTTTAACATTAAATTCAGCTTTTTAATGCTTAGAGAAAGTTGAACCTTTAATCACCTTTCAAAAAGCTTGGTGAGCAAAAGGCAGTTTGGCAGATGCTATAACCTGTCCAACAAATCAGATTCTTAAACTGAGAAAATCTGCAAGGACCAGGGGAAAAGAAAAGAATCCACTAATTGCCATCTGGAGAGTGATATCATTTGTGGAACAGGAAGAATTTGTGCCTATTTCTTTAAAAGAAAAAGTCCATTTTGTAAGAGGTGGTTAAAATTTCTGGTCTAGAGCTCCCATGGCAGCTTAACAGAACACTTCTTTTGATGCATACTTTGTGCCTGCCTGTTGGAAGTAGCACAGTCTGGCAAACCACACAAAGAAACAGAATGAAAGAACTCCTGTGTCACTTGACTTCGCCAGTGACATGTGGCATGGCTGTCATCAAAGTCTCTGATGTGTCAGGCAAGTCATTACTTTGTTTCACTGCCACAATCTGTAAAATGAGGGTAACATTTACTTCCCACTGGAATGTCATGAAGAACAGCAACCGTACAATCATTTGAGTATGAATAATGTTATGACATATTCTGCTTAGATGGTAAAAATCTTGTTGCATTCATCTTTTCCCCCACAGAGGCAGAGAAGTTCACACAAAGCATGCTGACTTCTTCCCTGAGCTCTTACCAATGGGATCATATCTCAGTAAGACCAGCTTTTCTTGCAGTCGGAGTCTCCTGATGTTGAAGCAGTAGCCTGTCTCCGCAGCGCTCTTCATCCTCACCAGAATGTATCTAAAGTCACAAGGGATGTCTCTGTGTCAGTGCACAGGCACTCAGTGATGGCCCACCACATCTGCCAGGGTATGGGCCAATGGAAAAGCTTTCAGCACACTCAGTTTGGCACAATCACATAAGACACTTCATTCCAATGTCAGGGATGGGAGTATCAAAACTATGTATGCTTAACTTTTAACACAAATGCCAAACCATAAGCTTCAGCATCAAGTTTAAGTAAATAATTCCTCAACAGGATACAAGCCTAGCGAGTAGTTCCTCCAAAAAACAGTGAGGCAGGAGGAATAAAACAGGAGAGAAAAAAAGAAATTAGGAAAATCAGCATGGCTTAAAAGCTAAGGGCAAGAGAGGAAGGATGATAATCGTTAAAGATGTTCAGGCTGTAGATAACACTGTATCACAGACTATCACTTCCTCATGCAGAGAGGAAGCTAAACAGATAGGCTGGCACAAGAGGCATGAAAAAGGAGAAGCAAAACCCCCTGGCAGCATCCACCCTGCTAGAGATACAGAGCTTGATACTAATCCAGCCATGAGAACCCCCTTCCCTACTGGAGGGCTCTCAGTTTGCAGGGCAGGTTGGCAGCAATTGCGATGTCCATGAAGCAGGAGACCAAGGAAGCTGCTCTACACCCCCAGTCTGGGAAACGCCAAAATCCAAGCAACTTTCCAGAGGGCATCTTCTTTAGAATCAAAAGAAAAAAAAAAAGCCCTTTAACCAGCCTGTAAATTACATCTTTCTCTTCCATTTCAATGAAGACATGGATACATCTCTGCATGTGGGCATTCAGTTCACTTTCCATTTTCCTGTATTTTCCTGTTTCTAACACAAAATGGTCTGTCAAAATTAACTTGTTCTTCCTCACTTGTACAGCTCTGACCAGTGTACTTCCTTAAGCTCTTCCTTTTCAGCTTTGCAATCTCATTTACTATTGAATTCAAAATAAAGAGAAAGACACTGGATTCCTGAAGACAGACAATTGACCAAGTATATTATTGGGATTAGCCCTGGTTGTTGTCCTCTCCTGTACACTACTGCAGGTGTCCTGTGGAACTTCAGTAACCACAAAGATTCCTTTCCCTATATCTCACTTCCTCAAAGCCTCTCTGCAGTTTCCCCTTTCTGGCGGAATCAGTGTCATCAATGTAACCAGGCCTTGAAATTCTTGTGCACCACACATTTGAGGCCAAGCCCATTCCAAATTTGCTAAAAAAATTAGTCCCCTGTGAAGAACTGTAACTGAAGGAGCAGAGGCAGAAAACAACACTAGAAAGCTGTCAGGGCACAGGAAGAAATTCAAGGGGAGTGGAGAATGATAAATAATATAAGAACATATTCCTGGAGTGCATATGGGACTGTAAAAAAACAGAAACAAACATTGGGATAAAAAATAAAAGGGGGTGTGTAACAGAAATCCCTACAGTAACATTAGTAACACCATTTTAAAGCTACTTTTTCATCTTGCAGAAACCTCTTGGTTTGCTATGTTTGTTTTTATAAACAGATAACAGTAGAACAATGAGATGTCAAACTGTCAGGCACATACTTGGGAAGTGGCTTCTCAATTTAAAAGCCTGACAATTGTGCAGAAATTCTGTAACAGAAGAATCTGCTCAAATGTGGCAAGTGGTTGGTACTGGCTCCTGCTGGGGACAGATTCTTAAAAATACAAAAATAAAGAAAATGTACCAAAGGCCATAAATCCCAGGCCTGTGTGGTACCAAGTATAATACACTTACACAGAATGCAACTTCTGGGAATGGGAAGACAGGAATGTGTTCACATAAATGTACCAGTTTAGCCTCTTGGATTTCTCTGGCTAATTTTCTTACAAACAGCATTTTGGATCCAAGTCAGTTTCTCCACATGATCTTGTTTCCTTGTGCCCACATTGTAAGATTACTGGTGTGCTCAAAGTACATATCCCTTCCTTTCCAACCGTTAAAACATTATCAGCTTTCTTTACAGGTCAGAGGACTGTGATTAATTTTCTTCCAGAGCCCACTAACATCTCTGCTGAGCTGGATTACACAGCAAACTAAGATGCCCAGAGCACTGACTGGACCTTGTCCATTCCTCACATATAAACTCAGGAATATGCTAAGCCTAGGAAGTGTTCTGCACTCTGGCTATGGGAGAGCTTCACGGCACCTGCCTAATGTCCACACCACAGAAGACAAAGACCCACGCTGTACCTTAATTTACTCTCCTCAGCTGAAAAAGTATGACAGGTGAACAACAGGAAAAACACCTGGGTAATTTACAGCCTCTCTTCAATCACAGAGCACAGAGGTGTGCTTCCCCCTGCGCAGGGCACATTGGAGATTACTGCTAAACTCAGTGAGACAGCCCATAGGACAAAACCTGCTTTTGCTGAAAGTTTAGAACCCATGGGAGAGTTTCACACCATTCTGTACTTACCTGTGAGAAGACACACGTACAGAATGGCTGAGAGGAAGCAGCTAGACTCAAGGACTGCAATTCTCTCAGGTATATTAAAAAAATCTAGAGAAGCTTAACATTTTGCAAAGATACAACATACCAGTAATCAAAAACTGGTGAGGAAAACCATCACTTACTTAGATTTGCTCTTGGCCACTGTTGTTTTTTTGCAGCATGAAGAAGAGAAAAACAGAAGAAAAAGTTACCATCTTGTTTCCTTTATATGCAACATATAAAGAATAAGTATTTTCCATGGCCTGACTTTGCTAAAGCCCCAGAGGGATAGTGCAAAGAAATTTGCTGTCATGATAAAGCACCACTCACTCTTCCACGTGCTGTCAGTTCCCTGCTATTTCTGCTATCATGTCACCTTCATAAGTGTCTGTGCAAATGCAGTGCCCAGCATGACACGCTGCACTTGCTGCATCCTCCAGATGTTCTCAATAAGTTTTCAGCTTCAGCACCAAGTATGAATTCTCTGGTTAATGTGAAGTTAAGACAGATGTGAGGAACACTGGTGGTGGAAACTGCAGTCCCAGTCTCCCAGACTTGTTTCCACTCTCTCCGGCTTCAGTTCCTGCTATGGTGCCAACACAAGGGTTTGTACGGCCACAGGTGCAGAGCAGGGAGCTCTTGTCAGCTAAACCCGACCTTCCCATGAGCCTGGTTTTGGGTTCGCTGATCTAACCCACAGCATAACGTGAAACAGGCTGAATTATTTTTTCTGTCACCTCACTGAATCTAAAGTAATCATAAATCTGGAGCACAAATTCAAACCCCCATTAAAATGGAAAAAAAACCCCAAAACAAAACCAAACAATCTCATCTATATTTTGTCTGTGTAAGTCTTGCTTAGGTCACCCTATGCTTCCTCCGGGGTACGCCGGGAGGCCCCGCGGCCGAAGGCGGAGAATGACCGGGAAGATGGTGGCGGTGGCGGTGGCGGCGACACAGACACCGACACCACCACCGCCGCCGCCGCCGCCGCCGCCGCCGCGCGCACCCACCCCCACAGCGCCCTCAGCCTCCCGGTCCCGCCACGCCCGCGCCACTCACGAGCCGCCGCCGTCAGGAACATCGCGCCGGGCCCGCAGCCGCCCCGCCCCTTCCGCCGCCACAACCGCGTCCGGGGCGCGGGGCCGGGCCGGCAGGGCCGCACCGCCCGGGGGCGGTGCCGGCGGCTCTCCCACGCCCGCGTGCTCTCGCGGATGCCCTTCTTGCGGCCAGGAGCGCCAGTGGTATCCTAGGCTGCATCCAGTACAGCCTGTGGCCAGCAGGTCCTGCCCCTCCTGAGGCCACATATGGAGTGCGGTGTCCAGTTCTGGGCTCCTTAGTACAAGAGAGACACGGAGCCGTTGGACAGTACCTAGTGGAGGAAAACAGATTATTAAGGGACTGGAGCATCTCTCTTATGAATAAAGGCTGTGGGAGCTGGGCCTATTTAATCTAGAATAGAGAAAAGTGAGAGGGGATCTCACTAGTGCATATAAATATCTCAAAGCCAGGTGCCAAAGAGGATGGTGCCCAGCAACAGGACAAGGTACGGTGGTCATGAACTAAAACAAAAGAAGTTCTATTCCAACATGAGGAAGAATTTCTTTACAGTGAGTGTCAGAGGACTGGAACAGGTTGCCCAGGGATGTTGTGGAGTCCCTCTCTCTGGAGACAGTCAAAATCTACTAGAACATGGGATGTATTGCCGAGTGATCTGCACTAGGTGACCCTGCCTTGGCAAGGGGTTGACCTCCAGAGGTCCCTTCAAACCCTGACAATTCCATGATTCTGTGATCTCCCTATGAAGGCCTATCCCAGCAGCTGCAGGCAGCCTGTCCGTGTGTCTGGCAGTGGCTGATGGCAGCAGGACCAGTGCAGAGGGGGACATGCCTGGCCGTGATGGCCCCACAGTCTGTGTCCTCTGCTGGCATCACATTCAGGCTCTGTCCCACTGCATGGAATCATACAGCAGTTTGGGTCAGAAGGGACCTTAAAGATCATCTCATCTCAACTCCCTCCTGTGGGCAGGGACACCTCCCACTAAACCAGGTTGCTCAGAGCCCCACCGAACCTGCACATGGCTATATCATATTGCGCTTCTTATCAACTAAGACCCTAAGTCCTCCTCAGGACAACTCTCAATTTATTCTCTCATCCTTCAGTGCATTTTAGGGATTGGAATAGGTTGCCCAGGGAGATGATGGAGTCACCATCCTTAGAGGTGTTTAGGAGGTGTCTGGATGTGGTCTAGGGAGATAATTTAGTGATTTAGGGGTTGCAGTGATAGTGCTTGGATGATGGACTAGGTAATTTTAAAGGTCTCTTTCAACCCTGACAAGGCTATGATCTGCTAACCTCTGCCTGCCTTTGTTCTCTTTTTTATAAAAAAGGGGGTGTTGCTGTGCTGTCCAGGTCCCCAAATCATTAGGCAACTAAACCTGTCAGTGTTCATGAGATACTGTACAAAAGCCACAGGCAAGGAGGCTCAAGGCAGGCACCAAAGCAAGTCTTCATATTCCTCTTACCCACTAGATAATGAACTGTAATATGATATCCTCAGAAAAATTCACAGAAGGTCTGTGGCTTACTCTGCTTCCATCACTTAGGTAAACTGTTATTGATGGAATTCAAGTCCTTGAATATTTAGCAACTACTAAAGCAATAAAAATGTCAGCTTAACTTATTTAGATTAAAAACAAGACTTAGAATGTATAATAACATGCAGTTAATCTTATATTCTGTAGCATGGAAACAAGTGGCTGACCCTATAAAAGACTGTAGCAAAATGACATCTCCAGGAAAACATTGCTGCTTGTGTCAAGTGTTTACTTGATATGTTGTTCCTTTATTCAATTCAATTATTTCCAGATATTCCTCTTAATGATACAACATTTCTTACCATGTGGTCTTCAGAAGTATAACTCTAGTAGTTACATAATCTACTCATGAATATCAGAGTGAGAACTTGAAAACATTCAAGATGATAATATGTGAGTACTGTAAGGCTCCTTTTTGGTCTTCGTTATTGCCTCAGTCAGAGCACAGACTGAAAAGGAATGGAATTGCCAACCTCCTGACTTCACTGCCAGGAATATAAATCAACATTAAAGATGATTTCTAAATGAAATAGCAAGTTAAACATTTGTAGAAACACATCATCAAATAGAGGTTACTGCCTCTTTTTAAACCTCTTACCTGTTGGCAAAAAGAAAACTGTTCCAGTGACATTTTCTCTGCTCTGCTGTGACAAGGGCTGCATAAATATAGACACTGTGGATTAGAATAGATTTCAACAGTCTTCAACTTTCTTTTTAGCAGCCTCTTCTGTAGACAGTTTTCAGTAGCTATGGGTAAAAGCGAGGGAGTCTGAAACTGGTACGTGTGGCAAGATGTTGACAGTGTCGCATGCCTCTGATGGCAACCATCATAGCTGACCTTGAGGAAAAGTTATCCTGGCTGAAGGAAAGGAGGAAGAGTGAGAATTTCTGACCCTGGCTTCAATTCAGATTTGGCATGTAGGCTAAGATAAGTCATGTTCTTTGAGATCTTTGATGGCATGTGCAGTGCAAATGCAGATTTTTCTTTCAACTTTGCCTAAAGAAAGCCAAGAGTGTGATGAACTATAATGCCAGCCTAGATAATTCTGGTACTTGCCTAAAGAGTAGTCACTCATGACTCCAGCAGAGAAGTTGATGGTGCCAAACTGATCAATGTCACTCAGAATCAAACATAGGGTAGGTTTTTATCTCACTAGA
This sequence comes from Cyanistes caeruleus, assembly GCF_971803275.1. Classification (NCBI taxonomy): domain Eukaryota; kingdom Metazoa; phylum Chordata; class Aves; order Passeriformes; family Paridae; genus Cyanistes; species Cyanistes caeruleus. The sequence goes on from NC_141702.1 coordinate 91,748,489, forward strand.
AAAACAACAATTTGTAATGGTATAATCTAACTGATTCTTTCCCATTTTATGCTGTATATTCTAGGCTGAAACCTCCATCACCTCCAGGAAGTAAGGAGGTGGCTGCTCCCTGACAAGAAAGTGCAGCCAGATTTCTAGCACACACTGAGAAGGCAAAGGGTTGGTGTCTGAGGTTGGTGAGGGTGAGGCTTCATCAAGTGCACGTGGCACCTCCAGTCAGTTGTCTCTCAGAAAAGTCACAGAAGGGGAGAGGGGGGCAGTAGATGAAATGTCAGCAAGGTAAATATCCTCTTGGCACTGGATTTTCTACATGAGTTGCTGTAATTAATACATACAAAGTCCAAGGCTGGAAACAAGAGGATAACACTGAATCCTGGGAAAACTGCACGTCCTTCCTGGTTTCCCACAATAAAACAGGCAAACAGTTAACTAAGCCAAAAAAACGCAGACAGATTGGTGGACATAGCTTTCAAACAGCCAGGCTACTTTCTCCTCCCTTCTTGCTTTCCCTTTCTCATCATGTTACCACTTAGCAGTGTTCTGCTGTCCGCAGTGTTAAACAAACACTCATGGGCACTATTGTGCAAATCATTCATTCCAGATAACAGATGGATTTTTACATTCTTTCTGCATATCTGAATCCATTATTCTAATAGGGCCAGAAGAAAATGGGCATTAGCTTAATGCAGTTCTGAAAGAGGAACTGTTCAGGTCAGGAGAGAGAAAGAGCCATCTGAACTGCTAAATCACTTTGAGCTAGCGACTAAACCCATTTCAGCTGCTGGTCTGTTTGAAGTGAGCTAGAAATGGCTTTTAGCCAAGTTCTTAGGTGTGATGATCTTGTTAGAAAAGGTGGAAAAGCAATGGGCTTGGATGGTTCCCTTCTTGCCTCCAGAACTTAATCCCCTTAGATCAGACGTGGGGCACTCTGGTGTGGTTAGTGCACAGCTCTGTTTTCAGGGATTTACCTACACCCTGCTTATTCCTTCCACAGCACTGGTCTTTGGATCTGTTCTGGAGCTCCTTTCCCCCTACACTGACATCATTCATATGTAAGGGGGGAAGAACAAAGACAGCACTCACTTGTTTCTTGTGTGATTTTTCAGTACCCATTTCCCAATCCCGGCATCCAAAGTAACAACATCCTTTCAAACCGCCCCCTCTTGAAATGCCACTGTAGTCAAACAGCTGCAAATCAAAACACCTTGTAAACAAGTGACTGAAATCCCGTGGGATGCCTGAGGGCTTGGGCACGTCTCAGAGTGATCATAGTTCCTGCTATACAAATTGGAGTCCATGTAGCACAGTTTGTGCCAGCTCTGAGCTCTTGCTATTTATTTTTAGCCCTGTTTGTCAAGGGGTTCTCACAATAAAAAGAATGACGTTTGGTATCAGTGACACACAGATAAAATTAGATAGTAGCCAGAAGTGATCCTACAACTTATCCTTCCCATTTTTTCCACAAGCTTTGGGATCCTGTGGGCCTCCAGGACAGCTTCTTTCTGTGTGAATTTCACTTCCCATCAGCAGGCAGCTGAAAAATTGGGCTTGCATAGGACTTGTGTGCAAAAGGAATGAGTGTCATTGTCAGTGCTTATGCCAACAGCTGGGACCATCTGGGATACCAAAGACAACAGTGTCTAGATGTGTACAGCTGATCAGAGGTTGTTTTTAGCAAGCTCTGAAACCTTCTTCCCATTTTGGGGCAACAGAACAATGTTTTTGCCTTCCAAGCATGGAGTTTTGTGCACAGAGCAGCTTAAGTCATCAGGGCTCAGTCCTGGCAGTGATTAGTCCCCCAGACATAAGACACCCGCACTGATGCTGAAGTTATTATTCCTTGCTTTGGAAGAAGCTGCCTAGGGGAAAGACAACATAGGAGATGCATTAGCTTACGTCTATAAAGTAAACCTTCTCTCAGGAGAGCAGGATCAGTTCTCATTTGTTTTGGCTTTTTTTTTTTTTTGCCTTCTAAATTTTGGACTGCTTTTGTTTTTACTACACTGTAAAAGAATAAAATACAAGAGGTTAACTGGTCAGCAGATGCTCCCTATTGCTTGGAAACATTAAATTCAATCAGGCAGTGTACCTAGTGCACCTTCAAAGGAAGGTAACACTGTGTAACACAAAGGACTTAGCTGTGGTATTAGAGAAAAGAAAGAGTATATCAATATCAAAGCTGTGAACCTGCAAGGCTAGGTGCTTTTAAGCATAGTAGGTAAAGGCAAAGGGAGAAGGTAATTGTGTAATGTAAACATGGTGTGACACAGGGAATTATTTTTTTTTCTCCTGTAGCTTCTTGGAGGAGAATGGATTAAGTGCCTGGAATTGGTTCATTTTATGTAAAAAATCTACTCCGGAATGAATCGGTGTATCACTCTCATGGCTCCTTGGCAAGGGGATATCTTTAGCTTCAAGCCAGAGTTAACAGCTGTGAGGGAAAAGAAAACAGGTGGTTCAAAGGTACAAGTGGATCTAGAGAAGTAGAAGAAGGATACAGCTTTCTGCATCCTGTGGCCTCCCTAAAGACTTTCTCACTTGAAGGAAGGTCACAGGGTTCAAAGCTGTTTTTCAAGTGCAGCTATGTAGCATTGACTTGATGTCATCCAGAATTATAAACAAGTTATTATTTCCTTCGATGTTTTGGGAATTGATGGGACTGGAACAATACACCCACAGCAGTTCCCTCCCTTATCCCAGTACTCTTTACTGAATTACTTATGAGCTGTACCTCACTAACTGATGTCTGTCTGTCTATGTCTGGTAATAGTGTGTCTGAGGAATTTCAGGTAGGAGTATTGTGGATTTTCTGAAGGGCAGAGAGCTGTGAAGGAGGAGAAGGACATAAATTTGCAGTGTCTTGTGCTTTGATGGATGTTTGATTTATGAACATTGGGCTGAGAAGGCCCCAGGGCTTCATAGCTGCAAGCGCTGAATGGATCATTGCTCCTTTTTTTCCACACATTTTTGCTGGCCTGTTTGCAAGGGTTCTGTTGGCCAGTAAAGATACATTTGTACCCTTGTACACTTCAGTCACTTTTTAGCCCATCTTATATTCTTCAGTGATGCCAAACTACTAGATCAAATAATGTAAATGTAGCTCAAGTTATCCTTCTGGAAATATTCCTTGTCTGAAAAAGAACAAACTATTTCTCCACATCATTATATAGATAAAGATATTCTTGAACTGCCCACAAAACAAAGCTAGACTGAATCATATCTTTTCCCCAGAAGTTATCCTAACCAAAGGAATCAGAAAAATTACTTATCTCCCTTTTTTCCACAGCTCTCACAACATGGACTCTAACCTCACCATTACAGGAAAAACTGCTGTTCCCAATTGTGTAGATCAGTAAGAGACCAGATCTTTAAGGTTGCCTTGCTATCTAGTCTAACTCAGTATGTGTCCAGGGGGCATAGTTGCCTGAAAATCAGATATGTAAATATGATGAGGACATGGCCCACAGCATCTGACCTTAGATAAATTCCTGTCCAAATATTCTGCCTGCTCACGTGACCTAGTCCATACTGGGATACAACTGGAGGACTGATATTCCCAGCCCTGCCTTGCTTTAGCTTCTTATGACCTAGTTCTGGATAACTGAAGATCTCACCTCTTCCTCACCACAAAAATACTCTTGCATCATTTTGAAATCCTATTGCTGCCACTGAAGAGTTCACATAAACCAGTACTGTCTGTAGTGACCTCGTGATTGCTTGTAAAATCATGGTCAGGGCATTTCATGCTAGCAGTAAACCAGAAGAATTTACTGGAGTGGGATTAAATTTGTTTTCAATGTGTCTGCAGAGCCAAATCAATTCCAAGAGTTTTCTAAGCTGCTGAACAACCAGAGGCAATCATTGTACACTAATGCTGCCAGTTGCAGTCTTTTACCTCTTCTAAGCAGGAACTGTCTTCTACTCTATTTGTACAATTGCCAGTGTTGTGGAGTGGCACCTCACTGAGCCCTCTGCATCAATAGGATGGCTTTGGTGAGCCTCCACTTGCGGGACAGCCAGCAGGACACCCCTCCAGCTGCCCTCTTGCCTGCAATACACATGGGTGAAAGACAGGCAAATGCACTTGAGTTGGATGGACATCTGATGCCAACTGCAACTGGCAACCACTCTGGCACTGCAGAAGACTGCCCCAGGATTTCTAGTTATTTTTAATTCAGCATCAGATTGGATCCAGTTGCTCCTGGTTAGAGATCTTTTTGCAGTAACAAACTAAGATTACATGAAGAGCTTAAAAAAGAAGCCTCTCCAGGGCTAAATTACTTCCACTTATATACAACTGTCATATTTTTAAAGGGCAAACCCAGAAAGCTAACAATGAAAAATATAACTCTACAACTGAGATTATCTGCCTGCCTTCTCTAGGCAATCATGTCTCATATCCAGAAGGTCCTTCATAGCAAAATCCAAAATTCAAGCTAAGTAGATGGAAGATTTATGTACAGAGGAGGAGCAACAGCTTAGGAGGAGGTTTATTTGATTGCTGGAGCCAGTTACAAAGAGAAACCTCAAACACCATATGACTGCTTTTCCATAGGATTTCACTCACATCTGGTAAAACCACTCCATGCTCACCCAGACTTTGCAAACTACTTTTCACTAGCTTAGAAAGGCATGATGACGTGCATGTCATGGAAGCATCCAACACTGGCAAACAGTTCCCTTCTATATGAATCTCAGCATCCATTCCAGACAGTTTATAACTATTTTTCGTGAAGTAATAATTGGAAAGTGGGAAGAATGAAAGCCCTCTGTACCAACTTACTTGTCCCACAGGAGGCCTCCTGCTGTCCAACTCACACTTAGGGAATGTAATTAGGAGCCGAGTTACACAGGAACATGAAGAGACCACACCTTCCTTACACTTTCTGTGAATATTCCCACTCATATGATGAGAGAGCAGTCACACTTGACATAGTGGCTGTATTCAGCCCTGATAATATACCTGGATTAATAATTGAAGCACTTAACCCCAGAGGCAAATGGATTTCCCTGAAGAACACCAAAAATATGGAGAGGAGAGCTGAACATGTCAAATGTCCAGAAGTGGAAGTGCTCATAGTCCTTTGTTCAAAAATTTTCCCTTGAAGAACATTTAACTCTCTTCAGAATTATTGTCGGTTTTCCTCTTCACCCCTTTTAAATAGGGGCATGGAGAAAACTGGAAGACGAGAAAAGAAAGATGAGGAAAAGAGTAATTATATTTCACTGGGATGGGTTGGGGGGTTTTTTTACATTAAAAAATCAGTTAATTTATATTAAAAAGTCCACAGATTTCAGACTTTCATCCAAAAAAGGATGATTTCCATTTTTTTTTTTTCTAGTTCTGCCTATAGAAGATATCCCCTGCAGTGTTTCTTGGTATTTTCTTTTTCATTCTTTTTATGTGAGATCACAACCCAGCACCTCATTGCCTTCAGAGAGCAGCACACAGATAGTGATTAACTGGTACCTTGACAAGAGTCCTAGCCCATTCTTCAGCCACAATTGTCTCTCACATCTCCATCTGCTGTAAATGTTTGGGTGTAAACTTAGAACTTAGGGGGCATTCGTGTCTCCCCACTACATTCATTCACATGCAGCTATACCCCTTCCAATGAAATCCCAAGATTTAGAGAGGCTGAATTACTTTAGGCCTCATGGGTTCATTCAGTCAGATGCAATTTATCATTTAACACTTTCAGGAGATCTACCAGTTCCCAGTACTGGCTTCATTTTCTCATTCTTAGAACTTCCTTAGAACATTCCCAGTCAGAAGGAATGAAATAGTCTTGGCAATCGTTTGGCTGAACTGTTTTGAAAATCTAGACTAAAACTCCCAAAACAAAGCTGTAACCACCAAGGCCTGGATCTTCAGCTGCATGGCTTTCTGCTGAGCTCACTGGCATACTTGAGATGATTGATTCAATGACTGATTTCAATGAGTTATGGGGAGGAAGTTTTAGCTAAAGCAAAGCATAAAGAGGTTGGGCTGAGGTCTTAATCTGATACCATCCAACCATAGATGTTTAAAGTCCCATCCACTGCTGTAGTCAGCTAGGGTAATGTGCCACTCCAGAGAGCAGGTGAAATCATATCTTTCCATTAGCAGTAAGCTGGCATGAGAACTGAGATTTAGGTCTTCCAGTTTAAGTGCCTTACATCAGGCAGTCCTCCTGTGTAGTCTCACACGGTTCATTTTCTGTGCCCCACTTGGCATCTCAGAGGTGAGGACAGTTACATTTGCCTGTTTATATCTCTTGGCAGCTCTGAGATAAGGACACTTTTATCTTATGTGTGCAAATGTGGTCTTTGCAAAGGAGAGAAGTGATTACACTTCAGCAAAGCAAACTCCCTGTCTAAGGAATGCACACAGATAGACTTCTGTCTCTTCACCCTCTCGTCTCTTCCTGTACAACCACATTACCACACTACCAACTGACTTGAGTGTCCTAACCATTGTTCATTCACATTTATTTCAGCTCCAACTAGTGTTTAGTCTAGAGGCTAAGAGCTCTCTGCAAGATGGGATTCAAGTAGATACACAAAGAAAGGCAGCTGAGCAGTGGGCCTGTTACCCTTCTGGCAGCTTTTGTTATGATTTTAGATGTGAAATCCACTGACAGGGTAGAGACTGAACTGACATGCTGAACTGCCTTGTTCACTGATTCAAAAATCTTCTCTCTTTAAATAAGTCAGACCAAACCCTTATGACATTATCCCGTGATCCAAAGAGTGACTTTACGTTTGGTCACAAGAAGAGCAGTATTTTTTTCAGCTACATGGAATTGGGAACGTTTCAGGCAGTGACTCTATACAACTAATGATACAGTCATCTCTAAAGGAAATTTCTATCTCCCTATGAATTACCAGATCAAGCAGCCTTTTATAATTCTTGTTCTAGCCTTTAAATTCAGGATACTTTTCATTTTATTTTTTTAATTCTCTGCCAAAATCTATTTTTGAAGCCATTATTGCAGCAGTTGCCAGGTGCAAGAGGGCAAGTGCCTGCGGCCATTTGTCTAAGAGAATAAGTGAGTGGGATCACACAGGACTAGACTAAATCTCACAGATGAGACTCCTGAAGCATTAGTGAGTTAAACCTTGAAAATCCTGCCTGAGTTAGTGCTAAATCCCTTTCACTGGTGGAAGGCAGAGAAAGACAGGTATGGTAAGGGGCAAAAGGCATCTGCAAAGAGGATTTTTCTCCTCGAAGAACAAAGAGAGTGAAGGTGTGTCTTGTAGATAGTGCTTTACTCAGGTTGATGTTGTCACTAGGAGTCTTTCCATTGATCTCCCCAGTCATTGCAAACATCATAGAGCCTGCTGAATAACATTGACAAATGGTATTTCTGTCTGTTCAGCAGCTTACCTTCTTAGAGGTCTCTTCCAACCCAAATGATGCAATGAGTCTACATACAATTCTGCTGTCAGTTTTGAGTAACTTGCTCATTGTTTTAGAGATTGCAAAGTAGGAAGGAGCAAGTGATATCATTAGTCTGAGCTCCTGTATACTATAAGCTGCAGTATCACAGTGAATTGCTTTTTCTTGGAAATACAGAGTAACTTTCAGGGGAATCGTTTTTTTTAAAAAAATATTGCTAGTGAATGGAGAAATCTACCAGAAGTCTTACATAAACTGATTAATTACTCTCACTTCTAAAATATCAGGTTTTTTTTCTAGTCAGAATTCATCCAGTTTCAGTTATCACACCTCTGGTTTTATGTTAGCATTGAGAAACTGTGATCAAGTCAACCCTTCACATGATCTCTGTTTGAGCAGATTGAGCTCCTGGAGTCTTTCACTCTAAGGCATGTTTTCTAGTTTCTTAATCAGCCCAGTATCACTTCTCTGCACTTTTTCCAATGTGTTATCATCCTTCTGGAATTATTCACAAATAACCTTTTCATTAGTCAAGCTGTTCTTCAGATGGTTGAATAATATTTGCCTGATGAATTTACAGTAACCTTCCTATTGGTTGGTTGTATTATTTGTGAGTTGTTAACGTGGACTGATGCAGAGGTCTCTTTTCCTACAGCTCCGCTGGCCATGGAAGGCATTTTCATGCATTGTTAATCTTTCTGGACAAGCCCCAGTGCCATCTGCCATTGATCCCAGCTGTGCCACAGGAAGACACCAGCATGCTAACTTGTAAAAATGTTCCCATGTCTCAGGATGGAAAGGGACAAAAACCAGCTCCTTGTTTCCAGCGCATGGCCAGAATATCTTCATATGCAACAAATGCTGAGAGAGGCATTATTATACATCAACTGTACTCCCGAACTGTGGACCTCCTGAATGTTCAAATGTCTGCTTCAACTGATGCTAGTTACTATATCTAGTGCTTTCTAACCTCTCAGTCCCAGTGATTTGTCTTAATTACCAGGCTCCATGGTTAGTGATTGACATGCTGGGTTATTTGTGAACAAGCAGAAGGCTGATGTGACTTCTGGGCAAAGTTTCAACACTGTAGAAGGATGTCCGCTCTTCAGAGTATCCTCAGCAATTCTCATCCACATTTGAAACAGGTAAATGCCAACAAGAAAACTGTATCTATGTAACAAGCACACACATTTTAGCTCAGAAGAGTATCAAGTCCCTCTTGATTTCTAATTAACCTGGTTCGCTTCTCCTTGGCTTGCTGTGATTTGCTGCAATGAAGCGGACTGTGGAATTTCCTCTTTAGCTTTTCATTAGAAAGCTACTTGTTCAATTTCATGTTCTAGGCTTCAGCTGAACTCTCCTTTCTTGCCAGTTCATGCTTCCACTGAACACACAGCTTGGTGAAGAAATATCCCCTTCCCTATCCTGCAGCCTGCTTCAAACAGATAGGCAGTTGTGGTTGTTTACTCTCAGTCTCCCTGAAACCATTGAGGTACTGCAGCTTCAACTCTCTTCCCTGCTACATGATACTGAAATACTACCAACCTTGTCCCCTCCAAATGAAAATCAGGTGATAGGAAAGCTCACATCATTGTGTCTCTCTTCCCAAGGTTTTGGACTCCTGCAAGCAGCTCTCACTGCCATCAGTATCGCAAGAAAAAAGCTTCTGCTACTTTCAGATAGAAGATCAGAAAGCCACAGCCACCTTCAGGCTTTGATCTTTTAGCCAAATCCAAAGTCAACCTCCTTTGCTCCCCAGACCTTTTTGTTTTGTTTTGCTAGAGGTATGTGCTCTTCTGTGTTCTTTCCTTCTCTCTGTTCCCTGTTTTCTTAGCTGTTGGAACAGGTGTGTATGAACTTCTGCTTTATAAGTCACCAAGATAAGACTGGACCAAGGGAGCCTGGATGATTTGTCCCCAGATCTTAAGACAATAGGCTTTCCTATCAATGTTTTCCACTACAGGAGGTGATGCATACTGTCCTGGTGACTGAAAATGCCCAAGATGGAAAGGGAAGGGATAGCAGACATCTGGGGCCAAAGCAGAAGCAATTTGTTAACCAAGTGTTAATGAAGCTTGGAACAAGGGAACAGCAAATAGCAAACTATTTCAGATGATCAAAGTCTATTCCAAAATGCCACCTGCTGGACCTGAGCTTGGAGCCTTGGGAGAGATGGGGCAGATGACACTGAAGAAACAAGGAAGATGAGCTTCCACACTCCACAAGGATTTCTCTTAAAAGATGGTCCCTCCCACACCTTTTCTGGTCTCTGGTCTTTACAATCAGTGTCCTCAACTGTACTCTGCCTAAAGCCGAAGAGAGCAAGGCAGATGGCCTGCAGAACTTCCTGTGATGCACTGTGAGAATAGTATTTCTTGTTTTGCTTTGCAGAAGGAAAATACATCAAAGCAGCAATAGAACAGGCTTTCTAATGTGGAAATCTTGAGTCTGCCCTCCTCTACCAGAGCCTCCTTCATGTGATGCTGAGCAAGTAGGGCACATGCCTAAATGAACCCTCTAGTATGGGATGCTCCAGCTTCAAATGTAGTGGCCTGAGGCTAAGAGGTGCTGAGCAACCTTCAGAGTTTCAAAATATTGGATGGTCAGCACTTCTGTAGTTCTTGACCTCTGAAGAAACCTTTAGAGTGATGACAGAGAGGGTGGTGAGCCATTTTCCCAGGGTAGGGGAGGTTGAGAAGTCTGTGACTCATGACCTTACTGCACATCTGAAGGTAATGCAAGTCACTGCTAGTGAGCTGCAAATGAGCTGTAAGCCTTGAGGAACTTTGTGTCCTCCAGATCTGATGGAAGTGAAGAAGGTAGAATTGAGTGGCACATCTGAAGTACTGCCATGAGTCTCTCTGTGTCTCAGAGCTTTTTCAGTATGTTCACTTGAAAAATAGGCAAATGAAAACAAAGGAAAAGAGAAACCTACCTAATACTATGGCATGTAAATAAATGTTCTTTCAAACTTCTGAAGTGCCACTGAGAGGAAAGTTTTATCATTGCAAAAACAGCTGCTATTTGTCTAATCCTTCCGTAACATTTATGGTAGATAACATTTACTTTCCAGTTCCTCCCTAAAGCTTTGACACAGGGATTTAGGCAGGAGTTCAAGTACCCGGCAGCTGGAACTATGCCTCTACTAAGCCACCTAACGACTGACATTCCAGGCCTCCCCTCATGGAGAAGAGCCTTGCTCCCCTAACTGAGCTTCAGCATCCGCAGTACAAAGCCTGTCAGATTTCATTTTTAACAAGTGAAGAAATAAATTAGCTCTAATTATTCTATGAGGAGCTTAGATGTAATTTTAAAGGAAAAAGGCTTTGTTTAGAGATTATAAGAGAGGACTCTGAGCCAGGATTCACAGATTTTATTTCTGGTTTTGCCCCTCATTCACTGAGTGGCCCTGAATGAATGTTATATCTTGTTTTCCCCTCATCTGTAAAAAGGGTGGTGATATCAAACTTCCTGGCATAAGTGTTTTTAGGTTTAATTAATTAACAGCAGTGAAACAATCTGAGTTTTCTGTTGGAAGATGCTATAGTAATAATCTAAAAAATATTTCTAGCTGCTTTGGTATTTCTCATTCTTGTTCTTTTTCATATATAGAAGACAGCCCTCAAAGAGAAAACAGTTTTCAGTCTCCTAACTGGATACTGGCATTAAGGAAAACCGGTGTTTAACTGGGTCATAAATTCACTGAAATTGCATTTCTTCTTAGACTGTGAAGAACAGACAGACAGACTTTTGCTCAACTACTTGTTGGTCTAAAATTTTCAGTCAGTTGTTTTATGCAAACAAAGATTTTTGCAAATTCTGTGATTTTTGTTTGAGAAGTTTGCAAATTCACTGTGGCATTTGTTTGAGTAGTTTCTGCTTACAGAAAGATTGGCCAATCAGCTCAGCAGTATTTTGCAGTAGTATTGTGTCTGCTTCTTAAGTGAATAATGCTAAGGCTCCCAAATACATTACAAAACCTTACAAATACTCAGGCTGCTCTGGTTGAAAGGGACTTTGCAGATTAATCTCTGATTCAAAGAATGAGAAGGTCAAATACAGGATAAGGATAGGACTTCTGACAGTTGGGTACTGAAAGCCTTCAAGGATGATACCTGCACAAACTCTTTGGGCAGTATTTGGCTGTTCTCATGGTGAAAATGACTTTCCTTAAATCCAGCCTAAACATCTTCTGTTTTAGTTAAGGTCCATTATTTCTTGTCCTCCCACCACAACCTAAGGAGAAAAGCCTGGGTCCATCTTCTTGATAATTTCCTAGTAGAAGCTATCAGGCTGCTGGTTGTCTCCTACAAAGTAATTTCTTCTGAGGCTAAACAAGCCCAGTTCCCTCAAAGCTCTCCTCAAAGCACTCTTGCTCTCAAGCCTCTTGGTGGTGTCTGCTGAACTTGCTCCAGTGTGTCCATGTTTTTCTTGCACTGGGGATCCAACACCGGGTCTGGTACTCCAGTGCCATTCGAGTACCTAGGGAAGCTGGATAAACACATCTGTCACCCTCCTGGCTGTTCAGCCTTTGGCTTCTTTTGCTGCCAAGGCACATTCCTGGCTCATGCCCAGCTTGCTCTCTGCTTGGATACCTAGATCCTTTTCTGGAGAGCTGCTCTTCTCCATGTCAGTCTTAAGCCTGTACTGCTGCAGGAGCTTTCCTTCGCAAGTGAAGGGTTTTGCATTTATCCTTGTTGAATTTCATAAGGTCCCTCTCAGCCCGTTCCTCCATCCTGTCCAGGTCCCTCTGAATGACAGCTCTGCACTCAAGCATATCAACCTCCCCTCTAATACTTTGATGTTTTCTCCAAGCTTGATGAGGAAGCACTCCATCATCTCATCTAGACAACTGCTAAAGATGTTTAAACAGGACAGGCTCCAGGATAGATCCCTATAGTATCCAGCTTGTTACCAGCCTCCAGGTAGAGCATGACATATATTTGCTCCTCTCGAAGTCTGACCATCTAAACCAGTTTGTTACTGTCTGTCAGTTCACCCACCCAGACCATAACATCCATACTTGGATACAGAAATGTTGTGGTAGACAGCCTAAAGTCATGGTGAAATGCCTGCCAAGAAATCATGTATGAATAAGAGCTGCATATATTATATTTACCTGTATGTGTGCATGTGCAGTCCCTCCTTGAAAACAGGCTTGTGAACTACTATGTAGTCATAGTTTAAAAATTAGTCAGCATGGTACTGAATTAAATTTGTGTCTTAGAATTCAACTTCTTAAACATGCGTTCTGTTGTTCTCCACTTTATGGTTTTCTGTTTTACCTTTGACTGGGAATTTTTAAAGCAACCATCCTTGTCCTTACATCCAACTCCAGCTATGAGTCAAATGGGTCTCTGCATTTGAATGATGAGCTACTTCTAACCATAAGTCATTCTGTAATGTTTTTCCTACCTGTAATTCCAAAAGAAGTTCCAATCTTTTTAACCTCTGCATTCCCCTGTAATATCAAACATATGGTCTACAGAAGATATGGACCACCAATAAAACCATGGAAAGCTCATGGAACTGAGAGAATGGATGAGAGTGAGACACTATGAGAACAGGATTAACTCTATGTACTCCATGTACTCCAGGCCTGTGTAGGCTTGTCAACCTAAGTACCATGGATGTGGGGCACTGTCCACTCTGTGTGTATCTAGGCTTTAAACCAGATCTTCAGCTTCAATCATCACATCCTTGCTACTGATGTTCAGCTCTTTCCTGTGTCCATCATCTCATCTTCTGTTGTTTGGAGTTGTAGCACAAGGAGTTTACCCCCACAGCTGAGAAATGGAAGCTGTGTGTGCTCATCATCATCTCTTCTTGATAGAAATATGCTTTTCTTAATGAAGTTAAGAATATGCTGCAAGAGCTTCTAGGTGCAGAGTGAGGCCAAGCATGGTGGAAGGGGAGACGTGGCCACTTTTTAACTGGGTTGGGGAGTTCACTCCTTGTGAAAACCTTGAGCTATTGAAGGAGGATGTTGCCGAAATGAGCTGCTCAAATGCAAAATTGAAGCCATCCTCTGCAGTACCTCAGTGGGTGCTGCTGAACTCGAGTGCAGCCACACTCAAGACTTGTTCATAATAGACAGTGCAAGGTTACTTATTCCATGCTGAAGCGTATACTGACCTATCCCTAGCTGGAGAGGAGACTTTCTGAACCTCTGGTTCCTCTCTTGGAGATCTCCCATCCAGGAATTGAGTGGCTAAAAAAGTTATACACAAAGGCTGTGGCAGAACAGCCAGGACTGGTGCCAAAAGGCAGACATCACATCTCTGTATAGTAAACAAATTTCCAAAATCCCATGTTTGGATGCCATGTTTGGGCAATTCTTCTAGCTTCCCCTCCTTGCTAAGGGGATAATGCTAGCTAGGTATATAATGGTACATTGGGCCAGATAACTAACAGTTTTTTCAGACTGGCCTGTCAACTCATGCCATGTTGGGCAGTGTGCTGGAGATGCACATGTCCACAAGTCAGGTAGCACTAGAGCAATGAAATAACAGGGGAAAACTACCATATGAAAAAATACAGAGGCTGCTGTTTGTGGCTGACACAGCCAGTGCAGCTTGGGTGAGTGGATGGCTGCATGTTTTTTCTGGCTGATCTCCCACACAAAGTGCACCGATGACCTTTGTTTGGGAGCTACCTCCTTCCAACAGTACTCATATGAATGTTGTGGTAATCATTATTTCCATTTGCCAAGAGGTACAATAATTAGTCAACTAGCCTAACTGTGGTAAGGCACAATCCAGTGATTCCTACTCCCCTGAACTTTCTGTGCAATTCCATTATCAGGTCCATAACACAGCACTGGTGACAATCAGGAAATTGCCAGAGTGGTGTAATGAGCCCTCTAAAGCCCTGGAGAGAATGGTTGAATTTACTGTTAGACTTCTGCACCTTGTTTTTTGTCACACAGAAAATCTGTTTTCTTGTGATGATCTTAACTGTGAATGTAGGTACTGCAGCCTGGTTTTTCTATGCCAGGATTATTTACCAAAACTGAGTTCTGATGGAGTAGGAAGGGAGGCAATCAATCTCTTTGTGCAGCCTTCCTAGCCATGCAAGAATGTACTTGTGTGATGCAGTCACTCTCTTGAACCAGCTAAATCTCCTTCCCTTCCAGGATGGCATCTGCACCTCTAGGTTAGAGACATTGTTTTGCCAACAGCTGAGGATGTTTCCCTGTGTGTGGAGAAATGTTCCTGTTCTTTAACATGGTGGGGCCTGCAAATGCTGCCCTTGTGACTGCTGTGAAGTACCCCATGGACCTGGAGTAGTGACAGCCAGGAACTACTTGAGAAGCCACAAAGGCTTTGACATGCCGTAGACACCAGCAGGCTTGGCCTGAGATGTGCTCCACAGCAGAAGTGAAAAGAGCCCCTTTTGCCCTGGCTGTTGGCAGAGCGTCTGCAACTTAGAGCCCAGCCAGTGTTGCCTGGACTGGCTGTTGTTGGCCAACACTGCCCACCCAGGACTGATGAATTCTGATCACTTCAATGAAAATAATTTGGTGCAATCAGCAGAGAAGTGAGGTTTGCAGCTACCACACCCATCTGCACAGACACACGTGCTCCTGCAACCATCTTCTTTGCACCGTGGTTTCAGTAAGCAAGCAGACAAGCTTGCTCATAAGATACAGTGGTATGTCAGCCAGCGGGGATGGCTACAAATGTGTCTCTCTCTGGCTCTGCTCAGCAAGACTTCCTCCTGCTGCTTCAAACAATATGTGGTGACCACAACATGACATCTAGTTAAGAAAACAAAGCACAAGGCACCCAAACTTCAAAACTTCCCCCTTTCCTTCAGCAACAGATTTTTCTTGTCAGGTTCAAATTATTTGCCTATGAGTGCTGGAAAAAAGTCGTTGCTTTAGTTTGGCCTGTATTTATTTGCTGCACCAAACCAATAGAAGGTGTTTCTGGAAAATGAACGTAAGGGGGTGCAAGAAAATTACATTGGCCTGGATTAATTTACTAACTAAGGCTAGCTTCTTCAAGCGTTGGACCATGGTGATGGGTATTTTGTACTACTCCATAGCAGCGACTCTTCCTGAGCTGATGTGTTCAGGCTGCATGCTATAATTTGTGGGTTTGGTGAACTGAGAGCAAAATCCCCAAAGGCAGCATCCCAAATCCCAATCCCCAAATCCCACAGGCAGCATCATCCAGCCTCAGTGGGCAGCTGGCTGGGTCACCTCTCTGCATCCCAGCCCACAGGTGAAGTATGCTGGGAGAGCAGAGAAACAGATACTTTGTGCTTGTGCTTGCTCTTACTGTTGTTTTTGAGGAAGTCTGTTTTACATTTGCAATGGAGCCAGGTAGTGGATGGATGTTGCACAGAACTTCAGTCTCCCAGTCTGTCAGGCTTGAAAGTTTTTCCAGCTTTCAATTTTGTCTAGAGTTTCCTTCTTAAGACTCCCCCCCTCTTCAAACAGAGCCTTAACTCTGGCTGGGTCCCAGAGATAGATACCAAATGGTGCTTTTTTCCCTTTCTTTTGCTCTTTCTTCCTTCTCATGAAGCTGGCAGACTCTCCAAACACACATCCAACCAACGCACAGTGCATTCGAAAACAGGCCATCTGGCTGAGCACTCCTTGAGAATGAGAAGACAAGAAAAACAACCCTCTTGGAGCTGGCAGCCGAAAGGCAGGCAGCCCGTACATGGACTTGATCTCGTGGTGCAATCCAAGAGCTGTCCAATCCAAGGGCATTGCAAAAAAGCTCTTTCCTAATGAGCAGAATACGGCTGTCTCCAGAAGCAGCTCCAAGTCAACAATTTGAGTGGGATGCTGTAACCCTCCTTGCTGCACATGTGCTCATTAATTAAAGCCACTTTGGAAGATGCCCCGGACACCCCCGCCAGGGCTGCCAGCCTACCCTCCCTGAAATCCTGCTTGCTGCTTTGCAGCCCCCTGCTGGGCCCGGAACTGCAGAGCCCAGGAGAAGGACGGGGCCATCAGCATCCAGCTCTTAACCGCAAAGGGGACCTGTTGCGTCACTGGTGAGCAGCTGCAGGGGAGCACAGCCCTGGGAGGAAGTTGCACTCCATTTGCTTTGCCATCATTTTCTCCCCTGAGTTTGGTAACAGCCAGAGTGCTCCAGGCACAAAGCCACTCTGGGCAGATCAGCAAGTGTCAGGGACTGAAGTGAGCTGAGCAACCAGTATTACAATGCTTCCTTATTTTTTCTGATGGCTAAGGACTGGATTCACTAAATCAGGACGGCTGAGATGAACACAGAGCCATTAGTAGCCAAATACATCAACAGCAGAACAGGGAGCACTCAATTAAACCAGTAGGAGATGAGTTTAAAACAATTTAAAGAAATTATATCACATTAGAGAACTTCCAGAAGTTACTGGCCTGGAAGGCTGCAGAGGCATAGAGCATCAGTGGGCTCAAAATGGGATTAGACAAATTTGTAGGCAACAGGTCCACAAAACTACACTAAAAGGAACAGGCAAAATTCATAATATAACATCCCAATCCAACAAAGGTGAATGCTGAGAAAACAGATGGGAGAGGGAAATGTCTGGGTGTGTGTGCTCCCTGGACCTTGCTTTAGTTGGAGCAGAGTGCTGGGTGGGACCATTTTTCTACTCCAAAAGGCTATTCTTCAGTTCTTATTGTAGGATTCAGTCCCTGTACCAGGCCAATCTGAAGGTCATATGAACAGATTGTTGCCTCTTTAAATTACCAGAAGGAAGCTAGAATCCAGTTTTTCTCTGAAAGCTGAATTTGTGGAACACATTTCTGCAAATGTTAAGAGTCATAAACCGTGGCTTAATCTGTTTGCTCTCCCAGTCATTACATTTCACACAGTGACAGGGTGATTCATTTGACTCTTTATCTTCTTACTTGGGATCTCCATGTTTCTGCATGTGCTGCTGTAGGACCGACAGGAGCAAGGACAACTCATAGCTACATCTCAGCTATGTGTGTATGGCTTTCCAATGGCTAGTTACAGCTCTGCAGCTCCAGATGGCACTTCCTCAGGATTCTGCCATGGCTTCTTGCATGCAGTTGTGTTTCCAAGGCCAGGGGTTAAAATTCTTGATCTTTTGATGTTATTAATTCAAAAGTAAGGTTCTGTGAGTGAATAGTTGCTTACTTATCTTGAAAAATTATGACAAAGCATGTACAGGACCAATGCAGAGCCTCTGTATTTCTTGCCACTAGATTATCAGAGACATTCAGTATCTGTTCTTTTTAACAGCATGCAATTTAGTTCTCCCCAAACCAACAAAGGTGAGGTCTAAAACAGATTTTGCATCATTATCTTTCTAACCCACTGCGTTATGAGCTTTACAATTACAATGACATGTTCATAAACTAAAAATCATAAAACCCAAGGATTTGATGAAGTCAAATATGCCCTTTTTTTGGTGCTGACTGAATAAAAACACAGGTTAGTTCAGAAAAACCTGGGAGAGACAGGAGACAGGGTCACCTGATTTCTGTACTAAATCAGAATGAAGTGCAGCAGTGAAGTTGCTGAATCATACCAGAGGGAGTATGAATAATAACTGAGAAGCTTCAGCATGTAAAATAATCGGGTAAGGGGCATGACAAATTAAAAGGGTTGTCTGTGTGACTGAACCTATTTCTTTGCTGATGTGATATCCCACAACTGATAAAGATCTGTCTTCAAACAGTTGAGCTTTTTATTCCCATTGCTTTTCTTTGAAGGTTTTCCTAAGCTTCGCTCTGCTGTTTTGAAAGTTTCTGCAAGTTTGCAGCCTCAATTTATTTATGACCAGTGTGTGCCCATTTTGAGATCTTTCCTTTTATAAACTTTAACCTGCTATTAGCCACATTTAGTGAAGGTTTTAGGGCATAATTCATCTCCTACAAATATATGTGTTCTGTTATGCTAACATTGTCCCTTTTTTATTTTTAACTTACAGGAAAGCAGAATAATATGCTGAACAAAGATGAAACATGTTTCAGGTCTACATTATAATTCGGACAGAAATGTAAATCAGCTGAAGACATCAGAACAAAACACTTCATAAGTGTTCTGTGCTGTCAGTTACTCAAGGGATATTACAGATAACACACCTTTCAGTGCATATTTTGCACTTATATTGCAAAATATTTTTTTATGTGCACTATATATTTGCACATATTTTGTAGTGCTTCCTTTGCAGCCTTTGATGTGACCTTGAGAAAAGCAGGTTGCCTTCAGGAATGTGCTCTGAGGTCTGAGGCAAGTTAGCTGGAGCACTGGGAGCGTGGTTTCCAGAGACCAGGTTCCAAACTTGCTTGAGATGTTCTTGTGAACAGCACTCTTTAAAAATAAAGAGTATCAAGGTATAGGTTCATGACACTGAGAATACAAATTCTCAGTATCAATTGTGCTGTGGGAGTGCCATTTGTGCCTTATATTCCAATAAAATGAATTAAATTTTCTTTAGGTCCTTTCCAAAATTAGATGTAGAGAGTGTCCAAACCATCACCAGTGAAAATGATGCCAGTTGGAACACTTCTAGTGAAAAATTTGGTTTGGAGAGAACAGATATTTTCATAAAAAGTGTTCACTGACCTCCAAATATGCCTCCTTTGCAGAAACCCAAAAGCCTTAAAAGCAAAAGAGTTCTTGGCAGTTTGGGGATTATTCCTCTCCCTTTTCCCCAGCATTTTCAAATGGAAAATATTCAGGCTTTGGGTTTTCTGCCCTTTGCTGAAATATCAACATTTTCCAAAGGGTGAAGAAGGGGAAAATAGAAGAAAAGAAAAACATGTTCTGACCGGCTCCAGTCAGAGCCAAATGGCTCAGTCCTGGATTTGGTTAGGGAAGTATGCTGGAGGTGAGCAAATGGGAGTGTCTTGGTTCCACATATAGCCTGGCTGGGCAGAGAGCTGCGTATCAGGATCCATTTAGAGGAGTCGTTACCATCTCCATTTCCCCAGGACAGTGCGTGAGATAGCTTTGGAGCACTCCAGGTCAATATGTCACTTGCAAACAGTGCCCTGTTGTCTGTCATGGCCACTTGGGCTCTCCATGCACATGTGGGATGCACACAGGTGAACTCCGCTCAAGTCCTCCAATATTTCCATGACTTTAACTCACAGAGACAACAATAACACCTGGCACCTATCCAGACCCGAGAATTCAGCTCTCCTCCATTCGTAAAAGAGGAGAAAGAAGAAAAATGGCATGTGCCTGTAACCGTACATGATTGTCTGTGTCCTCTGGCCAGGTGACACTGTCTTGTGCTGTGCAGTGCCTGGAATTTAGCCTTTGAAAGCCCAGGTCATCTATGGACCAACTGGCTCCAGGTAGGGAGGAATGCTGGAAGAGCCAACATAAAATCTACTAACCTACTCATGCACATACATGTGCCATCATGCTTCTTGGGGAAAAGGAGTGGCTTCATTTCCACAAAGTGTTGCTAGTCCTCACCTGCATGCTCAGCCTCTGGAAAACTGTTCCTGCAACTGGACACCTTCAAACCTGAGAAAGACCAGTGCCTTCTCTGCAGCTGCCTCCCCAGGGTGTCTTCCACAGCTGCAGTTGGGGAAAGTGGTAGATGGATGCATACCCAGGCTAGGTCTTTGTCCCCCTCTAGTGCCTCAACTGCAATTCTGAGTCCTACTCCCTCTGAGCAAGATGGTGATTTTTCTAGGCTGGGATATTTCTTTTCTGAAGGCCAGTAGGACATCTAAGCGCCACCAGCAGGTAATATATTTATACACACTGAGACATTATCCATTGCAAGTGTAAACAGTAATTTAGGGGCCTGACTTTCTGTTCTAATAGGCCACGTGTGCCTGCTTTCCTCCTATAGAAGATGGCAATCACAGGCTTCATACGACAGCACATGCCTAATCCTCCCAAGGAGATCCATCTAGGACCACTGTTACCAGTGCAAAAGCACATGCTCCCGGTCTCTTGTAACCAAACACTTGCTGAGTCACAGCCCAGTCACCCATACGCTTAGCAAGTTGTGTCAGCCATCTGTCACCAGCACATCCTCCTCACTGTCCTGTGACTCCATGGGGAAAACAACAGGAGGCAGATTACGTTTGATTAAGGAGCCAGGCTGTTGTGCTTTTTGGCTCTGAGTAACCCCTGGATTGCCTTCTAACCAGTGGTAAGGGCTTTGCCTCCTCTTAATTTAGCCCTTTGTCAGGGAAGAAAGTGACATTCAGGTTTAAATAGTGGGGGCTTTGCCTGACTAATAGTGACTCCAAACAAAACTGACTCAGATGAGACATGGATGTCATTGTACAAAATGTCCCTCCTACAGACAGATCATCTATATGGGTCTCCACACTGGTGTTCTCCTCCAACTAGTGCTGAAAAAACAGCACTGAAATATAGGGTGCCCTGTTTCCTAAGGCCTTGTCCCACCCACTATGTCAGCTAGGAGGCTGCAAGAGCAGCCTTACCATGTCTCTTGTCACTTCTAATGAAGTGTTTCCCTTCATTCAGCCACGGGCTAGAGGTGCAGCCCTGCAGGACACAGCCCAAAAAGACAGGATTGCTTCTTGGTTTGTGCCTGCATTACCCACCAGACAAGGCACTGCCCAGGTGCAGGAGCCAGACTGGGGGTGTGTAAGCAGCTCAGAATAGGGATTCACAGGGGATTTCAGAAAGCCAAGCCCCTATGCTGCTTACCACAAGCCCTCCAGGCAAAGCTCCCCAGCCTCCTCTCTGTGCCTGAAAGTCTCATGCTGGAAAGTCTCATGCCCATCAGCTCCATGAGGGACAAACCACACCCACACTAGCAATCTGACCATCCTACTTTTTCCTAAGGCAATGAAAGAGTAGAGTAGATGTGGCCTTTTTGTTGTGGAGGGGAAAAAAGTGAACTCAATGCCAGGCACAGATCCCAGGCTGCATAGTTCAAATCATGCTCAGAGCACATAATTCCCATTTGTGTTTTTGTGCATGCAGAGCAACGGCGGGGGCTGGTGGGAGTGTGTGTGTGTGAATATAAGAATGTAATTGTCATAATTTAATCCAAAACTACTTATTGGAAGAAAAAAAAAAAAAATCAGACTGACACAAAACAGCATGTTCAAGTTATAAACACCACATGAAAGAGCTGTATTATGTTCTGCTTGGTAACTGACATAAAGTGCTAACATTCTCAGCTGCCCACTACTGGGCAAAGGCCTTTCCAACTCTCCCCCTCACCCCCAAAACAACCTCCCCAAGCCAAACTGCAATTCAGATATCAATTTCTGAGGCCACAGAGAAATTCCACATAGAAAGTTCATTATGGGCAGATCAGGCTGGCTGGCAGGCACAGCAGTGTGGAGCACAGAGACGGCCATCTGGGATTCAGGGTTCTCCCAGCTGTGCATGCACATCTGCAAGGCCATGGGGAAGTTGACATGCACTGTGGGAGCTTCAGAGGGGCTTTTCTCCCCAGATTTCCCGTAACAGGACCATGTATTCCTGAAGCAACATGCCCTGCTGGCATCAAGGCTGCTCCTCCCCAACCAGCTCAACCAGCGGTCTCAGGCTCAAAGCAGTAGCAGCCATCAGCAATGGTCTCAGGGTTCCCAGCGCCCTTCCCTTCTCCTCCCAGGCCTTCAGCTGGAGTGACTCATTCCATGTAAAGGAAGCGCAGTCATTCAGGCTTAGATCCTCAGGGGTGCTTACCTACTTAACTCCGGATGGCACTGCACCCCTGAAAAAGCAACCAGGAACACTGGAGATCTGCTAATTCACTCAGTATTCCATAATTCACCAGGCAGAATTGCCCTTCTGGCATGTGGGGCCAGGAGATAATGTGAAAATGCTCTTCCAATCCTCACTGTCCTCTGCATTGCAGGTGGTTGGGGTCTTATCCTAACTAGAGGCTCCACAAACCCATCAACTGGAGAGCTGTCGCAAGAGGATATCACAAAATAAACGCCTTCTGCTTGAAGAATATGTTTTTTAGCTTGACGCTAACCTTTATTTTTCATGGGGCTGGGTGACATTATTAGCACCCATGCTTACTGCTGAAGTGAAGCATCTTTGTTGCAGCGTGGGTGGGAGATGGGTTATCGTCAATATGGAGCAGATCTAGAAAATTACTTCTGTTATTTACTTCTTTTCTGTTCTTGTAGGACACGTGACAGAGTTTTACAAAGATCTGCTTAGCAGGAAGATCCAATTAAAATCTGAATTGTCCTTCGGCTGCACCTGGCACACTGCCATTTCAGCAGTCCACTGCCATACAAAAAAGTGGAAGAACAGTAAGTGAAACGTGCTCCTTGTGCCGTGACACTTCGGGATAGCGTGGCTGGTGCTGCCCTCTGCCCTTAGGACTGCCAGACTCGGCAATGCCAGTCACTCGGCAATGCCAGTCGTCTCCCAGAATAAAAACGACCAGCACCGCCGGACGCCCCCCGCCCGAAAGGTGGAATTGAACCACTCTGTCGCTAGACAGCTACAGGTTTGAAGCCTGCACCCCAGACCACTGAGGGTCATCCGGGCGATTGGAAACATCTATATGGCGCCTTATATGAGTTACGCCATCTCTTTTACCCCTAGGTAATGGCGAGGGATGTTTGCCTCAGGTATGGGCAGTCCACTTTTTCCCAACGGGAATACGGCCGGTATGGCGTAGAGGGCGTGGGAATGGCGGGAGGGGGAGCCGAGGCGACCCCCGTCGCTATCCCAGAAGCCCTCGGGCGCTCATGCAAATTAAGGGGCGCTGATTGGCTGTCCCCGAGGGGGGGGCGGGGCGGGGCGGGGCGGGGCGGGGCGGGGCTGGGCTTCTCTCCGAGGCGTTCCGGGGCGGGCTCGGCACGGCGGGTGAGTCACGGCGCTTCCCAGAAGGAGCGGGCTTGCCCCGCGCCCTTCCCGGACCTCCAGGGACCCTTACAACAACATCGGACAGGGCAGCTTGTGCAACAACGGGGGCGGTCCGGGCCCCGAGGTGTGGTGCGAGGAGTTCGGTTCTTTTTTTTTTTTTTTTTTTTTTTTTCCTTCCAGTGGCTAATGCCAGATACTCTGGAGGATGTGAATCTCCCATGAGATATATCTCAGAACAATAATATCCTCTGGGAGGAAATTCCTCCCTGGCCCCCCAGCTGAGGATCAACTTATTGCCTTCAAGTATGAGGATTGAAAACACTTGTAATTTTATCCCAGCGAGTGTAACTATACAGGCTATTTTCATAAACCCTTGAAGAATTACTCACTTCCCTCGAGAGATTCCTCTGAAGCAGAGCCATTTCTGCAAATGCACGTGGTTTCCAATGATTTTTAATTAGATAATTCTTTTTGGTGTAAGCAACAAAAAACCCCGTAGGCCCATTCCCGCCTTGCTCGCCCTGGGGAAGCTTAGACTCAAAACTAGTACTCAGTGGAGCAGCATCACAGTAAAAATGGCACTGAACAGAACCACAGCCACAGCCTGAATTTGGGAGCAGTTTTGTAGATGTTAGCAAAAAAATGAAAAAGTATATGGTGGGGCAGTACCACTCCCACTCACGCAGGAATGCTGCTGGGCACAGCTTTGCCTTCAGTGCATGTCTCCAAGTCATGGCTTACCCTCTTGGAGCTGAATCAGCTCAGGTGTGCCCTGGCCCGCTGACTCCCCAGACAGACATGAGCATATTTCAGACTCACTGTTTGCAGTGAGTGACTTTAGCAACTTAAATGTGTTTTTTTTAAGAGCACCCCAACTCAGAAGCAGGGCTCTTATCAGGAGATGGTTTGAGAGCTGCTTCTGTGCCTGACAATGCAGGATAGGAATTTTTCTCTTTCCTTGGTTTGTAGGAGCCACATTCCTCAGTACATTCCTATCTCTTTACCTGATACTTATCCCGGTAGCAGGTGTCGTAATTTAACGAGTGTCTTTTGTACATAAAAATGTACGGGGTGAGGATCTGGGGGTGTGCATGGGACGAGGGTGGAGGGAAATTAGTTATGGGGAGGAAGAGCGGAAGTGATTAGCACAGGGGCCGAGGAAATCAGGTGTCCGCAGCTATCCCTCAGGCTTCCAGCCAAGCCCATCCTCATGTCTGCCGGAAGAGGCACGTCAGCTCAGAGATATGCTGCTATCAGCCCATCGGCATGTGCCCTTGCTGACCGATTCAGGCCGAACAAGAATGGCTGCCAGGGGTCGGAGCAGACATTCACAGCTTCTGTACTTCGTGTTCGAGGCTCGGCTTTGACACCACTTTCACTTTCTCTTTGTTTTCCTCTCTGGCATCAACCTTTTCTGGATCTCTTTCCCAGCAGCACTTCATGAGAAGGCTTTTTAGTGTGAGAATGCTGCTTTCATCTTCTCTCTCTTGCAGCCTCCAGCATTCTTAAGCAGGGATGTCTTTCTCTTATGTCTTATCATCAATCTCCCTGTACTTTCCAGAAAAAGACTATGCCAAACACTCAAGTCCAAATTAAAAATAATAGCCAGACAAAATAACTCCAACCGAGTAGCCAAAGGATCCATCAGAAATGCCAGCTCCTAAAACTTCCCTTATTCTGCAGTAAAGGGAGATGCAGAGATAATGAAGACAGCAGTTGCTAAAGATTAAGCAGTAGAGGAAGGTGCCTGAGAGGGTCAGCAGCAACATAGGAAATGATGCTGGACTTCAGGGGAAGCAGTAACAAAGCAGTTGTGAGAATTTTCTCCTTGACTGGATGTTGGTCTGTCTAGGTTCATGTCTGCTTCTGGAACAGAAGCTGTACTAGCCACTGACTTCCCTAGCAGGGGTAGAAAATAACATTTCGAGGACCACTGTGTATCTGGTTTTTAGAGGCCTTTGTCACCCCTGCCCAGAAGGGACTGTGGACGACTTATTGTGCCTGACAGAGGTGCCATTCTCATTCCATGAGGAATGGGGGAGCATCAGGGGTGTGTACCTGTAGGCAGTATTTGGTGCAGTTAATGCAGGTGCTGCTCACTGCGTCCATAAGGGCCCAGGCCCGACCAGGAACTGGTGAAATTAACTGGCTGCTGGCTGCAGGTAATGGCCATTTCATAACAACTTCTGATTAGATTTATATGCCTACAAGAAAGACCAGTTGGTAGCTCTTAGGATTTCTGAAAGCATAGAAGTGTAGAGACCTGTTGATTTGAGAGGCTTCTCAGCATCTGATTTACCTTAAAACATTTACTGGAAATACTGTAAGCATTCAGCTTCATATTTAGACCAAGTGTCTTTGAAAATCTGACTCTTTCCTATTAAAAGTATAGAATAAATTCTGTTTATCAGCTTAATGATGGAAGACCTTGCTCTCCTCAATAATGCTCCTAATTAAAGCATTTCTGAGTGTCTTTGGACCGACTCTCTACCTTATGCAGAGAACTACACTGTGCCAAATGGGTGCAGAGCACTGCCAATTTAGGTTTGATTCAATGCCCATTCAAGTTAATAGAAACCCTCCCACAGAAATCGATGGGATTTGGTTCAGGCCGTAAAGTCAATGGGAAATTCTGATTTTGCAGTACTTTATGCTCACATTGCACCAGTATAAGCAAATATTCAAGGTACAAAGCCTTGGAGAATTTGGAAGGGGCACTGTAAGGGACTTCTGGGGCTCATCATAGCCTAGGTTATTTAAGCAATTCACAATGCCTAGGACTGTCTGACAAAGAAGCTTTAAAACAAATCAGTCTGCTTTTCTAGTTCATTTTTATAGCACTCCTGCAACTTAGCAGTACACTTTTTTTTTTGTTTGTTTGTTTTTTTTCTGTCCTAGGCTGACAGAACATAAAAGCATTTACGATTCTTTGCTCTTACTACTTCTTTTAACCACCAGAACCTGATTTGTGTCAGAAAAGATAAGCTTAGCTCCCTACAGTATTAAAATAATAATTTGGTGCAAGGTGGGGGATGAAGAGGGCTGTTATTCTTAGCAGCAGAAATGAAATTTCAGCAGCTGATGACGTCAGTGCTAAAATGTCAGTGTGAAACAGGCTGGAACAAATTAAGACTGTGATGTCCTCACTGTGAGAGTCACGCTGCCCTCCAGAGGTACTGTTGTTGGATGCAGCAGATGCAGTTCAGGAGATGGGGGGGACAGAGGCTTATGGGAGCTTCTCAGAAATTTAAAAAAAAATCAACAACAAGCAACTCAGTATCAGAAAGGTCAAAGAAGATGCTATTTGAACGTTTCTGCCCACCTCAAAGCATGAGCTCACAGCAAGGGAAGGGCCACTTCTACATACCAGATTCTAGGAACTAGAACAGAAAAAGAAATAAAGAAAAGACAAAAGCCAAAATAAAATTTGCCATCTTCTACTCACTTAACAAACTGAGCTAACTCCATCTCTGATGACACTCCTGTGACTCAAACTGAAGAGAAATTTGGCCTGAGATGACTTTTGTCATGAAGTGCTGCTTAAAAGAGGGCAGTGTGTTTGGAGTAGTTGTGATCCTGAGGCATTTTATTACTTAACTGTGCTATTGCATTTGAAGAGTGCCTTCAGGTTATCAAAAAATGGTGAACTCAAGGTGCAGAGAGCATTAATCAAAATGGGGTAAAATTCCAAATGCATTCATGCTTCTCCTTAAAGAGCCCAATCTTGCACGTTTCTTGGCTAGTCTCAGATAGTGGTGTTAGACTCGATCCTGTGTTAGTGCAGGGCATGGATCATTGTTTAGAGATGGTATCTCAGGGGGCCTGATAAGTTGGGGTCTTGAGGCCTGCATCTTCTTGGTCCAGCATTTGAAGTGCTTTGTCTGCAGGGGTTGTTGAGCTGTGGGATGTCCTGCATTGGGGGCCTGATGGGGAGGGTTAGACCATCCTGGCTCCCTTCATGGAGACCTACAGTATTTTGTAGGAAATACAGAAAAAGTCAGTATTACCTGGATTAGTGTTTCTAGAAAACTAATACTAGTAACAAAACTGCTGTATGTTGTTTCACTCTTTTTTAGAACTTGTCTTGTAGCCACAGGCATGGATGTGGTTAGAGCAGAGATCCATCAAGACGTGTGCTTACCTATCAATTGTACCAGCTGTTTCTGGCATGCAGCAACTGACTGACCACAGTAAGGAAATGAGGATGTAATCAGTTAGCAAAGCTCTCCTTTCTCAGCAAGGACGATAAGGATTGTTGGCAAACCCACAGAGAATTACGGGAATAGAGGAACTGGTGTGCTGAAGTCACTTCCTATCACTTGGGAATCCCTGTGCTCAAGAGCATTGTGTTTGCATTCCTAGTATGGATCTCATTGGTTGTCTGCATTAGTTCAGACATACAAGTGCACTCACCCTGTCCCAGCACACAGAAGCCCACTTCTTTGGGGAGATTGCCAATACAGTCTTTTACATTCCTACTTTTGTGGAATGGATTCAGACTGGCTGTGAGGAGAGTGATTCTTTACACATCTTTACACCAGTAAAACATCTTGCTGAAGAGATTTTTTGCAAAAACAGGCCTGGTTTAATTAATTCTGGGAGAGGCATATCCCAAGAGAAACACTCTGTTGCCAGCACAAACTGTGCTGCCACTAGAGGAGTATCAGCAATCCCAGTCTTGTCAGTGTCGGGACTCTGCTTCATTGATTAAGTGTGGTATGGGTGGACAGCACAGGAGGTTCCCAGATGATGAGGTCAGCACTGAGGTGAGCCCCTGCTCTCTCATCTCAAAAGGAAGTGCTGGCCATTTCAGCTGCGCCTGTATCAGTAGAGAATTTATGGAAATTGAAGGTGAGCTCCGGAATGTATAGCTGGTTGGTGTTGCAGTCTGTAGATGAGAAAATTGTCTGCCGTGTTGTATGTGGTCAACACAGATCTTATGATGCCTCAGGAGTTTTTTGGTATCTTCTCTGAAGTCTTGACAGCCAACTCAGAGAGGGCTCCCACTGCAGCCCTAGCAGTGCTGGGCCTAGCACTGAGGTTAGGACAGGCAGATGCAAAGCCAAAAACGTGTTGTATTGCCACAATGTCAGAATTTCAGGTCTAAAATGTGTCTGGCAAAAGCAGGGGAAGCAAAAGGTTGAATGCTACCTGCACTGCATCCTGTTTAGCCCAGATTTGCTAGAGCTTTGGAGATATAGGAATTAAATGTCCGCAGAAGGAAAAAAAGATTTTTTTTTTTCCTAGATTTATTGGGTAGGATGTGTATGTGAAATTGAGCTTTACTACAAATCCCCTGTAGACAGAATGACTTTATTCTGTGTTTGTAAATATCTGTCTATATTTTTAAGACTTACCACTGTAAGAGACCCAAGATGATCTGTGATTTCTGCAATCTCATCAGATAGCAAGTGAGTGATTCCATGCGGTAGAGACATAGAGCCCCATGACTCACAGCCCTGAGTCACAGCATTGGGACACTTCAGCATTCAGAAATACTAGTAGTGACAGAAATCAGGATGATGAGCAAGCAGCTGTTACTCATTCTCAGCTGGACACTATAAGCATGCTTGTACCAGTCAGTGTGGCTCTGGCTCTTTGCTTCTTCCTGCAGACCTGCAGTCATCTGAATAGCATAGTGACATGGCTCACTTAACATTTGCCTCTGGGCAAGGGATGATCAAGTCTAGTCTCTGGCTCCCAAAGTGTCCTGCTTGACTGTATTAGACTCAGCACAGAGTTATGGCAATTTCCACTTTAGATTACTTCTTTCATCTCTGGAGATCAGCTCACGTTACAAACATGAACACATTGATCATCACACAAAATTAGAAAGTGTATCCCTATTTTCAGTAGGACGGGCTGAGGCACTGAGTAGGTAGGCAACTTGCTTTTAGTGACAAAGGAGATTTGTAGCAGAGCCAGGACAAAACCACAAGAGCCTTAAACTACATCACCTAATCTTTAACAAGTGAACCATATGCTCCATTGCATTCATCACTTCCTCATGAGGTGGCATTTTGGATGAGAACAAGTGCCCAGGAAGTCACCCTGTTTATTCTCTCCCGGCCTCTTAATGCCTGTGGAACTTTTTTTATTGAATTCTTTTCATGGCCATCAGCTTTGGTGTGGGAAATGATTCCAAGAGACAAAGACTTGGTTGTGTGTGTGCACGTGCATGTGTGGCTGGGAGAGGGGAAGAATAAAAAATCCATTTCCAGATGGTTTAAAGGATGCATAGCACTTTCCTATTGGCAAAAACAACCTCTTTCATTTTCAGGATGTGTAAGTCACAGAATTGTAGCTGGAAAAAAATGAGTAGAGAGGGAGGCAGTGGGGTAAAAATAAGAATGCTTAATGAAAAATAACATAGCCCATATTTGAAAATCAATTTTTATATAATTTGGGGGGGGGGCAGGAGGGGGCTGCAGGAAATGTGCTTGCTTAGGAGGATCTGTGTAAAGCAAGTCCAAATACGTATCTCATTTTCTTCTTAGCTTCTTTGCTTTGCATTCCCAACTGTAGCCTCACAGGAAATTCAGTCCCTGGCAAGCTTCAGCTCCAGACAGGAAACATTCTGAGGAATTTCTTCCATGCAGGTACTATATTTGCTTGGAGGGATAACATGGTGGGGATATTTACCATGGCTGGATTTAACTAGCAGGATATTATACATGTTGATGGAGTTGCTGGGAGTGATCTCTGTTTGCAGCCACCAGAATGCCATGTTTAAACAAATCGTGCTGCTCTGCTTGCCTGTGGGAAGATTTGCATTAGATCTGGGCCAGATTCTCCTTCCTCTGACAGCAGCATGGCCCAACTTACATCAAAGATATTTGCTGATGTCAAGGAATATCAGGATCAGACCTGTGCAGCAGAGGTTTTATCACACTACTAACTTGATCTTAAGCTATTTGCATGTATAGAAACTTGCAAGCAGGTATTTTGATAGTAGTAACTGGAGCGGCGGGAAGCTTGTGTGTGTGTAGAGGTGGAGAAAGATCTTTGCCCTTGCTTTTGCTCTCTGAGGAGATCAGACACTGAGAAGGGGGAATTCTGGCAGCACATGGCCTTTCAGATGAGTGGGGGGTGCTGAATGTGGCCAGCTGAGACACAAGCCTCCTGCACACCTTGGAATGCTTTCCCACTTTTCACTTCAAGTTCCATGCAGACCTCTGCATTGCTTATTAGTCCAGAGGAGTCTAAAAAACAAGTGTGATACATCTGGCAGCCACTCATCAGTGAACAGTGATGTGGTGGGTTGAACAGTTCTTGGTGCAGCCAAGAACAACATCCCTTTCTTATCAAAACACGAGCGCTTTCAAGTTTTTAATGCACTTATCAGGATACAATGCATGAAGAGAAGAGTGATCAGTCTGAATCACTGTCTCCCAAGAGAAACGTGAAGGTCTTAAGTACATGACTGGGAACAATCCTGTGCTGGCAAGGAAATGGACTGTATGACCCATCTCGGAGATCTATGATTCACTGCAAATACAGAGAATGAGCACAAAAATGTGTAGTAACATGTAGTAGTACCTTGCCTGCTATTACAGTGCAGCCTCCAGCCAGAGACAGCCCAAACACATTTACAGGTGTTCTCTGGGAACAGGCTTTTTCAGTGGGGAGCCATGAAAGACAGCAGGAATGTCTTCAAAGCTTTAAAGGTCTCTGTGCCACCATGCCAAGCTGTGGAAATGTAACTGCGTGTGCAGGGCTGAAGCACAGATTTTTTAAGAATGTTTTTTTGGTTTCTGAGGCAGGAAGCACAAATGCAGATCCTCCCTTTTAATGTTATGGGGAGATGAAAAGATTCAGACTCCCCTGCAGTGTTAGTGAAAATGCAGCTTTGGCCTTTAGTGCCCTTTGTTACATAAACACAAGTAGCGTAGACATATTAATCACCCTGCCATTGAGGGAGGAACAGAGCAGCAACCTCAAATGCCACCCACTCCCCATTCTCGCTCCCATTTGATGTTGCTATTTTAAGCCACACATTATTTCCTGCTGTGATTTTATTTTTTTTTCCGAGCTTCTAATTCTGGCTCTGAGGTAAGCTGTGACATACGTATCCCTCCTCTCCCCCTCCCCGCCTTCCTCCTCCCCCTGCACCCACGTCCTCTTTATTGCTGTCTTTCAGAAATTTTCTCTCTCGTAAGCAGCTGGGTCCCAGAGGTTAGTTATTGACTGCCCACAAAAAATATTAAGAGGATGATCTTCTTCCTGCTTTTGGATTTAATTGCAAACAATATTGAGGTCATGATTTATAGGGCAGATTGCATTAAGAGTGCTATTCCCCTGCTCCCTCCTTCTCAGGGAGTTTAGCATTGTTGTGAGGGTACCTGGCTGGGAAGAAAGGCTGGTGCTCAGCAGCTGATGATAGGCCATGGCCAGTGTAGCCATCTAATGAAGGGTCTACACCAGTGGCACATGCTTTGTGGCATAGAGGAGACAGGACAGAGCTCAACTACTTGACAAGGGTTTTCTCTCCTGAGCCTGCTTCTGTATAAAGGAAATCAGCAAATTTCTAACCCCTAAGTAGTTTCCCCTACCAGCAACTGCCTCATCTTGCCTGTATTAGAGCACAACTTCTTTCTGTCTGGATCTGCTGCATCCACGTGTCTTCTGTGGCTTTCAGCTGCCAACACCTCAGCCCCGAGGAAGGCTGTAACCACATCAGTCTAGGGCAGAGAAAGAGTGGAGCCTCCAGTCCCAGGAAGGGCCTGGTGCACTATACAGCAGTGGCTCTTCCCCTGTGTGCAAGAGTGGCTGAGCACAGATAAGAGCTCTGCCAAGGTAAATTTGAGCCCTAGGAGGAAATCTGAGGCTGCTTCTGTACTGCATTGAGGAACATTACAGGTTTATCCTCATCTATATCCACTCACCCCTTCCCTCCCTGCTAAGCAACCCATCCTGAAAATCTCCTCTGACTGGATATCTGCTGCTGCAGACGAATCCTACTACCATAAGCGCAGGCTGAGTGGCAGCAGGCTGCTGGCAAAACCCCAGGCCTTGCTTCTACTTCCAGGGAAACAGAGGTCTGGGCTGCCCTCAGCCAGTCCTGATGTACAGATTTCACACAAACAATCTCCCTCCTTTCCCTTCCTGTAAGTTGCTTTTGGAGCTGCTGCATGTGGGTCTTGTCTGCCTGGTCTGAGCAATAGCTGTGGGAAATCTCAGGCTAGGCATCTACATGTTGTTTGTCCTCCTCTTTTCCAGACAAGGATTCCAGTATGCCCCTCCTGAGGTTCCTGAAGAGCAGGAAAGGCAGAGAATAAGAGTGAGAAGCGCTTTGCCGAGTGGTTTAATGTTAGTCACAGCCACTGAAAGTCTTTGCTGTGCTCTCACCAGAATTGTTATTTTTATTTTTACAGTTGTGTTTCCATGTGGGACCACAGAAAAGGCTGGGGAGTCACATCCCTTCCCAAGAGAAGGCCACATGCTGGCTTTGCACACTTTGCCACTAGTTTGAAGCAGTGAGGAGCACTGGGCAGCTGTCCTATCACAGGACACAACACAGCCCTCTCATCTTTGCTGCAAAGAGCTTGCAACTGAATCGAGCAAGCTAATTTCCAGTGGATGGGAGGGAGGGAGGGAGGGAGGGAGGGAGGGAGGGAGGGAGGGAGGGAGGGAGGGAGGGAGGGAGGGAGGGAGGGAGGGAGGGAGGGAGGGAGGGAGGGAGGGAGGGAGGGTTGAAAATTGAAGTGATCACACCAGAATTAAATGACTGTTTTTCCACTATACTATGTCCCAATGGACAACTGTTTTAAAAGTTCTGGCAGAATAACATCTCCCACAACAGCACTGCTGGAGAGTTTCTCCCTCAAGAGGGGGTGAAAAAAGACCTCAAAGAGAACTTGAATAAAGCAGCTGATAGGCATCTGGTCTCCTGTATTGGATGAGGACAGCTCTCCAAGGATTGATGTCCACATGATAGCCAGTACAGCCATCCTTGCTGGCACAGACTTGCAGCATCTTGTTGGGAGTCTGTGTGGTGGAGAGAATAGCTGACTGGGCACAGGGGCTCACAGAAAGAGAAGAATTCAGTTTGTACTGGGTGTCGCCTCCTTGCCGGGACAATCTGCCAGAGGCCAGTGCTGGTATAGGCTCTGGTGGTCACTTGAACAATAGGAGTACTGGGAAAGAGCTTGTGGTTTACAGATAAAATGGCTGTGGGGTAGGGGCAGCTTAGGGGTGCTGGTGCAATAGGCCATATGTGTCATGGCATTCGAGATATGTGATAAATAACCCATTTTTGAGTTTGGTCAGGCTGAGAATTGCAACACCACCACTACAGAAATCAAAAAGCCCAAACAATCCTGAATACCCACAATTTGGCGCCTGGGAATGGCACAAGATGGCAGAGATTTCATGCCCTGTGGACTAGCTGTTACCATCCATACAACCTCAAAATCTTCCTTTCCTTGCAGAGTCGGTCTTTATGATGGCATGGTAACAGCCTGAGAGGCCCAGCTCACAGGAGATGCATCTGGCAGGAGTCCAGACTACCTGGAGAGCTGCCTTACTACTGCCATTGCTCCCTGTCCTTGCAGCTCAGACAGAACTATATGAAGAGCTTTCTTCTAGGTGAAGAAAGATGGCTCTGGAAGCCATTCCGTGCAAGCTCTGATGAGATCTGCTCCTCCCAGGACCATTCAGCTGGGCTTGCTCCTTTTTCTCATTCCACACATGGCTTAAAAGACTGTTTGTAAACACCAGTCTCTGACTCTGCTTCTGGGGCTCTGGGCAGAATGCCAGGGAGGGATCTAAGAGACAGCAGACAGTTTAAAGAGGCAGTGGCGTCCGATTGCTGGGGTAGAGAGGATACGCCTTACAGTTAATAGCCGTGGTGGCAGGAGTCACCTACAGTTCCAGCAGGTCTCAACACTATTTCATGGCTCCCCGAGGCTGAGCTTGGGTTTTACTGAAATGACTGCTTCACATGCCAAGGTAAATTCTGCATCTCTCAAGCCAGCTCTGCTAGAAT
Source organism: Cyanistes caeruleus (assembly GCF_971803275.1). Taxonomy (NCBI): domain Eukaryota; kingdom Metazoa; phylum Chordata; class Aves; order Passeriformes; family Paridae; genus Cyanistes; species Cyanistes caeruleus. Next base: position 91,782,627 of record NC_141702.1, read on the forward strand.
CAGTGGGGAGTTAAGCTGTGGTGCCTCAAATGTACATACAAGATCAGGGCCCTGTGATGACAAACACCACGGTGGATGTGTGTTTGCATTTGACACAGCACTGGTTAAATATTTACTCTGTTCAACCTCTCCTTCCCTTAGATAGCTCCAGAGAGCTTGGCTACTCACATGGACTGGGGCACTCCCATCAAATTGGGCAGTCAAAGGTGGCACAGCACCTGCTCACTGAACATAGGACTGCTGACCTACAGTCCGAGATGCTGGCAGAGAGTCTGCCCAGGCCTCCCAGTCTCCCTTGGCTTTAGTCCTTTTGAACATTGATTAACAAGTGCTATTGTTTGGCATTGTGACATTGTAGAGCAGCAACAAACCTCTGCTGTTGAAGGGAGACTAGAGCTGGTGAGAGTTAGAGCTGTGCTCACCTCTTCCCATCATCTGCAGCACTTGGTGGCTAAGGGAGACAAGGAGAGGTCTTCACCCAAGCACAAGTCTGAACCTGTTTGTATGTTCTGTCCACACACTTTACCAGCAGGCATGTTTATGCACAGATTTAGATGGAGCTGTAAAGCTCCCGCAAAGGTGAGAGCCAGTTCTGGGCAGAGTGGGTAGCAGTAGGACACACAGATATTGAATACAAAACTACAGCTGGGAAGAAGCCAGTGGTCCAGACAGGCTGAGCATTGACTGTAGGGTTGTCTTGTCTATACCTGAGCTCATATCTCACTGCACAGATTAAACCTCTGTGCCCTACATCCTGAATGCCTAGAGCTAGGATGGTTCATTTTCCCCACCCAGGTACCTCTGCACTGGGCTCCCAAGGCTTCACACTGTGTATGACAGCTTGGTCATGTGTTACACCTGTGCAAGGCACTCCATTGTTTCTGTGGGAACAAAGAAGGAGGTCAGGCCTGGCTGGTGGGGCTGAGGGAGGAAGAGAAAAGCTAGCTCCTTTAAGGGAGAAAGCCAATAGGACTGCAGAGAAGGAGCTCTGGAAGCTCTGTTTTTCTCTCAGTGCCTCAGGGGCTGGTTACTAAATATGGTTACTGGGCTTAAATAATACAGCGTGGCAGAGCCCAGTGACTTTGAACATTGTCATATCCACATCATCCTCTCCTAGGTGGCAGAGATCTCGTTCTCTGCCACTGCTATCTGCACTGGAGCTTGAATGTGATGTGAAACATCATCTTGAATAATTATAACTAGCAGAGAAGAGCCAAAGCTGCAAAGCCCCATCTATTTCCAGTGTGCTCTCTCTATCTATGTAATTTCTAAGGTGCCAATCACCAAAGCATCCAAGCATTGTCTAATCTGGATCTGAATTCCCTTGATGCTCATGAAGGCTTGAATCTTAGCATTTTGTGTGAGCCCATCTCTAGCAAGCATAGGGACAGAGCTGAATACTGTAAGTGAAAAATCCTCCTATTGTTTCATGATTTACTGACCAAAATCCCATTTTGGTTGGGGGACTCAGGACATCATGGTCACCCCTGGTCCAGGAAGCACTAAATCCTCTCTGTTATTTTGGCAGAAGGCAGGGCAGGTTTACCAAGGGAGGGCAGGGAGCTATGGTGTATTGCTTACCTTCCAGGTTGCACAGTGTGGAAGTAGAGGCAGATCTGTACAGCCCACACAGTCTGTACACCAAGGCTGCATTCACCTTGGGGGCAAGAAGGCCCTCTGCCACCCCTTGCTGCAGATCCAACCCTCCCTGTACAGGGTTCAAGGGATAAGCACAAGATGGGAGCCAGTAACCTGCTTTGCAACATGTAGGAGAAGGGGAAAGAAAATGATGCACCCAGCTGCTCTCTCAGCTGACCTACTGCCCCACACTTCCTACAGACTTTATGAAATAAATTACAACCTGCCAGAAGACTACTCATGGCTAACACATGAGTGTTAACTGTGGCAAAGGGACTCACTACACCGAATATACTCACCTGGAGTGAAATGAGATTAAACCTTCATTAGTAGGGAAAGGTTATTTCTTCTTGGTAAGAACCTGTCAAGTTCAGACAATGCCAGAGCAGTGCAATTACCTTCCATCCACTGGGCTGCTCTTAGGAAAAGGACCTCTCAGTCTCTGCCTATAGTCTCTTTGATTTGACATGGCAGAGGATACTTAGCAGTTACTGGGAGAGAGTCTTTCCAAATCCCATTTGTAAGCATCACATTTCAGTCTTTACAAAAGTTTGGGTCCTCTCACCCTCACCCACTGATCAGTCCTATCCTCCTTACCCTGCATTTGCTGGAGTATTTTTAGTGACACTGAATAAATACATGTTAAATCTTTATCCATTAGTGACATTAATGAAATTAAAGAAATTAAAATGGCATTATCTGTAATGCCTGCAGCAAAGCTGCCTTCATCTAGGGCACTTGCACTAGAGGTGGTTGCCCAAGAGGCCAGGAACAACAGTACCAGCTTTGCTTTTCCTTCAATCCATCCATATTCTTTACACATCCTTTCTACCCTTCTTCCTCTAGAAATATTAATGGCACCTTCTGCTGCTGTTTACTCAAAACTATCCTCTATCCTCAAGTCTCCCAAACATTATGGGTAGGAGAAATCTCCAGGTGACAACATTTCATCCTCTCCAGTTACCTTAGACATCCTTTCCAGACATGGTATCTGAGATTTCTCAAGCTCCATTGTGAAAAGCAGGTGAATTTTTTTGCCCTTGCTAAGGCCACTGTCTAACAACTCCAAAACTGCTTCCGTAGCTAGGACTTGGCTGGCAGAAATCTAAGTATATCAGTAACTCAGTTTTCCACCCATAGCCACAACTGCCTTTGCCCACATTGAGAGGAATGACGGGTTTGTCTTTACAAACAAGCTGTGGGTCTGCTGATAAGATGCAGCTATCAGTGAGAGAAAACAGAAACAATGGGATAGATTCCACTGAAAGATCAAAGAGGCACTGAAAGAGTATCATGAATTCCACAAAAGTTAAGAATTAAGAAGGGATTATGCGTGGGGGGGGGAAAGGTATCCCAGGTATCAGGCGTTCCGGGAAGCCTGTACCTCTCAAGTACCTCAGCCTATGGGGAAAGAGAGAAGGGACAAGCGGCCGGGAATTAGGATAAAAAGGAGGCTGCGCCCTCCAAAAATTTGAGAGACCCCAGGGGAATGCCCCATGGCCTCTCCCTTTATTCGAATAAAGAAAAAGGACTCCTCTGTCTCCTTTTTGGACATAAACCTCTGGTGTTCGTGGATTAATTTTCCTGACAGTTGCAAGGGTACAGCCGGGAAGGGGTCTCGGCAAAAGGGATGACGATCCCATAATAGCCCCGGAGAGTCCCTTGGGGAGAATGCTGAGATCTTGGGACAGATTATGCATTCACACAGAGGTAACTATGGAGATGATGGTAAAATATTGTTAATATGTATGGCCAGAGTATAAGTTGCCAAATGGACTTGTACGGCCACCTTAGAAAACAGAATTCATTTGTGTTGAGTTCTGTGAAGGTATCTAGAGGAGAACTGGAAAAAATGGATTAAAAGGAAATGTGGATTGATATGGTTTAAACAAACACCAAAAGAAATCTATGTGTTAAGGAAAAAAAAAGGAGAAGAGGAAAAACGGGGGGTGGGGAAGAAGAAAACAGCGAAGATTAAAATGTTTTTCAGCACCTTCCCCCGTCTTGTCCTCCGGTGTTACCAGCTGACCTAAGGCCAGCTGCAGGTCCCTGTATCCTCACCTTCCAGGGCAAAGGGATCAGGGAAATGCTGTTCCTACAGCTCCACCTGAGAACAACAGTGGTGTAGGGGGAAGGGAGCAGCATATCATATCAATGCCTGGAACTAGAAGGGATCTCAAGAATCCACGCCCGGGGTGGGGGGGCAATAAAGGAAGTCAAGAAAGAGTCTTTGGCAGCAGGAGATGGATGGATTGTGTTTGTGTGCTGGAACAGAATTGGTTAATGGAGAGTGTGGAGAGACATGGTTGAAGCAGGGACCAGGAGTGGAGGTGCAGGACCAGGAGCACAGGCTGGGGGCCTGTGAGGCTGCTGGGACTCAGCACTGGGCAGTGCCTGACCCCACCAGCCCCGGGCAGGGGCAGCAGCAGCTGCCGGCCCTTTGAGGCTGTGGGATGCCCTGGCTGCCTGTGGTGCTGCCAGCCGTGCCCGCCGGGAGCACTGGAGCAGGGAGGAGCTGTTTGGACAATGTGGCAGGCCAGGGACTGGCTCTGGTATTCGGTGGGTAGTAAATAGAGTGAGCACAAAGAGAAAAGGCGAAGGTGATAGCCTTTTTCAAGCCAAAGAGAGAAAAACCGCAAGGTCCAAGGGGTCCCCCGGGACAGAGGGGACGGGGTCGGGCACAAGGAAGCGGCAGAGGCTTTTTCTCCCGAGCAGGGGAGACCCAAGCCAAACAGCGGTTAGGAAAAGATCAGTGTGTTGTCTGCAGGGCGTAGGACACTGAAAACAGCAATGTCTGCAAAAAAAGCCAAAAACAGCTGGATTGTCGAGAAAGTCTAGAAGATAAGAGAAATGGATTGTTAAGAGTGTCAAAAGCTCTCATTATATCCACCAACCTAGAGCCGTTGTCAGCTTTTAAAGTGGATCTGGATCTAAGAGAAGTGTGTGTCTTAGTAAAAACAAAGACCTCTCGATTCACCTTAATTTTTATCCCCGAGGGGGAAAATTGTCTAAAGAATTTTTTTAATCGTTCAAAAGAGTTGTGAGAATTGTAGTTTCTTCTGTGGGCTCAGAAGTTTAACCATCTTTCTTTGAAAGAATTGTAAAAAATTGTAGTAAATTAATTAGGAGATTTAATTAATTTGTCTACATGAAGTTTTGTGCAGAATGGCTCCAGTTTAGAGGGGACCACACCCCTCTGCTCTTTGTATGTTTTGTTGTAAAAAGCCAGAATTGGCAAGTTTCAGTTACGAAGCCAATGCTGCAAGTCATACCTTGTGGGGAACATCCCCACCAGTCTGTGGTGTGTTGTAGTCCTAAAGCAAATTCTGTAACTGCAACCTTGTAAAAATAGTGTCCTATAGAAAGCCTGGGTATTTGTGATGCACTTCCTCTGTGGAAGTTATGGGAAAACTTTAAAGGAAAGTATTTTGTTTCTTTCCTTAATAAAAGTTTTAAATGTTAAAAGTTATAAAATGTTATAAATATTAGAGTTTCCTTAATGGCAGTTTATTTGTTAGTCACCTCCCTATGCCTAAGATAGACTTGATGCAAAAATTAAGATAAAGCGTGGTTAGTGACTAAAAAATAAAAAAATATAATGTAATTGGCTTGAAACAGTGGCATTACTTGCTGCTGAACTAGATCATGTTTATACAAAGTCACGCAAAAGAAATTTTGGTTCAGGAGCATGAGAGAACACAGAGACCTGTTGCCTATTTTTCTAAAATGTTAAACCCAGTGCCCAAAATCTGGCCCCATTGTCTGCAGAACTGCGCAGCCACAGCTCCAATAATGGCTGAGGCCCCAAAGCTGACAAAAGGGAGGTTATCTGATTGTTAAAGTTTCACACCAGATTAAAGCTTTATTAACTGAGAGAGCCTCTAAGTAGATGACCAGCTCCCAGTTGTTGCAATATGAGTCTTGTTTATTAGAACAAGAAGATTTAGAATTTAAAAGCAAGGAAGGTTTTAACCCAGCCTCCTGTTTGAATGGCCCTGAGGAGGGGAGCCAAGGCAAATTCCATAATTGTATTCAAGTAATAGATCTACAAACTAGGGCAAAGAATGATTTGCGAGACATTCCATGGCCTGAGGGAGAAAATGTGTTTATTGATGGGTCTTCAAAGGTGATAGAAGAAAGACGCAGAGCTGTATGCTCTTGTGAGTGAATTATACTGAGACAAGACAGTAAATGTTTTTACTGATTCTAAATATGTATATGAAGTGATACATGCATGTGAGAAACTGTGAAAAGAAAGAAGTTTATTAACCTGCAAAGAAAAGACGCTCATGAGAATTTAATCTCCTGCCTGTTAGAGGTAGTGAATTTGCCACAAGAAGTAGCAATGATGCACATTAGAAGGCACCAGGCAAGGTGCTCAAAAGAGGCAAGGAGAAGGCCTTGGGCTGTAGGTCCCTTCCAGAGATACCAAGTGGATTTTACTGAGATGCACCGGGTGAGGAGATTTTTTGGTAATAGTATGTCTGTTATGAGTAGCCAGAAGTGTTCCCAGGTGTTTCCGCAACTACAGGATCAAATATTAAAGTCTTTTTTTAAAACAAGATCAGGCCAAGTTGAAAAGATGAATAGAGAAATAAAGAAGCATCTTCTGAAGCTAGTGATAGAAACTGATATGCCATGAGTGCAGCTCTTGACACTGGCTTTAGCAAGAGTAAGAGCCAGACCGAAAAGAGATATTCAACTATCTCCCTTTGAACTGATGTTTAGAATTCCTTATCCTTGTAATTCTCGGCCTGGGGCAAGAGTAAAGTTAAGTGATGTATATTTAAAACAATTTGTGGCCTGGATACTGTCTCTTGTGAAATCTATTCTACAGGAAACTCAGCTGACACAGACCCTGCCTTTGGACAAGTGAGAACCAAGAGACTGAGTCCTAGTTAAGGAGTGGAATAAAGCACCATTAGTGGCTAAGTGGCGTGGACCTTTCCAGGTGTTGCTGACCATAGAAACAGCCGTCAAGAGAGCTGAACACGGGTCAAGGTCTCTGAGGCCCCAGAGGATTGGACATCTCAGCTGGAGGAGAAGGATGGGAAGCTGTGACTGGCACTCTGCAGGAGTGGACTGGAGCAGTAGCTGTGCGTTGACACTGGGGGAAGCCCCGAGTGCCTACCCACAGACTGCCTGCTGAAATAGTCTGTATGGGCATCCCTACTCTCAGATCTCCAGACACCGGGGGCCAATCCATGCTGTCATTGCTTTCTGTATGCTAAGCTGTTTCTGTGCTTTCACTTGCCACAGGTGGTGTAGAAGACAACGTGAAATTGAAAATTAGAAATTAGATTATAACACTATTAGAATGTTTCTCTTAATAATTTTACCTTTATATTTTCAGTTAAGTTGGGGTCTAAAGTGGGAAAATAAGTTTTTTTTACTTTAAGAGAACAAGTAGCAAAGACCTTTAACCTTAGAAACTGTTGGGTCTGTGGAGAGCCAGAGGGATCTGAAAACTGGCCATGGGTGGCCAGCCCAGTCGAGCCTAAATGGTGGGTTAGCACCCTGAGTGAAGTCCATAATGGAACTGGATTTTGGGACAAAGAAGGAAGTCCATGGCAGCTTCATTCTTCTGAAAGAGGCATTTATTGCTTAAACAGAACAGGAAGCACATATGTGGGAAAGAGCGTTTGTGACTGGACTTTATCTTTGGGTTTAGATTGTTGGACCCCCAACTGCCCTCCTTATGACTGTTCCAGATATAGAGGCAGATGGAATCAAACGCATGTTAAGCTCACTAATGGTAGCTGGGTAAGGTGTTCCTTCCATAATTACCAAAAAGATTTTGAAGGCTGTAAAGCAGTGGGGAAGGATAAGTTTTTTGACCCTTTATTTTTAAGCTGCCCCCGGGATAATTCCACAAGTCAGACACATGTTGTCCGAGACTATCAGTGGAAATGGCAACACCAGAATGGAACTAGAACCCTTTTTAACAGGTTCTGGTCCAGATCTAATAAAACAGATCTGGGATGTGATTGCAAGTAGAAACCTCATGTAAGAGCTTGGAAATGTAAATATTGTGATTCTTATGGCGAGGCAACTATTGTGGGTGGACCACTAGGCCCTGGAAGCAAGCTGTATTTTGACCCACCAGTTGATGATGAAAATTGGAAAGGTCCCTTTGCTAATGGGACCTGGGCTCTAAAGGGGCATTACTGAATTTGTGGCCAAAATGCTTACTGCAGGCTACCTCCAAACTGGTCAGGAATATGTTATGTGGGGTATATTAGACCATTGTTCTTTCTGCTACCACAAGTTCAAGGAAATCAGTTAAGAATCAAAGTATATGATGATCTAATTAGAGAGAAGCGGTCCATTGATACATCCCTGGTTAGAAGGAGCACCCAAAAGTGGGAAAAAGATGAATGACCACCTGAACGAATCATACAACACTACTGACCAGCTACCTGGAACCCAAATGAATTAATATCAGGTGCCAGAGAACCCATTTATAATCTAAATCGGATAATTAGGTTGCAAGCTGTCTTTGAAATAATAATCAACCAGACAGCTACAGCTCTTGACCTTCTCGCTGACCAGTATACTCAGATGAGAAATGCAATATTTCAACATCAGATGGTATTAGACTATTTATTAGCAGAAAAAGGGGGGGTGTGTAGAAAATTTAATGACGCAAACTGCTGTTTGCAAATAAATGACAATGGAAAAGTGGTAAAACAAATAACAAAAAGAATAAGAAAGTTACTGCCTACTGACCCAGAGATGGCTACAAAAGGGCAGAAAGTAATGCCACTGCAAATAATTGCAAAGCCAAAAAAGACCCAAGAACAAAAAATTAGGTCAATGATAACTAAGGTTTGTAAAGACAATTATTAACAAAAATTAAAAGAGGAGGGATTGAGAGGAATGACGGGTTTGTCTTTACAAACAAGCTGTGGGTCTGCTGATAAGATGCAGCTATCAGCGAGAGACAACAGAAACAATGGGATAGATTCCACTGAAGGATCAAAGAGGCACTGAAAGAGTATCATGAATTCCACAAAAGTTAAGAATTAAGAAGGGATTATGCGTGGGGGGGGGAAAGGTATCCCAGGTATCAGGTGTTCCGGGAAGCCTGTACCTCTCAAGTACCTCAGCCTATGGGGAAAGAGAGAAGAGACATATGGCCAGGAATTAGGATAAAAAGGAGGCTGCGCCCTCCAAAAATTTGAGAGACCCCAGGGGAATGCCCCATGGCCTCTCCCTTTATTCGAATAAAGTAAAGGGACTCCTCTGTCTCCTTTTTGGACATAAACCTCTGGTGTTCGTGGATTAATTTTCCTGACAACATGATCTCCACTCTTCCACTGGTTCCTCAGCTAAACTTCGTATTTGACTCTAGCCCATGCCCACTCCTTCATTTCAAACCTTATTTCTTCCTAGACATCCTGCCTCTCCCCCACTGTCTTTATTGCTTCAGTCTTCCCCTGCCTTATTTGCTCTTGTCCTTCTCCTGACTACCCATCCTATCCTCTTTCTTCCCTATTTGCTTTTTCAGTCTACCCTGCCTCCCCATCCAATGCATCTTCCTCGGTCAGAGTTGGACATCTCTGCAGTCTCTGGTGGTTAAGTCAAATGGCTTGCATCTTCTCTAAGTTGCCCAAGGCAGGAGCTTGCTCTTCTTTGCTATTACCCCTTCAGGTACGTGGTATGGATCAGCTTGGAATCCAGAGCATGAGGAAAAATCTACAGAGTTCACTGCATATGTAGCTTAACAGGAGGACATCAGCTCAAAAACTCTGCCACAAAGGACCAAAGAATAATGGTTGAGGGGAAGCTCGAGGTGAAAGATGCTGAAATGCTACAGCTATCAAACAAGCCAAAATATTTATAGCTGTGATTTGCAGGGTGGCTGATTGTGCAGAGCAGGGAAAAGCTCACCATTGCCTGCCATTAAGGAAGAGGGAAATTTCAAACAAACATCCCCATTGGATATTTAGTAGCACGCCCAAAAGATTAACATTAATATCTCCCTATTAAAAGGCAAGATACTACTCTGCTTTAATTAACAAGATGGGTTCTCAATCCTCAATTGCCTCTTTGCAAGTATCAGGTGAAATATGAGGGCTGTTGTTCCCAGTGGCATGAAGTTAAAATCTCCTGGTTAACAGGCTAATCCTGAGGCTCTGCTTTTCAAAGGTATTTAGGTTTCAGGCCACTGATGTTATTTAGATGCTTAAATCCTTTAAGGTTCCAGGCCTTAGGAGCTAAGATGATGGCTACAAACTCTGGATTGCCTGTTTCAAGTCAAGTCTATGTAAATCCTGACAGATAGTTGTTACTGTTAGGTACCTGCATGATATCAAATTTCTCCCTGAGGCTGGGTCATTCTGCAGTTGCCTGATGTAGCCTCTGTGTGCCTTTTTTATTTTGAACAAGGGGGTGATAGCCACCGTCAGTCCTCATAATGGCTTTGACAGACTTTTGTAGAACTCAGGTTGTTCTACAGCTATTAATTCATTCAGACAAGCAAGCCTGCTGCTTGATGGGTGCTTTGTTTCACTCGGGATGGGGGGAGAGCACAGGGAGAATTGGTGCCTTTCCCAGACTTGCACAATAGCAGGGCTAGAAATGGGCCCTGTGCAAATTCAATTACTCTGAGTCGCCAGCATTAACTGCTGGGCTGCCCACTTTATTGTAGCTAGGGAAGGAGGTGCAGAGAGCAAACTGGCTGCTGCGCTTTGGATGTGATGTAAATGCTGTCAGATTTTAGCAGTTCAGTGACCTTTTCTTAACAATTCCTGAAGTCACAGCTTTCCCAACACTTGGCAATAGATAAAGGCTGTGCACAGGTAATGCCTTTTGTTTCATGGTGCAAGATGTCTGTGGAGACAGAAGCAGGAGAGAGAGATTGAAGAGATTGCTTCCTCCACCAGTCTTTTGCTTAATTAGTGCCTGAAGAGAGACATTGAACTCAGATCCTTACTCCAGGTCAAAGGCTTCCCAGAGGGAACACAGATATCTTAATGATGGAGTATATTCCTTTCCCAGACTTGCAACCAGCCCTTTGTTAATGGTAGGAACCTTCCCTCCCTTCCATTTCAGCACCTTTAATCTCTCTGGAGTCAAACCAAGCTCCTCAGATCTAGGAAAGCAAAGGGACTAGTTTTCCCTAGTGAATCTCTGAGCCAGGAGAAACAACAGCTCTGATATTCAGGCTTTTCCCATCATATTACACCAAAAACACTCTGCCATCAAACTGGCAAGTGTCTGAGAGAAACCAGGCTGTGTCCTTTCTGCCTCGTGCATCTCATTAAAGAATAGTGGACAGTTTGAATGGAGATTCTTCAAGCAAGATGGGGTCAGATCACATCCCAACTACCTGGAGGCATCAAAAAGCCTGAAAGGCTATCAGCTTTTCTCATGTTTTCTGGGTTGCCCTACTTCTCGCAACCATCAAGTGTGGAGTCCATGGACTCCCACTAGTCCGGTTCTCCATACCTCACAAACACAGTGGAAAAAAGGGGAGCTACAGGACCTGTTCTTAAACTGTGAGGTCTTCTCAAGGAGTCATCCTGAGGTTCCAGAAGTGCATAAGATGCCAAAACTGGAGCAGAATTTACTTAGGGGTAATGAGTGGGGCTGTCAGGATGACTTCTTGTAGAGGAGTTTTAGACAGGGATAGGAGTTTTGAATCCACCTACATTATGTGGGTTGTGCTGCGAAGATGCAGAGGACTCTGAATTGCAGAGAAAGAACTGAATGTTTCAAAAGCCATTAAAAAAGCATGCTAGGGTATTCCCATGTGTGTATCTTTCCTGCAGTTACAGACAGAAAGGAGATTTCCTAATTGCCTTTCCAGTTTGCACCACTACAGGTACTGTGTACAGAGCTGGCTCCTTGAGAGCTCTTTTGTGGGGATGCAGTACAGCTGGCCAGCATCACTTAATGGTTCTCATATGCTAGGTCAGTGAGGGTAGAGAGACTGCCTGAGATGTGACTAAACACTATGACTTTTATCCTCAGAATGGCCAAAACCAGAGAAATCTTGGTAGGTCTAGTGGGGCGGGCAATGGTGGGGGAACGTGTGTGTGATGAATGTTGTCTTTCACTGCTGTTGTGGGCAGGGAAAAGGCAGCACTTGCCTTAAGGGTTCAGGTAAGGCTGCTGGGGAAAGCCATCCTGGGGGAAGATGCCAGCTCAATAAAGGGAGCTGGCATGAACAGAAATGCCTAAATCTTTTTTATTATATACAAAAAACACCCCATGTCTTGCTACCTGGGGAAGAGCTCCAAGATAGTTGTCAGTCTGGCTTGCCCCTGTGCTTTAATCTGAATATGCCCAAATGGGCCAGGGGCTTTATTTTTGTATTATTGCATTGTCTTCCTCCCACTCACTTGTGCTTTCCTCTCAGATGTCTGTGGCTGCTTTTGATACTTCTCTTCCCTGTTTTAGCCTCTCTGTTGGGCAAACTTTGTGGTTTACCATCTTTTCTTGCCCCTTTTTCTACATCTTTGATGGTACAACAAAGCTGTTTTTTTCTCTGTTTGCATTTAACTCTCTCTAGGGTTATGTTTCATGTGCTAAGACAAAAATATGAGTACTTCTGAGTTCTATCTAGCAGGCAATGCTCAGCAAGAGAGTGAAAAGCACAATGTGGAAAGGTTGTTCATTCCTTATATTTCTCAGCATCATAAAGACAAAAATATTTCCTACTTATTTAATGATAAAAGCTATTGGCCCTATTTACTTTGCTCTTATGTGACATGTTTTATCTAGCAACTTCCAAGAACCTTGACAGTGTTATTTATATAAATAAATAAATCTCATGTTGCTTCTGTGCAATATGCATTTTTCTCCATTTTGCAGTTTGGGGAGCCAAGGCAGTTAAAAACTAATTGGCTTATGCAGAAGTACAGAATCATCTGTCCTTAAGAAAGAGAACAAGAACTTCACAGTCCTGCCTTCCATGCCTTCATTAATGGAATGTTCTCCACCTTTAGTTAATTGGCTAGTTAATGGTTTTCCTTCAGGTCACCATCATAAAAAGATCCAATTGTCACTTTAAACATGTAATTAAAGTGCCTGCCTTTATAATGACCTTCAACAGAATGCACCAGCCAATGTGCAGGTGGATAAGATGGTGCTATATTGAAAACTATATGAGGCTCAGAGAGATTAAGAAACACGACCAAGGATTTGGAAAATGAAAACTCACCCTGTATTACAGAAATTTTGATTCTTACTGTTCTGGGTCCTAGAGAATATTGTCTCCCCAAGGTTGGATCGTTTTGTTGGTTTTTTTTTTTTTTAATTTGTGTGGAATTTTAATTTTGTTTTGTTTGGTTGGTGCTGTCCCATCCTGTTGTGTGCATCCCTCAAATTTCCTAAGGTTTGTGGGGAGGAGAAGACACTCCCTAGGCAATCTACACAACTGCTGGTTGTCACCATGAAGTGACAGAATTAGTGACTCGAATGGGTTTTGTATGGATTAGATCCGGCTTGTCTGTGCCCTGCAGCTGAGTGGAAAAGAAGAAATTTCGAGTGGCAAAGAAATCTGGAATGACTGTGATTGTGTTATGTGCCTTTCCTGGAAAAATCCCTTTATGCGATAGGTGGCCTGAAGACACTGGTACATTTGGACTGCAGCTTTTCCAGTAACCCAGCAGGATTTGGTGGGTGGAGGAAGGGGAAGGAACTCTGGGAGCTGTGACAATGGGAAAATCTTGGCAAGAACTTGCATGCACGGTCTCGCAATCGGCCTCAATGTCCCAACTGTTACCAGAAGGGATGAGGAAAGCTCATTACAGGGTGTGTGAAGGCAGCCACAAACTCGAGCCCTGGATCCGTGCGTTGGGCAGGGGAGGCAGCCGAGGCCACGCTCCCTTGGGCTCCGTGCCACCGGCCGGCCGTGGCGGCAGGACAGGCGGTGCTGCTCCCTCCCGCCGGGACACAGGAGCTCCGGCCGAGCGCCGCGGCTGCTCCCTGCCGGCCGGCGGGCACGGCTCCGGCTCCGGCTCCCACACAGCGCCCTGCCCGGGCCCTGCCTGCCTGTGACTCCAGCCCTGCAGCACTTCCTGCGGGGAGATCTATCGCTGGGTCATTTCCTTTTGACTCAGCGGCATCAATCACAGAGTATATTGCTCCAGCTTTTGGCTCAGGTCTCCAGCTGTGAGTATCTGCTCACACGAGCTGTGGGGCAGCTTGGAGACAAATCCCCGGGCTTTGCTTCCGCGAGTCCCTCAGAACCATCATCTGCGGCTGGAAGGGTGCTATTCCCCAGCCCGTCCACTATATATCCCCATTTATCTGCTGGTTTGATAATATATCCATTATATATCTGCTGGTTTAAAGGTATTGGCATGGCTGGTGGCCCTCAGCTCCGGGGTCCTTCTGAGCAGACTTTCCAAGCTCAGACTGCCAGGCCAGCATGACAGATCCACTGCACAGAGCAACAGGCTTCTCTGAATGTCCCGGCATTGCACACTGTAGACAGTCAAGCTTAAGGCTTTTAGTTTATGCTGATTCAGACACCTCTGGTACAGTAAAACATAGCCTACATCTGGATATTGTCCAAACCCTTCAGAGGCTGTGCTCTGCACCTAAGATATGTACAGTATATTGTTTCATATGAACAAGTATATGATTAAATTTAATGGAGAAGTTGACATGAATGAAAGGTTTAATTGTAAACAGCATGAGATTTTGACTATGTAGCTGAAGCTCTTTCCTGTAAAAGTCAAGGCTGGCTACTGCTCATGTTGCACTGCTGAAGCAAAATCACTGCATGGACAGAGGATGCCATCCTATCTACAGTAACTAGAGTGGTTTGAAAGCTAAGCCTGGAAATAAATACCCTGTACATCCACATGGCTTGGCTGGACTAGTTTTAGGGAAAACCAGCTATTAATGCCACGGGAAATCAAAGTGTATTTTTCTATTTGGGACGTATTCAAGGTCCTATATGTGCAACAGGAATGGTCCCACAATTGCCGTGCCAATCCCATCATCCCTATGTGTGTCACTTGTCTCTGCAAAAGGACATCATGTGACTGACATCAGGCAGACAGGACGGAGCAAAGGCTTTCAGCTTTGAAGAGCTGCAGGGTTGTTTACCATGAGGAGCAGGTAGAGCTGGTGGTTCAGGTTCCTGTCTGTCAAGATGGACATAAGGTGCTCAGTCACAGCAGATTCCCGGGCTTTACACTGGGAATTGCCAAGTTATATACAAGATGGACATGAAACAATGTTAAGAGATTCACAGCCTCAGAAGCCTCAAAAAGCAAAGGTAATCTCCAGGCAAACACCTCTAAGCACAGGCAAATAGACACTCCACTTGTGAAAATCAATGTGAAAATTTCCCCCAAATGTTTCTGATTATTCACAATAAAATTGCAGTGTCTGGGAAGCTAAAAATTCTCATTATCTGGGAAGAACACTTGGAATGAAGACACTTGAAAGGAAAGACTGCTGATGGCTGGTCAACCAGCAATATAAACACCTATCTGTCACACTTTTCCCAAGAAATGCTTCCTATGAATACCAAACTTGATACTTGTAACTGTACTATATGAATGCAAAATATTCTACATAAATGTATACTATGTAGTTAGTATGTAAGTATATATATATAATACATGTCCACACAATACGATTTTAGGGCTATGTCTATATGTCTGTACATCTGGGGCAGTATGACTCCATCATCTAGAAATTAATAGCTGATTCCATTTAATTTATTCTTGCTATGGTTTTGGCCTCTGCCAGTTAACATTTTTCCAGACAATTCCCAGGCACAACTGAGGGAGTTACTGTGGGCCAGGGACCGTTCCCAACAACTACTTGGATCCAAACGCCTGGCTTGAAGGATAAAAGAGTTGAGTGTTATTGGTGCAAGCCATCCTGTGCCAGGGCTCTCGGTGCCAGAGAACAGTCCTGGGCACGTTTAATTTACCAGTATAGACATAGTCTGTGAGCCCAGGGGATTAGGCAGGGTTTTAAGGGTTGCATGCCTGAACTTAGGTAGTTGATTTCTCCCAAGATCCATTTTAGGGAACCTTGGGTTTTTTTGTGGACATGGGCCTTGAGCCTTTAAATGTTCTATCACCTTGGTTAAAAAGCCTTGCCTTCTGGTGTTCATGACCCTTAAGTGTTTTCTCTAAATAGCAAAAATCTGCTGGAAGATAAACTGGGCTGTAATTATGCAGTTTTATTATCTCTGTCTTCATGACAGTGACATATAACAATAGTGAGCTCTGTTTAATTAGTACTTTTTAAATACTTTTAAGGAGACAAGTCACATAAAACCTAGGAGATAAAAATGAAACGGCACAAACCAGTAGTGTTTCAAAGCCTGGTTAATTTTCATCAGGCTTCATAGAAAATACCCCCCTTTGTCTTCAAGTAAAACCTGGGGATTTTAAGATTACACCAATATTTCTGTATGAAATTATGGAGGGACTGATTACATTTTGAAAGGAACACCCCTGCAGGTGTATTCAGTTACACTTGATCCTTGGGGTACTACATCTCTTGGGAACGGTGCTATTGAGTTTCTAGTATGTGAATGTACTTGAGCTTTGTGCTTTTCTGTGTTCTCTGAAGAACAACACAGAAAGGTATCTGACTGACAGCAGCAAACCTGCATTGAAATGCAGGAACAAAACTCCTTTGGTCAGCTAATTGCAGTGCTCAGAGTCACATACTTTTCCTGATCCATCTGTCTGGTCTAATCATAGTGCTTTCCCCTAACTCCTTCTGTCTGTCACCCACTTAACCTGACACTTACCATAACTTGAGTTTCATTTCTGTCAATGCAGCCACTGCATTAGTGTCAGGACACACGGGCCAGAGCTGAGATGAGCACTGACATAACAAGTGTCTCTTCTTATCTGTGCAGCTCTTGTCCATCTGGTGGGACTGCTCCTCTCCTATGCAGTATGTGACTGGAGTATACAACCATCCCAACCACAGGCCGTGTTAGGACAGCTCTGATATTGTGATGATGGTGCACTATGGTGACAATAGCAGCAAGGAAGTGGGCAAAAGTATACTGAAATCCCATTTATCTGTGGGTATGATGAGTGTCTGCCATATATAACCAAATTAGGCTGTCTCTTCAGAAGTCATCCCTTGGGTTTATGAGGGAGAAAAGAGAAGGGGTGGGAACTGATGAGATGAACATCTGATCCTTTGAACTGAATCCGTCTGTCCTGTTTTTCTTGCTATTTGCTACACATGCCTCCCTGAGATGGAGTCCCACACACCTGCTACATGCGTGGTTTTGTGATGTGTGAGCAGGTTTATTCAAGGGATTTGATGCCGTGTATCTGGGCCCATTTCCCATCTAGAAGGCAACCAGAATACATCTAAATAGATCTGGCTGAGAAAGAGGAGAGTTTTTTTCAAAAACAGGCTCCAGAACATGACTCATTAATACCTCTAGGAATGACGACTATGGTGTGGAAACAAAGATGGAGAGTTTTTCTCTGCACTGTCTCCTCTAAGTGGACTCAGGTGTGTGACCATGCTTTGGTTTGCCTTTGAGGCTACATGTGGGGCTGTAACCTGTGTCAGGCTCTGGTGGCCACTTCTCATGCACTTGAATGAAGAGAGATCATCCTAGGGTGGGATTCGGAGGCAGGCCTGATCATTTCACTCTGGCCTTCTGCGCCAAGGGGGCTAGCAGAGCCTGGGAGCAGCAACGTGTCTGGCTGGGTGTGCAGACTTGGAGCAGTAACCAGGTCGGCTGTGTGAGACACCCAGACCTGTGGTTGCCGAAGTGAGATTTCCTGCGTGAGCGTGTGCTTGCCAACATAAAGCAGCTCGTTGTTGCTACGCGGTAATGCTGCTTGTGCTCTCGGCCCGGCCGGGAGAACGCGCACGCCGGCAGAGCTGGGGAAGCTCGGCAGCCCTGCAGGCCCTGCGTCCTCTGCAGGCCGCGGTCCTTGTTCCCGGCAGAGGCCGGGCCGGGAGAGCCGGGCAGGGAGAGCCGGAACAGCGCAAGCCGCGGTCTGCTGCGCCCCCTGGGGCCGCCCGGCCGGCAGTGCAGGCACGGGAGGAGTCGGGGACGAGACGGCAGGGGCTTTTCACGAGCGTGGAAACAATGAGAAATGAGGGAGTGATGGAGGATAAGATCTCCATGAAAATATCTCACCCCACACCCTTTATCAGCCCTTTGTCTTAGCCCATCTTTTCTTCTCAGCACCCCCCCACCTTTTTTTTTTTTTTTTACCATTTGTAGTGCTAGCGTGACTGCATGCAGAGCTCACGGTTTCTGATGCCAAATCTCATTTCCTCTCTGCAAAGGCTGTTTTCATCCTTGTTTACACAGCCTAGAGAGCTGTTTTAAGTGGAAGTTCTGGTGAATTGCTTGCAAATAATTGTCCTTAGCTGTGGGAAAGTGATAAAGGTTTAATAGTTTTGTCTTGGCCTCTAGAGGAGTTGGGGAGGAGATACAAATGTAAGGTGCAATCACAGAGTTTAGAAAGAAAGGAGTAAATAGCATGCTTGTGATTTATTCTCATTACAAAATCTTTCAAGGCCCCTCCTTCCCTGGCCAGTCTAGCAATCTGAACTTTTGAGGCAGAGGCTTGTGAAAACGAGTTACCTTTTTCTGTTCCTCATAATGCAGTTTTATTGGATGCTTGGACCCCTTCTGCTTGCTTCTGGCTGATTTGTGGCCAGAAATCCTCAGTCATTTGCACTTCTGCAGTTATTTTAAGGGCCATATATTTTACTTGCAAGCCTTTCTCTGAGAATTCTGCTGTGCTGTTACTCCTGTAGAGGCCTCAGGTGGTGTTCCTGCTCTTCTCCCAGCCTTCTCTGTCACACTGAGCTGCTCAGCAGCACAAGCTCACACACTGATTTCAGACCCAAAACTGTCTTCCCTGCTCAGTGATGAACTGGAGCCTGACAGCTGCTGGAGATTAGGTGCAGGGAGGAGATGGGAGTCTAACAGTTCTGTGAAACAACACAAGTACTGTCTGGTGTTTTTTGCTCACCTGATGGCAGTCTGAGAGGTCTGTCTAGGCCCAAAGTGGGGCACTGTGCCCAGGAGTTGCCTAGGATGGCCCAGCCAGGGTACAGCATGGGTGTTGCTCTCCTTATGCATGCATTGTGCCTGCATTAAGGCGTCAAGTTTAAACTTGCATGTCCTGAAAATTCTTCCTAGAATTTCTCTCCCTGGTGATAATAACCTGGCTCTTTTTTCACTTCCCTTGGAAGCACTGCAGCTGCTCACAAATACATATCTAGATGGGGTGCCCAACTAGACAAACTGGGAAACCTCTTTGATGTTGAACGCTGTGTTTTATTTATAAACTTAGGATAAGCTCAGAGGCTGGCTGGGTAGCCAGGAAGTTCTAGAGAGGAATTTCCCCCCATCAGACCAGGAACCACAATAATATTTCCCCCTTCCCCTTCAGAGACTGTGTCTGTTCATTTTGCTTTAGAAGTTTTCTATTTTTGCAAGACCCTATATCCTTTCTCTCTGTTGCTGCACTTCTAAGCATTATAGTTTGAGGTTTCTTGTCTTTGTCTAAAGACCTCAGGTCTGAGGCAGCTGATGAGCTGGTAGGGTCTTTCTGTGGGGGCAGACTGGATGTTTCTTTCATCTTTGGACTGACTTCTTCTGGCTACATGGCAGGACTCAGAAGCACTGTGTGATCCCAGCTGTTATTGAGAAGGCATTTGAAAAGGAAGAGATGTAAGTTGTAGTGACTGTATTTGAAGGAAAAAAGGTCAGATGAGACAATTCCTCTTCCCCAGGGATTAGAAGGAAGCTATCCAAAGCAGAAATCATTGCTTCTCTTTCCTTGTGTTTCTGAGAAGCCAGGCTGCCCTGCTACCCTGGCCAGGCTAAACTGTGAGTGCTGTCCCAGCAGCCTATTACCAAGTGGGTATTAGGGGGCCCTTCCAGGCTCTATTGCAGAGGAACGAATGTCTGCAGTACCATCAGAAGTATGGTGTAAATAGCCTGCTCTTTTAGGTTGTATCGGCCACATGCTGACTTTCCAATTGTCCCAAGAAATTTTCAGGGAGAGAATGGGCAGCAAGAGAATTATAACAGAGATGGGGCTACTCAGCAGTGCTGTTGATAGGATTGTCTCTTCTTCTTATGTATGTCACGTCACCTATGCTGGAACAGTCACTGTTTCTCTATCAAATAGCATCTCTTCAATTTCCTTTTCCTTCTTTTCCTCTTTTATGACAGTCAAAACCTGTGTATGCCAAAGCATGTGTCTTAGGTCATTCATTGCTCAGATGACTCTAAAAGATATGTATCTAAAAGAGAACAGATAGCTGCTATCCTCAGCCACCTTTAACCAGCCCTTCTTGATTCTCCCTGAAAGTCCAAAGTGTTTGCATGACAGCAGCTGGCTCAGTTCTGGGACAGTCTGTAGCCTTTAAGGTTAACAGTAGGTAGTTCTAACCTTTGGTTGCTTACAGCTTTAGTGATCCCTTTGTGTGTGGGATGTGTTTCCCAACTGCCTGTCCCATACTCCTGGTATAAAGACCACACAGTCAGAGATCGGAGAGCCCTTGTGTGTGCTGCAGCTTCACCCCTGCAGCTGGGTCAGGGAGGGTTTGTGGTTTATGTGGTGGGGACTCAGCTTAGTTTGGCCTGTGTTAGGGCAGACATTGTGCAGAGGCCAACTCAGAGGTGATCCCTTCTGGAGGAGCCCAGAGGCTCAGCAGTTCACACACTGAGAGAAGGAATGCCCTGTGGTTCCTGCTACAAGTGATTGATGGCTGCCTAGGGACAAAGCTTGATGCCCTTGGTGTCTGTCATACTGTTCTGGAAACAATTCTCATTATTTTTTTGTGGATTGTCTTTCTCTTCTGCTTTTATCTACATATACTGGACTGTGTTTGAATCTGTTGGTGGATGGCCATGCTCTGGAGCACCATTCAAGGTGTGCCTGGCTTTGGGTCCACATCTTCCTCCAAGCAAGCTCCAGGCTCAGCTTTCATCGTGCCCCTGCTCTTCTATTCTCTTTTAGCATTTGCCTTAGCAGATGCTGCTTCCCTGCCTGGCACTGGCGGTACCTCCAGTGTCTGTCTTGGACATCGCCCAGTTAGGGTCATAAGTAAGCAGGAATGGATGGCGTTTTCCAGTTCATTGTCTCCCTCGGTGTAATGAGGGGAGATCACCAATAGATGGCACTTGAACCTCTTCCCTGGCTGTTTTTTTTTTCCCCTCCAACCTCGGTATACTCAGCCCAGTGTATGCACAGATGCAGCATGAGCGTGTTATGGTACAGTGTCTGTAAAAACGAGACCAAAAAGCGATTCACTGTGTAACAAAGGGGCAAGCAAATCCCCAGGTGACTTCAAAGGGTGAAAAAAGCATCTCTTTACTTTTCAGAAGGCTTGGCCAGGCCTGCCTAATGAGGCTTTCTGCACCCGCACATATTCCTGTTCTTGCACCTGGCAGTGTTAGCCTTGGCAGGATACTGGGCAGGATAAACTGCAGAAAGCATTAGCTTGTCCTCTGAGCACAACAGAAAACACAGCTCAGAGTGAATCTGTGCATTAAATGAATCCTTACTACTGCCTCTCTCTCCATTACATTGTTTGCTCAGGATTCCCACAGAGGAATGTCTCCAAGGGAAAATAAGATGTGGCACAAGAGACATCCAGGGATGTCTTCCCCCTAGCAGCAGTGGGAAGGAACACATGGAAGTGAATCAGTACCCTGCCTCAGCTCACAGTCCCCTGCCCTCTCCCTGTCACCTCAGTGCCATGTGTTCTTGCAGGGGAAACTTGCCACATGCCTCCTTTCTGCTCCTGGTCTGGCCAAGAGGAACTTAAAGACTCCTTCAAGAAATGCTGGAGCAGGCATGTGGGCTTATCCCAAATGTTGTGTGCTGCATTTTTCATGCTTTTATCATGTGACCAGAGGAAACTTGGACTAGGTTTGAAATTTGGTTTGAATACAGTAGGCAGATCAAAATTCCAGGTGTGAGAAACCCACAGGAACCAAAACAAGAGCAGAGTGATCACATGAGATGCTTGGGAAGAGAAACCACTAAATTTTGCATAGCTCCAGCAGTTTGATCTAGTAACAGGCTAGGTTATAGTCTGGGCACATACAGCTGGGAGATACCACTTCTATTCTTGGCTCTTCCACAGCTTTTCTCAGTGACTTTCAAAAAGTCAAGTAATGTTCTCTGACTTGGGTTTTTCTTTGGGAATAATACCATTACTTACGGGAATAATACCATTACTTACCCCTGGAAAATGTTTTGCTATCCTCAGATAGAAGTTACACAGTAGTGTTCTGCAACCTGTATGTGGAGAAACAATGTCTCCAGACCTCTTAGGAAGCTTTCTTTCCACTATGTGATGTAGCAGTATGACTTGTCATCTACTGGGAACCCATTCAGCATATTGAGCCTCATCCTCAGAGCACAGATCACCTAAGAGAAAGGTTGCAGCTGTAGGTTGTAGCTCTGCTTTCTGTGAGGGTTTCTTTTCCTCTGGGGGTCTGCTAAATTGCTTGTCACTGGCTGCAGCAGTGTGTCACTGTGCCTCATTCAGAGGAGATGCTGGATGCTGTGGATTGATGGAGAGATTGTGATCTGTCGATCAGTTGTTCCTGGCATTGCAGTTGTGGATGAAGAGAGAGGTCATGGTCACCAGTGTGAGGTGCAATGTTAGCTGGGGAGGAACCTGAGGGTGAGTTTCTCCTGAGTCTGCTGGGACACAGAGATGCTCATGAATATAGAGTGTGAGAAAACACTGGGAGAAGGTGTCTATAACTAGATTTCCAATAGAATTAGATGTACCCAAAGTTGGTGCTCCTGGCTATTCTGGCCATATGAAATACAAAGCAAGAAAGAAACAGCTTCTCTGCAAGTTATTTGCTGAAACGTGTAGGTAAAGGTTGCAGAAGCAGGATTTGTACTATTAGTTTCTCTCAAATTGCAAGCGCCCCCAAAAAGCCTCATCAGCACTTGTTTTTGCTGCTTGCCCTGAGAAGGCCTGGCCCTGCCGCAGTTTAGGAGGCCTAGCATAAATCCCTCACCAGGCTGTGGTCCCCACTGCTGTTCCATGGTGTAGTGGGGTGGGGTGTGCTCAGGTAGAGCCTGTGATGTGTTACACTTGGGATGGTAGGTTCTGCTCTTCACTGTTTCAGGGAACAAGCTTCATCTGTTCTGAAACAAACAATTAGGCCCTGGCAGGTGCCTGTCCCAGTGCTTGAACTCTGAATGGGAAAGCAATCATACACAGTAGTTTAAGCTGACTGTGGTTTATGGGTTATATCTTACAAACCATTACAAGGACAGCCAGTGTCTCCAGAGGTGAAATAAGGAATGAATAATGGCTTGGAGAATTTCACTTTATATATATATTTTTTTTTAAAAAAAAAAAAAAAAAAAAAAAAAAAAAAGGAAACAAAGGAATAATTCTTATCTAGCATTAAATATATTATTGTATATCTCTGGAGAATTTCTGGTTTCAGTTGGCATTTTACTCCGTCCTGTTGGATGCAGGATGCCAGACTAGTAATCTGCTCATGTGCACTATTCCCTGTTTGTTTTAATTCATGCAGTAGGAAAGGCAGAAGTACCTATAGCAATATGTGGTGGCTTAGAGTCATAAAGTTGGACTGTGATTCCAATTTGGAATGAACTGGGGGAAAAATAGGTGAAAACAAGTCCACGATATGAATGTAGTACTCACAGAACATGTATGGTTTAACAGCTGAGACAGTGTCCTACTGCAGACATCTTCTGAGAAGGCACTGTCTGTAAAGCAAAAATTTTGTTTTCTGGCTCAGACTCTGCTTGTTTTACTCCTTCATGAAAAAACCACTTCGCTAAGTGAAGCTGAACTGAGGCCCTTTCCCCCTGCAGCAAAGATGTGCTCTCTCTTTTCCACACTCAGCACTTCAGGAGTGCTCTTTCCTTATCTTGTTACAGGCCTGCTGGCTGAGAACTGGGAGCCCAGAGTCAACCAGCTTTTGCTCCTCTGGAATTTGTACAGAAGCACAGATCTCTGCAATGCTTCCTAGCTTGTCCCAGGAGAAAGGCTGGGACAGAAGGCTCTGCTGTCCTCAAGGGACCGGTAATGGGTAAAACGGACCTTTCACCTGGACACGGGGAGTTCATCGCTGGAACGGAGCCCTTTGTTGTTACTGCTGGCAAACATGTCGGCGGCTTCTTGTGGGTTCAGAGTGGCTGGGAGCCTATCAGTCAGTCCCTGATAATTTTCCTGACTATTTTGCCAGGGAGGTGATGGAGGACTGGCTCGGAAATGGGGCATCTTGCTTGTGTCCGAGGCTAGCTGGTGCAGCAGGAAGGAGTTGGCGCAGCAGCGCCTGCGCTTCTGTGGGGAAAGGCTGTGGCGAGCTTCCCCGCTGCTGCAGACCCCACGCAAGTTCCCGGGACTTCAAGGGACTCCCGGGACTTCAAGTTCAAGGGACTCGAGACAGGACCCACGAGCCCTCCCTACGGATCTGTGCTCTGAATCGGAGAACAGGACAGACAGATCACGGCATCCCGTTTTGGGATCCCTGGATTGCGAGTCAGGATGGGGTAGCGCAGAGGCAGCTACCACTCCGCTACATTCCGAGCAGAGCCCGCCCAGGTCGGGGACTCAAGGAACGCCGGAGGCTGGGAAGGGACGGTGACCCTTTAAGCGGAGTCCCCGCCCCGTCCCGCCCCGTCCCTCCACGTCGGGGCAACGTGCTGCGCCTGCCGCGCCGCTTGTTGCAAGTTTCCCGTGGCGGCGGTGCCGGAGGAGCCCTGGGGCGGCGGCGGCAGCAGCGGTGGTAGCGGCAGCAGCAGCAGTAGCGGCAGCAGCAGCAGCAGCAGCAGCAGCAGCAGCAGTAGCAGCAGTAGCAGCAGTAGCAGCAGTAGCAGCAGTAGCAGCGGGGCGCGATGCCCACCTGGGGCTGGCTGGGCGGGAACGCTGCCATGAGCGGAGCCCGGCACCTCGCCCAGGATGCTCTGCCGTCCCGCACTGAGCACTCTGCGACGAGTGTCTCTTGTCCCCTGTAGCACGCTGCCAGCTGGTACCTCCCTCCTTTCTGAAGCGTAACTGGGGAGGGGGTGGAAGGCAGAGGAAGTTTGGTGATCAGTTTCTTTCTGTAGGCTTTGGAGAGGGATTCCCTTTAGCCTCCCAGCCGGGAGGGCTGTAGGACAGGGTACGGTGGCGGAGGGAAGGGGGCACAGCTGGGAGCCGTGCCCTGCCGCCGTGTACCTGGGGTGCTGGATGGGAGCTCCGCCGAACGTAGGGACAGCGGCGCGGCAGATGCGGATGCGTGCGTGTGTGTACGCTTAACCCTTTTTTGGCTCCTCGGATTTGTACCATGCTGAAGATCCTCACCAAAAAGCTCAGGAACCAGAACTTGAACGAAATTCAGTCTTTCCAGCTAAAGGTAAGAAAAGCCGGCTTTGTCTCGGTTGTTTTTTATCCCCTTCAGGTAGCCACTAAGAGGGCCTTGAGAAGCTGGAAACTTGCAGTGTTTATTATGCTGGGTCAGTTTCCTCTCAGCCAGTGTGCTCAGGAGGAACTGGCCTAGGCTGTATTTCTGTTACTTAAAGTCCCGTTCTGTTGCACTCAGAATTATCCTGCACAATTCAGGTAATACAGAAAGGTGTATGAAGACAGGTGTATCTGTCTGTTATTTAGAATGTTTTCCTTTTGATGGGATTCATATTTAACTGTGTAGGCATTTGCCTAGATACCTTTGTACGTGTGCAATCTGTAGCCTCCCAGCCTTTTCCAGGCCAGAATCACACTGTGCTAGGTACTGTACAAACATGATTTACCTGAAATGTCTTTCAGCTCATTATTTGCATTTCTCTCTTGTGTGGTCCTGAAGGCCAGAATCTGAGCTGAAGTTTGCAGGCTGGATCATTGCATTGACCCATGCCTTTCCAGATTCTTCTTACATCCTTTTTTAATATTTAAAATAAAACTGAGGACCACAGATTCAGGATAAGAACTGTCTAAGCACTTCCTGCCAAATATAAAGAGGAATTTTTGAGCCATGTACCACGGGATAAAAATGGAGCCATGACGAATGAGAAAAAAAATACCCAGTCCTGATTTGGCAAAATCGTTGTGAACCAAGGGATACTCCCTGAAATCAGCAGTTATTCTGGATTGGCACCAGTACTGTGGGAGGTGTAGCACATGGCCCTAAATTAAAGAAGGGATCTGGGAAAAGTAGCAGCCCTCGTTGCCTGAGTTGGGGGCTGGGGATCTGTATATCAGACTCCAGTGGATTCTTTTGTATGTGTTACACAGAGGCTCATTGCCGTGTGGCTGCACTTCTGCGCAGTCACTCTGGACAGGCTGACGGCAGCTTTGATGAAACATCAGCACTGTTTCTAACAAAGTTTGCTGTACTTCCTTCGGGGATTGTACATTCTGTGGCTCTCAGGGGAGGCAGGATTAGATTTTATTTTTGGAAGTAAAATAAGGGCAGTGCTTTAGGTTGTAGTGGATTGATTCAGTGCATAGTATCTGCAGAGGCAGTGAGGGTTCATTTTAACACTATTTCTGGGCCTTATGGTTGCAATCTCCTCCTTTAGCTTTATTGTTTGTCTCTTGGGGCTTCAGCTTGTGAAACTGTGAGAATCTTTGGTAGGAGCTCTCAGAGGCCTTCAGGATGCTTGGAAACATGCAGGAAAATGTGCATTGAGTGGGCATCTGCAGCCATTTTGTTTGTGTTAGTGCCAAGGTTTTGTGCTCCAGTCAGGTGGTCTGCATTTTTTCAGGCTTAGTGGAGAAAGTTAAGCTTGCACTATGCCTTGCTTGCAAGGTTAATGTGTAGCCCATCAGGGCTGTCTTTGAAGCCTGCAGTGGGGAGTGCTACAATGACTGGTACACATGTGTATGGGCAGAAAGCCAGACTTGTGACCTCTAGGTTTAAATCTGTTTTGTAGGCCTTTGGGGACCGTGTGCAGCTGCCCTTGGTTGAGCCTTGCAGCAGCATACTAATTGCGTAATGGAGTGTGCAGTTCTATGTCTTAGGTGTTGGACCAATGCTCCTTTCAGGTATGGACCCTGGGTAGGGGTCACAGGGGGTGAGCAGTGTGGAAGCTTCTGGTGGCTGTGCTGTGCATGGACTCTGTGTCAATGCCACATGTCCTCTACCATTTTGCTCTACTGCCCTCATGATGTGGGGCTGCCAGGAATTGATCAGACTTTGGCCTTATTGGCCTTGTCTGTGTCTATGCAGGTCTGTATGTATTCTGGCTTGTATGGTATATGCATTATTTAAAAGGTCCTGTGTGCTGTCATTGAAACTTAGTGAAAAGTTAGGTGAGAGCCCAGAATCAGGTCTATAGCCCTGTAAGTGAAGAATGAGCATCAAGGTTGGATAGAGTAAGAGTTGGTCTACATTCACCATGCAAACCAAGTGCTTTCTGAGCACTACTAACAGAGTGCTTAGCTGCTCTTCTCCTTCATTGCCCACTCACTTTAGCACTTTATGACCTTTTTGGGAAGTTCCCAAACTTAAGGAAAAGCAAGCTGCTGTTGTCCTTCTAGCTTATTGAAATTAGCCAAAGTCCAAGGAGACTGTCCTTGAGTGAACTGTCAACTCATTTTTACAAGTGTGGAAGATTTGACCAACCTTGGATTGGCATCCAAGCTTTGCGAATCTTCTCAGAATGAAATTTATGCCCACTGTAAAGGTTTTAATTTTGTATGATGTGTCCCAAATTGGTTTAGTGTGGCTGTCATAGGTCCTCCTAGTCTTTCCCCAGGTGGAGAAGCTGAGAGAATGCCATGGCCTTCTGTAAGAGAAACCACAAAATATGCATGCTTTGGGTGTTGATATAAAGGACTTCTGTTTTTACATTCTAAAGCTGGTCTTTAGGCAGTTGACAACTGGGGCCACTCAGAGGACCTTGACTCAAGAGATGTGCTGGTATGTCTCAGAAAGTGTCCTTTTATTTCCCTTTCACCAGAAGTTACCATGGTGGGAAGGGAGGGACTCACTCTTCAACACTTCACTGTTGGGTTAGCCTGTTCAGACAGCAGTTTCTGATAAGGGTGGCTGGGCTGTCAAGTGTGATAGTTAGGGTTCAAATTTGAATGCCTTGCTTTGGAAGACAGCTGGCCTTGCTTCACAGAATCCCAGAATGGGTAAGATTGGAAAGGATCACAGTGGATCATCTGTTCCAGGCTCCCTGCTCAAGCAGGGTCATACTAGAGCACATGGTATGGGATTGTGTCCAGACAGTTCTTGACTATCTCCAGTGAGGGAGACTCCACAACCTCTCTGGGCTTGGTCACACACAAAGTAAAGGAGCTCTTCCTTGTGTTCAGGTGGAATTTCCTGTGCATCTGTTCCTGACTGTTGCCCCTTGTTCAGCACCACTGAGAGGAGCCTGGCTCCATCTTCTTGACACCCCCTCTTTAAGTATTTATATACATTGATGAGATTCCCTCTCAGTTGCCTCTTTTTGAGACTGATCAGGCCCAGTTCCCTCAGTCTTTCCTGGTAAGAGATGTTCCAGTCCCTTAATCATCTTTGTTACCCTCCACTGGACCCACTCAGGAGCTCCATGTCTCTCTTGTACTGAGGAACCCAGAACTGGACACAGCACTCCAAGTGTATTTCACCAGGGCTGAATAGAGGGGCAGGATCACCTCCTTCAGCCTGTTTGCAAAATGCTCTTCCTAATGCACCCCAGGATACCATCGGCCTCCTTGGCCACAGGGCACACTGCTGGCTCATGGATGGCTTGTTGTCCACCAGGAACCCCAGGTCCTTCTCCATAGAGCTGCTTTCCAGCACCTGAGCCTGTGCCAGGTCCATGGGGTTATTCTTCCCCAGGTGCAGGAAGCATTTACCTCTGTTGAATTTCAGAAGGTTCATCTCTGCCCATCTCTCCAGCCTGTCTTTCTCAGGGGCTGCAGAGTCCTCTGGGGCATCAACCACTCCTCCCAGATTTGTGTTATCAGTGAACTTGCTGAGGAGGCATCTGCCCCTTCATCCAAGTCATTGACAAATGAGTTAAACAATATTGGGCCCAGTATTGAACCTTGGGGGATACACTAATGACAGGCCTTCAGCCAGACTGTGTGCCACTGATTATGACCAACAGCCAATTCTCAGTCCACCTCACTGTCCACTCATCCAGTCCGCACTTCCTGAGTTTGCCTATGAGGATGTTATGAAAGACAGTGTTGAAAGTCTTGCTGAAGTCAGCACAGACAATGTCTACACTCTCCCTTTATCCAGCCAGGTAGTTGTTTCATTGAAGAAGGTAATTTGGTTTGTCAGGCATGCAATTGGTAAATTCACGCTGACTACTCCTTGTCATCCATGTGGATAGACACGGCTTCCAGAATGAGGCATTCCATCACATTTCTAGGTATTGAGATGAGGCAGACTGGCTGGTAGTTCTCTGATTCCTAATTGTTGCCTTTTTTGAGGATCAGGATAACATTTGCTTTTTTCCATTGTCAGGCACCTCTCCTGATTGCCACAGCCTTTCAAAGATGATCATGAATGGCCTAGCTGTGGTATTTGTCAGCTTTCTCAGCATCTATGGAAGCATCTTATCAGAGCCTGTGAACTTGAGGATGTCAAGTTTTCCTATGTGTCTTTCCATTGGATACTTGTGCCCCTGTAGCAGGGTCAGCATGTTCACTCCTGAGCTCTTGTAGTTGATAGCACAGCCTAAGAGCTTAAGAGCTTCAGCTCTTCAACCTTCAGCTTATGTGGCAAAATTCAAGAAAGCAGAGGGCATTGCCTAGTGCCTCAGTCTTTGGTCTACCTCTTGCTTCAATGGCTTGGTGTTATTTGCTAGAGATTAGGAAGTTTTTCTATTTAGGAATATTTGCTACAGATTCAGGAACCTTTTTGGCTGCTTCTGGCCAGAAGTGGATCTGACTTTACAGGTTAGGGGTCATCTTTGGTAACAACTGGCAGCTGGGTCTGTTCCAGAGCAGATGACACAGGAGAAAAAAGTGAGATCAGGGAAGTGTATTCAACTATATATTGTAGTGAAATGCTTCAAACCAGGAAAGTGAGAGGGGCCTGTAAGGCAAGGCCTAATTTTATTTTTCATGTTAGTTGTCCAACATTACAGTCTAGTGTAGTTTTTTTATTATTTTTTTTCACAGTTTTAGACTTGTAGCCCTGAGAAGCACTTTCTGAACTATTAAGTCAGGCTAATCAAGGAGCTTTTAAAATGCGTATCTTGGGCTTGCATGTGGGTTTGTGATGGTGTACTGATATTGAGCCCTTAAAAGTGTTCTCTAGCCAGCTTCATCATCTTTCTGCAAATCGTATGTCTTATTCATCCCCACTGTTTGGGGTAGGGGTTTCTCACACAAATGTGTTTCTTCCAAGTTTCTCTTTAAGTCTTGGGGCCTTGCTGTTTATCTAGTGGCTAAAGTGTGGGTGTCTGTTTCCTGAGCTTTGCTTGCAAGCAAGCTCCTTCAGGCAGGGAGCATCTGGCTAGAACAAGTCTGTACATTGCCAGTCAAACTAAGCCCTTAATTAGTGGCCCTAGGTGTTATCCGAATGAAACAGTTGGATTGTAGTGTGTTAAAAAATTAACTGGCTGGAACATGCAGCTAAAGAAAACTGAGCACTTTAAAGGTGGTGATTTCATTCTAACTTTGCTGTTGACACAAACAACTTTGGAGATGTTCTAATCCACAAAAGTTGTTAAATTACTTATGTACTTTGTCTTGGGCAGAGATAATACAGACACGTTTGTCAGTTCTTTAATGTTGATCAGTGATACAAGATCATATGTGAGTGTTCTGGCAACAGAGAACTGTGTTTCTCTTGTACAGAACTTTAGCCTTATACTTGCTGAAAGGGAATTGTGTGCTAGGTGCTAACAAAGCCCCTAGAGTCAGTTCTCTTCATGTACCCTTGCAGTGTATATGTGTGCATACACAGCACTAGGGGCCAGAAGGTCATCTGAGTTGTTTTCTACAGGCATCTGTATCTGGAATCTGCTATGAGACTCTGGTCTGGCTGGCCAGCCCTGACAGGCAACTGGGAATCATCTTCATCCTGCCTGTATGAAGGGGATTCAGCTGTCCGTGCAAAGTGAACGTCAAGCTTGCAGGCAGTGACTCCTGCAGTCATGTCCCTGTAGTAGCTTGTTACTCTGTAGAGCAGGGAGCATTATTTTTTTTTCTCCTCAGGCCAAAAAAAAGAGTGGAGTACCATTATTACTGATGATGCACAGTTAGTATGCTTTGAAAGATCTGCATAAATGCTCAGGCTTACTATGAATGAGGACAGACTGATTTCTTTGGGCTGATTGTTTGCCATGTGTCACAGGTCTTCAGCTTGACACAGGGAAAATTTAGCTTTGTCTGCTGCAGTGTAGGTAGGTTTTCTCTCCTTTGTAGCTTTTTCAGCAGATGCCACCAAACAGGTTCATTCCTCTAGAGCTGCAGGACTCTGTTTTACATTGAAACTTTGCTTTTCTTCCTGTTACATCAGCTGGTTATGTTAGATGCTTCTGGTTTGTTGTAATCTCAGGAAAGACAAAAACACATGAATCCAAGTGTGTAATTACAATTGTGACTTATGGAGTATCTATGAATATACCTTAAGTTAGGCTTGTGATAATTTGGACTGAAAATATGTATGTTAGTGGGTTAGAAATGCTGTGATAGATACTTAGCTAAGGCAAAGAATAGAACAGGCAATCCCAGCCACTTTAAGCCTCAGGTTTTTTGAGATTTCTGCTTGAGGCACTGTAAAATAATAGGTTTGCGATTCTTTCTACTTGATTTGAAGGTCTGAATCTTTAAGGGTTGTCATCTTTTCTGTGCAGACATTTAGCACTGATAATCTCCTGTAATGACTTAATTCCTAAGAGTGGTACTTCAGAAAATTTACAGATACTGCAAATACAGCACCATGGTGCATTCATTGCCATTGGGGTAGTTTGTTAAGACATTCTCTCAGCTGGCCTTTATGACTGATAGGAAATGATAGACTAGCTTATAAAAAAGTCCACCTCCCAAAGGCACAAAGAAATCTCATTACTTTTCCTTGTATTTCCCACTTACTGGTTTTTATCTGAATGAAAAACTGAATTCTGAAAAGTCGGTATTAAAAAAAATCAATATTATAAAGCTATATATTTAACTTTGGGATTTCAGTGATAACTGATTATTTTTCTTTGCTGGATAGTGCCGTTCTATATTTCCTGCTGTCCTGCATTCTTATACAAGTTGCAAATTTGTTGCACTGTTTGGGATGCTAAATGTCTTTTTGGGCATGAAAAGAGCTCATAGTTGAGGTGAAAACAGAAAGAAGAACGAGGTTATTATTTATTTTAATTATATGGCTTTCACAAAAAAAGTGGGTTCACTGCTTTTTATAGTAAAAAGCAAGGCTTGCATCTGTTAAAGAGAGTTCTGTGGAGTGGTGGGTGGGCAGGGCACCACTCTGCTGTAATGTGTCAGCCTGGCCAGCTTCCCTGGCTGTTCCTGGAGCATTCCTGGGGTGTGCTCCTGGGGAATTCCTGGGGAATTCCAACAGCAGTGTTGGGATTCCTCAGAACGGGAGCCATGGGCTGTATTCCCTTTTCAGTGGGAAGTAACACTCCCACACACATTGTAGGCAGTGCCAACCCCTCCCACCCCCGTGCCTTTATCTGTAGCCCCTGTTCTCCTATTCAGTGGGATTCAGGTTGCCGGGTGATCCAGCACTTCCTAGCAACCGACATCACAGGTATGTGTGTGTGCTTGGCCATGCTCTGCCTGTTTGTTCTCCTGCCACCGGTGACCAGCAGTCAGCCAGCCAAGGTGTTTGTGAATAGGCATCAGAACCATCCACAAGTACTCAGTGTGAATACCCAGGCAAGGATTTAGAGAAAAGCCAGTTAGTTGTGATCTTTATGTGCTCTGGAAGCATTACCTGTGCTGTGAACTGTGCTGTGACCCAGGCCTGAAAGTCGATGTAAAGGATGTCCGGTGTGGCCTATGCAGAGCTGTCTCCATGCCAGTGTGGGCACAGGGCTACCCAAGCTGTGGGGATGCAGCAAGCAGGTGAAGCACAGTTCTAAGAAAGTTTCTTCTGGATCAGCATGGTTGCTCCTTGGGGGTGGACAGCTCAGGGTGTCTCTAGGCATTTCTTCCTTCTCTTGCTGTGTTCTTGCTTTTTTTGTGCCTTTATAACCTCCTCTCTGCCATAAGCTGGTCTATTTGGACAAAGACCTGGCGTCCACATGTACCTCAGTCTATATGTCACACTGAATTGATCAGTTCTTGTAGGACAGGCATTTTTAGGCTGGGGTATCTTGGGAGCTAGCTGATCAGGGGGAGCAGATATTACATGATAAGTAGTTTTTTTGGGGGGAGGTTTTTTTTTTTTTTTAATCTCATTTGTAGTCACTGTAGCACACCAAGTGCTCAGCTGGCTGAACTTCTGCTGTTGTCCTACTGAGAAGCTCTAACAGAATGGAAATGCCACAACAGAGTACCCTTGTGAAGAACTCACATGATTAGTTATCTGGTCCATCATTGATGGCTTCATGGAGGGTGAAATACCATGGTTGCTTATGGAAACTTCCCGTTGGATTTGCATGTAATGAAGTATTTTGCTTGGTAAATTTGTACCAAAGCTGTCACATGACTGCATGTGCAGTAATCCAAATCCTCCTTCTTTCTAGTTATTCTGTGTTAGCACAGCAGAATGTCATCTAAGGGTGGCAGGGGCTAAAAGCCAAAAGAAGATTCTGTGCTTTACAAAGCAGCTGGTGTGGACCATCCCCTTGTTTCTTTATTTCTAGCCCTCTCAGCCCCTGTCACTCTTCTCCAGACAGCTCATCATCCAGGCTTATCCTGCTGCAGAGAGCTTCAGGTTGCCAAGACCTGAACTGTGGTGCTGGGAACAGATTGATGTCTGTGCTCCACTGGCATGCACCCTTCAGATGAGTGTTGTGAGTGAGGAGAGGCAGTGAAACCTGGGTTCGTATCCCTAAGGCGTGGTAGCCTGGTAGGCTGTGGGTTGCCTTGATCAAACAGCATGACTGGGTTGGTTGGTCTTTCTACCCAGCAAATGTACCTGAGAAAAGGCCTCTCCAGCTTTGCCTGGATTCATGTCTAGGTTTTAGAAGACAGGTGTCTGCTATGGAGGGCAGGAGCCTCCCTTGGAATGAAAATGTAGACCCCCTCCCTCTGAATTATTATAATTTTGAAATCAAGGGTTCTCAGGCAGAGATCTGGGGATAGGAATAACAGCTCTTTACTAGTGTATATAACAAGGCAAACAAACAACAATATATGCAGCGTTAACAACAAAACAGAACCAGGGACCCCGTGACAGCTTTCTTGGCTGAGATGGGAAAGGATGGAGGAGAGGTTTTGCTTCACAAACCCCCTCGGGCAGGCAGTCCTGGTGCTCCTGCCAAGACTCTGAGGAGCACTCAGCTGGAACAGCAGGGATGAGCTGAGATCCTGGGCTGGTGGCTGAGGTGTATCAGCAGCTCCATAGCAGTGGCTGACACTGGCATATCCTGGCAGGGTAGGAGATGTGAGCCCCACCAACAAAGAAGGAGAAGAAGAAGCAGCAGCTCTGTCTGGGTGATGGCAAATTCCCTTCTCCCCACAGCAACAGTTCCCAGCAAAAGTGTCCTCTGAAGCTGAAGAAACCAGCAAAACTGTCCCTGCCCTCCCTTTTTCCTGTCCCCCGCTTCCCCCCTGGGCCCAGCCGATCTCTTTGTGTTTCTCAGGTACCCACCAAGTACCAGCATCAGGTTTTCCTCGCAACTAATGGATAAAAATTCCACAGGTGAGCCAGAACTAAAGGAAGGACGCCTAACCTCCAACAACTCACTTTCTCATTCTAGTTCCAGCATCAGGCTATATGAGATACGAGTTCAGGGCTTGAAACACTTTCTAAGGAGGAAAAGGAAACCAATGCCTGAGTTTAGGTCTCCAGACGAGGCTTTTATTAATCATGTCTCCCATTTCATAGATAGGTTCACCTGAGGTTTGTTGCCTAACTTCAGGGTAGATGGTCCTTATCTAAATCTAGATTTACTAAAGGATGAGAGATGTCCAAATACCTCAATATTCATAAATGTCCACAACGAGAATAGGTGGGCCTTGGTTTCTGATATATCTAGGGACCAAATTATTGCTTGGTAGCTGATTAACTGATTTGTCTGGGCTACAAACCTGGTTTTGAGCCAGGATTTCACAGAGATCACACAATTTGAGTTTCTGATAGCACAAAGATCCTATCCCTTCACATCTATTTTATTCAGCAATCTGTCTCATTTTACTCCTTCCTAATGGGGTCACATTGTTTTCATGATGCATGCTGGTTTTTATTTGACTGATGTCCTTACTTCTTGGCATGACACAATCTGCCAAGCTCTATATGGGCATAAGATGAGAATAAAATTTCCTCTGGTTGAATGGGTAATTTCCCATCTTAAGGAAAGGTGCCAGACAGGCAGCTAGGTTCTCCAGTTTGCTGAGAGTGTGTCTGGATGTAAGCTGGAAAAATATAAAATAATCCTTTCATATCCTGTCACCCAGCTATTACACACAAAGCCAAGTGGCTGTTCCAGACAGTTGTCTGCAGACAGACTATTCTTCTGTGTGCATCTTGTTTTTTTTTTTTTAAATAATTTTTCTCTTTATTCCTATGAGTTGGTTATTTCAAGGGAATAAAGTTCTATGGCTGAAAGCTAATTAAGAGGAAAGAACAGAGGTATGTGGTGTGAAGAACATAAACTGAAATAATTTAGAGGCTTAAAAAATTATCCATGTATAGATTTTTGTTTTCCAGAGAACCCTTTTTGTTCTGCCTTGGACAGAGCCAATCACTTTTGGGAAACCCCTCAATGGTGTTTTGCAGAGGGCTGCAGTGCAATGCAGCTTTTCCCATCTTGCCCCTGAATTGATATGTGGGGATGCTAATTTAGTATTTGGTGCTTGGGTACTGTCTCAGTGGTACTCTGTGGTGGGGTGAGTTGGACCTGAAAGAACACTGTCACACTTTGCTCTGTGCATCCCCCTTATGTTGTGACATTACAAGTAAAGGCATGGTGCTCTGTGTCCCACTTCCATGAATGAGATTTAGGAACATCTGTTCCATGTTAGACCTACAATTTCCTCCAGTATCCTGTCCTTCTGCATTAGTAACCCAATAAGTTTCTTCTGTCTAAACCTGTTCATTTCATATCATCAATTCTGTGTAGGGTGTTTACATCCAGAACATCCTGTGACAAAGTATTTCACATTTTAA
This sequence comes from Cyanistes caeruleus, assembly GCF_971803275.1. Taxonomy (NCBI): domain Eukaryota; kingdom Metazoa; phylum Chordata; class Aves; order Passeriformes; family Paridae; genus Cyanistes; species Cyanistes caeruleus. The sequence continues at coordinate 91,818,433 of NC_141702.1, forward strand.
TTGTACACTGCCAAATGACCACCTGTTACTTGTTTAGGACCTACCTCATACTGATTTAATTTTGTGCCTTCTGTGTTGTATATTGGAGAAGAGAGCAAATATTCAAATTCTTCCTTGTGCGCTTATTTCCAGGCCATCCCTTCATGTGTGGGATGATCTGACAACTCATTTGTCAGATTTTCCCAACTAGGAACCACTTGGAATCACAAAACATTTACCTGGAAATGATCTGGTGCAGTGAGGGACATTGCAAGTAATGAAATGTTTCTAACTCTTACTTTGAAGGTGCCTGACCAGATGGATCAAAGGCCTGGTCTGAAAGGATTATTCTACTGGTTTGCTCTCTGATAAAACACGAGAAGTTTGGTGTAAGTCTACAGAGGTGAAACAGCTCTTACCTGCTTGTACTCAGAGGGGCTAATATGAGATTTTGAGGAGAGGAGAAGCCTGAAGTATCTCCTGTGCTCCAAATGTATTTTCCAGCCTGACTAAGACATTGCTCCTTGTATTTGCAAATGTGGCTAATGTAGTTCTTTATGGCTGAGCAGAGGTGAGTGTTGAGTGAGGTCTCCCAACACGAACAGCTTCTCCTTAGCTAAGGAAGTGTTTCAGGGCAAAGGCAGTTGCCCTCTGAGTCTTTTGAGTAGGGAATGGAAAAACTGGTACCAGATGTGTTGCTTATGGCAGCTGCTGTCAGCTGTGCTTCCCTGGTTGAGGGGACTCGTGGAATGCTGATGAGTTGCTGTAAACTGCCCTAGAAGCTAGCCTGTGCAAATAAACCTTTTCCCATCACAGCAATATAGGAACTGAGCTAGGCCAGTGGGGGTGGGGTATGAGTCGGGAGGGGTGTATTTAAATCCCAGTGGACAAGGCGGGAATGGTTGGCAGTGGTATGAGCATCCAGCTCTCATCCTCCCTCCATGACTGGTAAGATCAGCTATTAGAGGTGCCTTTCCGATTATAGGTGTCCCTTGTACTGTCTTCCTCTTATGTCTTCGAGGGTTTTCAGCCTCTGATAAATAGTGTTGCTCTTAATCTATTTGGAGCTGAGGTTTAGCAGCAAATGGGCTGTAAATTACAGATGGAGCTAAGTCACTGTATTTTAGTGCATAAAGAAAGTCTTTAATCCTTCAGGATTCTTTTTGTCTTTCTGGATTACTATGCTATGTGGTGTCAACAGTACTGAATAACACTGCTCCTACCGGGAGTGAGCCAGGCGATTGCCAGGGCTCCAAGCTGAGAGTTGTCACCGTTTACCTCCTTTGCAAAGGAATCTCTTTGCATCACAACTGTGTTGCTGCTTCTTTCTAATACCTGCTTTCCAACACTTTGCCACCTTTTTCTTTAATAGTTCTCATCTGAACTATGCTGTCTCCCCTCATAGAATGAGAAAGTTAACAGAGGAACCCCAGCCTCCATAAGAATCCTTGAAGCTTGGGTATTAGCCACAGCTCTCTTTACTGCAGCAGCAAAGCTGTGAGTAGACTAACAGAGCTGAGTTACTCATTTGAGAAACTCTTGTGTGGTTCTATCATATGCAGGTGACTGCCACCCAAGGCCAGGCTGTGCTCAGTATCTGTATGGAGCAGAACCTGAGAGTAGGAGCTTTGTGGGACACTTACTGGGAAGTGGCACACCTGTGAGCTTTACATGCAGGTAGAAGTGGAGTTGAAGGAGTGTATGGTTTCTGTGACTTGTAGTAAGAGTTATAAAGCTTAACTAGCCTGTTAAGCTAACAACATAAGGTTAGTTTGAGCATTTTTTAAGAGTTCTTGCTACCAGAAAGAGTGATACATATGAAAGCACCTGGCTCCCATGCTGCAGAAGCAGTCTTACTTTGGAACACAGTGGACTGGGAAGTCAAGAAGGAAATTGAAGGATTAAAGATTCTATTTTCTTGGTAACACCTTTGTTACCAGACCCCGTCCACGTGCTGAGTGAGAGCTGTAGTGACTTTGTTTTATCTGTATTTTTAACAAGTGAAATTTATAACATTGAAACCATAGCTCCAAACATGACTGCAGCTATGTTTAACCAGACATATTTTTGTTCTCATAGTGGCTTTGAGGATAAATAAACTTAATGGGGTTCTTTCAGATTTGGAGTATTTTGGGTGGTAAGGAACAGAGCCTGAGTGGATTTTTATTGTCTAGGAGGCCTTTTAAAGACTAATTTTTTAACTGATAGCATTCCTTCTGCATCGTTTGTTGTCACAGAAGTGTGATGCCTGATCGGAAGCGTGCGTGCCTCTATATGAGTGCCTATACCATTGGTAGAACCGAGTCTGTTCTAATCTGTTTGCAAGTACTTATTTCTATTTTCATTGGAATTCAAAAGCATGATCTTGGTTTTACCCTTATAACAATATTTACGCAGAGTTTCTGAGAACAGACCCAGGGTGGATAGGAGTCTCAATTGTAGGAATCAGCTGTATTCACTTCCCTGGGACTGGGGAACATGGTTCCTGTGCCTGTGGAGTCCAAGTGTTGAAGCACCATAGGCTCACTGGTGGTGTATGCATACTTTTCTGGATTAATGGTGAAGCACTGGGACTTACTGTGTTTCTTGGAGTTTTTTGTTTGGTTGTTTTTTATTTTATAAACTCCCTGGTGTTTTATCCTTTGTCTCCTGCAAAATCATCTCAGCTTAGCCCTTGGAAGAGCAAGGGAAGATTTTCAAAAAGAGGTTTGCACACTCTGACTACTGCAAAGAGAACTGATGTGGGGCAGATGAGAGAGTGCAGAGAATCAGCTGTGTTGGCCTGAACCATGTTTTGACCAGTCAAAACAACAACCCTTTTCCTGGGCTGAAGCCAGCCCCACTGTACTTGTCTGCATAGAGTACACTGGTTTACTCCACTTGCAGATGAGGATCCCCAGGACTAGGGTAGTGTATCTCTGCTTTAGTTCTAGTCAGATTTGTCCATAGGTGTAAATTCTTTCTAGAAACTGTAGAAAATATGGTCAAAACACACGTATGCATTTGTGAAACTGCAGGTGGATGAGGAAGAGGATTTAAAATGAGGATGTAAGAGGACCAAGCATGTACCTCCTCTCACCCATGCACCACTCATATCCTCACTGTTCTGTGTAAGCCTTGTGCCTTCCTTTCAAGATCTCGGTAACCCAACTTAAGTCCATGCTTCTGGAAATGCAGCTCAGTCATTGCTCCTCAGAACAGAATCTTGATTTCCATGTTCTTTGGTTAATGACTGCAAGTACTTGCATCCTGAGAATTGCCAGTCACCATGTTTGGCAGTGTATGAGAATGGTAAGCACTGAACAAAAATAGTAACTGTACCGTTAAAACATTGCAGATTTGGCTACCTGTAGTGACTCTCTGCTTCTCTCACATTTATGAAACCACTGATAATTAATACATTCTAGGCCCATGCAGAAGGTGGCATTCCTACAACAGGAATTTTGGTGTCCTTGGTGTGTGTAGGGCTTAGAAAACAAAGGTTTCAGGGTGTGCTGTGTCCCACTGGCCCATCCCTGCTTTCATTTACTCTGACAGCTGCTCTGTCAAGAAGGACCATGTTCAATGATTATAAGCCCTTGGTTTGAGCTGTAGCCATTTGCAAGGAAATGGGGAATAGAGTTTGAAGACCAGACCTACCAGGAAATTAAAAAGGAACATAGTAACATGGAAAAAATATTCTAGAAAAGCTTTTCCAAACCAGGATTGTTCTTGCTTGCAGTTTAGCTGTTGAAGGACCCCAGCTGTAAACCCCAGATATAGCCTGGTCAGTCACATCTCACATGTGGATGTTTGAAGATTGAACTGAACTTTAACATGGAGACTTTCTTGAGGAGAGAACCAGCCTGTTGTACTAGCATAAATTCTCCCTGTAATACTGAATAGCTCTCAAAATTAAAGGAGATGTTGGGAAAGGAGTTACATGTTAATTTGAAGGTCTGTTTGACTCATTCCTTCCTTCCTTCCTCCTAATGTTCCATGGCTCAAAACTGCCTTTCAGTGTCCCATCTACCTTGTTTTCCTACTCTCTCTTATTTAGAGTTTCTTATAATTGGCAGGATGGCACCTCCCTCATTCAAAATGAGGCAGTGTCCCGTGGCAACTGACTTAGTTGTTGACTTGGAAAAATAACACTAGGAAAATATAGTGAAATGTTTTTGCGAAAGCCAAGCAATGGAGATGGAGAAGAGCCAGCAGCAGAGCCCTGTGCTGTAGGTTGCCCATGTCTGTAGCAGCTGCTCTGTAGGCAGTGTGGTGGGGGGAGGTAAGTGAGTACTGGTTTCATTCCTCCAGTCTGAAGAAGTGGAAACAGTTCCCCATCACAGAGATACCAGTAGTCATTGTTGAGCTCATCCATTGCTTTCTGGTTTTGTGCCAGGAGCCAAGGCGTGAGACCAACTCAGCAAAGTCTCCTTCCAGGGCTCTTGGAAGGGACTTCACTTAGTTGCAGAGGTTCCCTGGACTGGTTGGCCTGAAGTGAATAAGCCTATGTCACAAACAGCCTTATATGTGCAGCACAGGCAGTATTGGCCTCTGCCAGGGAAACCACCTCCCTGGAGGTAAACTCCCTCCTTCCCTCCTCCCTCACTCCCAGAAGGAGATTGCGAGTGATGCCCTCCAGCCATGAAATGTGCGCATTCTTCACTCAAACTGGGAACAAGGCATTGCCTGTGGTCAGTTGTATCTTTGTATTATCTCTTGCCCATGAATATACCTCAGCCACACCAAACCATGCTGTTGGTGTTTCAGGTTTTTACAACAATACAGCCTTTAAGTGAAGCCTGTTGTGAGAGTTTTGTTTTGCCTTAGAAGTGAGATTTCTTATCCTTTGTAAGCTCACAGATGATTCTTAATGTCATTGCTTTTGATTGTATGATAGCAAGGTAATTTCTCTTCTGGAAGCCAAAACAAGAGGAATTCCACTTTAACATAGTGGTATGTTTTCATTTGATGTATTTCAGAGCTTTAGACTTTGAGGATGACCCTTTAGGACATGGGCAATTTCAACTGCAGTTTATCCCTCAGTTGACAAGCAGCAGTGTGATGAGAGGGACATACTTTTCTGTCTCTAGTATTTTCTTGTATCTCCTAGATTGTCTTTCATGTTAAAATTCTCTCAAAAGTGTAAGCTTTACTCTTAAGTTTCCTTAAATACCATCTGGTTATTTTACACCAACCTATATTCCTCACTAGAAATGGATGAAAAATGAAATGCATGGGGAACTTAGTTTGTTTCTGTCTGACACAGAAGGAGTCTTTATCCTGACCAAAAGCACATTAAGTGCCAGAGCTGAAGGACCCAGGTGTAACACTGAGATTCTCATCAACAGGAGGCTGCTTTCTGATGCATTTACTGAAGAAAGACTGAAGGGTGGGTGGCCACCGGTCCTTTGGTTTTGGGCTTTTTTTCCTTTTTTTGGCTTCTTTTGTCCTATAGCTTGTAAACATTCACACATCTATGTGAAGTGAAGATTTTATTCTATTCTCTTCAAATTGGCATGTTAAGGCAGAGAGTGTGTTGGGCACAGTCCTTGCAACTTTACTAGTTGTTCTAGCTTGAGCAAGAACTTGGACTATTGTGATACCAAACAGTGTCTTTCAGCCAAAAAAGTTCTGCAGTTGATACGCTGTGAATGAAGCCATGATCTGGTGGCACTTTTGACAGAGAGTTTTTAAATTTTCTGCTACAGCAGTGCCACGGTTCTGAATTTCTGAGGAAAATGGGGCTGTACTGCTTTGGACAAAAGTAAATCTGTTGCTAATATAGGACAGGGACTGTAAAAGTGCGGCTGGAGGCCTGTACACAGTACTGCTGTGTTTAGTGAAATGTTTTTGAATGTTTAGGAAAAGGTTACTGTTAAGCCTGAGAAGAGTCAAGGGAGAGAATATTTATCTCCAACTAGTCAGAGTCTAGTTTTTGACTTTTGACTAGCCTTTGATTCCGTAGATCTTTAGTTTTTTGGAAAGTCTTGTTATCCACACAGAGAGAGAATCCTTCTTTTGATCTTCCATTGATCTTTGCCTGTGGGGGGGTATTGTGGCAAGGAGTTGCAGGTAAAAAATTTCAGCTCTGCAAGATTAATGGTTAGCCTGCTGTGAATGATGAATGATGGTTTTCTGTTGGGGGACACGAAAGCTAGAGTCTCTGGTTTGAAAGATTTTTCTTTCAGGTGCTCTGAAGAAAGCCTCTAGCAAAGTGTTCAAGGCAACTCACAAGGGAATTGGTCTTTGGTTGCCTAAGGGAGTGGGGAGGGCTCAGCAGAGGAGAGTTACCCACATGAGGCCAAGGGCTGGCAAAATTGCACTTGCACAGGGAAGGGTGAATATTTTGGAAGTCCAGGACCGGTAGACACAAAGACCTTCAGATGTCAATCATTGACTCAAATCCAACTCCTATTTAAGCATCTCAAGCCAATGACATTGTGCAGTAGCTGTTTGACCTGCATGTGCATTGGCTTTTTTTTTGGAAGCAGTGCCATGCAATGTATTGACATTCACATTGTACAGAAACTGAAGCTGCTAGGTTTCCCACGCAGAGTTGCTAAACCTCACTGAAACCCCTGCCATGTCCAAATGAAAGGTTTTTATGTGGGAATGAGCCACCAACTAAGGTCAGTACCTCTCGAGTTAGAATGGGAGCCTTAGCTTTTGTAATGGAGACAGGACCTCTGTCTGTCTGTACAGCAGCTATACAATGGCACCTCAGTGTCAGCTATCCTCTCTATGAACTACCATGGTACAAACAAGATATTATACCTGCTCTGGGGACAACTAGAAGTCTCCATGTTTGGCAGTATTCTTCAGTGCCAGCTGCCTTTATTAAATGCCAGATGCATGTGTGTGAACATATATAAGAAAATTCTAGCTGTAGAAGGAAAAACAACGTCCTGCATTTACTTCAGGAATATCTGCAGTGGGGATAAATCTGCACTCTGTCCTGCCCAATTCATCTTTTGACAGTTTAGAATGTAGTTTAAAGACTAGCAGGGAAGGAAGATATATTTTAATTTCTCAAAGGGCAATGTAAATGCAAAAAGGCAAAAGGTAGCTTTAAAGAAGGAGGGGAAAAAAGGTGTCAACGTGCTTTTCAGGGAAACAAAACCCCCCAAACACAATCCTGGAGGATGGTCACAAAATAGGTGTGTTGATTTAATAACTGTCAAATTCAGTATCAATCAGAATTTCTCAACTATTATTGTCTCTCTGCATCAGCAGTGTGTCTTTCATAAATACCTACTTCAGTGTAGCTGCTCTTTTGTGTCTCTGGGTGGCTAGAGCACTACAAAGACATCTCTCCAGGGTGGTGGAGGTAAAATGGGTCCAAATCAGTGTAATGGCTGCATTCTTGCTTCCTCTTCCATAAAAGTCAAGCACAGCACATCAAAGGTGTAAAATGGAAACATAGCATGTAACCTTTTGAAACACATTGCCACTGGATTCTATTGTGAGCAGGTATTTTTAGGCATATAAGAATGATGGCCGTGTTTGTTATTCTGAGTAAAAAGGTGTAAGGAACAATGAAGTTCATCTTGCCGTGATCATGTTATTCCAGAACTGTTTCTTATAAAGGTTTCTTTTAAGTATTGCATTTTCCTTTGACCCATTTGGTTTTGGCTACTGCCAGAGACACATGCTAACCTGTGTAGCTCAGAAGTTTGATCTAATAATTTCCAGGTCAGCTCTATGCAGCTGAACAAAAGTCACTTTAGTAACAAGGTAGGTAGGATTTCCTCTGTGTAGGAAACTCAGAAGCAGTGTGATCTATTTGACCTATAAAAGCTTGGTTTCAGATCTCTTAGCCCTCTCAAGAGACAGCTACCAGGTTTGTTCAGTGTTAGACATGTTTTAAGTAGCTTGAAGTCCAATGGTTGACACAGAGCAAATGTTCCTGAAAAGTCTTGATATTGACAAAATATATGAATTGTTGTTACTCTTGGATCTTTCAAAGGTGTTCGGTGGTAGTGTAAATTATCTCCTGGAGGGCGCAGCATAACAGTATTGTCTGTGTTTCTCTGAAATCATGTTTATTTTATTTCTATTAAATACTTCAAGGTTGTCCTGTAGGGAAGCAAGGTGAGTCTGTTCTGTGGTGAATTGTGTGTGAACTTCAAGGGGGAAGTGTGGATACCTACACAGGATGGCTAAAGCTAACGTGCCACTTCCATTTGTGGATGCCTTGCAAGATGATAGTGGTGTTAACAGGATATGTCTTTATCTCGGCAGTGGAGATTCAGTTATCCACATGATGTGGATGTGGTGGGCCATGATGGTTGTAAGCTACGTGTCTGGGAAGTGAAAGGCAGGATATGTTCATTGTACTTGGGAAAGAGTTGGCAGTATACTGTGGTGAAAACAGCAGTAGGCTGTGTGTTCCATGTTGCTGAAAGTAAGAGGATACGAGACTGGGGAGGTTGGGGTTGGGAGATGAGGATGTGTATACAGGAAGGTTTTATGGCTGGGTATGTGCGGTTAGATGGAGTGGATGCCTGCAGGATATGGGAGGGGGAGGGTGGGGGAAGTGGCTTGGGCAGCAGCAGGGCATTGTTCAGTGTTCACAATGAAGCCTTTTCTTTCTCCTTGTCCCCTAGATCTCCTATCCCCCAAGTGATGAAGACAGTGATGACTCTGGAGAGAACCAAGAACTTGCTCAGATTGACAGAGGTAAAGGGATGAAGATAGATGGATCCTGGGATACTACGGCTGAAGTCAGTTTTTCACTTTTCACTTGTACTCTTGCAAGTGCCTCCTTCCCAGTCCCCAGTGTACCACAATCAGATGCATTAAATCAGTCACCTTTGAAGCATTTGGGATCTCCCAGAGAGAGGCTGGAGTTACCTGAAGCTGCAGTTGCATTTTTACCACCAGAAACAGACATTATTAGCCATGTGTTAAAATCCCAGTGCTTCAGACATGGGGCAGAGATTGTCCACAATTGTGCCAGCAGCAGAGCTGGGACTAAAAATTTATCTTCTATTCCATGCTTTTGCACTTGTGTCATCTTTGTTCTGGGTTTTCTCATTCTTGATGTTTTGAGTTTTAACCTTCAGTTTCTTCATTCCTCTGGACTCATTATTTGATTATCTCTTTCCCTTCCTCCTAGACTGTTGGTATTGTGCAGCACTATTCTTGCATCTAGCGAGAGTCTTTGATAGAGAAGATACAGGTGCTCTGGTGTTGTTTTTGGACTTGCTGTGGAGTAGCTTAGAGCTGCAGGTAAAATCTGTAGTAAATGCACCTCTTAAGTTATGCTAAGTTTGCCATGTGCCCAGGATCAAGTGGATTCTTATGCAGAGGCAGCAGAAGTTCAATTCCTGACCCACAGGACACGTCCTGTTAGAATTCAAATTCCTGCTCCATATGCTTAGCATAGAAAGAGCTCAGCAGAAAAGGTCAAGCATGTCTAGCTTGTGGCTGAAGACAGGCTCTCTTGTGACCAGTCTTGTAATAGTAGGATTTTATTTCCAGAAACTAGATCTCATTTATTTGAGCCATAAAGGTGACGCTTAGAATAGCATAACTTACTTGGCTCTTTTGGCCCGAGAACTGGTCACTAGAAGTTAATGTTTTTGGCTAGAGGCAAGTGCTTAGCAACATATTTGTAAGCTCATGACTTCTCCACCTTGAGGAGGTGAGGTGTGTGACAGATCTATGTTCTTTCTCTGGAACTAGACTTCCAGGTGATGGTTTGAAAGGGGACAACATCTATCAGTCTGGTCTGAACAAAGGCCTGGAAAATTCCAAAGGGAAGAATTCAGCTGGGAAATGTTTCATCTGGGGAAGAGAAGGTGGGCAAACAGCTCAGAGGTTTGTTTGGGAGAAGATGAAAGCAACAGGTCAGGAGAACACAGGCCCATTTTATTAGGCTGTGTGACACATATCTCTTCTGCCACTTCTCAGTCTCCTCCTCCCTCTAGAGAGAAGACGGAATTGTACCCTGACTCCTGTGGCCACAAACCAGCTCCAGAACCAAGAGAACCAATGCTGCAAAGTTCGGGCCCTCTTCCATGCCAGCCTTGACCGCCACAGTTCGGAAGAGGAGCTGGAGCACATCAACCGAGAGTTTGCCACAGAGAAGCGGAAGTGGTCCCAAGTCAGCCGGCTCACCTGCTGCAGCAACGGCAATACCTCCTCCTCCAGTGACGAAGAAGTGAAGAGCTTGTGTGCGATGTCTTTCCGGCCCGTGGCAGAGCAGGGCGATGGCCTCCATGCCAGCCCAAGCCCTGTGCTATTCAGTGCCTCCCCTCCCAAGAGACTCCAGCCCCTGGTACGGAGCCCGGCCTCTGGACGTTTAATCTTCACAAGTGTTGGGGCGGGCCTGGAGCAAGTCATGCCTTGTAAGAGACATCGACAAGGATATGGGGATAAGGTCAGCAGGCCCAGCCTTGACCTGGAAAAAATGCAGCAGGTAAGGCAGAACTTCAAGTGAGGAAAACAGCATTGCTTGAGAAAAAGGCATGGTAAGCAAAGACAGAAAAGGGTTATTGAGGAAGGTTCAGTAAATTCATAGGGTTGCTTCTTGTGGTCATGTCTTCAGGGGCATACTTTCAGGGTACTTCTGCTCTCTGTCTAGGATAAGTTGGGGTAAGTGTAGATACCCCCTCCTGAGAGGTAAAGGTACTGCTTCTTGGGTGGCTCCTGTTACAGTTGGGCTGTTCTCTTGCTACCCCATGAGGAAGGCAGCACTTGTGCTGTCCAGTTCATTGCATGGCACAGGAACATAATCACTGGCATTTGCTTTCTTCAAGTTACCATTTCCATAATTGACCTATATCACTTATTGCAAAATAAATTAATTGTTTAGGATATTTAAAAAGAGCCTTTGGTGAAAGTGTTTGTTGACTTGATGGCGATAGGAATTTCCACACTTGTTGACCTCCTTGGGCCTAGATCTCTTTATGCCTCCAAGGAGTTTTGTAGGGATGTAAAAGAGTGCTTTTTACCTTCTTAACACTTCATAAACTGCTTACAGTTTGGTCTAGATGCAGTTACTCTTGATTATGCAGGACTTTAGTTTGGCCTGGGACTGAGGTGTGGAAACACTATAAGTTCGATTCGTCTTTGCAGGGCCTGGGAAATGGGGCAGGCTGCCTTGTGCAGTTCCCATCTGGTGCTTCCCTTTCAAAAGGCCTTGCTGTAGAGTTTCACATCTCTTCATTATTTGTTTTACTATTTGCACTGGTATAGTGTCAGTTTAAAAGGATATCTGCAGACAACTGCTGGCCCTGGTACATTGCCGTAAGTTAAAAACAATTACTTTCACTTCTTAATTTCCTCTCATTAGGAAGGAATTTCACTGCCTCTGGTTGACTGGATGTACTAATTTTAACATTGCTTGCAACACTTCCTTTAAACCTATAAGATGGACGCGCTAAAAGAAATGAAAATAAAAGAAAAGAAATGTATTTTTTCTTAAGATCTCTAAAAGTGAGATTTCTATTTCTCTGTTACATTGTTGGTTTTTCTCAGTCCTGCTGGCAGCATGCATCCCATGAATACACAATGCAGAGACTTGTGTTTTCAGTACAGTTTTCCTCACCCCCTTTTCAACCATCTAGCCAAGTTTCTGCTCACAGAACATTCAAAAGCCCAGTCTTGCATTTCACATCACCAAAATTTTCTACTGATACAGACAGACTTTAATTAGTCTCACATTCTTATGAGAGAAGAAGAAAGCTGTTAAGCCTGTGCCCAGCCTTCTATTTTTTCAGAGTGCACATGAGTAAATGTGGAAATATTTCTTTTGGCCCAGGTGATTTCTCTGATTTGGATCCCAGGCACAGCATCTGCCTGCTCTCCTTTAAGCTCCTTTCAGCACTATGTTAAGGAGTGTATTGATGAAGGTTAGGGGCTAATTTGAACAAGCTTTCCAAACTGTTGTTTTTTCTCTGGGGAAACCTTGTGAGAATAATTGGCTTCCTTGTCCACTTGCTCTCCACTTTGGATTAATTGTGGTAAAGATTTTTGCAAAAGAAATTGAAATCTGGAGTGAAGATGGCAGTGTGTTATTGAAAAAACGTTTTTACTGTGGATGTCATTAATATTCCATGGTTGTGGTATCTGTGTTATAAAGAAAGGATAGTCAGCTGGTGGATTTAATTTGAAAGAAAGTGTACTGAGGGCACAACTTGACATGACACACACATGCAAAGTGAGATGCAGCCTGAATTTCTATTAATTGTCATTAACTTTTATTAATTTTTATTAACTTTTATTAATGTTTATAAAGTATCAATTATTATTATTTTATTTAATTTATTTAATAATTTATTTATAAATTATTTAATTTATTATTTTTATTATTTTTGTAATTTTAATTGGTTAACTTTCAGCCAGTAGCATCTTGAAGCTTTATGAGTCTTTGCTTGCTAACTGTACTTATTTCTCCTATGAAAATAATTCAGGAACTCCATTCCCCACTTACAAAATAGGACAACGGTGTTTGTTTTTTGATCTGTTTCCATTTTTGTTAGAAAAATTGCTGTTATTAACTGTGTGTGTGCATCTGGTAGGGTGTGGCGTCATGTGTTTCTTAGTCAGGTAAACCATGCATATGAGGAATATTAATATTTAACAGGCTACTCTAAGGCTTCATCTGGGCTCCGAACATCAAGCTGTTCTTGCTTTGTGATTCTTACCCCTGCTATCATGTGCTTGCCCATGGGAATGAAGCTGAAAAGTTTATCAGCTAGACATTTTTTTTTGAGCAGCAGATGTGGCTTTCATTCTTATCCCTGAGCCTTACTTCCCATTCCTGAAGCTCTGTGCAGCTGACAGATGACAAAGAATACCAGGCGAGATGAATTTGGGACTGAAGCAAATGTGTCATGAGATAAGAAGACACTTTGGGGGTGAGATGTGGTATGGGTAACTTAAGGGTGGATGAAGAGATGCCAAGTGCTTCGCATCAAATTCTGTTTATGTTGGATGGTGATGGAATATTGGTCCACAGAGTTGTGGTGTAGGGTAGCTCTGTGTTGGGATGTTTAAGAAGATTTTGCTTCTTCCCATGGGTCAGTGGCAAGTGGTGTCCAAATGTCTCCCTGTATTCCAGTGATTTGGTGTCTTTTGGTAAAAAAGAGGACCAAATTTGGGAGACAAGTGGGTCAGGGACAATCAGAGTGCTTTTAAGAAGTTAAGGAATAGCTGTCCTTTTTTGGCCCGTGAATAAATGGAAATTACCATCATCCATGCCTTTCAGTTCAGCCTCCAGCAGCAGGGAAGGCCGTACCAGGAGCAGGTTTAAAAAGCCCTGTTTTGGTTAGATGCCAGGCTATGCCTTTCTACCTTCACAGGGTACAGTAATTCAGCCCTTTTGTGTTCCAGAGTTTGTTCTGTTGGTGGATGTATTTCCCACCTTGGCTGGTCAGCTGGCCACCCAGTGTCTCCCTGTTGGAGCCAAGTGAGGATATTTCAATATTGTATAATATATATATATATATATATATATAATATTGTAATGCAATATAATAATATTATAATGCGATATGAGGATATTTCAATGCATGCTTTTCTTCACTTCTCCAATGGACTAGACAATTAGCTCAGAAGGCTTCTAGTCTTTCCCTTAATTGGGCAGAAATGCCCTGACTTGTGCAGACACTCCACATTGCTGCAGTGACTACCCTCTCTCAGCACCCCTTGATCATGGTCCCTGGACAGACACATTGTTGCAGGCAGGCCCTGCTGCCAACCATTTGCTATTCAATGAAGCCTGATGCCACCCTGCATGGCTGCTGCCACTTTAGCATGTTTGGCAATGCTGAGAGCAAAAGGTCAAGGAGAGCAGGGACATCCTTTGGTTCAAGGTGAAGGCACCAGGTTCAGACTTCAGGTGTAAAGAAGTCCAGGGTGTCACAAAGACTTCTTGGAGCTGCTGAGCTTGCTCCCAGGAGACTAATTGATCTTGGCATGTTGTGTAAACAGAGAGGAAGTAAAGAATCCTCCTGTGCTGTTCAGTGGGACTGCCAGGAGCACCTTTGAAATCTACTTACAGAAGCTTGTGAAGTCAGAGTGCAGCATTTGCAGAGAGAGAGAGAGACCTCTTGGGGGGAGAGCAGCTTTGGGGTGGTACAACAAGCAGTCCAAATACTTTGTGTGGGTAGGTGGCTAATATGGAAAGCATAATTTTGAAGTACAAGGCTGAGAGTATGGATACATGGGTATATTTCCAGGTATGCTGCTAATATATCTAATCACTATTAGATAGGTTTCATGACTAGATTAGAGCTTTCTGCCATGGTTTGCCTGCTTGTATGAATAACAGAATCAGAAATTCATAGAATACCTTGATTTGGAAAGGACCCTCAAGTCCAACTCCTGGCCCTGCACAGGACAGCTCCAAGAATCACATCCTGTGCTTGAGAGCATTGTCCAAATGCTTTTTGAACTTTGGCAGAGTTGGTGCTATGACATCTAATCTGGGGAGCCTCTTACAGTGGCCAGCTGTAAGGTTCTTCTGGGTGAAGGACCTTTTCTTATATCCAACCCAAACCTCCCCTCACGCAGCTTCAGGCCATTTCCTTGGGTCCTGTCACTGGTCACCACAGAGAAGAGAGCAGAGCCTACCCCTCTGCTTCTCCTCATAAGGAAGTTCTAGACTGCAATGAGGTTTCCTTTCAGTCTTCTTCAAGCTGAACAAGCCAAGTGATCTCAGCTGCTCTTTATTTGGCTTCCTCTACAGAGTGTCAATACCATTTTCTTTTGGAGGCTTAGTGCATTCTTTGAAATTCATTGAGATGCTAGGATGAAAAAGGCTATCAGAGAAAAATACATCCTGTGCTACCATTAGCATTGTTCATTGCAGGCTCTGCACCCCCTTTGTTGGATGACTAGTTTCAGTGCAAGACAGATGAGTGGATCTTCATCTTGACTTGACACTGGAATGGCCTGGATATAGATGAGAGTCTTGATTTGCTTAGCTGTATAATGTCAAGACCATCTTCCTTCTGCTGTATGTTTCAGTACTGGCATTTTTGTTGGATTGAGCATTGGTAGGGTGATCAGCACCAAAAACTTCCTTTGAGTCAATACTGGTTGCACAGAGGCTGCAGAACAGCACTCGCCACACAGGACCAAGGACCCAGGGTGTGACCCTGGTGCACTGGGGTCTGGGATTTCGGCTGCTAATGGCTTCAGGGTGAGATTTCCATATCCTTAGCACAACTGGATTTTGCCCTTGCCTGTCTCTCCAGGGCTTTACAAATAGCTTCCACATGTGAGGTAGTGAGTCCTTTTCACCTCTTGGCCTCCCATTTGAATCCGGGCCTCTTCAGTTCCTGAGTTGTTACCATCTATTTGCCCATCTGAGCTTTTCTCTGTGGTGAGATGGTGCTAGAAGATCTACTGCTGGTGCTGGTGGTATTTTCAGCACAGTCTCTGTCCTGGGCTTCACTCTCCAGAATGACTGAGTGGACTTCAGGGGCCTGTGCTGAGCATAATGGCTTACACCAATTCTTAAGGGGGCAAGTACCAGAACTTGTCTGTCAGGTGTGGGAAGTTGGGACATAGCAGTTCTTTGTCGATGGGCTTATTGAAGTGGCATAGTAAAGAAAGTCTTGCAGAAACTGATTGCATCAGTACAGAATGAGAAATTCTGCTTTTGGTAACTTCCTGCAATTTTGCTTTAATTTTTTTACCCCCAGAAATACCCTGCAGCAGCTGTTTTTCCAGCACAGAAGTGCCTATCTTAACCCTGACAGTGTTTGGCACTGAAGTGGCCAGCAAAGAAATGCTATGTATGGCTGCTGCAAGGCAGTCCTAGCATGAGGAAATTTGGGGCTGAACGTGATTTTGATGACATTGTCTGGTCTGCTTGCCTGCGAGGATGTAGTTCCATGGTGGGTGGCTCTGGGACTCTAGACATGTACCATGTGAGTGGGAGATGGAGGCATGCTACAGGTGTCTTTTTCTTTGCGTCTTTGGAGGAGCTGAGAAGATGTTCTACTATGGCTTGATCTCTGTTGTAAAGACTGGTTCAGTGTCAGCCAGCTGATGTCCAGTTTGCTGACATCAGACATTGATACTCTGACAGGGGTGGGGAGAAAATGTGCTGTCTGGGAGGTGCAGAGAGACTCAGTAGCAGGGGAAAGCATGAAGAACTCCACCTAGACCCAAGGAGGTGATTATGACTCTGCCAGGCAGCAGATAACCTCTGTCTTTGTGTCTCGTAAGTGTTCCCTGGATGGTTATCTAATTCATGCAAAAACAGAAGGAAGTGCCTGTATGCAGCTGCAGGTGGATGGATTGGAACTTAAGAGAGCAGTTACCCATGGAAAACTTGGCCAGCTGCTTCTTAGAAAGTATAGGGATATCCTCCTGAAAGAGGATATTCATAGTCAACAAGTAAGTTGACTATGTTTTCTTGTCACTGATGGTAAGGTTCAACTTGTAAATGCCAGAGGCAAGGCAGGCAGGATAACCTAGTCCTATTCCTAAACTCAGCATCAGCCAGTGTACCAGAGATTAAAGCATTCTCAGAGTGTTTGAGGTTGCAAAGGCCCTCTGGAAGTTATATGGCCTGTATGCCAACAGCTTCTCCAAGAGGATCTATGCTTTCTGTGCATTGTTGAAATACAAAATTAATTATAGTGCAAGTCCACTCCAGTTATGCCTTGCCCCATGGCATCTGTTGATACTGTGTTTACCTTTCAGGTGTGCTGCTAGCAGACTTTCATTCTTAGCACGCACCTCTCTTTGCACCTCTTCCACTGTTGCGTGAGCCCTGGCACAGAATGTGTTGTCCATTCCTCGAGCCAAATGCTTCTGTTTTCTCCCTTGATGATTTCTTTCCTTGTTTTGTCTCAGTGCATTTTTTGTTCTGGTTTTGCAACATGTGCAAAGGGGCAACAGTTCAAGAGGGAGATGGATAAATGAGCTTCTCTCTGGAAATACTTATCCGTCTCTTTTTCCTAGGGTATGTGGCTGTGCCGCCTTTTCCTGGAAACTTGCACACTGGTGAATATATCCATCTGGACTACCAAGGGAGGGTGAGCCAGTAGCTAGAATATATGCTGGGACATCTGAAATGTGGTTCCTTGAATCTGCTGCTGTGAATCATGAAAGAGAGTAGGAATTAGATTGGTCAGGGTCATCTGGAGAATACACAGAGCTTGATTGAGGAAAAGGAAGATGAGGGAAGGAAATTTCATGTGGCTGAAGTTTGAGAGGCAGTAGAGATATATGGAATAGGAAGGTTAAGAATGGTGAAGATAAAGCTGTAAAGAGTATTTTTGCTGTATTAAGATTCCCGAAGGGACAATAATAGCACCTGGCACCAGTGGCAGAAAATTATGAGCCTGAGGTTAAAGCCAAGGGCTTATCATTTAGATTGGCAGGCTTGCTGGCTATCTTCCCTGCTGTCTTTTTTTTTTTTTTTCCCTCAAAGCTCTAAAGCCTGGTAAGAAGGTATTAGACTAGAGCTGAGTCTTTGGCTGCAGTCCAAAGAGAGGAGCTCAAATGGGCATATGGGCACCACTGGCATGTGGCCTTAGGATGTGATTTAGGGAGAATGACTGAGTGATGCTGGTGATGGTGTGTAAGACTTGAACTCTTGGTCTGACTCCGATGGTTGGGTAGGCCTGGGAAGAGCAAACTGGGAAAGAGGTAAAACACTTCCACCTGAAAATGTCAGTCAGAAGCTCTGCAGGTGAATGGACATGGTTGGGGTTTTGACCTTTAGCATTTTGTTCACAAAGCACCACACAGAATGATTCCTACTGAACTAACAGAAGGAAAAGCCCTGTCTCCCATATCTACTGGCAGTGTTTTATGGTGGGCTGCCAGCTGGCCACAGAAAACATCATGCAGCAAAACCAAGGGCTCCTAACTGCAGCAACAACAACACAACTGATTAAAATGTGATTGGATGTGGGGTGAGCAGCAGTCACAGAGTGGGTGCTGGATTGGATCTCCAAGGGTGGCCATCCTGCAACATATCACTTTTCTATCTCTTGTGTGTTGACTTCTGCAGGTCCTTTTCAAGTAAGGTTTTCTGAAGGATGTTTTCTTTCTTGTTTTGACACAGTGTAGGAGGATAATGTTGGCATGCTGTTTACCAGTCCCCGAGTTCAGCCCAAGTAATCTCAAGAGCCTGACAGACTAAGAAAGTTTTGCTGCAACCCGTGCACATTTTTCAAAAACACCAGCTTGGAGATGCTGCTTGGAAGTGAAGATCAGGGCTTTCTTTACAGTGCTCTCCTTTTCTACAGTAGGGCTGGGTTGTCCTCACCTTCCCCAGCCTTGAGGTGTCTAGAGGGGCTGCCTGGGTTGGGTCCCTGTGAGGCTGTTGAGTTGACCAGATACCTTTCTCTGCCCACTCCACCCTCAGCATGTGGCTCATTGTGATACAAATATCTCATCCTTGCCTGGGGAGAAAAGAGAGTCTTCAGGCAGCTCCACCATATGCTGTCACTGCCCAAGTTGTATTTGGTCTGTGGATAAATGGCTCTCTCTTCAGGCATAATAAGTTGCATCTTTTACTTGTGGTAGCAACCTCTGAAAAGGAGAGAGCTTTGCAGTTTAGTTCTTCAGCAGGCCAGTGAAGTGGCTTGAGAAAACTGGAGCAGATGAATGGCTATTTAGAACCTATCTGGTTATTCCTCATATAGTCCAGAGGGCATGTGACAGCGTCAGTTTTCTCCTTGCTTTTCTGACTGTGTTGTATAGGTTAAGAAACTGAAATAAGCAGTAGAGATAGATGAGGGTTTTTTTCCTTCTCTTTGCTCCTACTTTACTACCACTAAGCATTGATTTCCCTTAGAATTCAGCAACTGCAAGATAACAGGGGCTGCTATTGCTTAGAATTCAGATGGTTATAGACTTGTTCAAAGCGCTATACAGAAGAGATGCTAGCAAGGAATGGAAAACAAGAGCTTGGTTTTTCTTCGCTTTTCCCTGGCATTGTTTAGCTCTGTATCTGTGAAACAGAACACCTTTCTTGGCTAGCATCTCTTGGCACTGGTGTCTGAGAGGTGACATGGGTGTGCTTTGTATGCTGCAGTCTCCCATGGGATACTGCCCATGAGTGAGAAGGAGGGAGGGAGGTGATAGTGTGAGTTTGGTAACAGCAGGAGCAGGGCAGTCAGGTGATAGTGCTGATTAACTATTAATGCTGGGTGTTTGTGCTCCAGTTTGTCACTACACATGGAGAGCAAGCAGCGTGTCCAGGGCATGTCTGAGTCTTGAAAACACAGCAGCCATTAACTGCTCAATAGGCAGAAGCTGGCTGAGCTTTTAAGGCCAAGCCTGTGACTAGAGTAAACACTAGGAAATGCTTCATTTGAGACAAGCTTTGGAGTGGTAGAATAGGCAGTCTGGCTGCCAACAACACTGCTATCCTTGGCATGGGCTTGGGTTTAGCTCTGATTTTCTGCCTTAGCTCTGAGTAACCTCTCCATTGTTGGCTCACAAGAGAACTGCATTGCTGGGCTCTGCTTGCACTTTCTTTCAGCCTGTTGATGTCAATGGCAGTTTTGGGCATTGGTCCACAGCTCATCTCTGAGGAGGCACTCAATAGAGGCATCTACTTCTCATGTAGATGGAGACTGAGTTAAACCAAAGCAGATTACCTTGTAAAACTCCCTGCCCATTTCCAGAGCTGTGAGCACAGATATGTTTCTTGTTAAGCTACAATTTGTTTTGAAGAAATGATGACCGATAAGGGAGAGACAAACCCTCCCTCTTTAAGCCAAAAAACTGCTTGAAAACCCTTTTTCTAAATTAAAGATTTCAAAAACATAGGTGTCCTGGGGGCCACAGGTAAATTGAAAATAAAATACAAATGAAGAAACTTAAGAGAAACCCTTTGAAACTTGCTGATTTTCCTCATTGCAAACAATCTTTTCTGGTTTCCTGACGGACTTCAACTGCTTACGCAAAGCAGTTTTCATAGAAATGAATTTGCAAACCTGAGCTTTGTCTGGAGAGTTAGGAACTTAACGTAAGTGAAGTCTGCGGTCATGTCTATATTAGGAAAAGCTGTATTTTTAATTAAAAAACATGCTTGTGCTTTAAAATCCTGGCTTATGCTTGTAAGCTGTAATTTCACCTTCACATGTTTGAATATGGAGAAAAAAAAGGTTGATCTGCTGTACAAAGGATAAAACTCTAAAATGCTTTGCAAGTTACTTTGCAGTCTTACTATAAGCATGCTCTTTTTGACAGCATAAATATAATAAAATATAAAATAAACATAAACAAAATAAAAATATTATCTACCTGTCGAGGCTTTAGAAACTCCCTATCTTGCCTGTGACTTCAGAGGCTCATCTAACAATCCTGTAGGCTCTGACATGGTTGTATGTGGGTATATTATGATTAAGAAACAAGGAACAGCATTTGCAAACTCATTTTCCAAATTTCAAATCTAGTGGATCTGTGTAATTCCTAGTATAGGTAGAAATATCTTTAAAATAAAGCTAGTGAGTTGTCTGATTTTTCTCACTTCTGTAAACCTATTCCTTGTTACATTTCAGGTGATTTGGTTTGCAGCTGGGAGAACCACCATAGGTCAGGAAATGCCCTGAGTTTGTTCTGTAAAGTTTGTTACTGCTACTGTTTTCTGTATGTGCTGGAAAGACAGGCAAACCTCATTCAAGAATTTAGTGTACCTGACTGGATGATAATACTGTATACTGATAATGCTTTAAAATGAATCTTAATATAAGTTGTAGTGCTTTGTTCAGAGCTCTGGTGGAAATAGCATAGCAAGTTCATGGCATGTTTAATTTCATTGTAGTACTGAGTTTGGAGTGCTATCCAATACCTCTTAATTTTCAACTTAAGATAATTTCTTGTAGTCCTCTGAAAAACATAACCAACGCCATTAGTTTCTAATTATTGTTAGTGGAATGAGTGCAATTATGAGCACTGCAAGTGGTACTCCTGGAAAATATTTTCTGAGCAGAAAGATTTATAGTACAACTATTTAAGAATTCTTGTCTCTTTTCTTTCACAGTACACCAGTGTTCTATTCAAGCCTGACTGCTACAAGAAGTGTGAAAGGCATTTTTGCTGCGTTAGTTTGTCCTGTTTGCATTTTGCAGACTTTTACTGTGGACAGTTGTGCTAAACAGCCTATGGACCCTCTCTTGAGCTGAGTGAAATGGTAAACCACAAGAAGCTGAAAAAAAGCCAGACTGATGTCTCACGATGCGGCTGCTGGTAGGGTTAGAGGTAGACAGCAGCTGTAACTACTGCTGAGATTGTATGACCTGCCTATGTTACTCAGTCCGTATATATGGAGCTGAGGCACTGGTTCATTTGCTTTCCAGAGACAAGCATCCAAATAATTCAAACATCCTCAAAACTATTCATATGAATGGCTGTAAATGCTTGGTTTTGTTATCAGCCTTTCTCTGCACAGAGGATTATAATGAACTTGGCATTGAGACATTCTGATCTCTTTTTAATGACTTAATCTGAACTTTTGCCCTTCTGCAGTGTGTTGAGTGAAGAAGCCCTCTTGGTTCTAGGGCATGACCGTTTCATAAGTGTGAGACTGGCCAAAATCCTGAGCTGAAAGAAGGAAACACTGACACGATTTGTGCATTAAAACTGATGCATGTGTTATGAACACTGGCATGTGTTATACAGGCTCTGATATGGATCTTGCAAGCTACTGTATTGATAGTTTATTTCCAGCTATTTGGAAAGTGGATCATGATGCAGATAATGGAGTGGCATGCTTGGGGGCAGAAATTCTCCAACAAATACTTCATGCACAGCTCTGAGGGTTGCTGTGCTCTGCTAACACCTGTTAGGAAGACAGTTACCTACTTCTGGCTCCAATGGTGCCTCACTGCCATCACATAGGGGAGTTTCAAAAATTTGGCAGGAGTAATCCTGTGCTGGTACCCATGGACAAGTAGAGATGCTGAAGCTCACTGAGCTCATTGGAGTGTCCAGGGAGAAACACTGATTGCTGAACTGGTTTTATTGTTTCCTGCACTGGTTCCCTGGACCAGCTTTACACCATCTCAAGCCATGTGGACCTGTGAGGATGTGAATGAAGGGATGAAAAATGGTATCAGAATCTGCAAGTGCTGATCAGCAGTGCTGAAGGGAACCGTATGCCTACTTAAGAGGAAGGACAGTGCACCAGGCAGGAGATACTGGCTCTTCTGAAGTATTTGCAAGCTGTTCACATGGGTACAGGCCTAGGCCAGCTCTTTCAAAGTTGGTAGGTCGAGCCCCATCACAAGTTCTGAGTTTCAACACTCAAGCACCACATAAGCAAGACCCTGTGTGCTGTGCACTGTTGTGCTGCAAGGCACATGTGGGCAGGCCCTGCTCCATGTGGGCATGGGAGAGCAATCTCCATGTGCAGTCACTAGTTATGTTCTGCATAAATGGATTAGCTCTCTGAAGTAAGAGGCCTTTATCCTGTTAGCTGGCTAGCTGCTTCAGCATGTTCTCTTGTCACTAATGTCTAAGCGAGGTTCACTGGGGAAGAGGAGCAGGGTGAGAAATAGGTGATTGGATGGGGAATGTGGGAACAGCTGGCTCACATCATCATTTTTCTCTGTGGTGATTAGTGTTGTACTAATCACATTTCTTGGATGTCTATTTGTAGGCAAAAATGGTATCTCAGGTTTGTTAATCATCATCTGGTCTCCAATTTCTAATGTAGTATTTTTTCATTTTCATGTGCTTATGCAAACACATGAGATTTCCCAAACAGGCATAGTTATGTGAAAGGAGAATATGCTCAAATATTTTGCAGGGCAGTGCAGACAGGATACATGTATGTGTGTTGGGAGAAGGAGAGGGACTCTGTTGCCATGTGTTCAGAGCCTGAGCAAGCCACATGGCTGAGGTTTTGCTTCTTTCAGACAGGCTTGTTTAGGCTTTCCAAAGCAGTTTATGTAGTCAATCTGCATTTGGGTTTTTCCAAGTTTCCCCACTGTCCATGAATCCAAGGTCTCATCTGAAGATGTGACCTTATGTGCTTGCTGCTTAAAGTTCCACTTGTGAATGCGGAACTAGCGGCACCAGATGAACTTAAGGCAAGGTTCCCACATGTAATGTTCTTTGCACTCAGCTGGAGATTGTGGGAGACAATTCATAGCCACCTTTTGAGGTTCCTGTTGTGAAGATCCAGGCCACTGACAAATCTTTTCTTCATTTAGTGCAATGAGTAGATCTCTTGTTGCCCTATTTTTGAGAAGCTCCACTAAGACCAATCCTCTCGCTAAAAATTTGATGAAAAGGTACATATTGCAGGTTCTCCTCAGAGAAACCCACTGATCTCCACTTGATATTTTCTGTAGTGGATTAGGTAGATCTTGTGTGGGTTTTATACCTTCTAAAAAGTTCCTTGTGCTAACTTTAGGGTAGGGTTTTGGACTGACAAACAATAATTTGAGTCCAAGAATTTTTACTTTTAAACATAAATACTTCATATGAACATCTAAACTGTTCTAGTTGTATCAAAACCATGAAGAAATTGGCTTTAAAATCTAGACTTGAAACCGTTTTGAACTGGTTGTTTTGGCCTGCTTTTTCCTTTTGCCATCCACACACACATCTATCCTTTCATATAGCAAACCTGTGTGAGTATGCAGTCTCCTCTGGGAATCTGGTGCTCCATGTGCTTGGCTGTTCACTTTGTGGCTGGTGTGCACGAGGCCCTGTGGCATGCATAGAGCATTTAGAATGTCTTGTAGTTTTTTCACTTACTCAAGGACAGTGTAAAAGCAGACGCTGTTATCCCTCTGTCCTCTGGGTTTGGAGCAGCCATCTGTGGATTCTCTTCCTCTTCATGTCCCTGTATTGTCACAGATGACAAGAGTTGATACCTTTCAGTGATTTTAGTATTTTTCTTCTTTCCCAGGATATACAGCTGTGTGATTTTCAGAGCTCTTTCTGTATCTCCCTGCTTAAAAGGCAACTGTGTTTACTCTACTGCCTGACTTGTGCTGATGTCTGAACCCCTTCTTGGGGCACTTGGGGACAGCATTTAAAGCATTTAAACAACAAAGGGTGGAAGAATCTGGGGCTGCTTGTTTCAAGCCCCTAGCACTGCCATCTCCCATGTGCAGAGGTGGTGAGGGAATGCCATAAAGCTTCAGGAGGCAATATGCCTTCTGCCCTAGCTCTGCCTGAAGCAGAAGTCTGTGGGGAGGGACAGCTTTGGAGTCATGTCCAAGCTAAGGCCTCAGTTAGAAGCAAGATAAACTATAGAGACATCAGATGATATGTTAGACTAGACTGGACATTCCCTGTGGACAGCTTTGGAGCCAAGGCCAGGAAGGAAGGGAGGAAACAGTCACGTTGGTGGCCCTGAATTAAAAGCTTTGTAAACTTTTACTCAGGAGCTGCTACTATGCCTGCCCACTGTGAAACTAGACCCCCCCCAGTCCCTTTGCACCCCTCCTCCTTTCACAGACTCTAGTGAGCAGGAGGGGCAAGCCCACTATTGAACTTTGGTAGCTTTGGCATGTGCAGATGAGTGATAGGGAATTAATTAATCCTGCTCTTTCTTTACATTTTTGTTGCTCCACAGGTGCTGGAGTTTTTGGTCAGGTCTATTTCCTGCACAAATGGAGTTTTGCATTTTTCCCAGGCCTCAGAGAAAACTCGGTGAGGGATTTGGGGTTGGCATGGAGTGAATAGATGAACCATCTGATGTACCCTGCAGAGCAGCAGACTCCGACTCTGCCAGACCAGCAGGGAAAGTGGCTACTGAGCCAGAGTTGCTGCATAGAGAGAGTGTTCCTTTCCTCCATCCCAAAATTCCAGTCAAAGGGCTAGTGGTAAAAGTGCCTGGTCAAATATGGCCCGTTTTATCTGTTCCTGAAAGGACGGGGCTTCTGTACAGGTCCAGAGTTTATCTGGAAACTGTATGCCACAAAGGAGACCAAGGAGAAGTAGAAAACCAGAGTCACCTACAGACAGGCCAACAGTTTGCTTAGACTACAACTGTGTGAGTAGGTAGCTGTGTTTATGTTAGCTGTAGCTCTACTGTGATATGCAGGGAAAACTTAAAAAAGCATCCTGTAATTTGAATAATTTAATCTGTTCTCTGGGCCTTGGGAATAGTGGGAATTCAGATGTTCTGCCAGGTGGCAGACCTTGTTGGCCAAAATTCAGCTCACTCTTTTCCATAGCAGGCATTGACTAGGCCCAGGAGACCGGTGCCACTCTGCAGCAATCACTTGCACATCGCTTTTCTGGACTGCGGTGTAACTGGGCTGTGCTTATTTACAGAGTTACTGGTGAGACTGACTTGCTGTTCTGCCAGTTTGTATTTGCTGTGGGCTTTCATCCATTTCTCTTCAGCAATGATAGCTGAGCCCTTCCCAGTAGTGCACAAAATGAGGTGATTAATGAAACCATATTGGAAAGCATTTTGGTGACCACAGGAATTATTTTGTTTTGGTTTTCATGGTCCATTGTTTGCTGAGTAGAAGTCCTTGCAGTACATCTTCTTTTGTAAGGCTTTGCCTTTTTTTGTAAGGCTTTGCTTTTTTTAAATTTGAATTTGTTCTCAATGATCACTTAATCATCAGCATTTCTTGTGCTGCCTTGTCCAGATGTACTAAGCTGTCAGTATTTGCACTATATGGAGGCTGTGGATTTTTGGCCCATGCTGGCAGAGGTGCTGCCTGGATAACTGGGACTCCCATCTTGGTAGAGATAGGAGCCCTTTATGACAATGTCAAGAGAACAAATGTGTTGATGTTTTGAAGGAACTTCAGATGGACTGAGGATAAATGTGGCAAAAAAAGCATGAATGACTAATTCAACTCAATATTAATTAGAAATAACTTTCAAAAGAGTTAAGAGGCTTTTCAGGATGTTCCACAGTATCACCACAGCTTGTTTGAATGCTGAGGTTTGTTTTCGTAGGAGGGGACTGTTGGCCAAGCCATTTGAGTTGGCCTGTGTTTTAAAATGCTGTGAGGCTGTTTTAACTTTTGATGGAGAAGTCTAGAGAGTGTGACTGATAATAATTGTAATTTAAAGCTATGGCTGAACTATAGCCTTCCTGTTGCTGTGCTGCTTCAGGGCTTGGGCAGGGAGCTTGTGTCTGTGCAAGGTACATGGATGCACTGGATAGTGGCTTTGCACCCCTGGGCCTAGACAGTGAGTGATCCCCTGGCACAGGGTGATGCAAATGCAGAGTGTACCCTCAGGTGCCTGCTAGGAAAGCTTGGCCCCCTGATTTGTCTGCCAATTTAAGTCACATGTGCCTGGGAGCCTGAGCCTGGATGGGGGTTAGTCTCAGCTGGAGTTGCTTTAGCTTAAAAGCAGTAAAGAGGAGCCTGTGACTTAGAGTTTTTTTCTGTAGACTTTTTGTACTTCAGGGCTAAGATGTGATGCCTATGTCCTAGCAGCACTTCTCATTGCCAGGGAATTAGAAAACCCAGTCCAAAATCAACCTACAAACTAGCTTTATGGCTTTTTGGGGTTTTTTTGTAGTTTTTTTTTTTGTTTGTTTGTTTGTTTTTTTTTCCCTTGTTATTATCCTAAACTCATTGGGATGGCAGACCTGGCTTTGGTCCTTGTAGAAAACTCATCATTGTATTGGTGAAAGGGCAGCAACTGTGGCTTTGCTCTCTCGTGCTCTGCCATGTGGGCATGTGTTCTCCTGAGTGGAGGATTTCTCTAAAGCAGAGGGCACTGAGCTGTGAGGTTTAAGCCTGAAAGTGCACGGAGCTGTTGGGTTGGGAAAACACTGAAAGCATCAGCCTTGCTACTGAACTGAATCTAGGGCTGTGCTGGGGTTTCACATCTGTACTGTGTAAGCACTGCCTTTGAGGGTATCCGATCCTTCTCCTTTAATTCACCCTATGCTCTAAAAAGGACCTTGCTGGGTTGCCCTGCTTCATCAGAAGCATGAGACTGCTGCTTGTTTGCCTGCATGT